>NC_089810.1:33862700-34582700 GCF_029633855.1 Hoplias malabaricus
TACAGTGTATTTACAAGAGTGCTATTTACATACGGTATAAAAAACACAGAAATCATACATCTCTTACAACTGCCTGACAAAATGTAAAATGCAATAGATATTTTGGTGCCACTTTAGAATAAGACGACCCTTACTGAGTATTTAGAAATGTATTAAAAATCTGTTTATTAATAGATATTTATTAAGTTGTAAAAGTCATTAACATTCAGCTCTATGAGACAGAAAGGGCAACAGTGACTTGTTGTTTGCCAAATGGTGATCCCACATGCACCTACACTGTTAAACTTCAGATCTCGCCAAATACGGACCTTACTGTGTCTCCGTCAGTCGACGTTAAGCCTGACAGCTCCATCTGTTAATAAATATAACAAATATAACCATTTAACCACCAACTTATTTGGATATTAATAATCCTTTACATATGAAATGACTAAATTCACATTCTAAAATCTTAGTATAATCTTTACTTTAACCTTTTCAGTGAGTTTTCTGACAGTTTCACTATTAAGCTCCTCCTTTCTTAGAAAAAAAACTCCTTTATTTTTACTGCTTGTTTTACAGTAGGTACAAGGTGCAGGAATCTTTCCTGAAATGGGAGTGTGGACTTCAGAAAAATGTCTGGAATGATTGATTCAGACAGTATTAAATCTATTGAGATATTCTGGTGATTATTATTTTACCCGAGGTAAAACTAATCCCAGCCGAACTGGGCTTTAAACAAACATCAGGTCCCTGCTGCCCTTTCTATCTGTTACAAACCATTATTATGAGTTTTAAGGTGTTTACAATCTGATTAATGGACATTAATAAAGTGTTTTTAATGGTTGTCTTACTCTAAAATGGCATTTAGATATTTTTCCGGAGTGGCACTCTTTCACTCTCCTCCTTTGAATAGCCATCCTTCTTTGTTTTCCTCTATTTGATGAAGGCAAAATTGCCACAAAGGAAATTTAGTGTTCGTAACTCCACAGACACATCCATGCACACACACACACACACACACACACTAAGAGGGCACATGTGTAAACACACCATATATAATTAAATAACCATGACTCAAAAATATCATTCACAGGCTTTGGAAATTTTGTCCCATGTCCCTGTGACAACCATTTGTTTTTTAAAGCGAATGTTTGGCCAAACAAATCAAATAAAAAAAAATATCCTCTTACCCTGCAGTGCATCAGCCAAGAGATGGTTAGCATTGTCTCTGAGCTCCTTACTTCTCTACTTTCTGACACTGTATTACTAACCGTATCTATAAAATGGACCCTTCAGTGACTATTCAAGCTTGGTGCATGGTGGCACTGTCAATATTTGCAAATATCTTATATTTCTCTGCTCATTTATTTCGCTTCCCTTACATTTTCACTTGAGTCTAATAATATAGCCTTAGAAACTACATAAGAAAAATCTTAAGATTATTAAAATGCTAAACCAGTGTCTATCAACCTCCATTATTTCTTAGCTACACACTTTGTAGCTCCAGTGCAAAACTAAACAAGCAAACATCCTACACCAAATATGTCTTGGCTGATCATTTTGGGGTAAGGTTTTATTTTTTTTTCATCCAAAATATCACTTTATTAAAGACATTTATTCAGCCTGACCACTGCAAGGTCCGCAGCCCTTCCTGAAGTGCAGCTCCTCCGGACGCCCCTCGCCGTGCCTCGACTCTTTCTAGAAGCAGGTCGAGGTTTGCTGCTTGAGACGGGCAGCAGACAAAAGCCGTCCTGTTCTGTTCATTACAGTCCACACCTCTGTTCCGAACAAGGTCATGCCTCCAGCTCCTGGCTGTCTGCATAATGGAAGCGGTTGAGTTTCTCTCTCTCGCGATTGCAGATGTCCAGTTTAGGCCCCGGGGTCAGTTTGAGGGCGGGGGATGGTGCAGGGGAGGGTGGAAGGGTCAGTTCGATTTCCTCCGTGGTTGGAACGGCACGAGCCTGGATGGTGCGTCCGGGGGTCAGCAGGACCTCGGCGTGATCCACGTTGCGGATGAGGGTGCAGAAGGGGCGCTGGTTGTTGATGGCCGTGTCTGTGCTGGGCTGTTTGGTCCGACGCCGGCGGTGGACACGGGACAAGAGCAGAGCACAAGCTGAGCAGCCGCCAGCCACCAACACAGCCATAACTCCCAGGAGAACCATATACATACTGAACTCCACGCTGCTCGGGTCAGATACTGGAAGAGTAACAGATGGAAATGAAGCAGAGAGGTCAGTGTTCCTCAGTAAAATGCTAATACTCCACATTTATTCCACCCCCCACTAATATTTGTTGTTTTTTTCGCTCTCTCCTTATTTTACCCAGCATTTTGGTTAAATGAAACCTAGTTGCAGGGTCACTGTGTGTTTAATCCAGTGTTGAGTTGGTCTCCCATCTCCATGGGTCCTGCTCATCTCCTCAGATGGAAAGTAGAGCAGGTTACTGATGTAAGTTAATGTGATAAATGTATGTTTGCTGAGATATTTTTGAATAGATTACTTATAAATTAATTATTTTGGATTTTTCTTAGGACTGTACCTTAACCAAACCTTCAAAGTTTACCTAACTGCTGGCCATTTATATTTATATATATATATTAAACCCAGCAGTTCGGTAAATAGACTCACAATGCACCCAGCGTTGGGTTTCCAAATGAACCCAAACTGCATCATTTTTAACAGATTTTTTGTGTGTGTCTTTTTGATCGAGTGCCTGTGACCACTGTTCTGTTGCCTCCTTTAAAATTAAATGAGATAAACAATAATCGGAATATGAAAAATAAACAATTCCCTACACAGTCCACTCTAACAGCTCCAATAACACTAACCTTGGCAATGTGGCCCATGGCACAAGTCCTTCAAGCTCATGCACTCATTTTCAAAATATCCTTCTGGACAGCCACACATGTAGCCACCATCTGTTCTCCGACATGGCACCCCCTTCTGGCAGGGGTTGGGATTACACATATCTATCACTTCCTGTGGAAAAAACACAGCACTGCTTTGTGAAACAGCAAAAAATGTTTGACTTTAACAAAGGCTGTTGATGGAACCCGCCGCTGGGAAAGGTTTCGTGCTAAAAAGAATGAAGTAACAAAAAAGAAGGGGACATTTGCACTGACCAAACACAGCACTTTTAGCAGTGTAGTGTAATATTCATGCTGTAATAATAACATGTTTATATTTGTTTATGTTTAAATTGGAATTAAAATATAAAATGAGCACAACCAATTTTGTTGTGTCTGAGAAAGCTTTATTTGTAAATACATTATTTGTAAACATGCAGCTACTTTACTTTTATTCATTCAATCATTTATTATCTGTAACTGCTTATTCAGTTCAGGGTCACGGTGGGTCTAAAGCCTACCCGGAATCACTGGGCGCATGGAGGGAACACACCCTGGAGGGGGCGCTAGTCCTTCTAGTTTACTTTTAGCAGAACCAATTGTTCAATGGGTAGGCAGCTTTGTGAAAGCTGGAGCAACCTCCAAATCAATTCCTTAACAATGTCACAATATGCTTATTCTATAAATGATCTAAACAAAATAACGGTTTAGATTTAAACTCTCTGTGAGGAGTTGGTGTGTTCTCTCTGTGTCTGCGTGGGTTTCCTCCGGGTGCTCCGGTTTCCTCCCACAGTCCAAAAACACATATTGGTAGGTGGATTGGCTACTCAAAAGTGACCGTAGGTGTGAGTGTGTGTGTTGCCCTGTGAAGGACTGGCGCCCCCTTTAGGGTTGTTCCCGCCTTGCGCCCAATGATTCCAGGTAGGCTCTGGACCCACCGCGACCCTGAACTGGATAAGGGGTTACAGATAATGAATGAATGAATGAATGGATTTTAACTGTTTCGTACAACAACATATATGTATAGGGCTCTATAATCTGTTGATTACCTGGACCGTGTGTTTTCTAAAAAGATATTTCCAATATTCCTAGTAAAAAATGCCATATGAGCAGCAGGACTCACCTCACAGTACATTCCAGTGTATCCCACTGGACAGTTACAGAGCATGCTCTTGTCCTTCTCCTGCTCCACACACTGTCCTCCATTTAGACAGGGGGCACTGTCACACACTCCCACAGCAGTCTGACAGTATTTACCAGTGTAGCCCATCAAACACACACACTGAGAGTCCTGAAATTCACAGATTATGCCTCATGAGATGCAGGGAAAGGAACGAAAGAGGCTTTCAGCTCAAGGCAACTTCACTCTGTGACTTCTGCCAGGTGTTAAGAAATGTTAGCATTCAGAAAACTGGTCCTTGAGTGATTTGGAACACAGCCCATGACTATTTAAAAAGTGAAAAGTGAAGGTCATACCTCACAGTGTCCTCCATTGAGACAGGAAATCTGGCAGCTACTGTTCCCTGTTGGGTTGATGATATTTAACAAAATCAATGGCTAGAACGTCTTGTCCAGCTTTGAAAGAGCTACAGTTTCACAGTTGTTCTCAAAGGATACAAAGTGATGGCTAAGAAACTTCTTGATTTTAAGGATGAGAAGTTGCCATTTTCAAGTGAAACAGAAGTGTACAAGTCAGGAGAAGTAACTGCTGTAATTTAAACGCTCTTGTTCTCAAGTTACAGCAGTACAGTATTAAACTGGTGAGTAAGATTTCCCAGGTTAAATTCTAGGAACATAAACAATTCCGATGATGTATGTTAAAGGTGGGAGGGACTACTGAACAACAAAGGCATGTTGAGTATACATGCTAATTTTAATATGAAATTTCTTACATTAGTTTTTAAGTGTAAAAGGAAAAACAAGCTTAGCAAGATTTTCAAAACAATAAAAAAAATTATTTTCTCAAAAGTAAATGTATCTCTAAAAATAAAGCACATATTTATATAAAAATTTGATAAAAGAATGAGCTAAGAGTTTAATTACCTGTAGCTCATTGGTTAGGCTAGTCATCCGGATTGATTTAAATCACAGGAACCCTACTTATATGAGGTATTTGTGAAATGCATGCTGGGATTTGGAGTGAGAGAACCGTAATGAAGGAATGCCACATATATGAGGCTGAGCTTACATTTAGCAAAAAATATGTTTACTTTATCCATTACATACTCACTTGTATCACAGTTTGGCCCCACCCACCCTGGCAGACAGTCGCAGAGATATCCACCAATCAGGTTTCGGCAAGAACGAGCATGAACACAGATATCTGTCTCACACTCATTCATGTCTGTGAACAGAAAATATATTATGACTATTACCAAAAATATTAACATACTACAGCGTTTCTTATTAACAGGATGTAATTAACTGTTGATATGACAACGCACACCATACCAAGCTGCAGCGGCAGCACTTTCCAACATTCCTTCAAAAGCAAAAACACAAATGTCTCCCTCCACACTGCGTAGTGCACAGTGTAGGTAATGAAATAACAGTTTCGGCACGTCAGAAAGTTCACTGTCTGTGAACTATAATCCGTTAACTGCACTATATAGGGAGTAGGGGATACATCCTCTGTTTGGGACAAAGCCAAATTTTCCAGACATGAGAAATTCCTAAGTTTCCTGTTGGATTGTGGGACAATAGTGTCCATCATCACTATACCCAAAATTCCACTGGCTGTAAAGTGTGCACTATGGATTTCTTAGTATACTCAGCTTTCACACTTGTGACTATACTACACACTACACTCTCAAACACGAGTTAAAATTAACATTACATGCGCAATTGGGATTCAGTCTTTGTCTCAGATGAACCACTGCCTCCTGCTTAACCTGGTTAATAACTGCGTTAGATGAAAGGTGACTGAGCTGCAAACATCACAAAAACTGTTCAATAGCAAGGTCTTCTTGCAGTCTTGGTTTGCAAAGTGTGTTGGCACAATTGAAATGTTTTATTTCACATTTAGGATAGGACTTATGCCACTGTAGCATTCAATAAACGCTATAGATGAGTGTCAAAGAAAAACAAAAATTCTGAGCTTAGCTTAAACTAACTGAACTGCAAAATAAGTCTGAGTTAAGTCACAGCCAATATGTTGATGAACATTTTTAATAAAATAATGTGTTCAGGGTGGATATCTAATCCAAATTTGTTTCGGCCTCACTCTTTCGGGTTGGTTAGAATACTCCTCCCTGAGCTCACAACACTTGATTCAGTTCTAAAAATACAGACGTCTGTTGGCTTACAGAACAGAATTAAGCAATTAATGCTCTCCTCCAAGTGTGTTGAGCGGCTATGTTGGTGTGTTATTAAAGGGTATTAACTTAGAGGAAGCGTGTGTTTGCCTTTAAACTTCCATCTTTGTTGCATTGTGTGGCTGGAGGAATTGGGGAATAAAATAAGGAGGAAATTTGCTTTTAAAAAATAAATAAATAAAATAAAAAACCTTCCTGAGACAAACGATTCTCAAAGCGCTGATGCTGGCCGTGGTTGGAGGGGGTTTTCAGGAGTGTCACTTTGACACACGACCGCATTTGAGAGCGCAATACACTCCAGGGAAAGGAGCGCTGAGGTGGGCCACGAGGGGCATCCAAGTGTGAAAAAGATTCTTCCATTAGAGAACATGCCCTGGCTTGCCTCTGCCCAAACACTGCGATTCCTCCCTCTTTAATCATTAAACAAACAGTCAGCACATTGTCCAATACAGGTTAATAGATAGTGTGGAGTCGTGGGAAAATGATGCTGAACGTATCTTGGGTCAACGAATAGTCATTTAATCAATGGATAATTAATAGAGCCATTTAAAACTTCAGATATTTTGTTAAATAACAGTGAAAATAAATGAATGGTGTGAATTTTATCTTAAAAATAGTTAAGCTTGCAGTTTCTACTTGTCACTGTGCATGCAAGCTCTTATCTGGATATGGGTGCATGTATAGGTATGTATGTGTATACACTTGTATGCAGAAGTGAGCACACCTTAAAGTTCATTGGTCCGTATACAGGGTAACTTCAGCAACTTTACACTTTACAGTTTATATATAAACTTTACAGTGTAACGTCAGCAACGCTCATTGCAGACACTGGGACAGACAATGGGGACACTTAGCTTAAAGGCTAAGCACAACTTAATGGACCTCCATGAATATTTCACATTATTTTAGTTACTGACATATATAAGTATGAATTAAAATGAAAATAGCAGCTTAATTTGCTTTAAAACTGACAATTTTATTAAATTGACGGAAAAACCCGAGCTCGCTACGGAAATTCTTGAACGCAACCGTGTAACGTCACAGGTGGACAACAGCTGAACAACGCCGCGGTAAAACACCGTTATGACTGACTGTTATGACAGTATCTAGCTAAATAACCAACATTATTCATGACAATAGACATTATTCATGACAATAGTGTCGGAATTCATCCGACACTATAAACCTCGGTAATGCAGCTACGTAGCCGAGTATAATCTGAGCCACCGAGTTTAGCGAGTCAAGCTAACGTTAACTAACACCAACTAAAACAGGCGAAGTGAGTGTCCTTACCCTGTTTACCTCCATGTTACAGAGGCTCTTGAACACCTTTCGTTGGTGTCCTTACATGCCCATATTGTTGGAAAAGCGCCAGTGAAATGAGCTACAGATAACGGAGTGAACGGATGGTCCTTTCCAAAGTGCCCGTTTAAAGTTGACAAATCCAGTCCATTTTCTGGATATTTTGGGATCTTTGGGCCATTTGTTCACAGATGTCCCACTGTACATTGAATGATTGCAGCCAAAAACAACACACCTTTTCCTCATTTTGCATTAAATTAAGTGCAGCTTCTAGAGTTGTTGTCCACCATCTACGTCACAGGCAAGACGCCTATTAGAAGTTCCGAACACCATTGGGGGTGGAGGGGACCAACGGTTTTTAAACCTTATTCCTTGAATTAGTAAGAAATAACATGTTTTCTGACTATCAATAAACACAAGTTAGGAACTCAAATTCCACTGTATTTATTTGTTTGACATTTTCATAGAGCTGGTGTTTTGCCTTTAAGGACACCATGCTCAAAGCCAAATGTTGGCTAGAAGGCTATAAACCTCAGAGAAGTGGAACTGTGTTCTGTGGAGTGATGATTCGCAATCCACAACCTTTGGGATGGCTTTTGTGATCCAGAATATCAGCACCTGACCTCACTAATGGTCTCCTGAATGAATGCAATCAAATCCTCACAGCATATGTTCCAACATCTAAACGGTAAACTGCCGTGTCAGTGTCATTACTGCGATGACCACAGTTTGATATACAACGTCAACCAAAGTTAGGGACAGTCTCTGGCGCAGTGACAGCAATGGTGTCGTGCCCAAGCTCACCTCCCTGTCCTGATTTCACTCCCCAAGGACCCTCGAGCCCAGGGGAGGTTATATAAGAAGGGGGAGAAGAGTTTGTGGACCACAACAATCTTTTAAACTTTTCAGTATATTTTAAAAATACCATGATAACTTTGATTACCGTGATAAATTCGACCATGAGAACTGTGATATTAATTTTTTATAGAACTTCATGCCTAGTAAAGCCTTACCTGAAGACTACCAGCCATAACTACTACTGAAGAGAAAAGGGCTCAGCTCAGCAGGCAGTAAGTTTGGCCAAAAGTTTCTAGACACGTGTCCATTAGAGTTGGTGTGATATCAATGTATGTAATATTTGTACAAGCCGCAGGACTGAGCATGTGACAGCAGGTACAGACAGGTAAGGACAGGTTCAGACAAGCACCAGCAGCTCCAGGAGAGTGTGGACGGGTGCAGACAGCTTCATGTAGGCATCCGGGCAAGTGCGGGCAGCTGCTTAGTTACACACACAGGGGTGGCCAGTTCAGGAGATAAATGTGTGTGTGCAAATGTTAGCACACCTCTGGTCAAATTACAAACAGCTGATTTTCTATTCTCTACATGTAAAAGGCAATGAATATCACTGCTGTAAAAAAATTGATGTATTTATATTTTTCTGAATTTAGTTTGAGCACTGCTCTGTACACTTTCATTTCATACAAAAATCATCTTTGCTTTCTATTTAACGTCACTATTTTAGAGATATGTTTCTTTTAGAAGGCAAAATTATAATATTTTTTTGTCAACTACAGGAAAGGATTCTTTTGCTTCAAAACTTTTATATGCGGGTTTATGTGTGTGTGTGTGTGTGTGTGTGTGTGTGTTTACCTATCTGGCAGGTCTTGCCGGTCCAGCCTGGAGGACAGAGACACTGAAAGCCCTGGGGCGTCTCTCGGCACGTTGCACCAGGCCCACAGGGGGCGGAGTCACACTTCAACACTGCTACACAAAGGAAAACAAACATATAAATTAAATTCAGTCAGAGGTAATCTGCAGTAGTGTGCAGAACAATCAGAGACCATGTGTTTATGTCACACATGGCAATGAATTCAATACATAAAAATGTATATATATTTTTAATAGAAATAAAAAAGAAGCCACAAGATTTTTTTTTAATTAAATGTGTCCAGTTTGTTTGCATTTCTTCTTCCATTTTTTTCAGATTTTCTAAACAGTTGATGATGACACTGTTGGTATCAGGGGCTGTTGTCTTTCATGTTTTTCTCTATATCTCTGAATAATTATTTTACCAGATAGTTTTTCCATATGACAATGACATTCATTTCTGAAAACCTCAGAAATGTCTCCTGAAAATCAATAAAATTATACTCTGTCTTATCCCTAAACGGAATGGAAAGGGACTTTTTGCACAAAACTAGTCGTCCTTTACCCTCTCACTCCTCTTTTAAACCCAGTGAGTTTTTCTTGACTTTGTACTGATTTTACAGTGATAACCACTCCTCACTCTGTGTTGCTGATGCAGTTTTACAATTTAAGATATTCACATCTCATTCTGCTTCTCTTCTTTTAATCATCTGATTATGTGTTCATCTTTTAAAGCTAGTTTATTAAACCCCCAGGGAGCCTCAATCTGTGATTGCTTTTTAATTGAGTTCAGTGTGGACTTGTGGACACACAATACACTTGTTCAGAGTTGACTCTATGAATAACATTCCACGTATAATCTACAGGTACTGCACCGCACGTAATTCACAGACCACTCTTTGTTTTATTCAAACTGGACAAGAACTAGTGCAAAACATTTTAATGCATAATCCACTTGGATACGTGTAATATACACTGCTGTCAGTTGTATACATTTCAGTGTGAAAGATTATTTAAACTCCAGGTATTTGTCAGATATATGTTATGTTTTCATCACAAACTCCTCCAAGCCTTTACTTCTTCACCGTAGTAAAGACGTACTTTTTTGTTATTGGTACGACAAAGCCAATTACAGTAAAATTGAAAAGCAGTTACTGAATAACAAGCTCTAAATGAATAATACATCTTCACAGGGTTCTCCTAAGAGTGCTAAGAGATTAATAATCTAAGCGTTATGTGAATATCAGTATGCATGAGCTGGGTTTATGAACTCCCTCATAACAGCAGTTTATTCGAGCAAAGTCAAATTACAGTCAGTCAACGGAACCATCCTTCGAAGTGATAATCATTTTAATGCATGCTTATGATAATAGTCAGCTCTGTCAGTGTGTGTGTGTCTATGTGTCTGTGTGTGAATGAGAGAGAGAGAAAGAGAGAGAGAGAGAGAGACGTGTAATAAATTGAGGACTTATTACATGGATGAGTGCTGCGATGAAATTCTGTGGAAAAAGTAACCGTGTGTCTGTGTGTGTATGAGTTTGTGTGAGAGAGAGAGTTGAAGAGAGAAAGAAAGAAAGAGAGAGAGAGAGAGAGAGAGACACGTGTAATAAATTGAGGACTTATTACATGGATGAGTGCTGCGATGAAATTCTGTGGAAAAAGTAACTGTGTGTGTGTGTGTGTGTGAGAGAGAGAGAGAGAGAGAGAGAGAGAGAGAGAGAGAGAAGAGCTTATTAAAGAGTGAAACTGAGTGCCCTTGGATGTTCTTCTGTTTAAACCCTTAGTGGACTCTGAACAAATACTGATAACATATTAACTAATTTAGAGAGAGAGAGAGAGAGAGAGAGAGAAAATATATATATATTTTTTTTTTGAGAGAGAGAGAGAGAGAGAGAGAGAGAGAGAGAGAGAGAGTGGGCACTGATCACTTTGAGAGCACACTGTGACACACACACACAAAGTACTTTTTTTCTCAGGCTGACTGTAGTTCACACACCTCCTTTTTCCACTGATGACAGTAACATTACATCATAGCCCCTGCATTTCCTTCCAGACTGTGTGTGTGTGTGTGTTCGCATGTTTGGGTGCATGTGAGATTGTTGATTGCTTGTTTTCCAAATTAATCAGTGTTATTTTGGTGTTGTCCTGATTGGGATCTAGAGTCAGCAGTGGAAACATCAGCTGCTTCTGAGTGCTGCTGATTACAGTGTACACACCATAGAGTGTGTGTCTGTATGCACGCGTGTGTGTGTGTGTGTGTATACCATCTGCACAGGTGGGTCCGGTCCAGCCGTCTGCACACACACAACTGAATCCAGCCTGGTCTTCTACACAGGTTGCTCCGTTCACACACGGCAATGAGAGACAAGCATGCTCCACTGAGAGAGAGAGAGAGTGTAATAAGTAGTTTGCCCCTCATTTGCTCCAGTACAGCCCTAGGAAAGCTTTACTTATGTTACTTATGTTTCTGTGAGCATTTGATGGCATTCAGCCTCAAACATCAGTGAGGTCATGTACTGATGCTGAAGGATTAGTTCAAACACCACTTCAGCTCATTCCAAATGCATTAGATGGAGGTCCATCAGTCCAGAGAACAATGCGGGAGGCTTCATACACCACAACTCTATACATGTATGCATGCCACTGAGTAAGATGACCTTTCAACTTTAGCACATGCTAATAGACAAATGTAATATTCACAAATTTAATCCAATACACTTTTTGTAAAGTTCATAGAATGTTTTCTATTTGCTGTTTGCACACTGGAAAAAGGTCCGGTTTTTGTACACAGCCCTGACTCTGTAAATGGGAAACAAACTTATGGTGCTTTTCCACCGTATGGGTCCAGCTCTACACGACTCGACACGGCTCAGCACGCTTAAAGCTTGTTGCTTTTCCACTGACAGAGCTCCCCCATGAAATGGAGCCAGCAATGTCACAAAACCCAACCTCTAGGAATCACTGGTTTTGAAAACCACAGCAACGGCGGCAGTAAAGTTAGGCGCTTTTTTGGACCGAACACATTTATGCGCCCCAGTTCTCACAGATCAGTTTTACTTGTTGCACATTCAGCTTTCACTGGAAATTTTCGTCTGCCATCGACCCAAGGAGCATATAAACCTCTTCAAAACACCTCGAGGTAAAAAACATGAAGCTGCTGTAACTTAAGAGATTTAACAAGCTACATTTGAATGAGCTCTGCCACGTCTCTGACATGTTTCTCTAGCCAGTCAGCATTCTACAGGGCCACCAGTGGACCAGGTACCATATTTGGAAAAGCAAAAGAGCCATGCCGAGTGGAGCAGAGTCGTGTAGGTTCCAAACAGTGGAAAAATGCCATAAGTGTCTCTGTCTGAAATGGCTCAGGCATCTCTCTCTGTCTCAGCCGCAACTGGGAAAAGTATAAAAAGAGATGAGGATGTTGTTCTATTCCTGCTCCATGTGGGTAACACTGACTTACTTTTACTGTTACATTTACATGACTGTGTAAATGTAAGTGGGGCTACATGAAAGAGGAGTCACAGCTCGTGTAAGTTCATGCTGTGCTGAGTGTGAATCAGAGTAGAATCAGAGCTTTGTTTGCTATGGTATGTATCTGATCATTGTATAAAAGAAACACAACTGTTTTTTATTGTCAGATGGCAGATGCGCTGTGTTTGTTTCTGAGTCAGACTGAGAGTTTACTCAGAGCAGAGTTTGGAGTGGTGAGAGCTTATCCATGTTGTGTTTAATCAGAGTAACAGTAAACACAATTGCTAATTATATTCCTATTCATGGGCTTTGTTTTTGAAAAATGACAGTTTCTGACTCCAGCTAAATAATCATCTCCATATGGTTGGATGTGTTTAACTGGAATGGAGCCGCCACAGTGTAACAATTGCTCGGTTTAAAGTGGAACAGAAAACAGGAAAAAATAGCTGAAATATAAGAACGTAAATTCAGCCTACTTTCCCTTCTGTATCGATACCTCTTTTTTCCTGACAGATCTGCAGTTAGTTATTATGAAAAAAATGATATGCTTTCACAAAAAAATACCACTAGAATTTTCCCCAGTTCTCCAAATTATCATTTCAGAACTAAACTGCCTTGTAGCCATTCTCAGAAAATCTGACATCACTGACCACTCTTTTGCAGCTACTGGTAAAAAGCTTTAAAAATCCTTTTTCAAATATAGTACATAATTCAGATTATGTCAAAATACAGAATCATTTCCTGTTTTACAGATAAACACGTATCCACAGACAAACATGCTGTTAGCTGTAAACACTGTTATTTATTTTGTTCAGTTGTAATTCATAGTGTGTGTGAAGTAATGCAGTTATTGGTCCAGAACTAAAAATCCTTTATCAGTACCTGACCTCACTAAAACTCTTGAGCCATCAGATCCTTACAACAATGTTCCAAGATCTAGCGCAACGTCCCATATAATTTATTTATATAATCAAACAGAATTAAAGTCACATAATAAAGGAGTAACACATTCTAAATGCATGTATGTTGGCAAAAGCTTTGATTTTTTTCAGACAGTAGAGTGGATAAAAGCTAGGTCAATTTCACAGACCTGAGTCTCAGACCTCAGGGAACTGAGGTGAACTGAAGCAGATAAAGGAACAGATTCTGGGACTTCAGAGCACAAACTAAATTTAACACTCCACTCACCGACGTCACAGTTTCGACCAAGAAACCCGTCCATACACACACACTGATACTCGTTGGGTTCTGTGTTAATGCAAGTGCCGCTGTTCTTGCAGGGCTGGTGATTTCCACAGTAATTCAGATCTGGGAGAGAGAGAGAGAGAGAGAGAGAGAGAGAGAGAGAGAGAGAGAGAGAGAGAGAGAGAGAGAGAGAGAGAGAGAAATATTGTATATACAAAAATTTTTAGACACCTGCTTAATTAATGAATTCAGTTTCTTTGAGGTTCACCCAGTATGGACACAGACATTGAAGCTTGTTCAATCTCCTGTGAAAAGCAAATTAAGTGTGGACTGAAATTTGGAGCAGCCACACATGAGATTAAGGTCATCATGCTCAATGCCAAGTGTCAGCTAGAGGTGTATAAAAGTTCAGAATACTGACCTGTGGATCAGTGAAATAAAATGGGCCCTTGTGTTAGGGAGTCATATTACTGGAGTGACTGTGACACTGTCCACATGTGCGAATAAGTGGGTGAATGTGTGAGTGACTGGGTGAGTGTGTTACACTGTCCACAGGTGTGAGTGACTGGGTGAGTGTGTTACACTGTCCACAGGTGTGAGTGTGTAAATGACTGGGTGAGTGTGTTACACTGTCCACAGGTGTGAGTGACTGGGTGAGTGTGTTACACTGTCCACAGGTGTGAGTGTGTAAATGACTGGGTGAGTGTGTTACACTGTCCACAGGTGTGAGTGTGTAAATGACTGGGTGAGTGTGTTACACTGTCCACAGGTGTGAGTGACTGGGTGAGTGTGTTACACTGTCCACAGGTGTGAGTGTGTAAATGACCGGGTGAGTGTGTTACACTGTCTACAGGTGTGAGTGTGTAAATGACTGGGTGAGTGTGTTACACTGTCCACAGGTGTGAGTGTTTAAATGACCGGGTGAGTGTGTTACACTGTCCACATGTGTGAGTGTGTAAATGACTGGGTGAGTGTGTTACACTGTCCACAGGTGTGAGTGACTGGGTGAGTGTGTTATACTGTCCACAGGTGTGAGTGTGTAAATGAACGGGTGAGTGTGTTACACTGTCCACAGGTGTGAGTGTGTAAATGAACAGGTGAGTGTGTTACACTGTCCACAGGTGTGAGTGTGTAAATGACCGAGTGATTGTGTTACACTGTCCACAGGTGTGAGTGTGTAAATGACTGGGTGAGTGTGTTACACTGTCCACAGGTGTGAGTGTGTAAATGATCGAGTGAGTGTGTAAATGACCGAGTGAGTGTGTTACACTGTCCACAGGTGTGAGTGTGTAAATGACTGGGTGAGTGTGTTACACTGTCCACAGGTGTGAGTGTGTAAATGACTGGGTGAGTGTGTTACACTGTCCACAGGTGTGAGTGCGTAAATGACTGGGTGAGTGTGTTACACTGTCCACAGGTGTGAGTGTGTAAATGACTGGGTGAGTGTGTTACACTGTCCACAGGTGTGAGTGTGTAAATGACAGAGTGAGTGTGTTACACTGTCCACAGGTGTGAGTGTGTAAATGACTGGGTGAGTGTGTTACACTGTCCACGGGTGTGACTGGGTGAGTGTATGAGATTATCCATAGATGTGAATGTGTGAATGACTGCGTAAGTGTGCGATTGATGATGCGACCAGTGATTCTAAATCCATCAAGGCGCTGAACCGCGGTTTCAGAAAATAAATGAAATGATGGAATGTCTCTGCATTAAAGACTAGGATGAAGAAGCGAAATTACTGAGACAGTGCTGGAAGGTTTACTATGTTTGTATTAGAAAAGCACTGATACAGTGTGATACAATTTGCAGCGCTCTACAAGATACAGCCTCATTCTTTCATTCCACATCTCTAGTGTCTCACGTTCTCTTTACCCAAGAATATCAGCTTACAGGCCCTTAAAGCCTCTCAGAGGGCCACGCGTGCAATCAAATGCAATGGCCTTTGCTGGAATGTTGTGAGAAAGTGCCTGTTGTTGTTGTTAAGGGCGTTGTAGGTAGCAGCCTACAGCAGTCTGAACAGAACAGATCACAGATAGCAGGCCAACCTTAAACACAATGGACAGATTCTGTGCTTTACATAGACTTAGACATAATGTTTCTTAGTTTACTCTCAGGCACAGAGACGGAGTAAATGTAGTTACAATGAACAATATATGTTTCAACATTGTCAAAGAATTAAAGAAATAATAATAAAAAAAACAAATAACAAGCAAGTTAAAAAGAAACTGACCCCAGCCTGACAGTATACAAAAATAGTTGACAGCTCAATAGATATTGTCATAGAACACACACAGACACACCTACCCACAAACACACACACACACACACACGGATCTCACCTTTGTCACAGAGCAGGCCACCCCAGTTGGTGTCACACACACACTTCCATGGCTCTGTGCATGTGCCATGATCACACCCTGGAAATGTCTCACACTCATCACAGAGGTCTCCCTTCCAGCCATAGTGACACCTACACACACACACACACAAAGAGACAGAGAGATATATGATAATATACAAGCAAACAGACATAATATAAAATATTGTACATTTATAATTCTGGAATTTTGGCAGACAATCTTATCCAGAGCAGCTTACAAGGTCACTGGTGTTACAGGTGGGCCAATGCAGTGTTAGGAGTCTTGCCCAAGGACTCTTATTGGTGTAGCACAGACTGGTTGCCCAGACCTGTAATCAAACCCAGGTCTCTCACACGGGAGCTAATGGTGTTACCACTGTACCACACCAACCACAAAAGAAATCACACAATTTCAGCCACAGCACTAGCAGCAACCCACATTTACAAGTTGGGCTCATTTGGGATTCTATCTGTAAATATTCTATCTGTACTTAGTCGTGTTGTTTTAAAGGCGTTAAATTTGCTTTGGCTATTTCTACAAAAGTGGCACTTAATAGAAAAAAATCTGTGGAAACATTTAATAATTTAAACAGATAATAAATACTAAACAGATAAATATAACACTGCTGTGTCCCTGTCCTGACTGAGACAGTCTGTGGAGAATGAAATAACTACTGTTGTTGATTAACTTATTAGAGTGTGACTGAAAATGAAAATCTAGTGCCCCCTTCCAAAGCTGCTCTGGCCTACAGCATATTGTCACCATGCATCTCCATTTTTGTGGATGTTTAGTTTACTACATCATATGAACACAGCAGCTGTCCTTCACGCTGTGAAAATTCGACCAATAGAAATGCTCTAAAATTACTTGGAATAAAATATTTTAGCATTGATTTCCATTGAAAGTTAAGCTTTTTCCCCCTTCTCCTGTAAAGATGCTATTTTGGAGACACTTGTATTTCCATGAACAGCAACAATATATAAATACACTCTGCTTTCCTGATCACAATTAAAAAAATAGGGCTAAAAATGATAATTTGAGGCAAGGGGCCAGAATATCTGCAGTGTTTCAGCAGAGGAAGCCACAAACAGGCCAAGAACATCACTCAGAAACAGAGTTCTCTCTCTGAGTTTTATGAGAGGGTCACACCAAAGGCAGTGCATGTCCAAATAGGTTGAAAACCCCTGGGTTAAAATAAGGTCCTTATCAACTTAACTGAAGTTAACAGGCTACAAATAGGGCATGAATCTAAAAATATTGGAGAACTGCTGGCAGAGACAGGTACGGACTGTAATTGATGTGAGGACAGTGTGGGCCAATGGTTTTCTGGCTGTGACTCACTCGCATTCTCCAGGAAGGCTGCAGGAAGCACGAGCCAGGTTGCATCCTTGCCTGCACACCGCTGAAAAGAGACACACACACACACACACACACACAATTTTGGTGTCAGCCTGGATTAACAGTGTAAACCATAATTACACGAGTGAAACAGCAGTACTACAACAAAAACATAAATAAAAGTAAATATTCAGTGCACACCTTTTGCTGTGTTATATTATAGTTTTACACTGTAGGAAAGCATTTTGGCATTTTTATTTATTATACTTTAGCAAAACATGTTTTATCTTTTCACAAATCAAGACTCTACCCACAGCTATAAACTTTCATCAAATTCTGATGAACATAAATGATAGTCTTTTCTTTTTCTTACACAAATAAAGTTTTGAAAGTTAAAAGTTTTCTAATTTGAGGAAATTCTCTGAAAAATTCTTCAGAAACATCCGGCGCAGTCTGATGATCTGTTTATGGAAAGATAACATCTTACAAGCCTAATTGCAGAAATAGATTAAAACAGCAACAGTGCTTGACCCATGAAGGAATGCAGGCATGGAAACACTGTCATAGTGGTAGTGACTGCTGAAAATGGTTGCTCATTAAGGAGGAGAATTGGTGCTATCTTGGAAAAAGGCAAAGGAATGCAACAACTCAGTGGCTTTGGGTTCATTTTAAAGTTTATTATAAGAGCACTGGATTAATTAAAGTTGTTTTTACATTTTTTAAGGAGGATCTTCCAAATGTGAAGGTCTGAGACAACGTCTCCTCCGCTGTGAGAACTGATGTCAAATCACAACATGCCTCTTTTGTTCTCAGCAGCAATGATATTAGTCAGTGTTTTAGTGTCAACGCTGATTGACGAAGCATCAATATTTCCCAACGGAACTGGACCTGTATACCATCACAACATTTTTGCTTCATGGAATGTGCCAGCATCCTGGGCACCTCAGTGACTCACGTGATTTAAGCTTTTGTTCGTGTCTGTGTTTGTGTTTGAGCTGTGGAGGTTAGCTCAATGCTAGACTTTATCAGCTCGTGGAGTTTTTAAAATATGCTAGCACTGAGTATCCCAAAAATAGATGAACAGCTTAGAGCTGCCCTTCCTCACTCAGGGTGCAGGAAAACTCCAGACTCAAGTATAATCTTTTTTAAATCTTTTTTTTTTTAAGTCAGCTTTTAATTGTAAATATCCACTGCCAAAAGCCTTTCTGAAGTTCTAGATCTCAGGAATGTTCTAATGCTTTCATTTGGTTTATTTCTATTAGTTTTATGTTGATTTTTAGTCATTTTCAATCAGGTATTTTCTTGTATTGCATTACTTATTTATTTTAATTTAGTTTAGATAGGGCGGCACGGTGGCGCAGAAGGTAGTGTCTATCCTGAGGTTGTGGGTTCAAGCCCCGCTCCGGCTGTCTGTGAGGAGTGTGGTGTGTCCTCCCCGTGTCCGCATGGGTTTCCTCCGGGTGACTGCCTGTGAGGAGTGTGGTGTGTCCTCCCCGTGTCCGCATGGGTTTCCTCCGGGTGACTCTCTGTGAGGAGTGTGGTGTGTCCTCCCCGTGTCCGCATGGGTTTCCTCCGGGTGACTGCCTGTGAGGAGTGTGGTGTGTCCTCCCCGTGTCCGCATGGGTTTCCTCTGGGTGACTCTCTGTGAGGAGTGTGGTGTGTCCTCCCCGTGTCCGCATGGGTTTCCTCCGGGTGCTCCGGTTTCCTCCCACAGTCCAAAAACACACGTTGGTAGGTGGATTGGCAACTCAAAAGTGTCCATAGGTGTGTGTGTGTCTGTGTTGCTTTGTGAAGGACTGGTGCCCCCCTCCGGGGTGTCTTGCGCCCAATGACTCCAGGTAGGCTCTGGACCCACCGCGACCCTGAACTGGATAACTGGTTACAGATGGATGGATGGATAGTTTAGATAATAATTCTTAATTAAGAATTCCATCTGTCTCTGTAAAGCACTTTGAATGGCCTTTGTGTATGAAAGGTGCCCTATAAATAAACATGCCTTGCCTTGCTGTAGAAAAATTAAGCCCAGAAACGATTATTACCTAACTTTGACAAAATATAAACAAACAATGCAACAATGTAATGCAATGTTTTAACTAATAATGTAATATGTTTTACTGATAACATAATACTTTATAAGTTATTGTAATTTACTGGTGAAATATATAATAAAGCAATAAGTCATGAGAAGCCATAAGTTACTGAAGGGTGTTCTTTCTCCTTGATAAAATTGCGTATAAAATGGTGGCCAACATTAATTAATTAATTCATCCATTATCTGTAACCACTTATCCAGTTCAGGAAAGCGGTGGGTCCGGAGCCTACCTGGAATCACTAGGCGCAAGGCAGGTACACCCTGGAGGGGGCGCAAGTCCTTCACAGGGCAACACACACACTCACATTCATTCACACCTACGGACACTTTTGAGTCGCCAATCCACCTACCAACATGTGTTTTTGGACTGTGGGAGGAAACCGGAGCACCCGGAGGAAACCCACGTGGACACAGGGAGAACACACCACACTCCTCACAGGCTATTTCTTATTATGGAAAAATATCGCACTACTGGGTTCTACAGTTGTGGGCTCATATAGCATTAATAGTCATTGTGGTTGCTACTCCAGGCTCAGCACTGCAGAAATTGCACTTGTAAATGTAACCTTTGGAGGAGGGTAATAAAACACCCCTCTTGATTTCAGGACATTGCTGTATAAGTAAATTACACTCTGCTACTTTTAGGACAGTCCAAGAGCAAAACTACTAAATCCTACCTAGTGTACCTTTAAATTAATGAATGAATGACTCCTCCACTTCCTTGTGTACAACTAATCCCATCTGGACATCACTAAAGGTCAGTCTCACCTTGTCTGCACTCCGGTCCAGTCCAGCCGTCTTTGCACACCTTGCTGCCTGCAGCGTCACAGTCAAAGTGTCCAAAGAAGTCATCGCGAGATCTGCAGAACTTGTTGCATAGTGGGCCGTAGTAGTTGGTGTGGCAGCGGAAACGCAGGCGGTACTCCAGACTCAGCTCATGGCTGTGATGCCGATACGTCTGCCACTGCTCCCCAGGGTTCAGCATGGACGACAACAGCACTCGCTCTATCAGCTCCTCCTGACCTGCAAGTGGACAAGAAAGAGACCACCATTTATGGTGATGAGTACACACTTCAAGGCCAGAAGCTCATCCATTCATTCATTTCCTCCTGAATCAAAGGTACGAATAAATAGTTTGTTTCCTTTTGCTGAACTGACCTCTGATGTCATCTTTGAGTTGGCATTTAGATCATTTGGGTGGGCACCAATAATAATGTTCCTAAATAGTGTATGCAAATATGGGCAAAGTTAAATTTTTTTGAAGGCAGCATTAGGAATACAGCTTCCATTTACCATAGAAGGTTTGAGGCCATTACCCTTGACCATCATTCCTTCTCCCTCTCTGGACATCGGCACACTGGCAAAATATGGACAGAAATGCCAAGGCTTACTTTCCTCAAATAAGCAACCTTTTGGAGTGACTGCATTCTCTCGCACCCTTTTTAAAGACAAACTGTGCCAAAAAGAACATAACAACACCTACCAATAATAAGTAAGAGAATAAACAGGACACGGGAAATTAATAAAAGTACGAAGAACATGATGAACAGCAGTACTTTAAAAAACAAACAAACAAAAAAAACCAAAACAATTAATCCGTGATTTTTTTTTATTGGATGGGCAAATAATTCCAACCGAAGACACGCCGCTGATTGATGAGATGTTAGAACAGTGATGTCAGCATTTTACGGCCACAGGTGCCACTGTAATGAGATTATTCCCTTATCCTGTTTAGGTTGTAAAACCTATGGCTGATCTGTATAAATATAACATGTAAAGTGCTATCAGTTTGCACAGGAAACATGTAAAATTGTATCTAGTGCATTAAAGCCAGCAAAATGACTGCAGTCATGCACTGAAGTGCACTTCAAAGTTGCTGAAAATTCAACCCAAGTAATATGACCCCTGCGTGCCCAAACTTTTGCATACGACTGCATCCTGGAAACTGCAAAATAAGCCTGCAGTCTAAAGGACTTAAGGAACCGTCAGTCATTTTCTCCACATTAATGACTTCACATTATGAAACAGACATTATACTGCACCTACAGCTACAGCTATTGGAGATTCTATAATAAATCTCATGTGGACAACCTGCTCTTTGGAGCATAGACTTGTTCATTCAGAGACTGTCAAGCGAATTGATTCTTCAGCTCTTGCAAGTTTCACTTTATAAAAGAAAAAGGAAAATGAATAAATAATGACCTTTACAGATATTTTCTGTTGTTTGTGTGGTAAAATGACTGATTGCTTCTTTAAAGAAAAAAAGACCAGTTAAGGCCACTTTTCCAGCATGGGGTGAGACCCTTCCCCAAGCATGAATAGAAATTATTGACTAACTTCCCACTGGGAAATATCCCACCATTCAGAAGCGTGTACAGCTGTGAGAGACAGACTATGAAACAGACAAAAGAAAGAACGAAAGAAAGTGAAACCAGTAGAAACATTGTGAGTTCAATGAGAAAAAAAAGCACATCTCAGAGAAATTCAAATCAATATCTTGTGTTTAATATCTCAAGCCGTAGCTGTTACATTTCCCATTTTAAAAAATCCAATGTTTTTCTCTTCATTTTTAAAGGAAACATATATTAAAATGTGTTTGTGTGCATTAGCACTTTAAGTCAGAAAATGGGATAAAACGATAAAACGTTCTGATTCTGACGTCACGTGGAGAGACCCCACCCCCTCGTCTGAGTCTGTCCAATCACAGTGTTGGATGCGAGAGTGCAAAGATGAGGTTAAACGCAACAAAACAGACACGACTTGCAAAGAGAAATAAAAGAATGGAATAAAAACTGAGAAAACGAGTTCAGAGAAGAAAGAGGATCGAGTAAAATCAGCCAAAAACCAGAGCTTCTGCTCCTCGCTTCTCACTGTTGTGCGCTTGTGAGAGCGGGCGTTCTGAAGGGGCCTGGAAGTATGCTGCTGTGGGGTTTGATCCTTGTGGTATTTTAAACAAAGCATGTCACATTTTTCATTTAGAAATGTGTTAAATTGTGGAAAATAGGAATATACTATGTACAGATAAAATGCCTTTATGTGAATACCCAATAAACAACATCAATACATAATGAAACAACTTTATAATCACTATTTTCTTTTTGTCCATTTTACTTTCAAACCAGAGTTGATCATATTTTAAAGCTGTTTAAAGAGTGCTGTATGAGAAAAGCTTTCAACACTTTATTTTCAATGAAAAATAAAGGCGAAAATATACATAGGGCAGGAGAGAGGGAGAAGACGGAAGAGAATAAGAGAATTCCAGTGAAAGAAATTGAGAGAAAGTGAGAATTACAGCGATAGCTCTGGCGAGAATTCAGGTGAAAAAACAAAAGATTAAAGAAGGATATTACAGTGAGAGAGAGGGGGGGGGGGGGGTGAAAAAAAGAGAGAGAGAGAGAGAGAGAGAAATAGGAGAAAAGCTAGAGAATAAACAAAGAAAGCTGGCAAACAAAGAGAGGCAGATGAGATCACTGGAGCTGAACCAGAGAAATGAAAACACAAAAGGATCAAGGTGTTCAAACACAGATACATTATCTCCTCACATCACATTAACATTAACCACAAACATTGAACACAGAGCGTCCCACTCCAACATCCTCACACCCAGCTTCATCACCCACCCCCCCACTCCAGCTTAGCTCAGTGGCTGTAATGAGAGCTCAGCTCTGTCTGACAACCTCTTCCACACGGTCAGTAAAGAGAGAGGGACGCAAGGCAGTGTTAATGGAATGGAGAGATAATTACTCTCCTCTCAGAGTGGCACTAATGCAGAGAGGCTGAAATACTGTGCCAGTCAAAAGTTTGGGTACATCCACTCACAAGTGGGTGTGTATAAATGATAAATAGATTGTGGAGAGACTTCATTTCCATGTTGTTTTTTTCAATAGATTTATTTCCCTTTGGAAGTACAAGCAGCAACTGGAAGGCGACTAAACATTTGTAGGGGACTGAGTGTCTCAACCAATAGGGCTTTTCCACTGCAAAGTCCCTACTCTACTGGACTCTATTGTCTGTTTGGTTCCTGGTTGGTTTTCCACTACCACAGCTCCCTCCTGAAATGTATCCGGGGACGTCTCAAAATCCGATCTCTAACAGGAAAAGCGAGCTTTGGAAACCACAACAATGGCAGCAGTAACGTTAAGCGTAGTTTACTCATCGTGGATTGGTGTGTTGTTGTTGTTTGGAAGTGAACACATCTCCGTCATCAGTTCAGACAGATTAGTAGATTTTGCTACTTCCTTGTTGCAGCGTCCAGCTTTCACTGAATTCTTTCATCGGCCAACGATCCAAGGAGCGTTTGAACCTTTTTTGGACCGTCATTTTTACGAGCCGCCATTGTGAATCAGATAAAAGCAAATGTGATCTTTGCTGTAGCTGGAGATTTTACAGATGGAGAGTTGGTGCTGGTCATCTGCGTTGCATGACGTAGAGCGACGACTTTCTCTGAACAATCAGCACTCTGTAAGGTTTTCACGCCACCGTTGAGTCCCTACTCAGCTCTCTCTGAACCACGAAAGACCCCTGTTCCAGGGACCAGGAGCGAATTTACCTGATGAAGAATCCGAAGAGCCAAGCAGAGTAGAGTAGAGTAGGGTCATCCAGTAGAAAAGCACCACTGGTAGCATTGTTTAATAAGGTTAGATCTCAAAAGTGGGTGGAATCGATTAGAATATTGTTCAGAGAATGATAACCTACCATTTATTATATTGGAAACCCCTCCTAGGCTGGTGGACCCACACTTGAACCCTAACAACCGTAGCCCTGACTCCTGTATCCCACTTACTCATTCAAAGATTTCTACATAGAAATGACAGTGAAGTTTGCTCACTCTTGCAGTTTATTCTGATTTATTATGGGATCCATTTACTCAAGGTGAGAAGCGGTTAAACAGCATCGCTCTCACCACAGCTAACCTTATTTCACACCGGACGCTAAAGCCTGACCCCTTCTGACCTGCTGTTAAAGCCATCTGGACCATTTACACATTGCTGCAGATTACAGAGGCCTGATTAAAAGAGCTGGAGAATGGAAAAGGAAAGAGAGGAGAGTGTAACAGTGTGTAATACTGTGTCCTTCTGCTTTGTTACTGTCCTTGAGAAGGACTGAGAGAATGTGGAGGTTTGGTTTTTGTCGTCTCCTGGAGCTTCTGGAGATAGTTGATGGATCAATGAGACAGTGGGTGAGTGGAGGAGTGGTGTGGTTATGGATCTGCAAGCATGTGTTAAATGAAAACTCACTGGGAGGCAAACAGTGGTGACACATAGCTACAGTTTACTCTTAAAGGAGCAAAGACTTTTATTTGGTAATGCTTTCTACTCATACAATACTAGTAAGACTCTAATGGTGCTTTTTCATTGGATCCTTACTCTACTCTACTGTACTCAACTCAATTTTCTGTTTTTCCATTAGGTAAACGAGTCTGGCTCCTGGATCCGGGTCCTTTTTTATTTCCTGCTCTCTTTGATTTTAATATCATCGCTGGAAAATAAAATCACGTATCTTCAAAATAGTAACAGGAAAATGAAAAATAAAATAAAATAATGCAAATCAATGTAAAATTAATTTTGGAGCATTTCTAGTGGTCCACTCCTCATGAAATTTTCACAGTGTGAAGAACTGCTGCTGTTCTATATCTTTTTCTTTTTAGAGCGTCGATATATAATCAAATATTTATTTATCCTCCAACACCCCCCACATACCAAATGGTTTACTGGAAGTCACGTATCCTTTTTATCAACAGGAAGAATTAATTTTGTTTTGTGAGGCGATTAAATGACAGTTAAATAAGCTATTGTTCATTGATAGCTAACCTATTATTTATTAATTTGGCTTGTCAAAGCTAAATTACGGTTCTTCGTAATCTTATTCTTATTCTTCTTATTATTCTCTTCGTGTTTTTTGCAGTGCTACTCTTCGTAGGGTTTTCAAGTTACAGCCACGAATCTTTACCCAGTTGTAGGGCCTATAGCCAATTACGTTGCTTGTTTCTCACTGTTTTTTCCCAGTTTCACTGCACTCTGGAGGTCCCTGGGTCTCGGAAGGGCCCAAGGTTTAACCCCTGGAAAGTGTGAGTACTCACCCGAGCTGGATTCTACCAAGGAGCACTGGAGTAGCTGTGACTTTAAATAACTTTAAATAAATGTACAACCCTAGGCTAGTTCACTGAGAGTGATTTGTGCATGTGAGTGTGTGTGTGTGTGTGTGTGTGAATGTTCATTTTGACGGACAACACAATAGACAAAGACATCTGTGCTCAGTTAAAACTGAATCAGGGTCAGAGCAGATTAAGAGCTCTTCCTTCACAACTTCTTTGTCCATCTCCCTCTCCCACCTTTTTCAGTCATTCCATCCATCACTCTCTCCTCATATTGTATCTTCCTCTCCTTCTCTTTTCTTTCTTTCTTCCACGTTGTTCATACTCTTCCTATCTCTCTCCATCTCTTTGTCACTCTTTCTTTCACCTTAGAAACACACAAAAGTGCAAACACACACACACACTCACACACACACACACACACACAGATGTGTTCTGAAGGGCGCAGTGGTCCGTGTGGTGTGCGCTGAAGAGTGTGGCGTATAATCAGACCTGAAGCTGTGAAATAATCTCTGTCTGACTCTGAAGATCGGGCTTTAATTCTGAAGTCACTCCATTAAACACCCGCCTGGAGGAGGATAGGAGCGAGGGATAGAGGGAAGGAGGAAAGAGTAGAGGTAGAGGACAGTGGAAGTGAGGGATTAGGAGCAAGGAGAATCTTAAAGAGTGAATGAGTGAGTGTGAGAGAACAAGAAAAGAAGTTTGTGTGTGCGTACATGTGTGTGTGTGTGTGTGTGTGTGTGTGTGTGTGTGGTCAGTGTATGTCCATAGCTTTTGTTTTCATTTTGACGTCATCATATTTTCTACAGAAAACGTCTTCTTTGGAGGTATAGTTGGGGGAATCATCACTGAAACATAACTGAGTTGTGTTCACTTTTCCCCATAAGGAGAGATTAAATTTTGACCCCTCCTCCAGATTCATTTTATTTTTTGTAATAGTTGATTATAATTTAACTCTATTATTCCTGGTTTCATTCATTGTCTGTAACTGCTTATCCAATTCAGAGCTGCGGTGAGTCCGGAGCCTACCCAGAATCACTGGACCCAAGAGGGGAACACACCCTGGCGATACACACACACACACACACTTTTGAGTCGCCAATCCACCTACCAATGTTTTGCCACGGGGAGAACACACAGACTTGAACCCACAACCTCCAGGTCCCTAGAGCAGTGTGACTGTGACACGACCTGCCGCCCAATATCCCTGGTTTTAATTCTGGAATTAAATTTGCATTCACGCTTGAAAATAACTTTTAATAAATAACCTTTATAAAATAATATTTATATTTTTACATTTACTACTATGTAGATGACAAGTACGGAAATATTTCAGCGGATTACTGTGTAAAACAGGGCAAAGAGAGGGCACATTACATATGAATAGATATTATATTCAGGTTTTCATTGATAATTAATCTTTTCTGTGTAATTTTCTGGAATCTACCTATAATTTATCCATCAGTGTAAGAGAGGATTGCTGTGACAATGTTATCTCTCTTTGTTTTGCTGACATTCTCCATCATTTTTGTTTCCCTCTCCGCACCCCGCCCCCTCTTTCTCCTTCTCAGCGGAAGAGCGCTGAGACACAGGGTGAAGGAGTGAGGGATGAGGGGATGACAGTGAATGAGAGGAATGCTTTGGCAGTGTGTGTCTGCATAACTGTGCAATGGCCTGTAGCTTGTTTACTGTTTTCAGTGATAACAGCTATATGTAGCTGAGTGCTTCTGTGACCTGTGTGTGTGTGTGTGTGTGTGTGTGTGTGTGTGTGTGTCTGTGTGTGTGTGTGAGAGTGTGTTGGCATGATTTATACACTCATTAAGTCTTCCACTCTCTGTTCACATCACAGGGCATTGTGTGTTTGTGTGTGTGTGTGTGTTTTGAAGAACAGAGAGACATATTTTCAGTCACAGGCCTTAATTACAAGGAAAAACAATCAGAAAGAAGCAGGAAATGAAAGAGTCTCAGAGAATGACCTCAAGATCTCATTCTCTCCCTCTCCCTCTGTCTCTCTCGCTCTGTGTCTTTCTCTCTCTCCCACCCCATTCTTTCTATTTGTCTTTTTTACTACTTCATCCCAGCCTCCCACTCAACCCTTTCTCTCCTTTAATCTCCAATTTTCTGTCTGTTTTTCTCTCCTTTTTCCTCTTTCTACTCTCTCTCTCTTCTTTCTTTCTCTTACTCCACAGAAAGCAGTGATTGAATAGAGAACCTCTATTAAATTCTACATTCAACATAATTTCCACTGTTCCATGTCCATACTGATACAGTGTAGAGGCTGCATATGCTTTCAGGTGTTAAAGACGAGAGGGAGGGACTGAGCAGTTTATTAAACATGGGGATAGTCAGGATAACAGAGCGGCCTCAGGGTCACATCTGCCCTGTTCCAGGAACTGCACTGCGACCTTTACTGACCTCAGAGTAGAACCCTGTGTTACGTCTGCATCTGTTTGTTCAGTTCAGTGTCCCTGTCACTGCACCCAGGCATTGGAACCAACTCGGACCACAGGGAGAGTGCCCCCTGTTGGCCCCAGCAACAACCACCTCCAGCACCACCCACACTCTCCTAGGAGGAGATTTACCACCCAAGAACTGACCCAAAGCCACTAAGGTCAGGGACTTCACATGTTCTGGTGCTCAGGTGAAATGGCTGCTGGCAACGGCTGTTCGGGAGTTTGATTCTTAGCTCACACACACACACACACACACTGTACAAAGGTATACAATTCATACCTGGTTCAGATGTGTCATTGTCGTAGTCCAGCACCTCGATCACCAGGGAAAAGGATTTCTAAAAAGAGAAAATAGAAACAAAGGCACATTGAAAAATTATTATGGGCATTAAAGTCCAATCAGTGTTCTGATCATCATCATTCCTTTAGATTAATACATACTTCATTATGTTAAAACAAGTGTGCTGTTGATTTAACAAAGGAGAACATCTGGAAACAAACTTTGTTCTTCACACTCACTCACAACGCCTACTATTTTTCAGAACCTAAAAAAAGGACATTTACTGCATTCATGTTTTTGTATTTATTGTAATTATATATCGTTTTAGACATGCACCAGGCTTATTGAGAACCTAAGTTGTGCACAGTGCTGTAAATTGGCTTTTCGCCAAACCAGGCCCATCACTTGAAAGTGTGACAGTCCTGCGATGGTGAGCAGTTAAGACTGAAGCCTTTATACGGCTTATTTCCATGAAGGCGAGCCGGGGAATTTTCCATAAGGACACGACAAGAGACTTTTTCACAAACACGCTTCCGGCCTCAGATGGAAAATAGCAGCCGTGTAAAACATGTGTCAGGCCATGGCAAAAAAAATAAAAATCTTTGATTTAGTGATGGAGAGAGAGAGAGAGAAAGGGAGAGAGAGAGAGAGAGAGAGAGAGAGAGAGAGAGAGTCCTAAATGAATAATTTATAGCCATGTCCTCCTACTCCTACAGCGAGAGAAAGCCTGATGCAAATGAGCCGGCAGAGGCACTTTAGTGAGGGAACGCTAACTGGCCGCGGTGATGTCTGGTCACGGCCGCCTCAGAAGAGCCTGCTACGGATGACAGGATGAAGGGATGTTGTGAAGAAGATTGGACTGGAGTGGAAATCACAGAATGAGTGGCTGATTCAGAAATGGATACAGAAGATGGACGAATCCACACTAAGTAATTCCATCAGTGACAATGACAGCTGTTTAAATCCAGATGTGTCCGTACATGGATTGAGTCATGGTCTGATATATGGAGCTCCATCACTTCAGAGAACGCAGTTCCTTATGCTGGGCTGGGTGTGTGGTGTGTGTGTGTGTATCCGCATGGGTGGGATATACCCAGAAACGCTGGGCACTGGGCATGATGACCTTGTATCTTACAAGAGATGGAAAGGAAAAAGCAAGTTGGAAAAGCAAGTTGTGAAGTCTTGTGTGTTTTCTTGGTCCTGCCAGAGAAGCTTTACACTTCCTCCTGTTCCCTTATGAAGGCGCTGCATATTTATTTTGAAGATTCACATAAAAAATCTCCCAGACACATCATCCTTATGATATTACTGCCATGCACAAAGGCCCATAATATTCAACTAAAATGACACCAACCATGATTCAGAATCCTCACACGCGCACACACAAATTCCATCTGTGAATTGTAGGGACATTACACAGCCTTCCAGTCATTTTGTGGAGATTTACAATGAAGTTTTCCACAATAACTACTGGCTTAACCCTAAAACCTAGTATTTACCCTTGACACTAACTGTAATCCAACCATAAAACATGTCTTCACCTTAAAGTGTAATGATTACATTGTAGGGACCAGCTGTGGGAGACACAAGGAAGGCAAGTAACCTACAAATGTGAGTGTGTAAACAGCTTTTGGTCCCCATAAGGTGGTATATTCCTGGTGCGCACACACACACACACATACACAGACAACATGACCTCACTGCCCCATCAGTAGAGCAAAATATTCACAGCACCCACACCCTTAAATAAACAAACCACCAGAACAAAGATGAATTTCTCTCCCTTTCTCTCTTACACACACACACACACACACATTTCTTTCCACTGACAGAGCCCCTTTACTAGGCCTTTATCCATCTTTAAGCATAACATGTGTACCGACGACTTTCACTGGCCACTTTTTTAGAATCGCCTCCCTTGTACTTCATCTCCTTGGCAACTTCATTAAATTAAATTTAGCTTTAACTTTAAAAGAAAAGAAACTTGTAGAACTCTGACTTTCACATAATGGAGATGTTGCTAAATAAATTCAGAGTGTGAAGCTTTGCCTCAGGCTTTTGTTCAGCCGGCTAATGAGTTCAGAACATAACCACACTGGCCATTTAACCTCTTAAACCCTTAGGGCCTGGTTGTGGGTACGCATTTCAATTCCTCACCTTCGTAACTACCCGTCTTACATAGCAGATATATTTAATTATTCACATTACTGAAGAATAAGCAAAGAAAAAGATTCATTGACCTTGACTCAACCCCTAGCTGACTTGCAACTTGAATGGAATTCAAGATTTAAAGTAGCAGTCAGTCAGTTTTGCTAACAATATAGTAGCAAACAGTACTCATGAAAGTGATATCTATACATTTATTTTTAAGTGCAAACCTAAATGAGATGAAGTAGTCATGAAGTAGTCAGATTCCATAGACTGGGTTATGTCCATGGGTTTACTATCGAGTATCTGATACATCCAGGCAATTGGGTGTCAGTATAATACAAGCGAAGAGCTGCCTCTGTCCTGCAAAAATCAAATATACTGCATGTATTATTTCAGTCTCGATGGCACAGTGGCAACAGGGAGTGTCACTGTCACCCAGCTCCAGGTCCTGGTGTGTTCACAAATCACCACGCCCCCTTCTCACTCAAGTGAACCAATCGGAGTAGGGGAGGGCGGGACTAGTTTGTGAACGAAACGCTTCTCGAAATTCTATGTAAGTTCTAGAAAAACAAAATCCCAGACGTTCGTGAAATTCCACCCGGACATTATTTTAAGTCTAAGGACATGTCCGGGTAAAAGAGGATGTCTGGTCACCGTAACTAACATGCATTATGTCCAGTGCCATATTCAAGTAGCAGAATAGTTAAATCAATATTTGATGTCATTAAAAACAACTGAATGCAATCAAATTAAAATTACATTTACATTTCAATGTATTTAAAACATATTTATCAGTTATTACATAGAATTAGACGTTTCTTTCTCATTTCAAGTAAAATTTAAGAATAAACAATGCTTTAGAAAAAATTTGCATATTAAAATAAAGCGCCTATCAACTGTCTGGTAATTGCAGTTGACTTTACTGCTTTTTCCCACTGTGCTGCAATATCGTCCACCCTCCTCCACTCACTGCATAACCAGGCTGTTTTTGCTGTAACGTGGGACTCCTATTCTTATTTAAACTAGTGATCAGTCTCCTTATGTATAGCGTCACTGGTTTGACCCCACACAACAGTCCGGTCCCGAAAATGTCCCTGAAAAGATTTTATCTGGTCCCGTGGGCTATTTTTATTGCCTCAGGACAGAGGTGTCTAGAGCCCTGCCCTGTGAGAGTGTCTTCCACTCGAGTCACAGCACTCATCATAATTCACAGGTATGATTGGCTGAGTAGTGTCACATGTCATATGTAAAATGCAGGTAAAAGGTCTGTGAGTTTCCTCGAGCGCTAAACCTGTACTGAAATGAAATGACTAGAATAGTTACACCAGTTAAAATAAACACTCTGTTCAAAATAAAATAATTTTCAATAGTTTATTGGCTATAGGTCCAGGTCTGGATAGGACCATGTCTGGGTCTGAACCCGGACCATGCTCCATCTATTAGTGAAGCCTACTTTAGAGCCTTGGGAACTAAGTCGGACCCCAGACATCCGAGGTTTGAATGGCTAAGCAGTGAATCAAGACTTGACTGGCATCTCAGACACTAAAGACACAACCGAGACTCTAGAGACTGAATTAGTGAACAACGAGCTTAGAGGTCAAGAGGTCATGTATATAGTACAGCAAATAGAAATATTTTGAATAAAAGAAGATTCCTTTACTGAAATTCATAAAGAAAACCACAGCAGTCACGTGTGTACATGATGTGTGTTTAGATCCTCTGAAGGCTGAGCAGTAAGCAGGTCAGTTGTCAGAATAAGTTTAGCACTCTTTTGCCTGTGTTTTGGCTCAGGGACATCCCGATGGAAGCCATGAGGAAGTGAATCTCTCTAAAGCAAAACTATACACACACACACACACCCACACACAATGATTGCATCAGTGATGGCCTATCTCCAGACCTTCATCTTCCACCTTTCCGTTCCACTATTCTCTATTTTTGCTCGCTCTCTAATGCCAGGTCAGCATGCATAAGTGGACTGACCGTGACTGCCAAAAAGGGTGTGTGTAGGACAAATACATACACACACAGGATGGGTGTATGAATGGACAATCTCACGTCATGGGTCAAATTCATAAACCTGTAAAATCACTCTAATACTTAGCAACCACACCTTGACAATGCGTGGCCTACTGCCATTTTTTATACAAATATCACCTCCATCCAGTAGTTCTTGAGCATCTAAAAATATTTCCTGGACGGTAAACTCATATTTGTTTAATACAGAAATATAAATAAACATTAAAGTTTACAGTGAGTGTGTTAGATTGATGTTTAAACCTCTGACATATGTTCGCCCGCCACTATCCCACCACAAAAGCAGTCCTATGCAGTGCAGGCATCTGTTAGCTGATATAACAGATTTGAACAGTCAGAGTTCTCCTCCAAGCGTGCTGAGCTGCACAAAGCTGAAGCAGTAGCAGTGAATCAAAAAGATGCAGACTTCACCTTTGATTCTCAAAACTTGAAGCAAGCATCAGAATAAACACGCTTTCACTTAATGTGACCTTGGCTTTTGTAAACTGGGCCTAAATGGGGGGGGGGGGGGGGGGGTTGAAGGGGTGAAGGTCGGAGGTTGGGCCCCAAATTGGCCACTTCATTGTCTCTCCGCTTTACACAAAATTCTGATATATCAAAGACATTGTTTTAGCTAAGATAAGATGCCTTTATTGTTTATTGTGTTTTCTGATTGGCTAATAGGTCGCTACTTCAACACAGCTGAAGGAGCGCAGAGTAATCTGCCTCTGACTTGTTTGTAGCATTAATTTCTGTGCGGTGAAGTTAATCATTTTTCAGCGTGAGAAATGCAATGTGTGAGCGTGTGACCTTGTTGAAATGCGTGAGACTTGAGAGCCCTGGAAAGAGCAGAAATAAAACAAAGCAGAGCTAAAAGCTAGGTGTTTCCAATAAAGTGACAACTGAGTATACATTTTCCTATTTATCAAGTTAATTATACAATTTCTTTGATTCATCTAAATAAGATCCTTAGCTGAGGAGAAAACTCAACAGAATAAAACAGATTCAGTGTGTGTGTGTGTGTGTGTTTGTGCAGTGCTCTGAAAAGCCAAACACCACCCTTTCATTATTATCCAGATGAAATGGACATTAAATACAAGTACAAGGTGTGAGAAGCCTCAAATTGAAATATATTCTTTGATGTTTAGGTAAAGCTTTTCCACTACTCCAAATTTCAGTGGCAGGAGTTGGTTGCACTTTCTGTTTCTGACATTACAAGTTATTCCTACACTGGTCTGGACTCAATTGTAATGAAATCAGCAGCTGCTTCTTAGTTTCATTTGCAAAAAGTTTTATATATCACTGTGATATCTTGATAGCTACACAGCCTTTTAGACCCGCAGGGTTGAGTCTTCAGTGAAGCTTGATTTTCCCTCTGTGAATGCCTACAATTCTGGGGAACTGCAGTTCTCTCTGGTTTGTTTACATTCAGAAGCTCTGCATCTTTTAAGGTGGAACGGTGTGTTTGAGGGGAAAAAAATGACTGTTGTTTGTACATGGCTTAAGTGTAACATGCCTGTACGTTTTAATTCACTGTTTAAATTACCACACTCAAGTTGTTTAGTTTTATAGCACTCTCATTCTGTGTTTACTTTCACGCAGTTAGCGCTCTCCTGAATTTAGAGTGAGTTCTGATCTAAATAAACAGAAACAGCAAAAATTTGTTTAAGTAAATTTGTTTAGTTAAAGTACCCACCTATGGAATCTCTTTTTTATGATTTTCCGTGTTTGGAGGGATCTTTGCCATTTCTCAGCAGTGAGCAAGGAAGGATCTCTTGGAGGAAAAAAAGTGTGTTTTTATTTTAATTAAAATTATGAATTTCAAATTGAAATATGAAAGCTTTAAAGCAACACTAGGTAGCATTTTTACCTTATGCTTACAGCTACAAAATCATTGTGATGATCCACTGAGCTGTAATAGGGAGATAAAGGCCTCTGCCATTGATACTTTGAGATCAGCACTGCAGAAACTGCACTATGAAAATTTTGGGGAAGGGTAGGAAACCACCAGGCCCTACCAACTTGTAGGGTGACCCCAGTAGCAAATTTACCAAATCTTACCTAGTGTTCCTTTAAGTACTTTTGATTTGATGGGGACAGTTCTGTTGTCTGCTTTTCCAAACTAAAATCACAGAAACTATTTTTGTTCTCTTTGCCTGTTCTGATGTAAGTGGATGTCTAATATATAATTGTCTGAGAAATATCTCCTGAGAAATAAATAGCTTGTTCTTTAATGACTGTTTTGTCTAGAAATTATATAAACAATGGGTGGCATTTGAATGGTACTCTCTCTCTCTCTCTCTCTCTCTCTCTCTCTCTCTCTCTCTCTCTCTCTCTCTCTCTCTCTCTCTGTGTGTGTGTGTGTGTGTGTGTGTGTATTTATGTGGGTGTTTGTGTGATCTAGTCCTGTCTGGAGTCCGTTCCCACAGGGATTAAGAAGGGTGCTGTGACTTACTGTCCCAGACACACACACACACACACACACACACAAACACACACATCCTAAAACACACCCAAATTAACGAGAAGGGCAAACAATCTAAGATGCAGGAAGATCCCACTGTAAACAGTTGAAACACCAAAAACACTGCGGCACAGATAAGATCACAGAGACAAAGCCGTGATATCGTTACCGTTCTGGACAATGATATCAGAAAAGATGACAAAGCATCCACCGACATGATCTGTGAAATATGTGTATGCGTGCATACAATATAAACTACACTGAACGATCACTGGATTAGGAATTCTTACCTTGTTTCTACACTCACTGTCCATTCTCGCCACTCCACAGGCCACACAGGAGCACTTTGTAGTTCTACAATTACAGACTGTTGTCCTGTAATCTGTTTACAGCATATAATCTGCATACTTTTTTATCCCCATTTAACCTTGTATAATCTGTGAAACGCACTATGTAGTGAGTGGAGCATTTTTGGGACAAAGCATAAAGAGGAGAAGCTCCAACCTCCGTCCTCAAAAATTAATTTCTTCTAAGTGTGTACTGTGGATTTTTAGTATACGTAACTTTCACATTTGTAACTATAGTACACACTACACACTCAAACCTTACTTCATTCATTAATTGTCTGTAACCAGTTATCCAGTTCAGGGTCACGGTGGGTCCAGAGCCTACCTGGAATCATTGGGCGCAAGGCGGGAATACAACCTGGAGGGGGCGCCAGTCCTTCACAGGGCAACACAGACACACACACACCTACGGACAATTTTTGAGTCGCCAATCCACCTACCACCGTGTGTTTTTGGACTGTGGGAGGAAACCGGAACACCCGGAGGAAACCCACACAGACACAGGGAGAACACACCAACTCCTCACAGACAGTCACCTGGAGGAAACCCACGCAGTCACAGGGAGAACACACCAACTCCTCACAGACCGTCACCTGGAGAAAACCCACGCAGTCACAGGGAGAACACACCAACTCCTCACAGACAGTCACCCGGAGGAAACCCACGCAGTCACAGGGAGAACACACCAACTCCTCACAGACAGTCACCCGGAGGAAACCCACGCAGTCACAGGGAGAACACACCAACTCCTCACAGACAATCATCCCGAGCGGGAATCGAACCCACAACCTCCAGGTCCCTGGAGCTGTCCCTTAGTATTAAGTGCAAAAAATATTCCAGGTAGGCTCTGGACCCACCGCGACCCTGAACTGGACAGGCGGTTACAGATAATGAATGAATGAATGAATGACTGAGTGGGCGTTGGTCCTGTTTGGAGATGCCCCTGTGTCAGAAATTTCTAAGAATAAAATCAGAATATTTTGAGAATAATGTCAAAATATTTTTAAAAATTTGAATATATTCAACTTAAATTTTCATTGCTAAGCATCTAAAATTTCTTAATGTGTTTTTAGAGCAGAACCGATGGAGCCAGAAAGTGGGTTTGTGTTGTCAGTGAACTCAGTAGATTTCATTCTCAAGTAAATTATTTATTCAATAATAACTCCAAATGATCTGCTATTGTCATAATTTTATGTTCAAGAAAGAATGCTTGAAAAAAATACGGCTGAGCATGTGTCTATGGCTGTGTGTGTGTGTGTGTGTTTGTGTTTTCATTTTAGATTGGGATGACTTCAAATTTTGCATCCTTTTAAAGAAGTACAGCGCTGTCTTAGCCTCAGAGCTCCATTTAAAACAATGAACTTCAAATATGTCTGATCAGCAATATCTGTCGTATAAAGAAGATTGTGCAATCTCCACTGAAAAACCTCTTAGACCAGCATGACTTTGATAGTAGATGCTGGTCTGGTGCCAGTTTAGCCTTGGTTATGCTGGCTGACCAGCATTCTAGCTTCTTAAACACGGCATATCCTGTTTTTTTCTTGCAAGGATGTATCTTCAGATGCCTTGAAACACAGTATCTGCTACATCAAGCTATGACGAGGCAGGCTATAATCTTTCAGCTTCAAATTGAGAGCATTATCTTGAGCGCTGATCAAAATTACATGCTTTAAAAAACATCACAAATGCTCTTAACTGCACAGGACATATTTCTGAACATCAATTATGCGCAAATTCCTCAAGCTTTAGTGGATTCTGCAGACGACTGGAAGTCTCGGGATGAATTTTTGAAGAATCAAGGTTTAAGCTTTTAAAATATGTGCCCGGAGCCTGGGTTCAGGGTGGAGATTTTCAGCACACGTTCACCAGACAATTTATTAGAACTCACTCACCCAGTCACTCACACTCATACCTGTGGACAATTTTATATACTCACTGAGTCACACACACACAAACCTGTGGCAGTTTCACACACTCACCCAGTCGCTCACACACACACCTGTGGAAAATATCACACATGTACCCAGTGAAATTTGCAGAACGACATAAACTTCAGGGGTCTATAATAAATTGGTCCAAGTCATGTGTGAACACAGCCGCTAATGTCCCAGAGTATCTCCTGCATACGCTGCACAGGCCCGACCCACACCAAAAGCATACAGAACATTTTTTCTGCTGCTAAAACAAACATGTCTAACATGAAACCACACTGTGCTGCATGTGTGAAAGGACCCCTCTGGAAAATCTCTGGACCTGTTTCTCAGAAGTTTCTCTAACGCTTCTCCAGAGTTCATGTGTGAAAGGGGCTTTCATGGAACTGTAAGGTGGCCTTTTGCATGAAGTTAGACGTTAAAGGTGTACACTTGGCAAACTACAGTATAACTACATTATTACAGCTCCTATCACCCACGATAATCATTAACCAGAAGACAGTGTTGGCGGTTAGTGGCTCAGTGGAAGCTCTTGCTGTGAGTGCGTTTGGAGACACAGACTGAAGATCAGAGGCTTTACCCCCCCCCCCCCCCCCCCCTCCCTTTGTGGGAAGTTATTTGCTTGGAAAAAAAATGACCAACTGAAAACCAAAGGAATATTAAAGCAGCCATGAATCAAACAAGTTTCCCATCCCCCCACCCCCCCCACAAATGCTTTCATTAAACGAACAAGACCTCTATTTACATCTCTACTGTGGTGGAGGGAACTCTTCCTTTCTTTCCTCCACTTTCTCTCGCTTCCTGTAAAGGCTCTATAAAATCTCACTTCTGTCCGTCTTTGTCTAAAGCTCTGTTGGGACTGGACTGCATTAATTTTGACACCTATCAAGCAATAAGTTTAAAATATTTAATGCAGTAACACACAGCTCATGAACTGCCTTTAGATGGGTTGAATCAGTCTGATCTAACCAAAAGAATGTGTGCTGTGCAGACATGAAATATAATATAACGAACTGGAATATAATTATGGTGACATTTAATGTGGAGGAGGAGGTGAGTTTGTAATTCTGGCTAGAATTATTTTTCCTGAGGCACCTTGATTATCTTTAAAAATGACTAAAAACTAAATGACTAAACCAACACATTTCTACAGCCACACGTGTTTCCAAGAGAAACAGCATCAGTTACAGCCCATTAGCAACCTCAGTCTTCAGGAGCTCAGGTGTGGTGCCCAATCTCACCTCCTCGTCCTAATTTGACCTCCCCTGACACAAAACAAACACATTAAGCGTTTATGTGTGTCTCTAACCGTCAGAAATTTTATCGTGGTTTACCATAAAACCTGTAACTTGTTTCATGTATTGTGTTGTGACATCACAGTCGCTGACTCAAAAAAACTGCAAAAAAAAGCTACCCACTGCATTAAAATTCATAAAGAACTTCTTGGAAATGACGTTAATACGGTACAGCTGTACCACCCCAGGAGGAACCAACCTGGTTCAAGGAGGACTCAAGTCTCTAACTCCATTTTTGTATATAAACCCCAGTATGAATTATTTATACTTTTGGTAAACGCTGCATCTTTTTGCCTTGTGCTCATTCTCATTTTGACTCATTTCTGTGTGTGGGGTGTGAGTTGGGGGGACTGGGTGGAGGATATCCCGACTGAGCCGGGCTGTACAAACAGTTCATTTCAACAGGAAAGCCTCCCTGCCCACACTGAAGAATTCCCCTGTCTCTCTGTCTGTCTGTCTCTCTCTCACACAGTCTCTCACACAGAAGAAAGTGTAGTGAGTGTCATACAACACTCGCTACACTTTCTCTCTCATACCTAGTCTCAGATCGCACTCATAATGCCACAATACACACACACTCCTCCCACGCATACTACAGATAAAAGAGGCTCTCAGGTTTGTCTAATATATAATACACAATTAAAGGCATAACGATGCAGTATGGGAGCTCTGCTTTAACTTTTCCGCTCCTAATAATACCCATAACAATTGTACATAATTATTATTTATTTATTTAAAGCTAATGCCTAGCTCATTGAAGTTGAAAGTGTGAAGCCTAGATGCCCAACTCATGCCACATTCATGCAATGTTTTATTATTCTCAGAACTTTGCCTGTGCAATAAACAATTTATTTTCTATGGTACTGTCATAAATATCAGTTTTACAAAGTGGTTAGGAGTCAGTTGCAGGTTTATTTAAGAGACAAAAAAACCAAGGGAAAAAATGAGTCAAAAAAACCACGAAGACTGTCCGAGAAAACAACTATGATCCAAAGGGAAAACCAATCAAAGGAGGGAGCCGAGTCCAAAGCCAAAAAAAAAACAATAAAAAAAAACAGGAAAAGCTATACATAAACTAACGCTCAGAATTGCAGACCTAAATCGAACAATACTTCGCAACTTCTAGAACAAAACAGTGAGCTTACATGTTCTACAAATGATCTGACTAATCAGAGACAGGTGGGGAACCCAAGCTAGAATTCAAGTGAGTGTGACCTCTGGTGGTTTGGAGGAGAAACAGCTTGGGCTTGTTGTCCCCTAACCTTCCTGTAGTGTACTGCAATTTGTCAGAATGGATGCATTCATCATATTACCATTATCTGAAGTTTTATAACCCAGTTTAGTTCCCAATTACATCAATTAACTAGTACTCACTCACACACAAAGCCACCAACCTGTGTGAATAAAGAGCACATCGTGGCTCTCCAAAGAAAAACATGCATCTTCATGTTTGTGGATGTTAATTTACTACATCATTTGTATACAGCAGCTGTTCTTCAGACTCTGTGATGAATGGACCAGTAGAAATGCTCCAAAATTACTTGGGGAAAAAAAGAGTTTATACCCTGGCTTAGTTTGTGCTAGACGTCTGCATTGCATGGCGTGGCGTAGAGAGACGTCCCTCTGGACAATCAATCACGGTTTAATTCCCAACTCAGCTCGCTTGGGACGACGAGAGAACAGGGACTAACAACAAAAACCTGGTTCCTGGACCAGGACCAAAGCAGAAAAGACTAGTAGAGTCAAGTAGGGACCACGCAGTGGAAAACCACCAATAGGTACACTGAAGTTTCAGAGTGGACATATTCAGCCATGGTGTCCACTGCTTATTTCCCACATGATGTGTCTTCTAGTGGCTTTACAGACACGCGAACACGTTAACAATGTTTAAGCCTTGATTTTCACTAGAGTTGATCTTTGAACACAAATCACTACAAACTAAACTTCGTTCACGCTCAATACACATCCTTCCCTTCATCATCAGGCGGAAGATGGACATTCCAGGCACGTAGCTGCCATTACAGCAACAGATGTGCGATTAACACTGGCCTCACTCACATCCAGCGTTACAGAACAAGCCTCCTGTCCTCCCAAACATCAATATGGTCATTACGATGTGCCTGCGCACGCACTATATAATCAGCACCGTAATAATTACAGTTTCTCATTCTGCCTCATGCACACATCCACACACACACACACACACACACATCTATACACCTGCTTAGATAAGACGTTGCCATAGCAGCAGTGGAACTCCAACTAAAAGACAATGATGGAGAACTGTAACATATTATTGAAGAATATGAAAAACATATTGGAAACCTCTGAAAAGGAGACTCATTTATACTACTACTACTACTACTACTACTACTACTACTAATAATAATAATAATAATAAAGACTGACAGAGGTGTGCCACATGACACCACATGAAAAGGAAGATTTCACTCACAGGAGATTAGATACAAGATCATCTATGTCCATAAAAAAGAGCAACGAATAATAGGAAAAAGACATGGGAGTCCTACCACCCATGCAAGACCTGATAGACAACTTCAGCAGTCACCATCAGATAAACAGCCCTTATAGCTTTTATCTTTGAGAGACAGGAAATAAGATACTCAGCATTTTGGGTCTGAAAGGATGAGGGGTGATTAATAAAGGAAATGCACAAAAGAGTAGGACTTTCCTCACTTTATTACTAGGCTACTGTGACACACTCATGACCATGGCCAGTTGGCACTGGCCCTTCTTGTCTTGATTCATTACCATATCACTTCATTCTTTTATTCTCCTTCTCTCCTGTTTCTTTTGTTTAAGCCATGATTACAGACCACCCCCCCCACCCCCCAAACACTGCGACAGCCCCCCCGCTTCAGCTCCTTTTATCTCGTCTCCTGCACTCCCACCAGCCCTCTCTCAAAGTCATATTCTTCCTGGGTTAATTGGCTGGACAAAGGTATGTGATTCCAGGGCACAAAAAAAAACAACAGGGCCCCCTCGCGCAGCTCCGCGATGGGCCCACAGCAGGGGAGGGGGGCCGGTCCCAGACGCCTTCCGCAGGAAATGACCCCCGTCTGGCCACTTTGGATGCGAAAAAAACCCACCGCGTGTGTGTTTAGTGTGTTAGTGATGCATCTGTGTTTGTTTTACAGTGAATACATGCCTCCACCGGAATACATTCTATGTATTTGTCAAGGCCAAGGTCAAACGTCCAGGTAACGCAAGCTGTTTCCAGGTCCAAACTTTGCAATTTTGTGATGTGGTTTTGGTCAAAAGTGCTTGTGTCATCACTGCTCATGTCTACAGCTTGACATTGGTCAGAAAGGCGCAAGGGCAAAATGACGGCTGGAAAGAAGTTGTGGAAAAATATACACTGGTAGACGTCTAAAACTCGGGTTGTTTTGCTAAAATTTAGTTACATTTTACCGTAATTACACAATTAAATATTTACTTATGTAATTAAACAACAAACCATGAAATCACATAGTTACATAGTAAATAATATTTACATTTACATTCAATACTAACTGGTTAAACTCTGCAGTTTTGATTTTTAAATATTTTTATTTTGTTGCAAATATATGGCAAAAATTAAAAGGTTGATTAATTTTTTTAAAAAAAAGAAGAAAAACAAAAATATATGGGCAACAGTATATTTTCATTACACTTAGATCACAATCAAAAAATCTGCTTTTAAACTTATAAATACAGATTTAACCCATTCATGGCAGTGAACACACAGACACACACACAAGTGCTCAAAGAGCAGTGAACACAATTATCCCCAAAGCCAAGGAAGCATTTGGGGGTTAAGTGCTTTGCTCAAGAGCCCCACAGTTGTGCATGTTGAGGGAAGAGACAGTGCTGTTACCTGGAGAAGATGTCAATCCATCACAAGGCATCACACACTTACACATCACACTCACTCGTTCGTTAACTTGAACACACACACACACACACACACACACACACACATGCCTTAGCTGAGTGTGGTAAGCAGCAGATCAGCTGATATCAAATCAAATCCCTGTTATGTCCACTTTCAATCACGTGATTCTGACCTCTGGGGAGAACTGATTAACATAAAAACTATATCCCTGAGTCCATCAGGTTGAAAAAGTCATCTTCTCTGAACCTCCCACCTCTCAGACACTCTCTGAGCCACCATTAGCCGCTGTGGTCTGTAACTACCTCCAATCAAGCCAAGAGGACCTGAGAGAAACCCAGGCTAATCCCAACTCCATAATAACAGTTCCACAACCACAGGTAACCAGTTGCTATTGACCGCTGGTCTCCACAAAGACCACTAAATCTTATATTTAACCTACACACCGGCCTAGGAAGTGAGAGAGCGAGAAAGAGAGAAATAGAGATAGAGAGAGAGAGAGAGAGAGAGAGAGAGAGAGAGAGAGAGACAGAAGGGATTATAAGGAAATAGAAGAGAGGGAATTGGAAAGGAATAAAGAAGATAATAGAATGGCTTCACACGGAAGAGTGTGGCACTGAACGAGATCAGATGCAACCCTCGGATCTGACACAAAAAAAACATGTCAACCCACCCGCTGCCGCAATCGCGCAATTACTGTGAAATCACAGACGGGGAAAAAAAACGACAGAGAAACAAGGGGATGAATAAATGACAGTAAAAAAAAGAGTCAAGAGGAAAGGAAAATTACTCAGGCTTTTACTGCACCATGTGACACGACAATTGACTTTTCACAGGAATCTTCTTCTGGAATCTTCCATATGATGTGTGTGTGTGTGTGTGTGTGTGTGTGTGGGTTACCTTACCATTAAGGCCAAAAAAAGCCCCGAAAAACATTGGACCTATAAAAGGCAACTCACATGAGATGAAGAATCAAATTGGTTTGTTGCCCCTGGATGCACCAGTTTATTCACCACATCAAAGCGCAGCACAAAATTAAATCTTCTACATCCAGAGATATATATTGAGTAACATGTACTCATTCTGAAATGCTGTATCTGGATATAGATGGTTTAATTTCATGTAACCATTTAACATAAAACAAGGAAGTGTCATTTTTTTCAGTGTATAGAAAGGGTCCTGCCACAAGACACATGGGGTCAGCCCTCGGCTTCTTTTTGAAATGCTGCACCACTGAACAGTTTTTCAAGTCTGAAGAGCATGCAGACTGTCCAGATCTGTCACATAAGGCATCTCATAGATTTGAACCTGAGATCTCCATATCACAGGGTCAACGTTTGTATGGCTGCACCATTATAACATGATGGAAATCATTAGAGAAAATGACTTATTGATGCTTCAAAGTGTTCAGAAAACAATAACTACAAAGATTTTTAAATTCTGTAATAATTCAGAAATGAACTTAATGACACTTATTTGGTAATGAATTAAAACAACATAAAAGAGTTCATTTCCAATCAGCTATTTGGAATTAATACAGAGACAGGAGTCTATAACTTGCACATTTTCAAATTTAGATTTATGATTATATATATATAATGCAGTAAAACACATCTCACCAACACCCCCCCCCCCCCCCCCCCACACACACAGAAAATACTCCAAGGCTTCTTCACTTTTTTACATCAAGGTGATGTGAGCAGAGTCTTGCCCTCTCCTCTCTTTTCTCCCTTATTATAGAAACCTCCTATTTCAATCCAATTTGCACACAAATGAATTCATTAAAGTGAGACCCCCACTCCCCCCCCCCCCCCCCCCCCCCCACACACACACACACACCTGTCTTCGGGTTATTAACTTATCTTCACTTAACATAAGAAAGAATCTTAATGCAATTAACTTGCTCTGCCTGGTGTCTAGCATGTCTGCTGCTATCACTGTTAAGGACGTGTGTGTGTGTGTGTGTACTGAATGAAATGTCTTTCCAGAGATGCTAACAGGTCAATAGGTTAGTGAATATATATATATATATATATATATATATATATATATATATATAAAGAGAGAGAGAGAGAGAGGGTCTGAAATGATTTTTTATTTAAAATAATCATCAAGCTTCCTGTAGTTAAACTCTACCAGTTTTAGTGGTAGTCTATTAATAATCTTATTTCCAAAGGTGTTAAAACCATGAAAAGGTGATATGCATTTACAGGATTTTGGGATCAGCTCGACTCGATTCAGCACGGCTCGACTCACTTTTAGATGGTTGTTTTTCCACTAGCTCAGCTCCCCCACGAATCATCGCAAAACCCCATTTCTAACATGAACCATGGGCTTTAAAAACCACAACAATGCTAGCACTAATGCTGCATGCTGTTTACTCATGTATTTCATTTTTCATTCATTCATTATCTGTAACCCTTATCCAATTCAGGGTCGCGGTGGGTCCAGAGCCTACCTGGAATCATTGGGCGCAAGGCGGGAATACACCCTGGAGGGGGCGCCAGTCCTTCACAGGGCAACACAGACACACACACATTCACTCACACACTCACACCTACGGACACTTTTGAGTCGCCAATCCACCTACCAACGTGTGTTTTTGGACTGTGGGAGGAAATCGGAGCACCCGGAGGAAACCCACGCGGACACGGGGAGAACACACCAACTCCTCACAGACAGTCACCTGGAGGAAACCCACACGGACACGGGGAGAACACACCAACTCCTCACAGACAGTCACCCGGAGCAGGAATCGAACCCACAACCTCCAGGCTCCTGAAGCTGTGTGACTGCGACACTACCTGCTGCACCACCGTGCCGCCCTACTCATGTATTTGTGTGTTGTTTTTGTTTTTTGGACTGAACACGGCTCCCTGCCCCAGTTCTCCCAGATCAGTCTTCCTTGTTGAGTTGGCTTTCACTGGAGTTTTTTTATCATCAACTGACCAAAGGAGCGCTTGAACCTCCATATTTTCTCTTGTTATAAACAAAGCATATTGCTGTAATTAGTTGCGTATGTCCATTGCTGTGTGCAAATGAAATAAACTGGCTCTGGCTCAAAATGTTGGCATGACGATGTGCTTTATGAGAAATGTACAGCCTGAAGTGACTTTGTGTGGCATGTAACTAGTTCTGCTCAGCAATCGTATATAAATTTGACAATTACTCTCTGTGATTTTAGTGGGGCACAGCAACATTTTAATGACACCCCTGAGATTAACTATTAGGAAGTGCCAGGGGTCTTTACTGAAGGAGCCTCTTTGAAATAGTGCCATACAGCATAATATAATTGATGCTGAAGCTTCAAATAAAACGTGGGATGCTGAGAGAGAGAGAAAGAGAGAGAGAGAGAGAGAGAGAGAGAGAGAGAGAGAGAGAGAGTGTGAGAGAGGTCTATTTACTGCGTGGTTGCACAGGTATGCAATGTATGTGAAAGTATGAGAGACTTGAAATGGGGGAGATTTCTTTTACCTCAGCCCCCCCAGCACACACAACCTCATTCTCTCTCTCTCTCTCTCTCTCTCACCATTCCTCCAATCTCTCTTTCACTTTGTACCTCCCCATTGACCCGCTCTTTTTCACTGCATTCGGTCCTTCTCATACTTTCCCTGCTTTCTCTCTTATTCTTTTTCTCTCACTCCCTTACTCTCCCCATTCTCTCTTTCACTCTACTTAATTTTCTATCATTCTCTCTCTTTATTCTCTTTACTTCTATGTTTGTCTCTCGTACACTCATCGTTTGTCCATTTCTCTCCCCTTTCTTTATGCTTCTCTCTCTCTCTCTCTCTCTCTCTCTCTCTCTCTCTCTCCCTCCCTCGTAAGGTGAGTGTTCATGGTTCCCAGGCAGCAAGAATGTTCAGGTAACTGAGTGGCAAAACTTTCCAGAATACAACACAATAGACTGAAGAGGTATCAATTTACAGCATGCACGCACACACACACACACACACACACACACACACATATATACACTGAAATTTACTTTTGAATCTTTGAAAATGTTGTGTAAAAGTGTGAACTGCAATAACATGTTCAGGGTATAAACTTTCCTGAGAGCACAGAACTGCAGTATGGTCTTAGAGTCATTTACACATCTTTATTCACAAATAAGCACACACACACACAACACACACACACACACACACAAATCTGCTCCAGGACCCAAAACTGAGAGGAGACAGAGGTCAGCGGGTCAAAATGGCCTTATCTGTGACCTCTGAGGTTGACGAGCCAAAATTAGTGCCTGAGAACAAGAGCTGAGGAAGAGAAAGCGGGGAGGTGAGAAAGTAAGGGGCAAATAAATTTGCATCAACTAAACAGCTTGCAGCACTGCAACACTTAGCAAAGACGAAAACATTTTATGACCAAACTCGACCTCTTCCACGCTGAGTTAAACAGCACTAGTCAAAACTTTGGATAATCTCAGAATAAAGCATTTATTTTTATTGCAGATCGCACACTTTAATCAGGCCTCCCTCCGTAACATGATGCAATTAAATAACATCACTGCACACACTGGACAGCTCAACATGCTTGGAGGAGGACACTAACTGCCTAAATCTGTTATGTAAGCTAACATACACTCCTATATCAGTTCTCTCTGATTGGCTGAAATACGGCAGAGGGCAGTCATTACACAAAATAACTTAGATGCGATCAGCAGATATATATATATATATTTCAGTATATATTATTTACAGCATCTGTCACTGACTGACAGTTATTACAAGGCACTGCCTTGAATAAGTTCTTTGCACTCAGTTTTAAAGTTATTTTAAAAATATTAATGTTGACAAAGCCAGGAGGTTGTTGTTTGACAGTGATGTCATGTTCCTTTCAGTTCTTGGCAGTTTTCCGGTGGCTTTTTTATTGTTCGTATCGATATCAGAATTATATCGTATTTACCGAAATTAAGAAATATATTGCGATATAAATCTTGGCCACATCGTCCAACTCTAGCCTCATCATCAGGACACCACAATAACTAACCACAATAAAGTGTTGACCTGTTTATTAAAGCGGGACTCATTTCTGATTTTTCAAAGTGGCCTTGGAACAAGTCTAAACATGCCCAGTTTTCCCCACACCTTTTAAACACAAATACACCCACACACACACACACACACACACACACACACATACCCCGAGTCCCTGGAGAAAGACAGGATTACTGAGGTGTAATGTACAAAGGGATTGATATGAAAAGCTTAGAGAAGAAAATGAGTGACACTGCCAAAAGCACAGAAAGGCACAAGTGTTGAGAACCCAGTGCCCATCGGCATCTGTGGGCAGAAAAAACTCTATTAACCACCATACAAGGGATGCCCAGGGTTCTGGACACCATTAACTGATGGACACACACTGCTACTTTTCAACCTAATCTCTATTTGTAACATCAACAATTTACAAGTCCAGTACAATGAACAATAAGCCTGAGATATTTTGGCCTGTCACTTCGACCCACTTGCATGGATATCGTTCTTTGTTAGTAATTATAGCAATAAAAATATTATCACAAAAAAGAAATCTCTTTGGCCCAACATTCAGCAACTTACTGTAGACTTCTATTATACACAAAGGAAATGGAGCAGACTTGTTTAAAGAAACACTCCAGCATTTTTCAGCCTGTATGTAGTATACATGCAGTCAAAGTTCAAATTTAATAATAAAAACATTAACATAAAGTTAATGGTCAAAAACATGCATATCATTGGCTCAAAACACAGCTCAGAAAAGCAGCCCTCAGGTTTCTTATAGAAGTAAGATTGTTCCTTTAACCATCCAGTTACATTCATTTCTATTCAACAAGTCTCTCTCTGAATTTCTCCATAAATTTTAAGGTGGACATTGTGCTGGGCGATCAATCAATATCGCGATTAATTGTACATTTTACTACAATTAATTAACAATTATTTTGTTTTTGTATTTTGACCCTCATAGTGATGAGGTTTGTACTGTAAATATGCTTCAGTATTAAAGCTGGGATATTTTTTCTAATGTCACTGGGAGCTTGTTCCACCCTTGTTTTTGAGCACTGTTTATATTTGGTGTGCGAATGTGCTTTGGTCACTCTCAGTGTTTACATTTTATTTCTTTTTGTTCAGTGTCGTCTTAATTATAGTCAAAACACATCACGTCCAAATCACAGAAGCTTTGTTTTTCTGTGAATTAGCTGTTCACGTCGCTTGGTTGGCCTCTGCGTTTAGGATGTTTCCATGTGGCAGATAGGGACAGAATCACGTGACTAAAGCTCGGAAGCGTGGTTTTAAAGGGACAGTACATGAACACACAGTGGGGACAGAACGGAATAAAAATAATCATTCATTCATTCATTATCTGTAACCGCTTATCCAGTTCAGGGTCACGGTGGGTCCAGAGCCTACCTGCAATCATTGGGCGCAAGGCGGGAATACAACCTGGAGGGGGCGCCAGTCCTTCACAGGGCAACACAGACACACACACACCTACGGACAATTTTTGAGTCCCCAATCCACCTACCAACGTGTGTTTTTGGACTGTGGGAGGAAACCGGAGCACCCGGAGGAAACCCACGCAGACACAGGGAGAACACACCAACTCCTCACAGACAGTCACCCGGAGGAAACCCACGCAGACACAGGGAGAACACACCAACTCCTCACAGACAGTCACCCGGAGCGAGAATTGAACCCACAACCTCCAGGACCCTGGAGCTGTGTGACTGCGACACCTACCTGCTATGCCACAGTGCCACCCAAAATAATCAATATAATCGATTAATATATTATATTAATATAATTGAATATTTTGATTAATTTTCAATCAATTGCCTAACTCTAGGTCGACTAAATAAGCCAAAGTTGTAAAGAACACTCGGCAGTGAATGACTTGGAGAGAGAAAATGGAACCTGATCTGTTTTGGGCTTGACTCACTGCTACAGTGGTGCAGGAAGGTAATTGAGAATAATGTCCCAAGGTAATTGAGAATAATGATCCGGCAGAAAGAGAGTGACTGTATGTGTGTGTAAGAGTTTTAGTGTGTGTGCGTGTGGAGGTGAGTAAGTGCGAGTATTAGTCTCACCCATGTGCCCAGGTCACCCATTGACCCTTGTTTTCTCCTCCAGGCCAAAAGCAACCTGACCCTAATTCATCTTAACGGCTCAAAGCCTCCAGTCTGAGAGTATAGAGACTTAAACAAGTGCAGTAAATCCCACCAGAAGACCACACCAAAAGTGAAAAAAAATCTCTCTCTCTCAACCGCCCCCCTCCACCCACAGGTCTTTATCAGGTGCATTCATCAGTTTTCATCCCTTTTCTTCTTCTCTTCTGTCATCCCAACAGTAGAAAGAAAGAGGGATGACTTCACTGGGGACGGTTGTTTTGGTCTAGTCTGTCATCGCGGAATAGCCCTGGGCTGTTCTCAGGGCCTGTTATCCATCCTCTGCCAAAACTTTAATGAATGCACATACATAGAGAGAAAGAGGAAGTGAGAGATCAGGCGGAAAGAGGGTAAATCAGAATATGTGATTTTATAAATAGTAAAACAAGGGTTGTATATTCGTACACTTTCTAAAATATTGATAACCGTGCTCCTACCTTACTTTCAGAACTCACCCTGACTGATCCTTTCTACAAATCTTTTTAAATGAAAACCAAAACTGGGTGTGGCTTCTTAATTTCTTAAACCCATAAAGCCTTCATAACTCGTAAAACATTCACTTACACAATACAAACACACCACATGGCAAATGATTTATTAGCACATTAAATATAGAGTACCATGAAATTTATCCCTTCCAAGCTGCTGAGTCAGCTATGACTTTTCTGGCTAGGCTTTACACTGGATGTTGGAACACTGCTGTCAGGATCTGATGGCATTCAGCCAGAATTTGAGCATTAGTGAGGCCAGGTTCTAAGAAGACTAGTTCTGGGTTGCCAGATCATTCTAACTAAGGCTGTCTATCTTTTAACTAAAAAAATGTACTAATTAATCACATGATTTGCTGCAAGTAAACACAATTAATCGCACTGCCTCTTCTTAAGACTGAAGCTTTTAATAATAGATAATTAAATGTAAAATGAAAGAATCAATGTAAGATCAATACAATGGAATCATAATTATATTAGCAGTGTCTATTGATCAACAAATGAAACACAACATTAAAGTTAAAGTGTGCATAACAAATGTGAGAGAACTTATTTTAACTTTATTATAATATTTCATTGTAGTTTTGATGATTTTAAAATTTGAATCTCTAAATTTGTTGAGTAAATTTAAACGGTTTAATAGAAAAACTAATGCTACAGTGCAGCTCATGTTAAAAAAATGGAGCTGTGTCTGTCAGTGTAATAAAGAGAAGAAAGAGAGTGACAGATACACTGAACAGACACACTGTGCTGATTTTAATAACTACAATGTACTTGAAGATTCTACTTGAATACACACTTGAAGCACACTTCAGGTAAATAACCACAACAGAAATGCTCCCATGGCTTCTGACACTGTGTTTCACGATGTTATATGTAATAGAGAAGAAACGTGGCCATGTCATTGCTTGCTAACTAAGTGGTAGGTATCATTTTGGGGTGTAAATATAAAAATTAGTATTAAAATGTGGCTAAAATCACATAGACTGTCATTTCTGACAGCACTTCTATGGCATGGTAGAATGTCTGCCCTATACCCACCAATATTCACAGAAACAGGTTTCTGATTGATTATATTTGAGGTAAGGAAGAAATGGTATACATCAGTCTTTCTCTCACACTCATTTCCTTTGTAGTTTTCCCCTACTAATCTCTTTGATGTATTAGTGTGTGTGTGCGTATGAGAGCGAGCGAGCGAGAGAGAGAGAGAGAGAGAGAGAGAGAGAGAGAGAGAGAGAGGGAGCGAAGAGAAGGCTCAGTTTTCCTCATAATAACTGTGTTCACCTGTCCGTCCCCCCACCTGGGACTTTGGGACACTCCCCCCAAAAACCACCACACAAAGATGGGCAGATAATGCGGCTCTTTCAGTAAAGCAGCTCTAAGAAATCTCTCTCCCTCTCTCTCTGGGTCCAGACCGCCCCTCAGCCCTGCCCTGAAACTGAACCGGCTTGGTTTTCTCGGGCTGAATTTTCTCACACTCGCACTCGCGGCCCCCCACCCTTTAAACCCACCGACACAGAGAACGGTGGGGCCTCTTATAAGAGCCTGAATGAACAGGTATCCAAATGACTCCATATAATACGCACACACACACATGCACACACAAACACATCATCATCATCATCAAAGTTAAGCAGGCTGCTTATATCAGGACTGGGGCAGAGAATTGATGGCTCTGCAGGAGAGTGTGGTCTGGTCACAGGCCACTGGGGAACACTGTGCTGTTATTGTTGTCAATTTCACTTTGAAACTATTTACTTACTCATTTCAATTTCATTCTATAATTCATCCTAAATTATAAACTGCACGTTGAGGAGTGCCCTGCATTTCTGCAAGTTGCCCAGTACTCAAGTTGATTTTGTCTTTGTGTGTTTGTATTTAATGTCTTTGTTTTGCCCACACACACACACACACACACACACACACACACACAGCTGGCCTGCATCACATAATTTCCTCTGCCCCCACCGAACCCCCGGTCGGCTTTGGACTTTATTGAAAACATTATTACGACTCAATGCGGCCATAATTATAAACATAATATCAGCTTTCTCGCCCTTATTGTGATCCTCTCCTTATGAATAGATATCCAGCCTCGCTGCAGAGGTCATAAAATACTTCCAGACAACAGTAATAAAAACAGGACTCTGCCACTCTGCTAACAAACACACAAATGGGAAGATCACAGCAACCCATTAGAGTCCCGCCAGGCGCTCAGGCTTTTTAAAGGACCCCTCTGACCCAGGGCTTCATGGCTGCTTATTCCCATTTAGACAGACAGTGGGAAACAAGTTCTGTGTTTAACGTGGCCTTGCTGACTGTATTTCATGACTCAGAAGTGCATCACAAGTGACTAGACAAGGACAGGATAACGAGCAGTAGATTTTTAAAAGAATGGATAGCAGATACCCATTGCGTTGTTTGGTAAAAAAAAAAAAACACACGTTGGTAGGTGGATTGTCTACACAAAGGTGTCCATAAGTGTGAGTGAATATGTGAATGTGTATCACCCTGCAAAGGACTGGTGTTCTCACCTTGCGCCCAGTAATTCCAGGTAGGCTCTGGACCCACCACGACCCTGAACTGGATAAGCGGTTACAGATAATGAATAGTGCATGTGTATCATATCTCACTCTGGTCTGACCAAGCTGTAAACAGTGGATAAACCATGACTCTCTCCCGACTCTATCCATTTATCTCTGGCTCTGGAGATGAATTCAGACACAGCGACACTGGAACCAAGCCCTCACAGTGCCCCCTGCTGACGACGTATCCTTTGCTCCCATAAAACTGGCTGAAATGTTGGGGGACGGTTCACTGGAGAGCACCAAGTTTTCAAGAGTTCTTTTGATGGATGGCTGTTTAAAGGCAATATCTATGATTCTGGGAACTGCTGTTCTTTTATTTTTAACATTGAGATGCTCCATGTCTGTTAAGGTGGAATGGTGTGGAAGTCGTTTGTATGTTGCTGAACTTGTCTGTATGTTTTTATTCACTGTTTGAATTACCACAGAAACTCATTTGATTCCTGAGCTGTTTAGTTTTGTAGCACTTTCGCTCTGTGTTTACAGAGAAAAAAGTAAGTCAATATTACCCATCTATGGAGCAGAAATAGAGCAATATCCTCATCTCATGTGCTTTTCATCGTTTGGAGTCTCTTCATTCATTAACAGAGGGAGAGAATGCCTAGCATATCGGAGTGACCTCTTCTATTTTTTAAACCATTTACAGACACTTTATACCATTTTACAGTGCAGTTCTAAGTGTCTTTAGTAAGAACAGTGGTTTTAGTTAACACTGCTGAATGCCATCAAACGCTCACAGCAATGGTCCCACATCTAGTCTAAAGCCTCCTAGAAGAGTAGAAGATGGTACCACAGCAAAGCAGAACAACTCTATTAATGCCTTTGAGTTCAGAAGAAACACAGGGCCATAGAGAAGTATGCAGAGTAACTTTCAACTGAAGTCCATGTTTAGGAGATGTCTGGGAAACTTCTGAGAGGGGAGGGGCTGGGACACAAATCCCCCCACAGTCCCTAGAGCCCCAAATAAAGCCCCAACCACAGCACTGAAGAGACCCAAGCATTTCACATCAATGATTCAAACCACAAGAACATAAGCGAACCCAGCCCAACTCAGGCTGCTGTTTTGGTTTAGTTTTATGAACAAAGCTTGTGGTCTCCCATCACACTGTCTCTCTTTTTCGCCTGCTCTCTGTCTCTGTGCCCCCCCCCCCACCCCCACACCCCACTCTCTCAACATTATCTTCCAGTAAAGTGAGCTAATTTGACCTGATATATTTATTTAAAACCAACAAGTAATTCTTAGAAATATAACAATCTTATATTTCCGCGACTACCTCAGAATAAGAAATCTTAAAAACTGGAGATGTCCCCACACTGTGATGTAGGATGCTGTGGAGGTCTATCAGACTGAAGTGTATGAAGTAGAGAGATCTCTGAGCTGTAATGGAACAGAAATAGCTGCTGAAGGTAATGTTAGATGGGAATTAGCCTGATCCATTATGGATGACAGGACAGGAAAAGGTCGGGCCGTCTCATAGAAGAGAGAAAGTCAAAGTAACCAAACACAGCAGACGTACAGGTACAGTATAACAAGGACAAAAGGGGGTGGAAGGGGGATTTAAATAGGCTTTGAATGACACCTAGTATCTATGTTCAGTTGATTTTATACATACAGTATTAACATGGCTTAGGCCTAGTCCTGGAACGCATAGTCTTCTGAATGGACATTCTCCATTGATAGGGAAAAAGCCCAAGATGAGGCTTAATCCTTCTCCATGAAACAGGAAGAGAAGAGAAGAGAAGAGAAGAGAAGAGAAGAGAAGAACGTGGATGAGAATTGATTAGAAGAGAAGAGATGAGAAGTGACAAGACAAGAAGAGAAGAAAAGCGATACAAGATTCACAAGAAAAAGCAAAGAAGCGAACAGACGAGAAAAGAAAAGAAGAACAGAAGAGAAGAACAGGGATGAGAAGAGAAGAGAAGAGAAGAGAAGGAAATGGACAAGAAGAGATTAGAAGAGAAGAGAGGAGAAGTGACAAGATGAGAAGAAAAGCAAGATTCATAGGAAAAAGCAGGGAAGAGAAGAGAAGAGAAAAGAAGAGAAGAACAGAGAAGAGAAGAGATGAACAGGAATGAGGAGAGATTACAAGAGAAGAGATGAGAAAAGAAGAAAAGAACAGAGAAGAGAAGAGAAGAGAAGAGAAGAAAAAAGATAAAAGATAATACATTCATTGGAAGAAGCAGAAGAGATGAGAACAGAAGAACAGAGAAGAGAAGAGAAGAGAAGAGAAGAGAAGAGAAGAGAAGAAAAAAGATAAAAGATAATACATTCATTGGAAGAAGCAGAAGAGATGAGAACAGAAGAACAGAGAAGAGAAGTGATGAGAAGAGAAGAAATAAGTTACAAGATTCGCAGGTAAGAGAAGAGAAGAACAGGGACGAGAAGAGATTAGAAGAGAAGAGATGAGAAGTGACAAGACGAGAAGAGAAAAAAGAAGTACAAGATTCATAGGAAAAAGCAGGGAAGAGAAGAGAAAAGAAGAGAAGAACAGTGAAGAGAAGAGAACAAAAAAATACAAAATTCATAAGAAAATCATGGAAGAGAAGAGAAGAGATGAGAAAAGAAGATACAAGATTCTAGGAAAAAGCAAGGAAGAGAAGATATAAGAAAAGAGAAGAACAGCAAAGAGGAGAAGAAAAAAGATACAAGATTTATAATAAAAAGCAGGGAAGAGAAGAGAAGAGATGAGAAAAGAAGAGAAGAGAAGAGAAGATATAAGAAAAGAGAAGAAAAAAGATACAAGATTCATAATAAAAAGCAGAGAAAAGATGAGAAGAGAAGAGAAGAGAAGAGAAGAGAAAAGAAAAGGAAAAGAGAAAGAACAGGGAATAGAACAGTAGAGAAAAGAGGAGAGGAGGAGGTAAAAGAAGAGAAAAGATGAGATGAAAAGAGACAAGTAGGGAAATGACGAGAAGAGAAGAACAGAACAGAATAAAATCAAACAGGAGGGAAATTACTGTTCTTCTCCTGGAGAAAGTGAGACGACTTGGTCATTAGGTGAAAGGTCAAGTATTAGGGGAAGTGTATAAAAGCTCTGGCCGGTCAGTGGACACAGTGGACAGAGCTGGAGAGAATGTGCGGATGGGAGGGGAAGACAGAGGTGAGGAAGGAAGAGCATAGAAGATGTAGTAATACATTTACACAGCTTCAGTGCTACAAAGGAAACTTGATTGTTCACTTTCACTTTATCTTTCTCTCTCTTCTCTCTCTCTCTCTCTCTCTCTCTCTCTCTCTCTCTCTCTCTCTCTCTCTCTCTCTATCTCTGCACTCTAATCAATGAATGTGGGGTGAGAGAGTGTAATCAGCTTAAAGACTTGAGTAGTTACGAGCCAAACGCTGACCAAATCACTCCTCCTGCCACAACAGAAGCTCAGTGCAGTGCCATGTCCAGCCGAGTGAAGGCCAATTTAAGGTCAAGAGAATGCGATCAAATCAGCAAGTCAGAACCACTTTTACGTAGTCTGTAATGGCTACTTTAAAATGAAAATATAATATGTCCCCTTTAAAAGCGCTATCAGTCATTTTTCTCTCCACAAATGATGATGTCCTTTGTTTACACTGTTTTCTACAAAGCGAAACTCACCTGAAAAGAATCAAACAGTTTTGTTGTCCCTGAATGAACCAGTCTACGCTCCACAGCAGTTTTAAAAAAGTGTGGTACGTAATTTCTCAAAGATTCAAACCACTAAGTGTCAGTATAATGACTGATGTGATGAAAAAGAATCACGGGAGATGATTTTCTTCTATTGTGTCTTCACGTGTACAGAATTCTCGCTTCGTTTTTCTGTTTTTGCCTCTGGATTTAGTCTGGGCTTTAGTAGTATTTCTCAGGCTTGGCCTCGGCTTGTTTTTCTCATTTTTGCTTTGCCCTTTTAATAAAATCAGAATTGCTCACTTTTGTCTCTACCATTTGCTTACGTCCAGTAAGCATCTGAAACTGGGCTTTACACGGATTTCTTAAAACACTGGGGGATTGCTTTTCCTCCCTAGAAAAAAGCGGAGGAACGCTGTTGTATTTTTCCACGCCACAAATGAATTTCACTGGGGCATAATTATGAAAACTGTTGGACATTAGGTAATTTACACATAGAAATTTTAGATTTTCAGTTATGAATAAATTCCTTAATTAAGTAGTACATTTTTCAAGGTCATTTGGTGTACCACCTCTTGCTGCTTCACATACCACTAGTGTTACGCGTACTACAGTTTGAGAACCACTGCTTTAGACTGCAGATTTATCATTTATTCAGTTTCCAGGATACAGCCGTATGCAGGATGCTTATTTTAGTTCATTATCACACTCTTGTTGCTGGCGTAAATGCAGGTTATCTGGTCACAACAGGAACTGTCGAGGAGGAGGATTTATTTCTAGAAGTTGATGTTGGAGCAAGAGAAACTGTCAGAGTAAGGATCTGAGTGACTTTGACAAGGACCAAACTGTGACGGTCATAATGTTTTGGTCAGAGAAGCTCCAAAATGGCATCAGACCACTCCTCAGATGCATCCATGAGACACCCCAGGAACACCCCACAAGACCTTTTTTTGGAGTTTTGGAGATGCTGCGACATTATGACAATATGACTATTTCTCCTGCTCCAACATCAACTTCAATGGAATTCAGGAGCTCACTGTTCACTCGATGCCTAATATATCCACCCTCCACAGGTGCTGTTGTGGCAGATCCGTGTATAAAGACCCACACATATACCTTAGCACACACTTTAAAGTGATCTTTGTAAAGGACGTGCTTCATGAATTTATAAAACACACAAACATGGATCTGACCAACTGTGTGTGTGTGTGTGATTCACAGAAACCAAGCTGTAGCTGGACTGACCGGCCAGGCGTATTTGAACGGGATGCTGATGCGTCCTCCCTCTGCCCCTTCGTGTCCATGGTGTTGGACTGTGTGCGAGTTCCCGCCCAGGACAGGCGTGCTGGCCGAGCCAAAGGTGCAGGTCCCTGTGGGGGACACTCGAGCCTGGTACTCCTTCAGACAGACCCGAAAAAAGGTGTCACACTGGTCAGTGGGAGGACACTTTGGACCGTGGAGGTCACAGCACTGACCGCTCTTTAGGATGCCTAGAGAGTTCTGCCACTGGTGGATCTGCAGCTCGAACGAGCCCACGGCACACACCACCTGAGGAGAGATAGAGGAATAAAAAAGAGGAAAAGGTAATGAGGAAGAATACTAATGCGTACTGCGAGTATTATAGTGTAATTATAGGAAATGAGGGGGAAATCACTAGAGGGCGAACAATTTGAGGGCAGATTAGTTCTGTTCTGTACTGGGAAAACAGCGACTTTAATCATACATCAGTTATGATTATTCATTTTTAATCATATGCCATTATTACATGCTTAAAATGGTTGCCCCATACTTGGCCAGAGCAGGTCTTTATTCTTTAGCTGTCAACCAGGAATGGATAATGACACCATATCAGCACAGGGGTTTAATATCTGGCTGTGCTCATTCAAACCAGTCACTCATGGATCACGAGAAGCTGAAAACGCAGACACTTCTATAACTAAGCATTCAGATCTTTCAAAACTTTTCAAAACTGAAAGCAAACCCCTGACCAGAATGGAAGTTGTAATAAAGTCAACGGTTGAACACTAAAATGCACTTGTTTCCTTTCGCTAACGTAGATTCAGACTCTTGGACTCGAGAAAGCCTGAAACTTTGAAACTTGAAAGGGACTTCTCTAGTTTAATTACAACTAGGAGGAACAGGGTGGCCTTGTCCTTAAGCAAACGAACACCTCGCACCCTGCAGTACACGAACGAAACTCCAAATGGGAGCAAACGGGGCGGTCTGATCCTTATTGAGCGGATGCCTTGTACTCTGTTACACCCAAGCATGCATCTCGAGAGACAACCATCAACTCGCCAGAGGTGGTAATTGAACCAGGTTTTCTCAACACTGTGGACCGATGCTCCAACTGAACAAAACCTTTTGGGCTGTTTCTGATGCTTTCTAATAACATTTTATATATTCAAATCTATATATTTTAATTATTTATCTTTTTTATTTTTTTCAACAAAAAATAACATTATAAAAAATACTTGACTTTTATATAAAAAAAGCACTTGACTGCTCCAGCGACACCACTGTCAGTGTTCCTGCTACATAGATTTTGCAATGGTGGTTCTGTTCAGTTTCTCAGCGCCACAACACGGCACACAACACTGTGGCCACAGAAAGACACAGTTGAAAATGTGATGTTAAATTTATACAGAGAAAGACAGTCAGTCTTTTGGTAAACAAACAAATGTGTAATTTGCTTATGTAATTTTCTAAGTAACAAATATCAATTTCGTTTATTTTGTAATTTAAGCATGTAACGTATGTTACATTTCATATAACATATTAATACACCCTGCTGTGTATAAGCTTTGTATTAAAATAAAATATTCCCAAATGACTTTTCAGTCCGAGAAAGATGCTTGATGATGAACATAGTCAGGTATTAGGTTTTTGGCTATGTCCCAGTTTTTTTTAAACAGAAAGAAATTCATCTGGGAGTGAATTATCTATTTCATGCCTTGTGTGATGTTTTAAAATGTTTTAATGTTTTTTAACCTCTGCTGGAAAAAATATCATAGAGGAAACACTGACTGTGTCTAAAAAACATATTCTCAATCACACAAACTACCAGGGCCTGGTAGTACCACGTCAGTGCTGGTCTGAGATTGGTCCAAGGCCCCAAAAATATTTGCTCAGCAGAGCTCTTGGGGTCAGAAACCGACCAATAATGAACGGGTTAGAGTGCGACTGACCACATTGACCACGACAAAAGATGGACAACGGTCAGTAATTGTCCACATATATACTGGACCTACAAGAGCGTATTGATCTCGGGCAGGAAATTGAGAAGAGCAGCTGGTAAAATGAAGTTTAAAGTAGGGAGGAAACCTCAGTTAAAAAAAAATCAAAGGCTAAGCCTGAACTACACAGCACTTTTAATAATGAAAGACTGTTAGTAATTCAGTTCAGTCTACTCTGAACCTTTTATAGAGTAATATTAATAAATTCTTTCATTGTCTATAACCGCTTATCCAGTACTGGGTCGTGGTGATTTACAGAGTAAAAATTTCCTCCAAAAAATAGCATTTGGAAAGGTCTTCATAATATCGTAGTTTATATTCTGGTGAGTTTCTTGCTCCGCAACAATGGGATTTATCTTACAGCTACAAGTGTAATCAAACACAGAGGAGAATTCATGAGTACAATTAGTTGCTGCTGCAGGTACCAAAACACCATAACAGCTAGAACATCTGCTACTGGAAGAGTGAACGAAAAAAAAAGAAAAGTTCCAAAGTTCCACCTGCTGCCAAAGTTTTAATAGCTTCTGCAGTGGAAAAAACACCTCCAAACCAACTGTGCATTTTTGAAACTGCTAATTAACTTAATGTTTTTAGACAGCGCAACACATCTGGAGGTGAATACTAATGACCAAATTGTTCTCTTTAGCTAGTATTGTGTTATTTTATGGAAGAGGTAGGTCTAACTTGGACTCCTGACTATGATGTCATAAGGGATAGAGCTTGTGATCTCCTACACCAGAAGTCTTCAACTTCTGGTCTGGGATCCAGGTTCTAGACTGGGATTTTAAAATGGTTGGCTGTATGGAACTATAGCTGCAACAGTGCTGTGTCTGACATTGTGCTCTATTCACTACATAGGGCACTATTTTGGCGTTCCTACATTTTATAATATTGTACATAAACATATTGCACTCAATTTCACAATGCAACGCAAAAGTAGATTACAACCCATGTGCACTAGTGGACAGAATTAGCTGCACTCTTTGGAAAAAAGACACATTTGTTTTAATTATAATTTAAAAACCATATTATAATTAAGTTCCCTAGTGCATTATATAATGAGTAATGTACGGAATAGGCAGCCATTTCAGACATAGCATGGCCAGTTTGTTTTTTAGAGTATAATGCATTTAAGCATGCGTTTTGATGAAGGAACCAGAGCTTCTTTGTTTTGACTAAGAGAAACCGACACAGTAAAGACTTTTCAAGGTCCCTTGACCACTGATTTTGTTTAAAAGGTAGATAAAGAGGCGGGCTCTGTTCCAGGGAAGGGATGATAACACTGACAAAGCTTCCACTCTTGCTGGACTATTATCAAATTTTGCTGCGTCCAAATGGACACTTCTCCTCGTCCCTGCTACAAGGCCCTCGCCGCCTCTATCTGCACAACCATCTCACCTTATCCGGCTCAATCTTTCTCCCCTCAGGTTATTTCCCCTCCTCCCCGTCTTCTTTCTCCTCCACTCCCTCTCTCTCACGCTCTTTTTTTTCTCTACCTCCTCCCTCGTGGCAGCTACTTCCTACCCTCTACACCGCTGGCTCTTCAGATTCCATTCTTCCTCTGTATCAATACCACTCCTTTCTTTTTCTCTCCGCTTCTCCCCAGGGATGCAAGACACCGGGAATGCTACTCTGTTCTTTCTCTGGTTCCTTCATTCTTTCTTTATGGATTCTTTCCTTTCTTTTTCTTCAGCTGTGCTGGGAACTCTGTCCATCTCTGTTTATTGTGCAGTGCCTCCCCCCACCCTCTCTCTCTCTTTCTCGCTCTCTCTTTACTGCTGCTATTCATCTTTTCATCTTTCATTTTCAGAGATGGGGAGGTGAGGACACACACACACACACACACACTCTCTTACACTTTGAGCTAATAAGCTCCACAGAGAGGCGGTGGGTCAGGGCAGGTCCACTCAGATGGTGAAGCACACACTGTCAACAGCTCATTTGCAGCAAACAAGCAGAAAAACACAATATATACTCCCTGGCCAGTTTATCAGAAACAGCTCCAGTGTCACTCCCCTATATGTGCAGGTCTGAACTGCAGCCTCACTGTCATTATTTCACTTTGTCATATTGTCAATCCCTCTACCTCTTTCATCATTGCTAAGTTTCTAAACTCTAATGACCAGGTAATAGGTATTTCACAGCAAGGATAACCATGACATTCACCATTTCACTGTGGTGCTAGTCCTTAGTGAGTTTGGTTTCTATGGCTACAGTGTTATTGAAGATTTACTTCCATTTTGTATAGCCATTTTAATGTGCTTAAAGTGGTGTGTCCATCTCTGGTGTATAACATTTTAATGATGTGGACGACCATTCGCCAAATGAACAAGACTATTAATGAATAATTAATAATTAATGAATAATTATTAGGCTAAAACCTGATGGAAAGGTGTTGCTGAGTGTGGTGTATTTCAGACAGTAGATTATCCTGACAAGCTGAAAGGCTGGTTACCTACCAACGTGTGTTTTTGGACTGTGGGAGGAAACCGGAGCACCCAGAGGAAACCCACGCAGACACGGGGAGAACACACCAACTCCTCACAGCGGGAATCGAACCCACAACCTCCAGGTCCCTGGAGCTGTGTGACTGTGACACTACTTGCTGCTCCACCGTGCCGCCCTCTGACAGAACCAGGTTTTATTTAATAATATAATATAAATCATGTATAATTTATAAACCGTTCAAATTATTTTACATATTCCCTAAACCCTAGGTCCTCCCCAACCATATAATGCTACCAGTCTGGGAGGCTGAAGACTAGCACATGCTTCCTTCAAGACGTGCCAAGCCAGCCAACATTTCTTTTTGGACTGTAGCCATTGGAGATCCACTGTGCCACACAACATAATTGGAGGAGAATGCTAACTACCTGGTTCTGTCACTGGCTAGTTAGCTTGTGACCTTCCAATGATAGGTGAAACATTTAGACATTTGTTCCACAGTCTCATGCATGTTTTTGTATCATTTGCATGTTTCCCAGAATTTCTTGGTAGTCTGAGTTTACATACTAATCTCTCCAGTTGGTGTTTGAAGTGCGCATGTGTGTGGTAAGGCAGTTGGTGATGTTCCCTTTGTGCAGCCTATAATTAAAAGCAATTTTCTATTGTGTACATTGCAGAACTAACCATAGATGAGATTTGACGATGCCAATGGAACAGAAGAATAACGATACAGTCTTGTGACATGAGGAAGAGGATGAAAGAAGGCAAATTTGCATATGACCAAGACATACAATAATATCAATTACCAGCCCAAGACGACTGGAAGGATCAGGACGTGCTGAGATTGATGTGTGAGAAAATTCTGTGAATAAAATGTTTTACACATGCACACACACACACACACACACACACACACACACACTTACTTTGTGGAGACTGTCCAGGAAACTACAACTACCCAATCGTATCTAATCCATAACTCCTACACTCTTAAAAATGATGGTTCATCAAGGGTTCATTAGAAAAGAAAACGGTTGTGTATAGACCCATGAACATTTACAGAACACTTTGCATGGTTAAAGTGTCCTTCACATTGTGAAAGCCTGCTTTAAATGTGTGTAAATGTGCTAAAGTGTACTACACTGCAACAAGTTACAATGTCAAGCTTGTTACAATAAAACAACTTGTTTTAGGTGCAAAACGAAACCCTTCTCTAAAGGGTGCCAAGTAGAACCCTTTATATCACATTCTCTATCAATCTGAACAACCTTTTCCCTGTACAAAGAACCCTTTAATCATGCAAAGGATTCAATGTTTAGAGTTCTATATAAAATCATTTTCTTTACTAAAGAACCCTTGAAGGATCATCATTTTCAAGTGTGTAAAACCCTAACCTTAACACACCTTCAACTTAAAATGTAAGGATTACAGTTTAAGTCACGGGGACATGCCCATATAAGGTCAGGTCCCCACAATGTATGTGTAAACAGATGTTGGTCCCCACAAACTGATACATATCTAACACACATACACACACACACACACACAAGAGCATCTCTTAAAGAATCCCAAACCCTGATGGACAGTAAGACTCAGTGGTGCCTGTCCACTCTATGCCCCCCCCCATCCACCCCACTCTCCACCCCTCCAGCGGAGCACCTCAATGCCCCCAGTGTCCTCACATTGTTGTGCTGTGCCCTATTGTCCCATTCCTGCCCCTAAAACCCACGCACATCAAACACTCGGCACAGATAGAGGACCCTCATCACTCTCCATCCCTCTTTCTTCCTCTCCTTCCATCCGCTGCCAGGGCCATTCCCCACATACCTGTGTTTCAGCACTTTCACTTCTCTCTCTCTCTCTCTCTCTCTCTCTCTCTCTCTCTCTCTCTCTTTCTTCCTGGATTGTCTCTCTCTGTCTCTCGCACTTTCACTGTGTGTGTGTGTGTGTGTGCTGGCTCTCTCTCCTTCCCCAAATTTAAATTCATTTACAAAAAGCTAACACTTTGTTTGCTGTAGAGGACGAATTCATTTAAGTGGTCTTACGCTAGTGGTCCCGAAGTTTCCTTATAGACCACTTTCTCAATGAGTGGATCTTCATGCCAGAACTTTCTTTTAGAGCAGTCAAAGTCATTAAACACTTTACATATCTAAGTGGCACCTATCACCGCCATGTGACATCCAACCCCTCTGAAAGACTTTGTTCACATCTTGACAGTTGAAGGATGCAGAAATTTAGAAATCTTGGTGGAATTCCCCTTTCAGTGACTTCCAGCACTAAAGACATTCCAGCACCAATGAGTGCCATGAGTCAGTGGACAACGAGTGACCAGTAGCTATAAGCAGAGCTCATTAGAGGTACACAGCGTCCTGTACCTACTCTTAGCACAACGCCGAACAGAAAAGCGCATCAAACTCTACGTCCACACACACTGACTATTATTATTCAAATATAAATTTAAAATAAATATTGAAATGTCCAACTAGAATGGCTGCCATCCAACTCTAAATGGATGGCTGCTCTCCAAAAAAGACAAATACAGATTCAAAGCACCACTAAAAGTGGTCAATTATACACAAGGGCCATTGAGCTGTCATTACGTTTGGGGCCTAAATGCGGTTGTTATTCTGGCTGGTGATGAACACAGCATGTTTCAGTCTTCTGTAGCAGGACTGAGCGATAATATAAATCACTATCGTGATAAATTACTGCAAAATATGCTTTTCTGATTATACACAACCTAATGAAAAGACTGTGGAGACCTTCTTTCAGCATGTGCTTTGAAGTTAAGGATATTGATAAATACTATAGTGGACATCTTATGAGAAACATCCCTTGTTCAGTGCATGTGCACATTAATTTGGTGTTTACTTGGAGCCCACCAACCCACACACTGTGAAACCAGACCTCCCAATTGGTTTTCTATGTGCTACATAAGTCTGAAAACATGGGATAACACGAGCCATTTTGATTCTGCTCTGCGTCTGACGTCAAGTACAGAATCCTTTGAGTGGCCCCACCCCCTTGTCTGAGTCTATTTAATCCCAGTGCTGGACCAGCATTTATATGAGAGTGCAAAGATGAGGTTAAACGCAGCAAAACAGACCCAATGAGCATAGAGAAATAAGAACACAGAGTAATAACTGAAAAAACAACAATGGAAAAGAAAGACAACAGAGCGAAAACGGCTAAAAACCAGAGCTTCTGCTCCTCATTCCTATTACTAGTTTTGGTTATTGAACATGACTTTTCAAGTCTCTGCCAGAGAGGTACTGGAACCTCCCTTGAGACGAGCTGTAGTGGTGTGTGTGGTTCAGAACTAATTATTTAACATCAGTACTTGACCTTACAAATATTCTCATGCCTTAGTGCCTTCAAATCTTCACAGCAATGCTTCAAAACCAAGTCTAATAGAAGAGTATAAGCTATTACTACAGCAAGGACGTTGTGATGTGATGTGACGTTTTGTGTTGTTTTAATTTGTCGTAAATCCCTGTGTCCTGTTTTGAAGTTTCTGCGGTAAACTCGCAGCTCTCAGGATTATGCGGTATATACCAACAAGTCTTAACACATCTCATACATCCCCGCAGCTATTGTAAATGCTTATAGATGCATCCGTGGTCATATTTCTCTCATTCTTCAAGGGAACAGAGCTGACCAGAGCTCATATTTCCTCTTTCCCACCTTCATGAATGTCATTATGTGGGCCCGGAAGGCACTTCTTTGCATATTGATACCACAGCTCCATAATTCTGTGAGCTTTTCCCGTGAACCAAAGCCTGGAGCTTGGAGCAACAAACTGCAGACGAGCACAAAGAGGACTGCAGCATTTCTCACGCCCTCAGAGTCGGGCCAGGCATGTCCACCCACTGCAGAGAGCTACACACACACACACAAACATACACACACACTTTCTCAGCTCAAAGGTTTGGCCCGTTCAGAGTTCAGTCTTCACACTGGGGACCAAAGACCCAGACCCAAACACCTGAGCCGCAGACAACTGGCGGAAAGACTGCAGAACCAAGCTGGGTTTCTCCGGAAATCTGTAGGGGTCCAAACACTTTATGCTGCAAATCTACACCAACCAGCCTTAACATTATGACCAGCACCTTGTATCTACACTCACTGTCCATTCTCTCAGCACCACGGACCACACAGGTCACGCTTCTTTGCCTCTTTGATGCTCTGCATACTTTGTCAGCCACCTTTAACCCTGTTCTTCCACAGAACCACCACAGAGCAGGTATGATTTGGGTTGTGGATCATTCTCAGCGCTGCAGTGACACTGACGTGGTGGTGGTTTGATAGTGTGTGTTGTGTTGGAAAGAGTGGATCAGACACAGCAGGGGGTGCTGGAGTTTTTAAACCCCTCAGTGCCATTGCTGGACTGAGAATAGTCCAGCGACCAAAAATATCCAACCAAGATTGGCCTGTGTCCACTGATGAAGGACTAGAGCACGGTCGCCACAAACTGTGTGGCGGCAGAAGAGCTACTGTCTCTGACTTTACGTCTATGTCCATGGTGGACCAATGAGGGAGAAGTGTCTCACAGAGTGGACAGTGAGTGGACACAGGATTTAAAAACTCCACGTCATGAATTCTTTTCACAGATATAACCAACAAGAGAAACTGATGTAATTTCCTGTGCTTTTTGTAAGTCTGGGGGCAGCCCTTAACTTGCTTTGCCCGGTGGGCCCCCCAAGTACCTGTAGAGGGCGCCAGAGAGTGAGTCTTGAAATAACCAAAATTTTCAGTGGTCCACATGGAAAATACTGGCTTTCACCGCTGGTCCAGAATGACTGCATCAGAACATTTAAGAACATGTGGTCACTTTCGGACCAAAAGAAATCTGTTTCCAAACTTACAAATCATAATTATATATAATTAATTCATAATATTTTTCATCTATAAAAATTAGAGTTCTTCAAGAGATCTGGACTAAAGACAGGGCTTCAATTTAGAACCATTGGTTTTATACAGAAACATCCTGCATAGTGTATTAAACTACTATTAATTTTTTAATCGTATTTGTTTAAGTTATATAAATTCATATTTTCATTGTATGTATTACCTCAGATATACTATATATCGTATATATATATATAAAGGTGATTGAAATTAAAATTGAATAGTAAAATGGTTCATGTTTCTCATTTTGTTTACACTTTACACAAACATATTAAAATATATTAAAACCCACATGAAAACCCCATTTCCCCATTCAAATAATCCTTTAAAGCAACACTAGGTAAGATTTGGGATTTTTGCTCCTGGTCTCACCCTGTAGTTGAAGATTGTAATTCACTTTAACAGTTTTTTTTTGTAATTCACTGAAATCAAAGGGAAGTCATTACCTACCATCCTCCAAATATTACATAGTGCAGTTTCTGCAGTGCTGAGCCCAGAATAGCAACAAAAATTCAATTCTCTTTATTTTAATAGCTCAGTGGACCATCACGATGATTTTGAAGCTGTAATATTAAGGTAAAAATTCTACCTGGTGTTGCTTTAAGTACACAAATTATTCTTATGATGCTCATTGCTTGCTTTGGCCAGTCCCACATGAATAAATCTGTGGACCAACCAGTCTCCAACGTATAGCCCTCAGGTCACCACACGTCTCCACAGCACCTCTTCAGACTGATAGATGTAACGAAATGGCACAAAGAGCCTCTGTGTGACCGGTAACCCACAGGCTTTTCATTTTGAGCACCATTCCCTGGAGCCTTTTGGTCTGAAAGCAGGTCCTCAGCAGAAACAGCATCACGCCCAGACAACAGCAACAAGTGCAACAAAGAGCCAACAGGTGGCTGTAGATGCAGCTCAGGCTGAAAGGCAGAGCTCGAAGAGTGTTACACTGCACATTTCCTTCTGAAATGAAGGGGGAACCATGAGGAAGCAGAGGGGAGCACTGAGGTTGTGTGTATTGAGGCGGGTGGGGGGTCCAAACTGGAGTATTGTGAATCTAGAGAACAGTGTTCCTCCAGTAGCCTTGGCTTACTGCAGGCTTTCAGCTCAGGTCCCTTACAGAAGATTCATGTTCATAAATAATTAGACCCACATAACACACACATCTAAAGTTATACCTCTTGTAGAAACGACCCCCGCCTCTCACCCCCAAGCAGCACACACTGGACCCAGGGACGACAAGCGGCTAAAAGTCGCGTGGCTGAAAATAGCGCGTAAATCCCGCGGCTTACCTGCGCGTACGCGGCGAGCGCGAGCACCAGGAGCGCGCTGCCGGCCTCCGCGTCCCAGATCTTCATCATCCTCATCCTCATCCTGCTCCTCCTTCACCATAAAACCCGTGCCATCGCGCGCGCTGCTCGTGGCTCACTGCTCGTGGTGACGGTGGCGAGAGCGCGCAGGTGGAGGGGTGGGGGAGAGAGGGAGGCGCGCGGATGTGTGGGGTGGGGTGGGGGGAGTTCAGAGCGCGCCCACAGAGGGTCTGGGTCTCTCTCTTTCTCTCGCTCTCTTGGCTATTTTCCTATTTGTCCTTTTTGTCTTTCTTTTTTTTCTTTGTTCTCTCTCTCTCTCTCTCTCTCTCTCTCTCTCTCTCTCTCTCTCACACACACACTCTCGCTAAGAAGCTTTGGCTGTCCGTCTTGATGCCTTACTGACCTGATCTCTCATTCACTCATCCTGTTTTCCTCTCTCTCTCTCTCTCTCTCTCTCTCTCTCTCACACACACACACACACACACACACACAGCGTTAAGTATAGTTCGTGAGTCTGTGTGTGTTTGTGTGGGAGGGAGTGCCCAAGAGTGCTGCAACAACTCACACTTTTCTTTGTCCCTGTTGGAGGAACTATCCAACTCTATTTAGCTCCATATACTAAATAGAGCAATTCCACGGAAACTTCAGAGTGTCAGCATTACTCAGTATTGTACACAACTCATTCAGGGTTTTTTTAGAGGGGGAATGCACTGCTGTAGAGAAACTGCACAATAAGAACCCAGGGTCCACATTGTTTAAAGCCACTGAAAGTCATCTCACACACAGTTAGTTTACCTCATGTTTTCTTTTATAAGCGGTTACCATTATAAACAGTTCTAACTCCTAGTTCGGTGAAATATGTGCAGGTCACAGACTGGACAAAGAGGACCCAAAGAAAGACCAAAGAAAAACAATACAGCTGTTATTTTACAATGAAATTTTAGCAATGAGGTGGAATTCCTCTTTAAATTCAATTCAGAGAACAGACATGTGGAACTTTAACATCAGCTTGAGTAGATACTGGAGGTATCCAACAGATCCTCAGATCCCAAAAGGATCCTGAGAGACGACATATGGCCAAAGGTGTGTGTTCACTTGCTCATCCCACATTTCTTCTGACATCAACAGTATATAAAGATAGCTTAGGTGTCTCTCCAGCACTCCAGGGGGCGGGGTTATATCCCTCTAGTAAACACTCAGCATTGAGCATGGCTCCTGTCCAACGTGGGTGCACCTTAAAGGAACACTGTGTAATATTTTTACCTTACAATTACAGCTTCAAAATAATTGTGATGCTCCACTCAACTGTAATAGAGAGAACAGAGCCTCTGTCGATGATACTCTGGGCTCAGCACTGAAGAAATTGCACTAATTAATAATTAATTAATTACACTAGGGGGCGCCCCAGGACAATAACTAACTAACTAACTAAATAAATAAATAAATAAAAACCTAGTGTTCCTTTAATTCCTCTGTCCATATGTTTTAAGTATTTAAAAGTGTGTTCATCTTAAAGACCAAAGCATTTACGCATATACAAAGGCCAGAGGAATTTGGACGCCCCTGCAGCAGATGAGATGTTGAGGCAGCCAGTACTGTCCCTCTGTCACTATACCGCGCAAGAGCCCAGGTGTCTTCTGGGAAAGATTCTAAGTGAATTTATGGAGGCTGCAGTTTGTTTAAGTTTTGTGAAACTCACTTCTCCTGTGTTTATTCTACTGCAGTTTGGATATGTTCACAAGTCAGGAGATATGTAAAGTGTTTCACAACAACTGTCCCCAAATAAACTCATCCAAACCAACAGGGCTTTAGAGGCTGAATGCTCAATGAGTTGAGTGACGTAAACGTATCTCTGACTCTGACTGGTTCTGTGGCAGACGTGGTATCACATATATTTACAAATAAAGGTGCTACAAAGGGTTCTTTCTGCAATGCCATAGAAAAACCACTTTGGGTTCCGTAAAAATCCATTGACTCCCTCAGAGCACGAGGAAAAAAACTTGGAAAGAACCAAGACTCATAAGGGGGAGCCCGTCCTTGTCTGGTCGACCCCAGAGGGCACAAGAGAAAAAGACAAAAGCCTGCATCATTCCCTCTGCACCACTCCAGAGCCCATTAACCATAAACCACACAGGTCAGCATTAAAATGACTGAACAGTGGCTGTGTGTCACTAAACTAACCCATCATAGGTGTCTACAAACATCTGGACATACAGTGAATGTTGGATATATGAAGACATCGTACTGCTGTTACAGAAACCTTTACACGAGTTGTTTTATGAAACTTTCAAATCTCATGGAGTCATCGATTCAACGGCTTTAGGCTTTAGTTCTCCTCGAGGCCCCCTCCCCTTGTCCTTTCTCTTCCGAAAAAGCAAGCAGGACTTCAAACCAATTTTCTGCTACACGTCATGTTCAATAGGTCTCGGGCTTGTCCTGTAGTCTATTGTATGGGTGGTCAAATTCTCAAAGGGGTCACTGCAGCATCCCCCCACCCAAGCCTTCCTTAATCTGGGAGGGGCTGAGATCAGAGATCAGAGAAGAAGCAGAAAAGGAAAATCAGAGTGGAATTCTTTCGTCATTAGATGGCTCGGCGAAGACAAAGCAATGAAGTTCAAGCTGGGCCGTCCAGCGCTTGGGCCCCTTGCAGGGACTGTGGGGGACCCCCGTTGTTTTTTTCCAGTGGACATGCCTGGTTAAACATGCAAAGGATGGCCGAGTGCCAGGCAATGTTTGTAAGCTCACTTGCATATGTTCAGATTTTAGTTGAGGGCAACTGAAAGAGGAATGACATGCTTTTGATTACGGAAAGAAACACAATTTGACATGTAATCTGTGCCCATTTTACTGTCATTGTACTCCATCAGTGCAAAGCAGCTTCTTTATGTTCACAGTTGAAAGGAACCGTTTTATTTGAAGCCCCCACTCTCCTCTCTCATGGCAACTGGGTGTTTCCCCAAAGCAGAGGAACCATGGAACGAAAAGTCTCTTCAGCGTTATTATGGGATTAGCACACAGTGACCCAGGCCTTGGGCAGAATTTCAATCATTCTGTATGCAGACCACCAGAGTGAGAGGTGATCCTCTGGTGGGGTGACAGTGTGAGAAATGGGGCAGTCATCTGTCCAGTCTCATAAGGCAGATCTGGAAAGTGACACCTCGAGAAACTGTCCATGTGCACTGTGAATGAGGAACTGGCGCCACCTGGCAGATACAACTGGAATAGCACAGTGTATACATTTTAGAAGGCAATACTGAGACGTTGTTGAGCCTTTTAAAAAATAGAGATCGTTAAATAGAAACCAGAAAAAAAGAAAAATGCAGCTAAAAATTGTTGCATACTTATCGTTAATGTGTTTACTCACTACAGTGGTGCAGCAGTAGTTTCTACAGGGAGAAAGACTAGGAAAACCCCTACTGGTGAGGGATCTTGAAGTTTGAAGTTTGATTTCATCACTGCTAGGAAATCCAAAATCTCAGCGTAGCTCTAACCGTATGTCTGGCAGAAAAAGGACTCTACCAGTGCTGGCTTGGCTGTAATTATACACCTACAGTTCAGTAGCTGTGCTAAAAGTCAGGATTGGTTAGCACTACAGGAAATGCCAATGTTGGCAAAAACTCATGCTGGGTACTGAATTATTAAATGTAAATTAAATGAAATAGCTACCCACACATCACCTGATCTTCTCAAACTTTCCAGACAGAATTGAATTGGACTGACACATGTGAGCAGAGGACCTGGAGCTTGTTCCAACTGTAGCTGCGTTCCAAAGCCTAGGCTGCAGCCGAGGTAGGAATCTGATAACTCCTACTTAGGAACCCGATCACACAAATGGAACGGTCTAAGGAGGCTGAGTCGTGACGTCACCAGAAAATTCTTATCTGCTTTGAAGCACTAACATATGTTAAAATAAGTTTTATTTGCTTATTAATATTATTTTGCAAGACAATACTATTTTAAAAAACATTGAAACTCATACTTCAACCTATAAACACTCAATCTTCATTTTTAAACCTTTACATTTCAACTGGGATTAAAAATAACAAACTACTAAATATATGCTCTCGTTGGTACTGTAATATGCCAAAATATTCATTCATTCATTCATTATCTGTAACCGCTTATCCAGTTCAGGGTCGCGGTGGGCCCAGAGCCTACCTGGAATCATTGGGCGCAAGGCGGGAATACATCCTGGAGAGGGCGCCAGTCCTTCACAGGGCAACACAGACACACACTTTTTGAGTCGCAAATCCACCTACCTTCATGTGCTTTTGGACTGTGAGAGGAAACCGGAGCACCCGGAGGAAACCCACGCGGACACGGGGAGAACACACCAACTCCTCACAGACAGTCACCCGGAGCGGGAATCGAACCCACAACCTACAGGCTCCTGGAGCTGTGTGACTGCGACACTACCTGCTGCACCACCGTGCCGCCCTATGCCAAAATATGATAAAATAGACAAAAAGACAAATAGTTTACTTAATTGGTTATTTTACACTTTACAATGTAAACAAACTCTGAAGGTCTGTTTTTCGCCTTGTCTTGTTTATTTTTATTTTTTCGTACATGTGCAAAAACTTTTGTGACGTAGCGGCCGAGAAATGCAGCCGAGCTCGACCGCAGCATAGGCTTAGGTTTAAAGTTCTCCTTTTGATGAAGTCCTGCATGAAATTTACATCCCAAAAGTCATTGGTGATCCAATGTGTGACCAATGTCACTAATTTTTATTGAATGCAAAAAAAAAAGCCTCACTAAAAATAGCTGAGTACAAGTTAAAATCAAAACATTTTACTCAAATACAAATCCATTGATATTTTACTATTTTATGTTTTTATTTTATATGTTGTATGTACTTGAAGTACAGTGTAATTTATTATAAACCTTTATGGGGAACTAATGTAAAGCACGAAAAAATAACAAAAGGGAAAAAGGAGCACTTTCCTCACAAATATACTGCAGTATAAGAGCACTATTTAAAAATACTCATGAAAGTACAAAACGAATTCACTCAAGTACATGAGACTACTTAGTACCCACCTCTGAACAATCCCACGCATGAAGGGCAGGAGATAAAAGCTTGAATTCAGTGAATAAAAGAATGCAGTGTTGGTGAAAAAAAGGGAGCGCCAGGCTTTTCGCCAACAGCGTGGAACAGACACATACATATCTCGTGGTGGCCCAGCAGTTAAGGTCACCACTTTCTCAAGGCAAAAACTGAAGGGTGTGGGCAGGCCTGGAGAAAGTGCAGAAGAATGTACATTCTGTATGCACTGTTATGCTGTCGCAATGAGAGTGACACAGGTCACGGTTTAATGCAATATAAGGCAGCGAGTCTTTAACAATTCCAACCCATTTATGACTGAATTAGATTTAATTGAAAGCCAAATTACCTGAGCCTCCCGGTGCAGGGCGTGTTCATTTTCCCCTGAATGGGAATCACTCTGTACTCCGTTATTACAAAGAAAAAGAGGGAGCAACTGCAAACACTCATTTCCGAAGCTGCTGAAAAACAGGCCGTACACATAAACTTGCAGAACCCATTGCTTAACTGCTTCCATCTGCCTCAGAACTCACAAGCATTACAAAGACACCCTGGGAAATACAGGGCAGATCTGTTGACCTGGGGCATTTACATAAACCTCAATGTTAGTTTCTGCAGCTGAAATGAACAGAAGAAAAAAAAATACTCAACTGGACAAAGGGAGAAAATAAATAGGATCATGAAACGACAGCCCGAGGAATAAAATCTGCAAATCATTTTTTGGTTTTATGCACAAACCTCCCCTCACCCGTTAGAATCTAAAAGGCTGGGGCGCCTTTGAAGCCCGGGGGTAATGTCATTTTCATCACAGGATGTCTGTAATATTTTTGGCCGGTTCACATGGGATCACTGTACAAACAACTCAGACTGGGGCGACTACACAATTTGCACACTGCCGTCACAACAAATAAAGCCTACAAGTTTACAAACAAAGCCTAACAACAAACTATTTATTAATTTATAAGCTTTAAAATGTAGTTAATTTTAATATTGCACAAATAATGTACAAAGCACAATACAATTTACTTCCCAAATGTGTTCAGAAGTTGTTTGAAATTAAAGAGGGCAAATATGAACAGGTATGTTTACAAAAACAAGAGACAAGGACAAATATAAAAAATAGATGTATATCCATTAAGGGGGTTAATTTGTGGAGTAGTTTTGATAAGGAACTAAAAATGTGTAGCTCACTTCCCAAGTTTTAAAAAATGTTACATATACCATTATTATTTTTACCATTATTGTTGTCTTCTTTTTAGGTAATTATACTGTATTCGTTTTGAAAACCGAAATAAACACTAACTAACTAACTGTTTATTGATTAATAGACGATGAAACCCTCTATACCGATATCAGGTACGTGTATAAAGACTATGGACTACGCGGCACAGTATCTTACCTAAAGCTGCCCTTGGATCCTCTCTGGATCTGAGAGATTTGTGCCATACATGAAAACACCAAATGCCACCACAAGCACCTACACACCAGAAAAACAAGAACACTAATGCAAAAACTTGCTTTTCTGAGAACTAATCATTTTTAATGACTTAATACTAAATGAGGCGTTACTCTACATTACTAAAAAGCTTCCAATTTAATGACATTGCCTAGAATTGAACAATTCATATTAAAAGAACCTACTAACATTCTGTGGTAGCAAATAACGGCAGATTATTAACGTTATAGTGAATATTTCCTAAATATATTAGGAATATAATAAATAATTACCTGAAATTAACAGGCCCTGGCTAAAACCTTTAACGGTCGAAATTTAGGGCCGCTATGGCATTGTGGGAAATGTAGTTCATGTGGTGAATTTTCGTGGCGTGTCCTGTAGTTTGCCTCAGCAAATATGTATACAATTGAACTTTAACAGCTGTTAAAGTTTTAGTGGTGCATTGCAACAGTTGGTAAATTGGGTTCAGTGATTCCCCTGCAACTGGCTTAAGTCAGTAAAAATCATAAAAAAATACATCAGTGTTGACGAGAAGAAACCGAGTCCATTTTGAAAGTTCTTTTAAAAAATCCTACTTTATTTGAAAGACGAGAACCATAAAAACACACCCATTCAAAGCACGCTGGCCTCCATTTCATAAGCAGAGTAGGACAAGTGCACCCTCAGTTAACGAGGCCTGGCCCTCGCTGCTGTGACCACAAACTGATGTGAACATGGCTTTTCTATATGAACTGGCCACGCTGGAGATTACAGTGAGTGACGCAGAGCTCAGACTAATGGAGTAAATCAATGGACCAGGTCAAATCCAAAAAAAAAATATTTAAAAAAACATGCTGCAGGTCACATCTCTCCTGGGGTTGGGGGTTCAATCCTGTGTTGGGTCACTGTCTGTGAGGGGGGCAGTGACATCTTTGGTATGAAAAGCCTGGTGGGACACAGAAACTGAAAACTGAATGAAACTACACTAAAATACAGGACTCAGCACATGCTAGTGACATGTTTTAATTTAAATAATAAAAAAAAAATCATAAATGTAAGGAAATGTTTATGTACTTTGTGTGATTGTGTTCATCATACGTAACACACTAAACACGGTTCCCTTAAAATAACGATAAGTAGGATTTAGTTTTGTTGCCCCAAACCACCACAGTTGCAGGGTGTGATTCACATTCACATACAGCACTATCGTGAAATCAAGGGGGATGGAAGGTGTTGTCTTACCCTGCTCCAAAGGTAACATAGTGCAGTTTCTGCAGTGCTACGCCCAGAGTAACGACAGAGGCTCTAATCATTTTTATTACAGATCAGTGGAGCATCACAATGGTTTTCACAAAGCTGTAGTTTTAAGGTAAAAAAATACCTAATACCAAATGTTACTTTAACATCTTTGTGTATTTATGTGTGTGGGTAAATTCCTCTGGTACAAGACGATATTCTTAATGTATTAGGAATTACTAATGTTTTCATGTGTGTCAAACATGCGTTAGCTATGAAAACAAGATAGATTTTATATAGTATATGGTTCACTGTTTGACAGTGACATCAAGCAGGTGTGGTGTTTTCACCTTGTCTGGGTGGGTTTCTTTTGAGAAAGACCAAACACACACGTTGGTAGGTGGCGTGACTGTGTGAAATTGTCCTTAGTGCGAGTGACTTGGTGAATGAGCTGCAATTGTGTGAGTGACTGACACCCCACCCAGAGTGTGTTTTGCACCCAGTGATTCCAGGTAGGATCCGGATGCATCGCGAGCCTGACCATGAAACGTACAGAAAATAAATGAATGTTTTAGAAACTGGACAAACTCAATAAGCGTAAAGGTTAAAGACTGAACGTAGACAGAAGTTTGTCCAGACAGAGCATGACCAAGGCATATCACATTTTTCCAAAAGCCCACATAAGGACAACATTGGGAATCAAAACAATATTACATTTGTGTTTGAAAGCTGTTAATATTTCAGCCACAGACAAAAACAGCAGCCTTGAGCTGAACTGCAAAAGGCATACGGTGGGACACACGGACGAAAGGGATTTCTTGACTTTATGGGTTTTTCCTGTCCTTCAAACCACTACCTCAAAGATCTGTTTCAGTAAATTCATTTGAGTTCATGTTGCAACAAATGGATGCCATGCTACAAACAGACGGATGAAAGCAATATGGTCAACGTGAAACAGAATGTATCAAATACGGTGTCATTTCAGAGCAATGCACGTACCACGACAAGTAATGTTTTTTTAAGAAACGGAGATGATGTCCCATAGGTTTATTTGGGGAAAGCCTAGGGCCTGGTCAGATCTCAGTGCTACTGACGCACAGGAGATCCTCCCTCCATAACAGTTCGGACCAAGCTCAAAAGGATAAGATTAGGAAACCTCAGCATATTTCAAGAATCATTGCTCTAGAACTTGTAAAACACATTTAATAGATTGTACTGAAGTGGGGAAGAAATGCATTCATCTTTGCAGACAACCATTTTAGTGACCACCAGAAACAACCCCTGAACCTTTATGCGTCCTGTGTTTTTAAATGTTAAATAAAATATTTAGCTTTGGATACTATTTTGCTACATAGTGGGTGAAGTGTGTCCGTGGATTTAACAAAAACAGATCAAACAACCTTCGAACATGTTTAAATTGTTTATATAAATCACAATAGAATTTTATATGTTTATTAAAAGTAGTTTTAACGCCATTAAATATTTCCCTAACGTGTTTCTATAGTTAATTTATCAGTGAATTGTCTGTTTGGTCATTTGAACCCCCACACTAAGCATCAAACTAAACACTTTTTCCCCCTCATGGTATGTTGTTTGGTCGAACTATACTATAGATATTGTATGAAATGTTTACGATTAATAATAAAATTGTTCCTTGGTGAATTTTAGAAGAGTTGAGTTTTTATAAAAGCAGCAAGTCAGGAGGATGTCCCACAGTGAGCCATTAAGAAGTTCACAATGAAACAAAACATCTTGGGAATGTTTAACTGCAGTGTGTGTCACAATCTCCATTCCACAAATAAAAAACCTTGATAAACATAGTATTGTGTAAATACTGACAAACAAACATGTTTTAAAAGAAAATATTTTAATTAAAACAAAAGCTCCAGGTACAATGTCTGGGGATCCAGACTCTGGGTGCAATGCTTTTGAGCAGAAGTCAAAAACAAAAAGGTATATAAAAAAAATATATAAAACAAAATAAATGTACTTACAAATCCATTCAAGAGAGATTTCTTGAGGGATCTTCATAATAAAACATTGAGTGTGCTAGTTGTATAAAAGAGTCCTTACCTTTCATCCAAATTATCAGAACGTATGTTTATAGTAACTCAATACGGACATGACAAACGAAGACGACTAGACTGATATCTCAACCTTGAATACAACTACCCAGTAGAAGTGTGTGAACCTGCCTAGGTTGTATGTGCATGTTTTTGAGGAGTTATACGTTGGACTGGGGTGGTTATTTCTTAGCAAATGAGATCTTCATGGCGTTGGTCTGCGTGATCTTGAAGCCCTGCAGAGCTTCTCTAGCAGCACCTGCCTGCACTTCGTTATCAAACTCCACAAAGGCAATGTCATGACGCCCAGGGACGAGTCGCACTTCTTTGAATCCTGGGAACCTGAGGAATGGAGAAGAGGAGTTTGCATTATTACTATTATGTAACAAGGGCTGTTACTGTCTTGAGTGGTATACCAAACATTGAAAACATTGTTTTTAAAAGAGACAAAACAGTCCAACGATTTAAAAAGATTTGATTGTTAAAAAGAAACTGAGAATGCTATAAGACTAACTATAAAAGTTGGAAATGCTATCCTTTTCATTGAAGGTACTTCAGTGCCATTAAGCTACAATGACTAGACTTTGAGGTGACAATGGATAACAATGTTAGTTTATCATCTGAGCCCAATATCTGTAATATTACAAAAGACTGCCTTTTACAACACAAGTAACATATCGAAAATAAACCCAATGCTATCCCTAAAAATGCTGAGAATTTTAAAGACTATAAATCAACTACATAATGCTCTTGGCTGGTTTTTCTGCTCCTGATCCAAATAAGCTTCATAAAGTTCACAGTGCTTACCAGGAAAAAGCTTTGGTACACGACCTGGTCTAATTCTATTTACACTGTTTATTTCTTCATTTGCAACAAAGTCAAATTTAAGAGATTTAAATCTTCCAAAGCCTTAGTTCCAGCGTATGAAACTGAACACAGTGGGCAGTTTTGCTTGCGTTTGTTTATGTAAGCTGCTAGAACACATTCCCTTCGGGGGTTAATAAAGTATTATCTCTCACTGATCCGTTAAAGTATTCTTCACTCTGCTGGGGATAAGTGAAAATATCTAGGATCACTTAATGCTTTTCCAGTGGAAGATCATTTTCTTAAATAGGGTCCAGAAACTATTACAAATGCAACCTCGCTATACGTTTTAAATTTAGCCTTTTGTGGAGTACAATGGGGGAAAAGAGAAAAAAAAAGCGTAAATAATAATAATAAAAATAAATTAAGCAAGGGAAGTTGCTTACTGGTTGAAAAGCATGGACAGCATAAGCTCGTTCGTCTCTTCTGGAAGGTTGGTGAGGAACAGGATGTGGTTTGGTGGGTTTTCTGAGACCTGGTTGTAAAAAAGTGGTTATGAAAAGGCCAGTAGCCTCTGCAACTCAAACTGGATTTCTACTAACTGAACCATGCTGTATGCAGCTATTGATCATTTATGTTTTTTTTATTTATAGTTATTTTAGGTTATATACTATTTATAGTTATTTTATACCTGCTGCATCTGTCCTGGTATTTGCCCTGGCATCATCTGGCCAGGAGGCATGGCACCGGGGGGCATCTGTCCTGGGGCCATACCAGGCGGTGGCATCATACCTGGAGGAGGCATGTAAGGAGGCTGGCCTGGCATTGGCATCATACGTGGAGCCTGACTCATGGGAGGCATTCCCTTTAAAAAGAGACAGAGGGAACTTGAAGAGAAATCAAGACACAATACTGGAGAAGACAATGTGACTAACTAATTTACAAACCTTTGAAAGACACGTTTAAAAGGATTAGAGTATAAAAGGTTCAGGCCTTTCTCCAGCGAGTCTTCTTTTTATTATGAAACAGCAATTATACTGACACCTAGTGGACTGGAAATATCAGATGCTGTACAAACCTATGTAAAACATGACTCTTGCCACAGAGGAGCCAAATAGCCAAATAGTTAAAAATCAAGAATTTCAAGCTAATTTATTCTCATCTTATGCAGGCTGCACTTAAATAAATAAATAAAAACACCTCGGTTATCATTGTGAACTCACTGGTATAGCAGCGGGAACTCCAGCCATGCCCGGGGCTGCGGCTGGCACAGGTTTCTTTGATGCAGCTGCATCAGCACCTTTTGTCTTCTTCTTCTCCTTCTTCCGATCCCGCTCTACATACGTACCCTTCATCTTTGCAATAATGTCAGAGTCTGTCTTCGCATACTGAATGCGCTGAAAGATGATATAAAATGATTAGTCAGAGCTTACACAAAAGCAGCAACAGCCAAACTCACGTAACTGGACATAGAAGAAACAGGACATGTTTGCATTAGCTATAGACAGAGACATACCATGGGTTTATCATAAAATGGAAAACCCTGCATAGATCTGAGAGCGTTAGAGGCACTGTTGACCTCTTTGAAGATCACAAAGGCCTGGCCCCTCAGTTTGAGAGTGCGGGATACGAGGATGTCTAGAATTTGCCCAAACTGGGAGAAGATGGCATACAGAGATTTCTTCAGTTCTGTTTAAGACAAATATTGTATCAGAAAAAAAGAGACATTAGAGAGGGTACAAAAATAAATATACTATATTAATACTGGTACTGAAACCTTAAACGTCAGAATTAGTATCAGCAGATGAATCTAAATATATGGCTGAGCTTAAATTTAAAAATGACAACAGGAGTCACTTATTATCAGCATCTAAAAAGTACTATATATCAGCTATTCACAAACCTCTCACAAAGCCATTGTGCTATTTCAGGACTAATTCAGGACAAGCGGAAAAGATGACGATAACATAGTATACATACCATCTTTTTTAATCTTCTCATTCAAATTGTTAATGTAAATGGTGTGATTCATTCGGACCTCCGGGGTAGCCATATTTCTGGGAAAACATAAACAAGCAAAATAAAAACAATTTTTATTAGTTATCTTATTCACCGCCAAGAGAACGAACGAAAACTCAGTGTTTCAGGGAGCACGCTGATTTCTGAACAATGTTGCTAACTAGCATTAGCCATGCAAGAATGTGGTTTTACATAAAGGACTAAAAAAGGTGCAAACTCAACTGTTTTAATTAAACATTAGATAAAGTATTACAAGCGTTAAAAAACATTAATCTCAAAACATTCGACTGTATAATATTCATAAAAAGCTGAAATAAGCAACACAATTAAGGCTCCAGTCCAAATAGCCACTTTAGTGTACACTACTGAAAAATAGTGCACTCAGCCGCACTAGTTTGTGTATGTCGGCGTAGTGAACTACAAAGTGTTCCAAGTGCTATTTGAGACGCAACCCAAATGTAAGTAGCTACGTTAACGAACAGAACAGGCCGCTGACCGAGCTAACCTCGATTTTAAACTAATTTAAAACAACTCTGTGACCTTAAAGCGAAACATTCAACACATGTGTAAGTATTGGTAGAAGAGAAAAGAGAAAAAACGTGCTTACCTCGTTTAAAACCGACAAAACCCTGGTTAAAACCCGGCTGTTACCTCCCCACTGAAGAGCTCCACAGAGACGACGCTGCCAAGACCTTGTCAGGATGTCCCGCCTCTTGAAAACCAGCCTTCTGATTGGATGCCGCCCTCCGGTTTAACCCTCTGGTTGTTAAATTATTTTGCTAGACTTTATTCTCATTGGATGTTGGCGAAGGCGCTGAATTTTTCTCGAATCTGATTGGTCACATCTTTCTGTCGGTATCGGCGCTGTGGCTGTAGAGTGAGTAGTTGCGGTGTTTCCGTTTTGTCACTGTTGTAAGAGAAGAATGTTGGTATAACTTTATGTTTTCCGAAGCAGAGTAATGTCTTGTAAAGGTAATACAACATTCTAAAGTGAATGCATGTGCATGTGCCGATAACCAGTTAATTTCCTTACATAGACGAGGTGTCTGTAATCTGAGGCATATTTCTGGCCATTTATGGAATTAGATGGGCTCTGATGGAGGTTGGTACAGTTTGAGATTTATTTTTTGTGTGCATATATTTATATATTGTTGTGTTTAGAATCCAGGCCATTAGGCTATATGTTAAAAGGCTCGTACACTACACTTTATATTTCTAATAAATATAATAAGCATCGTTACATTTTCCACTCTCTCAGTCTTTAACTATTTACAGACTGTTTTAACCAATGTGCCTTTAAAGCAACGCTAGGTAGTATTTTTACTGTAAAAAGCTTCAAAGTCATTGTGTTGCTCCATTGATCTCTAGCTGGGAGAACAGAGCCTCTGTCATTACTACTATGGGCACAGCACTGCAGAAACTGCACTATGTAAATTCTGGAAGGTGCAAGAAATCCACAAACCCCTCGCTCCCCAACCTCTTTGATTTAAGGACAATGCTGTAAAAATGAATTACACTCTGAAAGTGTAGTGGAGCCTAGAAGCAAAAATATTAAATCTTATCTAGTGTTTCTTTAAGGCTGAGAGATGCATGTTATTTTTGGCTCCCCTGCCTAGTGCCCCTTTCAAAAAAAACAGTCCAGACTGAAGCACTTAAGTTACACACATAAATGAATAAGCCAAGTAGGGCCCCACATAGGAGCATCCATGCTTAAATTTAGTACAGAATCCTTGACATATCCAGGCCACTAGGTGTCAGTGCAATGGCTGTTTAATGAGGAAGAGACGTTAGAAAATATGGTTTATTGTTCCTAAGTTTTAACTTTTGCATTCATTGCTCTGCACTTTTCTCTCTCAGTAGTCTGAGAGGCCAAACAGGGGTTATGCCAATGGATCTCCCACTCCCCCCTCCTCCGCCTCCCCCACCACCACTACCACCAGACCAGTCTCTGAATCCTTCAGTGGACAGCAAGAAGAAGCTCTACCAGGCTATTGCTGAGGGGAAGACCCCTGTGGAGGGGGACTTTGAAGAGCCTTGTTTACTGCTCACCCAGAAAGAGAGCAGGTATAAAACACCTGAGTATACAAACCTGTTCAAATGTCTGCATTATTAATATATCCCTCAGGATATAAGCAAAATTACTCAGAGAGATTTTATGTGAAATGTGCCATTCTAGATATTTACAGAATCAAAATTTTCCACTGTGGTGATTTTAGGAACAAGACATCCAAACAGATTAAAGCTGCCTTTAAAGCTTTTTTCTGATTTATCATCAAGTAATAAACATGTCGTTATAATGACACCTTCTGGCCTTGATGTACCAGAGATTCAGTAGTAAACCTATTGTAAACATGGCCATTCCCATGTGGGCGACCTGCCCTATGGAGCATAAAATGGTCCATTTAAGGACTGCAAACCAACTCATTCATTCATTCTCTGTAAGCGCTTATCCAGTTCAGGGTCGCGGTGGGTCCAGAGCCTACCTGGAATCATTGGGCGCAAGGCAGGAATACACCTTGGAGGGGGCGCCAGTCCTTCACAGGGCACACACACACACACACACCTATGGACACTTTTTGAGTTGCTAATCCTCCTACCAATGTGTGTTTTTGGACTGTGGGAGGAAAACGCACACAGACACAGGGAGAACACACCACACTCCTCACAGACAGTCACCTGGAGGAAACCCACGCAGACACAGGGAGAACACACCACACTCCTCACAGACAGTCACCTGGAGGAAACCCATGCAGACACAGGGAGAACACACCACACTCCTCACAGACAGTCACCCGGAGGAAACCCACACAGACACAGGGAGAACACACCACACTCCTCACAGACAGTCACCCGAAGCGGGAATCGAACCCACAACCTCCAGGCTGTGTGGTGTGGTGTGTTCTACCTGCTGCGCCACCGTGCCGCCCTGTGAACCAATTTGATTCTTAATTTTATGGAAGTTGCACTTTATAGAAAAAATGTAAAGGGACATTTTATGGGATCTTCAAGGGACTTTAATATTGTGTTATTTATATGTTCCCTGAAGTTTCAGGAAAGGCCTGCAGTGGGTGCTGTGCAACAAATACGTACCTTCACTCATTCAGGATGGACCCAAGTAAGTTAAATTCTAAATTTCTTATTATTTTTTTACTCATATTTTAGTGTTTTCTAGAGTTCAGTACTGGATTCCTCCAATCAGATATCACTCATGTCAGTTTTTAGTTTGAAAACATTTCATTGCCTTATGTTTTAAAATGCTTCAACCCCTTCTCATGCTCAGAGCCATTTCACAGAAGCGTCTTTGTAATTTAATTGTACTATTTTGTTTGTGGTTTAAGGTGTGGCTTAGTGGCTTTATGGATGGCGAACCATTTACTGAAGCCTTCCAAGTCCATTTCTGTGGATAAAATCAGCCAGGAAGCACTGGAAAAAGGTTTTACAGCTCAGGGAGAGATGTTTTCAGGTAAGTTTGTCATCAGTGCAATGGGGAATTTAAAAATGTACACACAGTAGAACTTGAAGGCAGTATTCAAACACACGAAGATCACCCTGGTGCTTGTTCTCTCTGGGTGGGTAGTAAGGAGCTCCTTCTGTCCTTACCACAAACACAGTGTTAGCAGCAAGCAAGTTGGCTTTGCATGTCTCAGAGGAAGAATGTGCTTCCCTTCACTCTCTGAGGTTTGAGGCTTTGTGTGTGATTGGGGGGTGGGCTTAGCTAATGAGAGGACTTTGTGACAAAATTCTTATAATAATTTAAATAAATAAATAAGAATTGTAAGTCAATCTGTTTAAGAAAATTAGTTAAATGCACACAATCCACCTACCAACGTGTGTTTTTGGACTGTGGGAGGAAACCCACGCAGACAAAGGGAGAACACACCAAACTCCTCACAGACAGTCACCCAGAAGAAACCCACACAGACACAGGGAGAACACACCACTCTCCTCACAGACAGTCACCCAGAGGAAACCCATGCAGACACAGGGAGAACACACCACACTCCTCACAGACAGTCACCCGGAGGAAACCCACGCAGACACAGGGAGAACACACCACACTCCTCACAGTCACCCGGAGGAAACCCACGCAGACACAGGGAGAACACACCACACTCCTCACAGACAGTCACCCGGAGGAAACCCACGCTGACACAGGGAGAACACACCACACTCCTCACAGACAGTCACCCGGAGGAAACCCACGCAGACACAGGGAGAACACACCACACTCCTCACAGACAGTCACCCGGAGGAAACCCACGCAGACACAGGGAGAACACACCACACTCCTCACAGACAGTCACCCGGAGGAAACCCACGCAGACACAGGGAGAACACACCACACTCCTCACAGATAGTCACCCGGAGGAAACCCACGCAGACACAGGGAGAACACACCACACTCCTCACAGACAGTCACCTGGAGGAAACCCACGCAGACACAGGGAGAACACACCACACTCCTCACAGACAGTCAATCTGTTTAAGAAAATTAGTTAAATGCACACAATTTTACTACATCTGCATCTACACTGATGATAGCAGCTGATAATGATAATGTTTGTTTGATCACAAACCAATGGAACAATAATACTCTTGTCTCTGTCTTAAATTCCATTGGCCAGATATACATGCCACACATGACTAATGAAATGAAAACCATCAACTGAGCCATAATACAGTACTCTGCAAAGGCTGGAGACCACCCTTTATATAATTTCTAAACAAACACCAATTAAGTACAAGTGTTTCTTTTCTCAAAACATGTTAGATATAAGGTAATTTTCTTGCATAAACACAAATTATTTCAAAACTACATAGAAAATAAGAACAATAACTATTCAAGCCCTGGTGGAGCACCAAAACCTCCAAGCTTTAATCTTTTAGAGAAAATCAAACTCAAGTATTGTACACAGGTTTGGGTCTGAAAGGATGTGTTGTTGTAAACTTTAAGATTTTGATTTGTCCTGTGTGTTAGCGACAGATATGGCCCTTCTCGCAGAGGAAGTGTGTGGTTGCAGAGTTCAGAAGCTCTCTGGAGGAATGATGGGAGACAATACTGCTCTTATCCTGAAACATCTCCTGGACGGGCAGCCCATCTTAATACCGTATCCTCTTCCTCAGAGGGCCAATAACACACACACACACACACACACACACACACACACAAACTTTACTGAAACTCATTATTCATGAAGCTTTTAGAGGCCTAATATTTCTTTCATAACAACAACAACAACAACAACAAAAAGCCTACAGAAATATTTATAAAAGCCCAGTTCTTCAGCTGTTATTACAGGCTTCTGAAGGTATATCACTTTCTAAGGTGCTATTGACTACAATCGTGTTGGAATAAGCTTTTATAGATACTTACTGGTATTTTAGAACAGAATGAAAATCTGTAAATTTTCTTTTGGGCGGCACGGTGGTTTAGTGATTAGCACGTTCGCTTCTCAGCACTGGGATCTTGGGTTCAAGTCCCATCTGGGTGGAGTTTCCATGTTCTCCCTGTGTCTGCGTGGGTTTCCTCTGGGGTCTCCGGTTTTCTCCCTCAGTCCAAAAACATGGAGGTTAGGTGAACTGGCTTCTCTAATAACTGTCCTGGTGTGTGAGTGAATGAGTGTGTGTGTGCCCAGATATGGATTGGCGCTCTGTCCTGGGTGAAACCCTAGTGCCTGATGCGCTCGTTCCTGGTCGAGAGTACGCTGTGCACTTCTCACGAGTGTGTGTTTGGATTGAGCGTTCTGAACAGTGTGAATTGTAAAGCGTCCTTGGATGTCTAGAAAGGCGCTATATAAGTGTAACGATAGATAGATTTGTTTGTAGAAAGTCAAGATTCACAAAGAACAAGAACCTCCTGGTCTCTCCAGTCTTTAAAAGAAGAACCTATCTTTGTTCAGTGGTCAGTTTGAATGCTTCAGCAGCTCTCTATGTTGTAATATGTACCTTGATGTCTTCAACACAGATATGATGAGGATTTTAACCATGAGCCCTGTCTACGTCAGGGGCATAAAGCACACTGGGCTGTAGCTTCAGGTGGGATTTTTTTGACTCTCGTTTACATTCATATATATGTCCTTCATACTATGAATCCATTTAGGATAATGGTGTAATAATAACATGTAAATATCAACCGAAATTGGTATTGTGGGAGATTTCTGTAGACTACAGCCTTGATAGTTTTGAATTTGTCTTTCATTTTTACACACATGTAGTAATATTTACGTAAGCTATGAATTCTATGTATTAATGTTTGTTGTTATTGCAGGTGTGTTACTTGGCCTGGTGCAGGGGAGTGTAACCTGTAAACAGTTCCGCACTGACACCACCCTAAACTGGTTTCATCTTTCCGAAGGTGCTGCTCTGGATAAGTTGTCACTGGATAAAATTGAAGAGGTTTATATCTTTGCCAAACAAGGAAAGAGCCTCCGCTATCAGCTGTGGAAGCTAGAAACAGTGGCACAAAGCAATGCCCAACTCAAAGAAATGGACCCACATAGGGCTAGTGATGGAACCCGTTATGTGCTGCCCCCTGGTGGAGTGGAGGAGGGACTGGCAGGACAGGTTTTGTTACTGTACTCAAAAGAAAACTGATCACATGAGAGCTGACTGGTTGGAGTGCAGGGGTTCTGTCCATTCAACTCAGTCCAATGTCTTCTGAACTGAAAGTATAGTTACAGCATAGTTACATGTTAAGAACATGTTTAAAGTCACTAGTTAATGGAACACAATGTAAAATTTTGGATTTTGCTTTCGGGGCTCCCCTTGCAATTGCAATTGTGTATAATTCCTTCTATGGGCTCACTCCATAAACAGCCCCCAAAATTTAACCTTATGAGATTTCCCATTCAAAATTCATCCAGTGACCAGCCCCCAACTTTATCAGATATGTGCCTTGGTTCCAGTAAGCACATCTGAGTCTGTGAGCACTTTGCCTTTCTTCCACTAGGTGTCCTTATGTGTGCACATTTCTGCCCAAGCTGCTGCCTCCAGTGCCTGAGAGGAACTTGTCAGACATTTTCCTGAGATGACTGAAAGGAAATCCTGTCTTGTTTCTTTGCAGTGAGGATGTCGATGGACAGTCTGAGCTGAACATTAGTTGGCTGCTGTGACTCAGAAAATTTATGGCCCTTTAGTCTTGGATTTTCCAAGAATTATTCATCATCTTGGTTTCATGAGCCAATATATGATTCTGTTATTCATCATATTGTCGCTTTACATAGAAAAACGTGTATCTCCTTTTATCTGGATTTTTAGTTTACTACATCATTTGAGCACAGCAGGAGTCCTTCACATGTGAATATCTAATGATTGGATCTGTAGAAATGCTTCAAACTTACTTGGAGTAAAATCTTTTTATATTGACTTACATTGAAAGATAAGAAGGTATTGTCCTTCTCCTGTAAATGTACCATTTTTGAGATAAATGTTTTATCCTGATAGCTAGAAGACAGTGGACCATGATTAGTTCACTGAGGACAAAGTTGGAGGTCCATTGGTGCTTTGCACAGCGTTTTCTGAGTGGACTACTGGTCATTAAACACCTTAATGTCTGTGTCGGTTCTCTTTTTTATTAAGGGGAAAAGGCAGTGTGTTTATACTGTGGTGGAAAAAGAGAAATACGCCGTGGCCCGCATGAGCAACCCCCCCCCCATGCTCACGTAACATATTTCACTCATTTTAATAAGGGTGTCTACAAATGTCTGAACAAATTTGGTATTTATAATAATTACAGTGGCATGCACCACGACATTCCTTTCAAAACTTATGTATTCCTGGAAGTTGAACAATTGGCCATAAATAACGTGGAACACGACTGAGTGACAAAGAGAATCAGTATTTACAGCGTGTTGCGTCTTCCTCTGCGACAGGATGTTCTGGGTTTAAGCTTAGGGTTGAAGTTTACGGTAGCGCTGACCTCAGTTCAGATTCCAGGAAGCTTGAGGAGAAGCTTATTTTCTCCTTCCGTTCTGAACCCCACAGAGGACCCACAAAGTGGTATCACTAATAAATGGTGCAAGAGAAATTATGTTTTATTCCCCCACTAAGCTTCTTCATGCTTCATTCTTCTTCTTCTCCAGGCGTCCTCTTTTACCCGGACATGTCCTCTTTTTTAGACTTAAAAAAAAAAGTCCGGGCGGAATTTCACGAACGTCCAGGATTTTGTTTTTCTAGAGCTTACACAGAATTTCTAGAAGCGTTTCGTTCACAAACTAGTCCCGCCCTCCCCTACTCCGATTGGTTCGCTTGAGTGAGAAGGGGGCGTGGTGAAGTAGCCTAAAATCTTCTGATTGGACGGTCTGACTGTAGAGCTACCGTTATTGGTCAATAACCTTCTCTGTAAACATTTATTTGGTCAGTCTGCACGTCAGTAGTCCTTGTTTACGTCAGGCAAAGCTCAAGTACCTACCCTCATCTCGAGCAGCTACGTCGAAACGTAAACGTAAGTTCTCGGATTAATTAAAAGAGAAATTCCCATGTTTTCCCATGTGTACTAAACAAAGGTGTAAAGGACCTAAAAGCACACATAGGTTCAGCTAAGCATACAACCCCCCCCCCCCCTATATAAGTTTAGTTACTTGACAGTGAGTGAAGCAAATAAATAAATATTTAAAAGAAAATATGTCATTTTAAGCCAAAACGCTTATTGCAAATTAAACATAAAACAATGTAAACAGACAACAAACACATAACTATTCCTTCTGTGAAATAGCTTTTTACTTTTTTATGCTGTAAATAACTGATTTTTACCTGAGACAATAGTATACCATGTCTCAGTTCTCTCTGATTGTATTGCTTCAGAAGAATTTTAGGTGAAATCCCATCTGTTTCCTGGGCCTCAGGGATGATATTCACAAAAGCACACTCCCTGTTCTACAGTTCTAGTGCATACTGCTGAATGGTATTGGCCAAGTCTTGAGTGCAGGGACCAGAGGATCTTCCTGAGTTCACTTCGCTGTTGAGCAAGTAGTCCTCTCCTCATCAAGGAAGTTACAAAACAAAAAGATGACATCATCACTGGTCAGCGGTGGAACAAACATCCTCATCATCTGTAAACATCTGCGAGTGTACGGTCAGTCACATGATCTGCTTATTAAAAGAACTCAGCTTTGTTAGACCAGCACAGCTATTTTGAAACTAGAAACCTGTGGTTGAGTGTGTAGAGTCATCTGTGAAAAGCACGGACATCAGTTATTGTTATTGGTTTTTGTCAGAGAACTTGTTGAACAGAAGGTCACACAAAAGCTTAAAAAATAAAGAAGTTTAACATAAAGTTTATCTTTACTTTTCTATCAGCTTCTGCCACTATCAGATATTCTATCCTCCAACAAAAGCTGCTCCTAAGAGAGCCACTGATGATTTGTGTTTGAAATGCCGTGGAGCTGTTAAGAAGCTGTAATAGAACAAGAACATTTACTAGAACATGAACACAGAAACTAAAGACTACAGAGAAATTACAGAGACTAAAGTTTTAATGGCAGAATAGTTTCAATCTGTAATAGATCATGAAATACAGGAAATTCATCCAGCATCTAAAACTGAATGTTTCTGTCAGACTGCAATGGATGGAAGCTAATAAAAACAATGTTAAAATTCTGATATTATACTCAGTGTGTGAAATGCCCACATTTAATCGGGGGTCCCTGTGTTCTACTATGGGCTTGACACCTAGTCCAGGGGTGTCCAAACGTTTTTCAAAGGGGGCCGAACTGGACCATATCAATAATTTTAAGTTTAGCTTAGTTCATTAAAAATAAATTCAGATTGCTACTGTATAATCTGAGCATAATATAACTAGGAAAAAAACATCATACATGTATATGATAGCCCTTAAAACAAGGCCCAAGCCACTACCTCTGCATCACAAGTGAGATTCGCAGTCCATAAGGCAGCGCTTGATTTGTGACAGCAGTAAAACAGTTTTAAAGCTGTGTCATCCTCCTTTTGGAGTTAAAGTAGAGTGAGAAACATTGTCGCTGTTTACTCCAGCAGAGCAAACAGGAGTTTTTAGGTGTTTCAAATTTAGGCATTTATTTTTGTCTCAAACTCTGTAGGTTACCAGATAACACTACTATAATACGTTTATAAAGTTTCTTTAAGGAACCTCCCAAAAATTATTTAGTTTTCTAGTCCATAATCACTATATAGCTCATGATTGTAATCTATATATATATATATATATATATATATATATATATATATATATATCTGTAACCACTTATCCAATTCTGGGTCGTGGTGGGTCCAGAGCCTACCTGGAATCATTGGGCGCAAGGCAGGGAATACACACATTCACATTCACTCACACCTACAGACACTTTGGAGTCACCAATCCACCGTGTGTTTTTGGACTGTGGGAGGAAACCGGAGCACCCGGAGGAAACACACCCACTCCTCACTGACAGTCACCCAGAGCGCGAATCGAACCCACAACCTCCAGGCCCCTGGAGCTGTGTGACTGCGACACTACCTGCTGCGCCCACCGTGCCGCCCTATATATATATATATATATATATATATTTGTTAACTCTCTGATCTGTTGGTGTGCTTGAAACCGGTCTAATCTGTTTACAAAGCCACAGTGTCTGTAAATGAGTGGAAAAATAAACTGGCTCTCTAGTATGCTACATGTATGCTCACTGGTATGCTAGTCTCTCTCCCTCTTTGCTCATGGCATGTATTTTTTATTTTTTTTAAACAATGAAGAGAACTTCAAACATTGAAAAGCATGAACCGAAATGACGATTGCTCATTGAACGTCTTCCATTGTGGGGAAATGCTGTTCTCTGATTTGTTTACGTTCAGAAGTTCTGCGTCCTTAAAAATGGAATGGAATATATTTTCATAAAAATGTTAGGCTGGTTTTTCATCACAAACCGATGATTTATGCCGTGTATTTCATCACTAAACACCCCCTTGGCTCTTCCATTCCCGAGAAAACCCACTAAAACCTCTTTTACCACAGGAAATGACTGAATATTCACCCACATGTTTGTTCACATAGGATTAATACAGTCTGGGCTTATTTTTACTGCTTGTTTTACAACAGGGTAATGTGATTATCACAGGAGATCATTGCAGTCATCCCCCCAGAGTCCCTGACTGAAATGGTATATCTGGACAGGAATAAAATCACTGAGATGTTTGATAATCACATTATCAAGTTTCCCCCTGTAAAACTTACTGTCCAAATAGGGTTTGAGTTCTTTCGCCTACACCTGTGTGGCATGGCAAAAGACCATATTATACATGTTGTACCAATAAAATGAGGAGATAGAAGTCCATATAATGCTAATTTTTCCAGTTCATTTTATTGACATTCAAGATAAATGAAAAGAGTGAACATCTGGGCAGAAAAACAAAAGCTTTCCAGTTGTTTCTAAAGAACACTTGATGCATACTATTAACCATTTGTCACATCAGCCATGGAATGATAACCTTTAGTTTGGGGATTTCAAAAGTTCATCAAAATGCATACTGCTGCTGAGAGACTAATCAAGGCACACTGTAATTCATAAAAATCAGGAACTTTAAGGTCGACTGTGTTGTCAGTGAGGATTTTTCCATTCACATGCAATTACTCCTTTACACAAAGTCAGAGGAGTCTCCTGAGACACTAAAACAGATGTGCTTAAAACAGTGCTGAAAAAGCTCTATTAGACCACAGGGATCCCCTCAAACTCTCTATAGTGTTATAATTCTGTGCAACAACTTTGATATCCCAAAATCAGTGATAAGTTTTAAACTTTGGTAAGGGTGAGGTGTCACCTTTGGAAAGTAGTTCTTTACTAAAGCACAGTTATTGATTCTGAAGTCTTGTAATTGAATTAAATTTAAGCATTTGTTTGCGATTGACACATTGGTTGAAACAGCTCAAAGGAGAACCTCTGTTAAGAGACCAAGTAGAGGGTGTCCCAAAAGTAAAGAGACAGAAAAGAATGGAAATGTCCTTAAAAATAACGGTGATCCAGTTTTAGAAACAAGCTGCAGGATGAGGGGAAACCATGGCCTAACAGGTTTTCCTCTTCCCTTACATCTTGTGTCTAAAATTGAATCACCATTTTTAAATATGGGTTATTTCTGTCTCCTTCCTTTTGGGACCCCCTGTAGACACTAATATTATACAGTTACAGTCATAGCAAAAACATTTAGTACTTTTTTCAGCACCCGAAAATATCAGCTTCTCTTTACATAGGGAACGATTTCCAGACCAATATTGCAATTAGGGTTTAGTTATGAATATGAATATATCCATAGGATGAGCACTTGGGCAGTGATATTTAAATTGAACATGTGCTTTAATTTTGTAAACAACTGTAATTAAAACCGCAGTTTGAGATTTCAACAGTCGTTTCAAAAGTAAACCATTCAGCCACAGTTTTACACTGTGTGAACATTCTTCACATATATTGTATTAAAGGGTGACATGTTTTACCCCCTTTTCACAACTTAACACAGTTCCCTGGGGTATTAATGAAGCATCCGTGACCTTCTTTGGTCAAAACAGGACGAGGGTGGAACAAATCAGCAGTGGTCTCCCCCGTCAAATAAGCCCTTTTCAAAATGGCCGCTTTCAGAACCTGTTCCTTTAAATGACAATGAGCTGCACACAGTTCACAAACAAGCGCAACAGCAACAACAAGGGAGGCGCAGAGTTCTCATTTTTATAGTTTTAACCCGTTTCTCTAATTTTAATAATTTCTCGGCTCTGGTCATGTCTGTTTTACATAGCTTAACACCACCTTCCCTCTCAGGAACTGGAGTCTGACGCTGTGAGCGTTAACTTGATGTAGGAAATGTAGTAGAATCAGAACGGCATATTTTAGCCTGTGGTTGCCAACTTGGGTCGCACACTAAATCCGACTGTGTGGGTTTTATTTTTTATTTTTTTTCCACAGCGTGTGGGTAGATTCCAGCTCCAGGTTCCCAAACACATAATAATATGTCGTCTTAAAATGAAAAACAGTCTACAGTGTTAACGTTTAATAGATAAAAGGTTTTCTCATGACTGTGACTAATAAATAACAGTCGAGTGCAAAAGCAGCCTCTGCTTATTTCTCCATCCATTCGGTTTTTGTTACACCATCTACTTCCTTTAGAGAAGAACTGCACAAATTTGAGTTATATAAAGCACAAAGCTAATGTCGTCAAACAGTGCACCAATTACATTCACCTGATTTTGGGTAAGCCGAAACGTTACATAATCTGTTTCAAATTACAAAACCTGCACATTCCATAAGGCCATGGCTGTTAACTTAATACTTTTTTTTTTTTTTTTTTAAGAAAAGCAGTAGATCAGATGGGAACTAGGCTGGCTTTAGATCAGTTCAGTTACATTCAACCTTGAGAGCGTTAGTGAGGTCGGGTACCAAGGTTGGTGTCTTGGTACAGTTCTGAGTCGCAAAAGAAACTCCAAATCAGTCCCTGTGCCTTTAAGTCATTATATTCCGTCCTAAACACATATGCAGCCTCCCATTTCAGTCCATTCTTTACTATGGAGGTTATTCAAGCTGTGCATCTCGGCACTTGAGAGATTTAACACACAAACAGGTTTTAGCTCACTTGGGAAAATGTGTGCAGATCAGGATCAGCAGGTATCAAGTTATATCAGCTGCAAAAAAAAGGCCTTCAGCAAATCTCTCCAACCTAGATCATATGTCAGATAGCACACTGCTGACACTTTCCTTCGCACCATTGAGATGAATGTATGCAATGAAACAGGTTAGTCCACATTCGCCTGGGGTCAATCTTGTCCTTGTGCGCTTGCCAAATGTGATCAGCTTTATGAAAATAGCTTGTTGTTAATCTCATAATCCACCACAGTTGGCACAGAAAGATTTTTCCAAACAAATTCATTGCCGTGAGGATCTTATTGCATTCAGCCACAAACACATTACTGAGTTCAGGGACTCAAATTCATCTCTAATACTCTGAGCCATCCCTGGAGTTACTGGTACAAATGGCTGAAGTTTTTAAACCCTGTGTCACTGCTGGACTTAGAGGACGACCAACACAAACTGTGACTTTACATCTACAAGGTGCACAAACAAGGTAGGAGTGTCTAACAGTGTGGACAGAAAGTGGACACGGGGTTTAAAAACTCCAGCAGCACTGCTGTGTCTGATCCACTCATACCAGCACAATACAAACACAATTCAGTGATTATTCAGTGCATATTGGATAATCATTCCATAGAATTCAGCCGCACTATGACTCTTTTAGCCAGTGCTTGGAATTATGCCACTCCTTTAGTTCTACTGACAATGATCTTCTCAATGTGGAGATCATGGATATATTGTAGTCACATCTTGATTAGAGCTCAAAATTAAGATAAGCTGCTGAACCACAAATTCAAATGTGACCACTGATATGAATTCTCCAGTTAACACCAGTCCAAATTCAACCGATTCCAGTAAATAAAGGCCACAATACACTTTTAGCACTTCAAAGCACCGTAATGGAAACACTACCTTATGTGCGTGGTGGTGTGTGTGTGTGTGTGTGTGTGTGTGTGTGTGTGTGGCGGGGCACACAACTGATGGACAATTGAGATATAGGCTGAAGAGAATTGGCTGTGTGTAATAGTCAGTAATATTGTTTGTATGCACTGCCTCGAAACATGGCTGGTGTTATCAGCGTTCTTGGCTGCAGTTAATTAACATATTCTTCTAAAAAGGTCAATTATACACAAGTCATTGTTCCTGAGCTCAAATCATGTCTTAGGCATGGCTCCAAGTAAGATTCATCTGAAAGGCATTCAGTGCATCTAACAAAACAATTAAAGAAGGAAATTATACAACAACATTAATGAGTCCCTCCACCATTCACACGTAATTCTCTAAAACTTTCCACCACAAATAAACCAAAAACAGAGACCAGTTCGGAAGCCACTCCTTTGTGCAACATGTTTCAGTAAACAGGTAGTAACATTTGAAAACAGCTGGCTAACTGCATTCTAAAGCATCCAGTTTTTTCCATTATAACCACGCAAATGCCTGCAAACAGAGCAAGTTATAATTAACACTGGCGAAAACTGTCATATGTTCACAGGAATCACAGGACCTCATGCCTAAAGATTCACAGAATAATGACCAAAATAGCTTTTAAACCACAAACCAAAAACCCAAAGGTGTTATGTATCAAACCACACTTCCTTCCTTAACCTAAACCTTAAAAGAGTTTTAAAAAGGATATCTTAACATTATGTGCACAGTCAAATCATTAATAAGTCAACACAGTTGTTTAGAGTGGTTTCAAGTGAAATTCTCCATCTTGGAGATGATACCCAAAAGAGAACTCTTCAAAGAGATGCAAATGTCTACAGCATAAAAGTGTGTAATGAATACTAAACCCACATCATTGTAAGTTATAACAAAATGGTTGTAAAATGCAAAATGGTTTGTTCTAAATGTAATGTAATCTTATGCTCTGTAATACATGACATTCTTGCAGTGAACGGTGAAATTGGTCCTCGTAGAAGATGTTAAAAAAAAAAAAAAAAAGTAAACTAGACTTTGGGGGCTTTGTGGAAATGAAATGGTTATATACACATTGTGGAATACGTAGCCCTTTGTTCATAACTGTTTTAAAACAAATGTGCACTAGTTTGCAGCATTTCAAACTGAACCACCCTGAATGTATTACCTTTCAGCAATTGCACAAATAAATGTGGAAAAATCTGTGGATTTTCCCTGTTGTTCAGTACCTACCAGAATGCTAATGGAACTGAGATATGTGTCTGTTAAGTCTACAGGAAAAGGTATTACAAATGGTAAGTATAGAAGAATATGGTTAAGAATAAAATTAAGTTACTCTATATACATTATTATAAAAATAACTTAAAAAAACAAAAACAAAAAAAACCCTCAATGTCTCCAGTGTTCTAGTGTTATCTCAATAATACCTTCATTTAAAAAAAAAATAATAATAACCCCAACAGAAACAGAGTATACATATAAAAGGCATAGGTTTCAAAATACAAGTCCTATTCTTTGATTGTCTGAGAAGGTCACTTTCAGAGAATACTCCTTTCTCTCTTTTTGTGTTTGGTTTTTATATATATTCCTGTGTTACTGACAAGTGTTTTTGAATGCAGGTTAAAAAAAGGAGGTCAAATGTTTCAGACTAATCATCAGCCTCGGCAGACTGGTGATTTGTGTCCGATCCAGTGTTTCCTCTCCTCCTTGTCGTTAAAACATTCCTGCTGTCAGCCTCTTGGGTTCCACAGCTCTGAGCCATAATCATCACTTAACTGGTTTTCTTTGTGAAAGAGATCACTACCCTCATTATCTTTAAAACCCCTCCTTTTTTAAAAACCATCACAGTCCAGGTCTGTAGGAGCAGTGCTTGGGCCCCTACGGTTGCTGCTTTGCTGTGGCATCCAAGATTTCAATCAAGTTGTCCAGACCCCAGAGGTAGCCGTCCTCCCGGTTGCCTTCGACATAAGGTGTCCGGTGGTCTAGGGTTTGGTCCGGAGGCAGAGGCACTGTCTTGCCGAAGTCAATCATCCACACCCGGGCCTGACCTGAAGAGTCGTGCACGAAGAGCAGAGAACTGCCCACCACCTGCAGAGTACAAGAAGCAGTCTTTTAAAAAAATGTTCCACTACCAAATGAACCGGAGATACAGGGGTAACTTTGTAACTAAACTGTGCTTCTTCTCTGACGACAAAACAAAGAGAAATCAATTAGAAGTAGATCACAATTGCACTAAAATATGTGAAGGGTTTACCTCATGCGTCCTGAAGAATTCGGACAACTCCAGAACACTGCGCAGTTCCTGTAGCCTCTGTAGGTATCTCCTCTGCCATTAGAGAACAGGATAGAATAACTTAAACCAAAGTCACTTCCCTAGTGTGGTAATTATGGACAAAGATTAGCAATGAATCATTTAAGATTGTCCAGTGAGATTTGAGGATGAATTCCTATGAGTAATTAATCCAGCTGCAAGGTTTAACTGTGTCTAGATCAGTCCACAGTGACTTAATAATATTCATTCAAAATTCAGAACACAACATTACAAAAATAATGTTAAAAAACAATATAAATAAATAAAGGGTCTGAAAGTGCATCCTTAATTAATGCACTATTTTTCTTAAGTTCATTTGAGTATCTTAATTACTGTAACCAAAGCAAACACACCATATCGACCAGCGCGAACATACCAGTGTCTGTGCGTTCCCGTCCACAAAGTCATTCAAGGCCTTCATAACCTGTTCTCTATGTTTTGTTTTTTTGAAGTTGGTGTTGCATGTGCCATCAGCTTTCTGAAGATAAGAGGAAAAGGAGATAATCACATACACATTTCCTGAAAAACGATGACATGCACCACAGCAGCGGATTGTCTGTCAGCAAAGGTCAGAGCTATAGATATCCATATTTCTTGCAAATTTGCAACTCGTTACCTTTTATTTACTCCTGTGATATTTGCATTTCTTTTTTTTGTAAAGAAGAAAACCCCAGAATGAACTGAGACCCCACACCCACCTCTAAGCAAAACTGAGAAATGGGATTCACCCTAATTCCCATTAAACATAATAGTGTGGGGAAACAAGTAAGCCATATTATATTTTCTTTTATAAACACAGATTTTGTGTTGCCAGGGTTTGATAAAAATTGCTGGGCAAAGTATTGGTCGCTTAAAAAATTGAAAAGCCTTGCGTTGAGATTAATATCTGATTTATTTTTCATTAAATTTAAAGGAAGAAGAGCAGATGAAAATATTTTGATGATTGCAAACTGCAATGTTTATGCTGAACCAGAAGACAAAAAGGACACACTCTATATAGAAACAATGAAGGTAAACAAAGGCGCACCTTTTCAGAATCCATATAAATCAACCCATCTGAGATTATGCAACAGCTCTGCATTGGCAATACATGATGCAAGCGTGCAGTTTGCACAATGTTAAATGGTCGTACTCTACTGCTTGGAATTTGCCTTTAGCAAGAGAAGCAAACATGTCTTGACTGATCGGCTACATTTCAGCTGAAGGAAAAACTGAGAACTTTTCATCAATCCAATGGTTTAAAAGGAGCAAATCAGCCGTTTTCTCTATTGATTCTTCTTTTCATTAGCTGTTATAATATTGAAACCTAGTGGCAAGGATTTATCACAGCTTCTGTACTAAACCTCAAGACCTGATCTTTGGAGCAAAGCTTCATTCAGGGACTAAAAAATATCGAATTCTTCATCTCATTCATAATTATTGTTTGCTCCTTTTTAGTGATAACCACATCTGATACGATGAGATCTGGGCCCACCTTGATACCCTCAATGCGGAAGCCCATTGTGGCAGTGGAGCTGAGGGTCTCTCGCCACTGCATGTAGCGTGGTTTGAGCATGGCTTTCTGCGCTCGTTCTTCTGGAGTTGGAGCTTCTGGATCCACCGCTACCATCTTCTCATACATATCTCTTCTTAACTTGGGCTTCTCTCGAGCCTTAACCAGCTCCTCCTCCAAATACGTTCTGAGTTTGGGAAGAGGACACATACACATACATATATATATATATATATATATATATATATATATATATAAAAATCAAACAAATCCCTGTCTTATACCTTAGTTTTTACTGTTCAAGTTTGTCCTCTTACCTGCTGCCCATTTTGCAGTCCATTATAGATGGGGAGTCGAAATCAGCCAGCAGGTCATCCATCTTGTTGTAGTCCTGGTCATCTATCTGTACAACACCATAGTAGCCGGGCACAAATGGCCTGAGAGTGTCGCTCATGAGCTTCTGGAGACATTGCTGCTCACACTCACAAAACCGCTTCAACAGCTTACCATCCTCACCTGCTTGGAAATTACCTGCATAGATACAGATAAACACATACAAGTTTATATACAGCATTCCACAAAGTCCTTCTTATGACCACACTAGCAAAGAATGAGGAAACTTAATTCATTGCTGCAGGTCCTGAGAAAATTCTGAGAAATTGAGATTGTACTATTGTAGTACTGTAATGGTGTCATTAGTGCAGTTGAATCAATCCAGTTAAATTCAGAAACAAATACAACAGTGAAAAAGAAAGAAAGTAAAATGAATAATGAAAGCAACAACTAGGTTTAGAAATATCACAGTAGAAGAAAAAGTCATAAAGTCATGAAAAAGAACAAAAGGTCAACGATAAAATGGCAAAGAAAGAAAGAAAGAGACATTGAAAACAAGAAACATAATACAAAAAAGGACAATAAATAAATAAATAAAGAGACTTTTGTGGCTGTAGAAGAATGAACACAGTGTCCAATACCTTTGTGGCCAGCAAGTTGGACCCAGGGATAATGCTTCTTGAAGGACGGGGAAGTTTGAATCATGCTTTTCAACTTCCTCCACGGTTTTGCCTGAAAACACACACAAATAGAGATCAGTGACCAACAGTGTTATCATAATGCCTGTTCACAGACATCAAAAATGTAATAAATGTGGAGGGGAGGCAGGGGGAAAAAACAACCCACCTAGTGAGTAATATTTACCCCACTGCAAGAACGCTGATGTGCAATCAGGTTTTTCTTGCTTTGTATTGCCTTAGCAACTGCATGGCCCAGGTCAAGGGTGTCCAGTTCCAATCCTGGAGACTGGAGCCCAACACATCTTATATTTCTGGTGACTAACTGCTGAAGTGTCAGGTTTAATTGATCCAGAGAGATATTTATTTATTTATATATATAAATTTTTTTTTTTCCTGTGTTTTAGGTTCGCCCTTTTAACTTGGCACTGGGGCCATTAAGCTAATTTAATAAATAATGGAAGCCTGTAGGTAATAGTTTTGCAGCTAAAACTTACAGCACATGTCTGAAACAACATTCAGGCTCCTAAATTGCTACTAAAACTGCTTAAGCAACATAATTGTATTGTTAGCCCATGGTAAATTAATGTCTATAGCTTGTTAGCTACATTAGCTGCAAAACTGCCATGCCTTGGCCTACTATGTTTGGAGTGAAGTAAAAATGGGGTTTTGGACTAACTCTTGCTCACTTTAAGGGCTTGCAAATGCTTGATAACCAACTGTACATAGCATACTGTAACACAGGCTTCTGTTCATCAGATCAAACATTGACTAGCAAAGTTTTCTGTACACAACTTGGCCCCTGAGGGCTCTTATCCCAGGTCTCTGATTATGCACAGTGGGTCGAAGACTTATCTGTGACAAGGTCAAGGAGAAAAATGGTATGACGCATTTAAGCCCATGAGGTATTGATTAAAGGCAAATGATTAATTGCTGGGATCGTGTGCGGGAAGTGACAACCAAGCTTATATAACTAAACACATTTTCAGGTTTTAACTTGAATTACAGAAAAAAACACCACACCGCCACAGGTCCTGCAGGTTGTCACAGAAGCCTTTCATGTGGTTGTGTGCAATTAAAAGCACAAACAGATTCCTATTTAATTTAGCTTAACAATGGCATGTGAAGTCATGATTAAAAATGCTTCTTAAAAATTTCCTGCTTATTTTTCTCATCCTCTTGCCAAGACTGCCAGCTGTCAATATCTACACAGGTTTTATGCTCTAGGTGTTGCTTTTGTATGCCCAAATTTTAGTTTAATAGCAATACTGATATTCAAGTCTTGCTTTTGCAATAGCCTAATGATCCAATTTACATAAACAGCATTCCACTTAACCCAGATGTAATCAGTCATGCAGGCCTTATTCGGCACTTAAGCTTTGCTTCTTTTTTAGCTTAGGGCTAGATCTGTAAAGCTAAAGCGAATTACATTAACAAATCTTCTCTGAAATGTAGGAGACATCAGCAAAAACTAATTTCCACCTGCTCAAATTAATTTCAGGTCATCATTCAAGGTCACATATGGACTCGCTGCTGTGGTTTAGTGCACACTGTGGCTTAGTGTGAACTATAAAATAAATGTAATTATCCACATTGCTCAGTAGTAAGGCCGGATAAAGTTAAGGTGATTTCCAGTTTTACATAAATGTTTACTGAAATTTGTTGGCAATGTTTGCAAGCCTTATAGCTCCTTTGTTTTTTTTTATGTCACTTAAATTCAGCATCTAATATGTATCCATGCAACACATCTGCCTCACACTTAAAAAAAAAATTAAAAAAAAATAAAAAATAAAAATAAAAACACACAGCTAACAACTCACAAGTGAGTCTGTGCTATTTCAGGATGGATTTGTTACAGAAATTACTCAGTTAACCTATCCCCCCCATATATATCATCAAGAATTTTCTGTGGCTTTCAGATCAATATCAGAATTCTGGCAACTACTAAAAGCGATATTACACTGACTTAAATGATTAAAAAAATATATATATAAATGCTGGCAAATGAAAAACAAGTATCTCTTTGTTTGTGGACGTTTAGTTTACTACAACATTTGAGCACAACCGCTGTCCATCACACTGTGTGAACATTTCAAGAAGAATGGATTTAAATGCACCAAAATTACTTGGAATATAATCTTTAACACGGATTCACATTGAACGTTAATACGCCCCCCCCCCCCTCCTTCTCCTGTGAAGTTACTGTTTTGTGAGATACACATATTTCAATGGACAAAGTCAACATGTAAAACATTAAAAGAAGACTTGTCCTTATATTAACTAATAATTTCGGGCAAAACCTTTTGGGGAAATATATATATATATATATACACACACATACACACACACATACATATATATATACACACATACACATATACATACAAATAAATAAATAAAAATATTGCCTTTCAGTAAAACAAAATAAAAATTAAATAAATAAAATAATAATAATAGTATACAAAATTCTGATGGGTATAAGGAAATTTAGAAGTACATAATAAGGTTCTGCTCCCACACACACACTTGCCGTGTCTCCCACATACAGTATTTACACAAATTACTCCCCACACACAAAACATACATCTACACTCTGACTCTGCATCGTAAAGTTTAACACAAACGCAAACCTCCCCTGACATTCAGGGGCACACGCATTTGATTTTTCCACACACTGATTTTTCCTTTAAAACTGAAACTCACTTGTAAATGGTTTCCTGCAGAATTCAGAACAAATGTCCTAAACACTTAATATTAAGCTTTTAAATAAGACAATTGTCTAATATCCCAAAGGGGAAAATAAATAAATAGTAAAATGAGGCCTGTAGCGTGGATCATTCTAGGACTTTTACTTGACTCTGTAGTTCAACTGCTCTACACCAAGCACTCTGTTATACTTCTTCTTTTCCTGCTGCCTTACGTAACCTTCCACATCCAATCTACACAGCCTTAATCTAATGTGTGGTTCGTCTCCTGCATTTACCAATATGTCATTTATTCCTCCACCACCTACAGTGCGTCAAATCTCATCCTGTCACCCAGCTCTGTCTCATTCAATCTTCTCATCTTTCACTCCCTTCAGAACACTGATTAACAGCTTGGTCTCTATACTCATATGTAATATGTATAATCTGACGTTGATGGCCACAGTGAGTCTGGATAACTGGCGACGCATCTCTACTCTACTCATGCCTCTGTGGTAAAATGCTTTTTAGCTGCACCCCACTCAACATATAATCAGACAAATCTTGTTACTGAAACACTACCAAAAGTACAAAGCCTGGACTAGTCATAGAGGGAGTACTTTATGAGAACCACGTCCATGCATCTAAGACAAGGCCTTTAGGTCAGTGAAAAGCCTGCATTCAATCAATTTACTGGATCCCTGTGCACCTCGAGTGTGTCTTTGAAACAAAACCAAGCTGTGAAATACAGACTCTTATTTTAAAACCACCCACTTACACTGCCCACCAATACACACACACAGTTTGAATCCCTGGCTCTTATTGCAATTGAATGGAAAGGAATGTGCCTGGCTCTCGTCACAGTGAAGGCTGTCATGAAAGAACAGGAGGGGTTCTGTTTGAGGGGTTGGAAAGAGCAAATGGATGTTCAGAGACAGCACACACCAAGCCTCAGACACCCACACCCACACACCATTTAATCTCATCATGGAAAATCCTCCTGGCTTAATGATGCTCTGCCTCAGTTCCTGTCCAGCCTGGAATAAAATCTATTTCAAAATCACAGACCCATTCATACCCACTGTAATCAGACTTTGATTGGGTTCAATCTTTCTGAACCAGGGCTGGACAATAGTTGAATATCGATATATATCACAATATAAAATGTTTCACTAAAAAAGATATTTTAAACACATTTTCAACATTTCAGTACACATTCACATAATCTGCCACTAACTGGCGTTCATTACAGGGCGCTGCTGTCAGTCAATACACTCAATTTTAAAGTTAGTTTAAAGATATTAATATTGACAAAGCCAAGAGTTTTAACTTTGTCTGTGATGTTGTGTTTCTTGTTTGTTCTTGGCAGCTTTCCTGTGGCTTTTGTTCAGATAGATATTGCAAATATATTGTTTTGACTGAAATGAAGAAATATATTGTGATATAAATTTCGCCCATAGTCTGAACACATCAAAATCAGCACCAACTTTACCACTTTACCATATTGTTTTACCAGTTTTGAGTGAGTTTGGGTCAGACGTAAATTAATATATTTTCAGTATTTAGGTTGTTATTATTATTACTTTTCAGAATTCCTGTCCTTCAGATGTCTAAGAAATCTACAAAGGCACATTTTCCATACCTCCAAGCAACAGTCTTAGAAGATGGTAGCATTATCTGCTTCTCGTGTTACGTAATGCTGAAGTTTCTGTGTTGGCCAGAACAGTGTTGTGAAAACCACAGCAGTTTCTTTGCTTGATTTGCGAACTTGATCCTTTTTTGTCCATTTCCTTTTTTTTGGAAGAACTCCATGTCACCGAGTTGTCTTCAGGATGTCAGAAGAAACCTCTGTGGGTTTAAGTGTCATCTGATTGTGATGGTTGTGATGGTCTTCCAGGTCTTGCACAGCTATTACCCATATTTTGGCTTTCATTTCTGTCCTAGCCAGACTAACACTCACCCAGCAGCTGAGTGTGTGATCTCTTCTTTCCTGGGTCTTTCAATGCCTTCTCTTTTCCTACTAACACTCACCAGCCTCTCTCTCTCTCCATTGCTTTCCTCCTCTCCTTCCCTCCCTCCCTCCTCTGACCCTAATCCTCCTCACAGCACTTCCTCCACCACTAGTTTTCACACGCTCATGTTAAAACACACACCCAGACTCACTTAGCACCCAATACACTCATGCAGTAATTGAAAAAAGAAAATAAATCTGATGAGGTAAATACAGATTACAAAGAAATGGAATAACGTGTAATTTTTTGGCATTTCGATGGTTAAGCTGTCCCCACCCACTTGCTCTACCCTCCTTTTTTTCCATTCCTCTCCACCCCCATCCCCCAACTTTACACCTACATGTACTTTTCAGAAAAAAACAAATCCTGGGACACATTAATACGTTCACAATACAGAGAGCAAACCTGTCCATCACCTGTACTTCCACAGAGAGAGAGAGAGAGAGAATTAGGATGTGACTGAGAATGTGATAGAGCCATATACACTTCACCAATCTAATCGTACAATGTTAAATTCCTAGTGTTTTTAACTTTTGAAATGTTTAAAATTTTCAAATTGTTGTATTAATAATTCTTCTTCTTCTTCTGTGTTGCATTATCTAACAATAGGTGAGTGATGTATAATTATCATCCTGAATTTTCTGTGATGAGACGTAATTCTGTGTGTGTGTGTGTGTGTGTGTGTATCATTATCATTCTTGTTTCGTACTGCATTGTCCAACAATGATATGTGTGTGTGTGTGTGTGTGTTGTACACTGTATAAAGTATTAATATATAAAACATACTTCAAAAGCTTCAAAAACCACATTACAGCCCTCACATACATTTGAAGCTGCAGAGGTGTGTGTGTAGGAAAGAACAAAAATTTCCCCTTGATCTGAATATTATTTTCTATTAAAATACAGAAACACAAAGCAAAACAGCACAATTTGAGCAGAGGGGATTTCTGAGACATAGCAGTGAAAGAGAAAATGAGAAAGAGCGAAAGACACAGTGAAAAGGAGAGAGACAGAGAGAGTGAGAGAGCGGGGGAAAAAAAAGCAGCACCATATTTGGCTTCGGTGTTGCTTAGAGACAGAGGAACCACCCACAAAACAATTTTCCATGACACCGTCTCTGAGTCCAAGCTGATCTGGCATCATTGTATGCGTGTGTGTGTGTGTGTGTGTGTGTGTACACAAACATCACAGCTGAGGTAAGAAGGACAAGTTAGGTTAGCCCTGCATTTCGTAAATGCTGTCAGGGCAGTACTCTTCTTGGAATAATAATTTTTAATTATCACTTTCACGTCACTCATTCATTGCTAAACAACAAAATAATAAATATATACTTAATAAAAATGCTGATGTACTGAGCTACCAGACTCGTCTCCCTCTAATGACACTGCAGGGTCCCTCTGCTGTTCATCAGGTAAATTTGGTTCTGGTACGGGGTTCATTTTTAGTCTCTGCTCTCTCATGGTTCTAAGCGGGCCGGATAGAGACTATTCTGACGTGTAAACCTTGCAGAGTGCTTATTGGCCACAGATAGCTGGCACTGCACCACATGCCGTTGCCATGCCGTTGCTGTGGTTTCCAAAGCCTGTTGTTTTCATTAGAGATGGGTTTTTGAGACGACAACACATAGATTTTGGGGGGGAAGCTGTGGTAGTGGAAAAACAACCAAGGACCAGGGACTGAACAAATTCCAGTACAGTAGGGACAATACAGTGGAAAAGCACCACAACAGTCCAATCAAACAGAACAGCCTCTGCACCCTCCAACAAAACTCAAGGCAGCAGTGTTTATGCTGAGTTTGGCACATTTCCTGAGGTTCATCATCTCACTGCTGATTCACTCTGATTCACTGATGACACTGCGATGAAGTGCACAACACAAACAAAATCCTGTATCAGCCATACCTTCACAGCTTATTTTCCTTACTCAGAAAATTGAATGCTGTGTGTGTGTGTGTGTGGTTGCATGTGTGCGAATGTTTTCCGAAGACGTCTTCCTGTATTCTAACCACGTGCCATCTTGAGCCTCATGCGCTCTGCCACAAAGGAAAATATCAAGCCCGTGTTTTGCAAAATAGTGAAGCTCACGAGATCAGCACTTATCCAACCTCACTTTACCCCTTTGAATTATACAGACATTTTAGATTACTGCAGCTTTAAATCTAGGGTGACCAGACGTCCTCTTTTACCCGGACATGTCCTCTTTTTTAGACTTGAAAAAAAATGTCCGGGCGGAATTTCACAAACGTCCGGGATTTTGTTTTTCTAGAGCTTACATAGAACTTGGAGAAGCGTTTCGTTCATAAACTAGTCCCGCCCTCCCCTACTCCGATTGGTTCGCTTGAGTGAGAAGGGGGAGTGGTGAAGTAGCCTAAAATCTTCTGATTGGACGGTCTGACTGTAGCGCTACCGTTATTGTTGGACCTCTGTAAACATTTAATTGTTCAGTCTGCACGTCAGTAGTCCAAAAATAAAATGTTTTTACATTAACTTCCATTAAAAGGTTAATGTAATTAAAAAACATTAAAAGATTTCTTCCTTCTTTTGTAAAGTCACGGTTTTTGAGATAGATTATTTAATTATGATTCAGACAGAGATCATATGTAAAGTGTTGTTTTTTTATGAAATAAAAAAACCTTCCATATTAGTTTCTATTTATGGAATGCATTGTGTTAATTGTCAATTTTACCTTTAAATAACGAAATGTTATTTATAATGTCAGTTATACATGATATTTATAGAGAACTGAGAATTTTGGACCCTGGGGGTTTTACAGAAGCGCCATAAAGTAGTCAAGCCAGAGCTGTTATTTTCAAACACCTGTTCAATTCTGAAGTGATATTTCAATTTTATGCCAATAATATAATATCAAAGCAACATTGCTAGGCCATGTGCTAGTGTACAGCAAACGCATGCATCAATGAATCACTTCCCAAACAAACCAGGTAGATATAATCAAACTAACAGGATTAATTCTCCTTAAACCTTTCATAAGGAACAACAAATGAAAAAACAACATAACCCCCCCCCCCCCCCACAAGAATGCCATAAGCACTGACCAGCACCTGCACTGGCACCCTCCAGTGTAAACACTCGCCCACCACTGTCCCCCAGTGTTATCTCTCTGGGAGAGACTAGAATTGAATCATCACTGACCTTTGACCTCTGAGAATGAGCTGCATGGCTGTAATTCTCTTTCTTTATCGTGTCTAACCCCTGCTCATAAAACGTCTCATTTTTCCATTTTTCAAGTCACATGATGTTTTCCCCATTTGTCATTGACCTCAGGACTTCGGAATATTTCTAAAAGGCCAATTTGGGAGCTCAGACTCTGAGTAATGGTCATCTGATGGACATTTACACATCATAGTCATTTCCAAACAGCATATTTCCTGTAACACATTATATAAAGCAGTTTACGTGCGGTTTCTAGCAGCTCAGTGCTAGTATTTAGGACATGAGCGCAGTCAGGACAGACAGATATAGGTACCAGTCCCAACACTCTGGCTTAGTCTGCACAGTAGTAGAAATATAAAAAGGCCCAATGACACCACACCCATCAGAAGCAATGACAGACAATGGCTTTAAGATACATTACTGGCAAATCAGTGGAGATTTGACATTTAAAATCATTATTTGCTGGAGTATTTACTGTACTACAGAAGAGCAGGAGATTATATGCAGTGACTTTGGGCTAGCTGATATCTGACAGATACATAACAGCTCCTCAAAGGATTATTGAATGCATTAAACACAAATAAATAAAAACTGTGTTTGTCCATCCTTCCTCTGTCTGAACACAGTTCAACACTATGGATCTGAAAGTATGTGGAGCAGTTTAGCAGCCAGAAAAGGATGTTTGTTAATCAAATGAAGAAGCTGCTGGTCTGTGAACTGGGCACCTCAGAGCCCAGACTTAAACATCACTGACTGTGACCGCGATTACTTTGCTTATGAGAAGCAAATGCTGCTACAAAATTCAATATCGCTGCAGATATTCTATAATTTCTTTAAACTACATCTGTGTAGACTTCTTGGAAAAACTGAAAGCAAGTGTTGTGATAAGAACGAAAGCTGCAAGCGGTGGAAACTGAGATGAAACATTAAAATATTTAGTTGTTACTCAAGTGCATGGAAAAACTAGCACTGTGCTAACATTCCCATATTTCCAAATACAAAAAGTTCAGTTTCCCTGTGAGTAACTCAAGGCCAGTGTTTGTTGTGAACTCTCATGCTAATGATTCAGCCGCTCTGTGGAGACTGCACCAGCTAATCATCAACTCCTTAAGTCTGCGAGGGACTGTCCAGGAGATTAGAGCCTGCGCTGTGGTGAGCTGGAGCAGACTTGTGCAGGCACATCAGGAGGGAGGGTCTGATGACGAATGAGGTTTGCATTGCTGATGAAGAATGACACATATACAACATGGCCAACGCCTGCTAGACCCTGCTCATCCAATATTCCTTCTGAAGGTTCTTAGGCATCTTAAAGTGTCTACAAACAAGAACCAAACCTAATTACATTAGTTTTATGACCTTTCTGGTCTGTGTGTGTGCAGCCGTGTTATTCAGGGTCTGACGGATTTGGAAAAATTTATCAACACTTCTGCTTCTCAAGTATAGCTCCTGTTTCCTCAGTGAAATAATGACTCAAATGGAAGTAAAAGCTGAGACCAAAACAGCTTGGAGTTTTTTTTTTTGTTTTGTTTTTATGCCTTTTTCAAACTCCTACTTAAGTTCCATGTTGCTTTTAAAACTGCAGTGGAACGTCTTAGTTCACCCAGCATCAGTAGAAAAATTCAGATTTAACTTGCCGCAATCCTTCAGAACTTGGCCCAAAACAAAATACACAGTGTGGGTGTCAAAGGTGTCCAGATGCAACAGAGTAGAATAAATGTACACCTGGAAATAATCTGGTTGCATGGTAATTCCACTGATGAAATGTTCTACTTTATTAATTCACAGATCAATAAACAAAGTCATTTTGAGTGTTTTGTTAAGATATTTTTGTCTTTTAATTTGTTAGCACCTGCTCAGGGACTACAGATTTAAAATTAGCCTACTAGCTAACTCTGGCACATTTACATTGAGGTGGATACTGAAATGTTGATTAATGTTCAGTCCCTGGTAAATAAAATTTACATTAACAAGTATATAAACAAACTGTTAGAGAGGATTGATTCCAGGTTTGGTTTAAAGTGGTGGTCCTGATGTCTGTAACTCAAATATAATATTTTATTCAGCTCCCAAATCTGCCAGTGGACATAGACGTGTCTTCCGCTCTTTATATGGAATGTGCACATATAGACCACACCCAAAACCAAGCTTTAAACTAGGGAGGTGATACCTGAGAAAGCTGGAGTGGAGCTTTATTTACATTACAACCACTGAACTATGCATTGGTTTTTTAAAAAAGAAGAATGGATCTCTTAACAGTGACCCTATGGTCAGTTTCGGACCAGCAGTGAATGGCACAGAGTAGAGGTGGGCGATACCGGGAGTTTCGATATGATACCAAGTAAATACAGGGTCAGTATTGCTGATATTGATACCGATACCGGACGTATTCGCCATATGCAGCTGTAGAAGCAATAGACGCAAGCCGGGGGTGGGGGGTTGGGTCTAGTGGGGGTAGGGGCAACTTTACAAAGGGAGGGGGGGGGGCTCTCCTCGCAACATGACTACGCGGGGGGAGGGTGCTCTGCGCTGCCTCACACACAGACTTAGTATCGATCTTTTTCCACGAGTATTGATCATTACCAATACCAGCATTGGTATCAATATTAGCGATATTTGGATCGATCTGCCCACCTCTAGTACAGAGAGCAAGAGGGTTCTCAAACCTGGTCACTGAATGGAAGTATGCTAGTGTGTTGTATTGAAGTTGCTGTATATTGTAGTCAACTTAAATTCCCCAACTCACCACTGTCATTTCCTCCAGGCTCAAGGGTTCAGCATCACTTCCAGTCACGTCATCTTCAGACTCATCAAACGATGAGGCTGACGAAAGTCCAGCCGAAGACGAGCTTGACAGCTTGCGGACAGAGAAGTAAGGCACTGGGGAGCCTCCGCAGCCACTGTCCGAACATGGAGACTCGTCCCCTGGCCGCAGCTCCTCCAGGTTTTCGCTGTGAATGGGACTTGGGTCCCGAGTCACAATGAGCTGAGGAATGGTGCCTGAAAACCTGGGATAACCCAGCAAGACATACTCCTCTTCATGAGAGTCTTCCTGGCTCTCCTGCTTTCCCAGGTCCTCTGGGAAAATAGAGTGTCTGGTCATTTTGTCTTTTGCGGGAACACACAAGTTACGGTTCCCGAGATTTGGACTCAAACTTTCATCAGAAATGTATCGGCGTCTCTCCAGCCTTCGCACTCGGCCTAAGAGTGGACAACACAGAAAAAAAAAGTCATTATACAGTGTTCACACCAACTGTCCGGTCAAAAACAAAACATTAACGCTGATGATGCTGAAGAACAAATTACATGTTCAAACCAAATCAACAAAACAAACAAGCACTTTCTTAAATGAATTATAATAATGAAGTATGTCGCTGCACATTCACACAACTCTGTGACCTGAACACAAGGAATATGAGAAGTGTTAGTTTTAAACATCTGAAAAATTCTCTGATAAATATGGTGTCACTTTTTTAAAATCATGTTGCTCTTTTTCTTTACTGTCACTGACTTTCAGATGATTTCATACATTTTCTGGATATTTATTTTCACTTTTTATATTCAGTGATAAAAGCTGTTAAAGTTTAAGAATCACAAAGTAACTTCTAACAAGGACTTATTACAAGGCCAGTTAGCACTAGCTATAATTATTCAAGTAAAATTCAAGTTTTGGACTTTTTTTTAAACTGTTTTAAAGTAATTACACGTTTTATTCTCACACTGTTGTGTGAAAGAGGCTTATATTTAGTCATTAATGAACGGCTGTGTGCTTCAGAAGCTGTGCTGATAAAAAGTGAATGTGTCTGACTCATCAAACCCCTAGAAATACCTCTCCTTTCCTCGTAGTGACGAATTAATGTTATTCACAACACAGTAAAACAACCCCCTAACGTCTTAAAAGTAGCTTAGAGAAAGCTAGACTTTTGCCGTCCTTCAGTTCTACATTCCTCTCCATTCATTATCGGTAACAAATAACACTACGTTTGCGATATCGTCACGGTGTCGGTGATTCGCCCACCTCTAGCCGGTTCCCTGGTCTCCCCGCCGTTGTGTCTCTCCGAGTGTCTCTCCATAGGGCTCCACTCATGGTCTCGCACAAAAAGAGTGGATAAATCCTCCTCGCGCCTCCAAACTCTCCCCAAAGCTTCCACGGAACCGCGACCGTCTCTAGTCAAAAGTTTCCTGCCCTGGAACAGCGCTCCATGTCCGTTAATCTCCGCGAATACGCTCTGGTCCGTCCGCAGCACGCGACTCCGCGGCCTGTTTTTCATCACATACACACACACAGACACGAGCACGGTCAGGAGCACGAGCCCGAGCGCGGTCACGAGCTCCTGAGGTCGAGCCTCTCCTTCTGCTCGCGCTCCGAGAGCGCACTGCAACCACCCAGCGTGGGGACGGAGGCCCATCCCGCATTCCATACACGTCAATCATCCGCGGGTCCTTTAACAGCTAGACCACGCCCATTTCCACATCTCACACACACACGCTGCTCGTGACGTCATTTCTTTGGACAAACGCAACTTTCTGTCAATTACTATTCCCTTAGAGTCCACACATAGTTTTCTCTGTTTGTGCCTGAACAGCATGTTCTCATACTGCTTACGTCTCCGTAGAAACATTCTGAAACTAACATATTTGGGAATTTGTTGTGTTTTTTTTTGTTATGAAAAAATTAACCCCTTCTTCATTTATGTACATTCACAGCTACATATTAAAGAATCTTGTTTATATTTAATATATTGTGAGAGTAGCTCATTACCGGTAAATTATCATTATTATAGTATAGTATCATTTAAAATCGAATATTTTCCCAGATTTAAGAGATAATTTACGTTTTATTTCTTACATGTTTATATTTACACAAGTGTTTGTACATTTATATATGTTTTTGTAATTACCATTTTCTGCACCAAATACTGTATTGTTCACTTTGTGTCCTTTTGTTTCTTATTTATAATTTAACATTAATAAAATAGATGTACTTACTAATTATTTTGTGTTCATTTGGAACCAGTTAATTCTTGTTTTAGATGTGTCACACACACACACACACATATATATACATATCTATATACACACACATACACAGACTACACACAAATTCAAAATTGAAATTGGTATTTGTTGATATTTGTCTCCCTCTGCTGTTGTAAGAACACACACACACACACACACACACACACACACACACACACACACACACACACACACACACACACACTGGTTGAAATGATATCTAATACACAATTTCAGTCATATGCATTGGTTTTAATAAGTGAAGTTCATAAGGCAACAGTAGCACAACACTGTAATCAGCTGAGATTCATCCAAAATGAACCAGAACAGTCTGCTGACTTCTGACCATTCATGCTGACCATTTCAGTTTACTGGTGCACTTCACATATCCAGCAACAAGTAAATTACCACATATCCACAGACCAATTTAAAACCACCTCAATCTTCAGACAATGAGTAATAAAAATAAAAACAAAAGCATATCAAAACCTACCATGCTTTTCTATGAAAACTATATAGTGAGTATTGTAGAACTTTCTTGAACAATTTGTGAAGTAAATTATATTTAAAATAATGATGTGTATAAATGTTTTGGTTTGGAGCCCAGGAACGGTCGGTGGACAACGTAGATCAGATTCAAAGTCCAAGACTCTCTTCCTTCACCTGACTCTTCAGCAGAACATTTCCAGCCTGGACACACTCGGACAGATTCCCCACTAAAATATTATCAAAATTAAACACAGTTATCATTAGATGAGTAATGAGTTTACAGTTATCACACACAACTTCCAAAGTAGGCTGAAGTATTGATATCATACAGTTTATTATATTTAATATGTTACAATATTCTAACTACATTTTTTGTTGGGAAGATATTTTCTTGATTTTGATTTATAGCATAATAATTAATTCTAACTCTGGAACAAATAATATGGACAAAATATTAGGACGTTAAAGGAAATTAGTACAGTCAGTGAAGTATCTCTCGTTTGCATATAGCTGTTACTGAATGGAGCAGGAGTAATTGGATAATTAGCAGTGTGTGAGTTGATGATAATTTGTACCTTTCTGAGAATGGATCCAGGAGGTGGCCTTCATTGCAATGAACTTCCACTCTTCCTGCTCTGCCTTCTTGAAGCCGTGGAGCCAGATCAGAGCCACAACAGTGACCCACACTGCGCTGTCCACCTACACAGCATCAGAAAAACACACTTGTGACTTGTGTATGTGTGAAGGTACCAGTGATATGGAGGTGTAGGTTGGAATTTTAGGGAGACATGTCTGGCCAAAATGTAGGTGGCTTTTCTAGAGGAGCTCATAGTTATTCCAGCACCACACAATGGTATGATAAAGACACACACACACACACACACATACACACACTTGTGGAAACTTTAGTTTTTCCAGTCCACCTACCAATGTGTGTGTGTGTGTGTGTGTGTGTGGGGGGGGGGGGGGGAGAAGGAGGATAGCGGAGCACCAAGAAGAAACCCACAAAGACACAGGGAGAACACGCCACACCCCTCACAGATAGACAGCGACCCTGACCGGGTTGATGTATCACATTGGCCAGATTAATTTCCATAAATATCATGGGCTGGTGGTTAGGGAACTGGGCTTGTAACTGGAAAGTTGCTGGTTCGATCCCCAAAACCAGTAGGTCATGACTGAAGTGCCCTTGAGCAAGACACCTAACCCCCAACTGCTCACCGGGCGCCATGGTTAGCGCTGCCCACTGCTCTGTGCACATGTGCTCACTGCTCCTAGTGTGTGTAAATGTGTGTTTCACTGCACGGATTGGGTTAAATGCAGAGATAAATGCAGAGGTAGTGTCGCAGTCACACAGCTCCAGGGACCTGGAGGTTGTGGGTTAGAGGCCCTCTCCGGGTGACTGTCTGTGAGGAGTTTGGTGTGTTCTCCCCGTGTGGCTTTCCTTTGCGTGTTTATTTTGTTTAAAAACTGACTGAATAATTTTAATGTGGTGGGCAAGATACACATTTGACAGAGCCCACCCCTGCCAAAATGTAAAACTGGCCTTGTTAACACACAGTTAACATCAGAAGTGGATTAATTGCTATGTTTCACATTCTCCATTGGAAACACAGCTATAAACTCTCCAGCATCAAGTTCCTGGGGTCATTTCTAGCCAAAGTGGATTTACCGGTGGGTGAAAAGTAAGAAATAAAAATTCAATCGATTATCAGCTCCCTTTATCAGCTTCCTACACACTGTGACACCTGGTTTCTATGATCACTCTTTTAATTCAGTTCAATTATTCAGTTTAAGCTTGATGCATGGAATCAAATATCTCCCACCTACTTGTTGGTGCCTGAGTGTATGAACATTCTGAAGAGACAGAGAAAAGTTAGTTAGATGACGTCAAAATGTGTTTTATGCAAAAGAGCAGATTTGTTTGACTCAGTTCTTACTCTTTGCTACATATCTTAGGTCTACCATAACTTAGAATCACACAACTAATTAGTTCTCTCATGGAATGTAGGTTAAACATTGACCACAGCATGGGTGACTTGTGTATGTGTGAAGGTACCAGTGATATGGAGGTGTAGGTTGGAATTTTAGGGAGACATGTCTGGCCAAAATGTAGGTGGCTTTTCTAGAGGAGCTCATAGTTATTCAAGCACGACACAATGATATGATAATGACACACACACACATACACACACTTGTGGAAACTTTAGTTTTTCCAGTCCACCTACCAATGTGTGTGTGTGTGCGGGGAAGGATAGCGGAGCACCAAGAAGAAACCCACAAAGATACAGGGAGAACACGCCACACCCCTCACAGATAGACAGCGACCCTGACCCCGACTGCTGGAGGTTGGGGGTTCGAGTCCCGCTCCGGGTGACTGTCTGTGAGGAGTTTGGTGTGTTCTCCCCGTGTGGCTTTCCTCCGCGTGTTCTGGTTTTCTCCCACTGTCCAAAAATACGCGTTGGATTGGTAACTCAAAAGTGTTTGTATGTGTGAGTGTGTGTCGTGAAGGACTGGTGCATCCTCCCTGTGAAGGAATGGTGCATCCTCCCTGTGAAGAAATGGTGCATCCTCCAGGGTGTGCTCTTGCCTTGCACCCAGTGATTCTGGGTAGGCTCTGGACCTAACGCGACCCTGAACTGGATAAGCGCTTAGAGACAATGAATAAATGAATGATAGAATGTAGACTAATCATTAAAAACCATTAATTCCCAATTAATCTGAAGTGTGGATTTTAAACCTATCAAATGACCACAAAATCCATGTCATGTTGTGTGTAAAGAACAGAAGAATGATAGAATCAGACGAAGCGCTACAGCATCCTCCACAAACTTGTAATTCGGAGCAAATACATTACATTTTATATGCATGTATAGATATTATTTAATTTAAGTCTTTGATACCTGGTTTCAGTGGTGGTTTTTTTCTCCCTATTTTTGCTCTTCCTGTAACAGACAATGAGGTGTTAAGTATATGAAATCACAAACTATTTATTCAAACGTGCCTTTTCTTATTGGGCAGATCACATTGGCCAGGGCACCATGTTCCCATCATGCCATCAGAGACATATGAAGGCATTTATTCAAATGTGCCTTCTGATAGGTTAGATCATATTAGAACATCTAGTACCATGTTCCCATCATGCCTTGCTGAAGCTGTGTAATTGTGGGTACACTGTTACTCACCGAAAAAGCTCTTCATACCTTTGTACCTGAAAATAGGAGTGACATGGGATGATGAGACTAATTCATTCACTGTCATTCACTGTATGAAACTGCTTATCCAATTCAGGGTTGCGGTGGGTCCAGAACCTACCTGGAATCACTGGGCGCAATCACTTTTGTGTCGCCAATCCACCTACCAACATGTGTATTTGGACCATGGGAGGAAACTGGAGCACCCGGAGGAAACCCACACAGACATAGGGAGAACACACCACACTCCTCACAGACAGTCACCCGGAGGAAACCCACACAGACACAGGGAGAACACACCACACTCCTCACAGACATTCACCAGGAGGAAACCCACACAGACACAGGGAGAACACACCACACTCCTCACAGACAGTCACCCGGAGGAAACCCACACAGACACAGGGAGAACACACCACACTCCTCACAGACAGTCACCCGGAGGAAACCCACACAGACACAGGGAGAACACACCACACTCCTCACAGACAGTCACCCGGAGGAAACCCACACAGACACAGGGAGAACACACCACACTCCTCACAGACAGTCACCCGGAGGAAACCCACACAGACACAGGGAGAACACACCACACTCCTCACAGACATTCACCAGGAGGAAACTCACACAGACACAGGGAGAACACACCACACTCCTCACAGACAGTCACCTGGAGGAAATCCACGGGGACACAGGGCGAACACACCAATCTCCTCACAGACAGTCACCCTGAGCGAGAACCCACAACCTCCAGGTCCCTAGAGCTGACAGCGACACTACCTGCTGCGCCACTGTGCCGCCCATGATGAGACTAATAATTAATCATCACTGATAAAGGACTTTATTATATTATAATATATTATAGGCATGGGGCGGCATGGTGGCATAACAGGTAGTGTAGCTGGGGTCAGGGTCCTGGGGGAGCTCGGTGCTCTCTCCCCATGTCTGTATGGGGTTCCTCCAGGTGTATTGGCTATTCAAAAAAGTGCTCATAGCTGTGTGTGTGAGTGAATGTGTGAGTGTGTGTTGCCCTGCGATGAAATTATGCCCTCTGTACAGTGTATTCCCACCTTGCACACACTGATTCTAGGTAGCCTCTGGAGCCACTGCCACCCTGAACTTGATAAGTGGTTACAGACAATGAATGAGTGAATATTATTAGTGTGATACTGAACTACAAGCTCCTAAGTAACTTACCCAGTGAGCCTTGAACCTATGTGACAAGAAAAGATGACAAAATAAAAAAGAATCAGTTAGATCCTCCACAAACTTGTAATTTGCAAATACATAGATTTTGAACTGAACTGGCAACAGATGAGAGACCCATGGTGTGGATCTGCTTCACTTCAGAAACAGAGCCCTTTTTATTCTCAGTCTTTTAATGTATGAAAAACTACTCCAGCAGGACCGGCTTTAGCCTGTTTTTATCATGGTGATCTGCTACAAAAATAAGACTTGTGCAATCTGGGTGGTATTAACATTAACTTTGAACATATGCAATACACCAATCAGCCATAACATTATGGCCTCCTCCTTGTTTCTCCAATCACTGTCCATTCTCCCAGCTCCACTTCTGGGTGAGAAATTCTGGGGGTAATTTCTAATATATTTTGTTTAAAAACTGACTGAATAATTTTAATGTGGTGGGCAAGATACACATTTGACAGAGCCCACCCCTGCCAAAATGTAAAACTGGCCTTGTTAACACACACTTAACATCAGAAGTGGATTAATTGCTATGTTTCACACTCTCCATTGGAAACACAGCCATAAACTCTCCAGCATCAAGTTCCTGGGGTCATTTCTAGCCAAAGTGGATTTACCGGTGGGTGAAAAGTATGAAATAAAAATTGTATAGTTGTGGAAGCCATTATTCTGACACCTAGTGGCCTAGATCCACTCTATGGAGCACAAACAAGTTGATCTGAGGACTACACATTCATTTGATCCTTTATCTCCTGAAATACAACACTGTGTTTGCTGCTGTTAGTGTTCAAGGAACTTGCTAAAGTTGCTAATGTTTATTTGGGCTAATTAGGAAGAACGATACCTGCTGAATACCTCTTTCTCATCCATTTCATCAAGTTTTTATATGTGTTATAAGAGGTTAAGTGGCTTACACAGAAACGTGTGCTATACTGATTTGTTTATTTTTTAATGATAAGGAAGAGTAACGACACAAAAGAAACCAACTGAAGATAATGACTAATTTTGACTAACAAAATTATCTATGCATTTCCAGTTCCATTCTCTCTGTATAATGTATATCCTGTTAATAAACAAGTCGCAAACTCAGGTGCTGAATTCCAATCCAATGTTAGCAACTGTGGATGTAACATATTCACACACAAAATAATACAGAAATACGTACTGTCCGCCACTGGCACTGTCCTCCTGACCATTGGTCTAGCCACTGGCTGTCCACTGCCCTTATGTACTGCGAGGAAAGCAGTGAAAGAGCTGCTCACTCCTGACTGTACACTGAGGTCCACCACCTTTTTTCTTAAGCTCTTGTCATTTGTTTCTCTCTCCTTCATTTCCAGAGACTGGATCAAGGTTCGAGCAGCCAGTCGATGAATTCCTAGTCTACGAAGAATACCAACAGTGATAATGAGTTATTTCCAATTCAAGAGTATAAGAGTTATATAAGAGAGCACGAGGGGTGTCACAAATCTCAGGGAAAGCATGTGCTATCCATGTCCAGCTTATTTTTGTTTGTGTGTTACCCTTTATCCTCAGCTGGTTTAAGGCTGAAGTTCAGCTGGTTGGTCACAGGCTGCTCTGCCAATGTGTACTGCACAGTGACGGTTCCTTCATCACCTCCAGAGATCTGAAGAAATCAGATAATATGGGTATTATTATCACATCTGCATTTGCACCCTTGATGAATACCTGATTTAGAGAAGTGGTTCCCAAAGCAACTGACAGGGCGCAGCAGTGAAATACAGAGCGCATGTCATGGACAATAATTCCAATGTAAATGTGTCTGAGTGGGGGGCTGAAAACATTTCTTATATACAAACGTGAGGCACTACAGAAAACATTTGGGAAACACTGATTTAGAGTACACCCAAGTGTTTAGAGACACGCAGACATGGAAAGATTGGCTTCATTTCTCAACTAAATTAAAAGTGTCAAAAAACATACAGAACTGTGTAGTGACAAAAAATTGATAAAACAATATATTTGCTATGTCTTGATCATTTTTGTCACTGCATAATTCCATATTATAAAAAAGGGGTGCTTTTCAAAATGTAAATCAAAACAGAATACAACAAGGTGCAAATCATTTAAACTCTATATTTGATTGAAACTAGTGCAAATCCAGCATATCACATGTTGAAGCTAAGCAGTTTATTTGTTAGTTGAATACCCATTTTGAATATAAGGGACATATTTACTGTACATCACTGCAGTGCATTGCACCAGCACTTCTTAGCCACACCCTGCAAGCATTTGGGAACAAAGGATACCAATTGCTGTAGTTGTGAAAGTGAAATGTTTTCCCATTCTTGCTTGATATTCAGCTGCTAAACAATTTGGAGACTCTTTTGTCATATTTTCATTTTCATAATGTGCCAACTGTTGGGAGGTCAGTTTAATACCCGGATCTTACTTCAGAGCTATGCTATTGTAATAGTAGTTTATTGGCGGTATGCAAGGACTTTTCTGAAAAAGACGTCATCTGGATGGCAGCAGGTGTTACTCTAAGATAACTGAACTGTAAATGACACTGAGAAGAGCAGCTTTTGGCCCCGATTGAGGAGAAGGCTAGAGTGTTGAGAAAAGCTCATCAAATGGCAAAGTGTGTGTGTGTGTGTGTGATGGGGGTGTATTAAGGACATGTCCCTGCCACTGCTCCTTCATCAAGAGTCTTTCTGGTACTCAAGGAGTGAAACGAAGATGGCCCTGGGTATCAGGCTGATGACTATGTGCTACAGGCAGTAATGCCATAGCAGGACAACACCTTCCTCTATATTAGTTCTGACTAAGCATTTGTTTTAAAAATAAGCCTCAGAAGTTTAAAGAGATAGTGAGAAATAATTGTTTAGTCAAGAGAATCAAAACTGCTGATAGGAACACATGGATGATATTTAAAATACTGAAAGATATAATTTTCCTACAGTTATAAAAGCTCTCTCACCTTTCCACTGAGCTGAGAGTAAAGAATTGCCCTTTGACCTTGGAAAAGAACTTTGAGGGCTGGAGACAACATAGTGATGGATACACCCTTTGGAACAGTCCATTTCACAGTGATGTCCACAGCAGAAGGCTGCAGAGCGAAACTGAGAGACTGCATCACCTGCGGAAAAATGAGGTATATTTTACTCCACTTTTTTCCCAATTTTTATTTACTGCTACTTCCACCCAGTAGCTTATTCTCCCCAGTCTCCCACACGCTAGAGAGTGAAGACAGCACTTGCCAGCCACACCCTCTTTTCAGACTGCCCTTGAGTGCAGTCAACAGTTTGGAAGGAGAACACTAATGCTTCAACTCATTTTTTTAGCATGCAGAGTTATGAGAGAAGTAGGAGGGTCACTCCATTCTTTTCTGTCTTGCTTTTCTACGTACTTTGAGCTGTAGCCTGTCATTGCTATTGATGAACTGAGCGATGCCGCCGCCTTCCTTGGCCATTCCTGTGACCAGTGCAATGCTGGCTCCCTGCCCAATGCCAAAGGTGAAGCACCTAATGTTAAGATAATGCCCAGAGGTTTAGTCCATCCTGTCATTTCTGTAAACTACAGACTCAGTAAACTGATTTACTGAACACCAGACACATGTCTGCGAGTGTAAGTGAGAGAATACACTGACCTGTGGGATCTAGAGTGCATTCGAACCAGGTCCAGGATGTCCTTGACATTCCTGACAGCTCCATCCGTGAAAACAAACACCTTGTAAAAGGGTAAAAAATAACCTCAGGTTTAATGTTCTACATACATACCATCAATTAATAGCCTCCCCTCCTTTTGGAGATCAAGGAGAATAAAGCTCTGCTCCATATGCTGGATCTGTGCAATACCAATTTAATACAGCGGACAGTAATTATGATGTGATGATGATATTTATTCATTTATTTTTATGAGGGTTTTTCCAATTCTATTCAAGGGTCATTCGCCAAAAAATGGGTTGCAGAGAAATATAATAATGAAATTCTTGAATTTTAACAAGCATATAAACATAAGAGGAACATGTACATGAACGTCCCCACGTTTAAGCTTTACATTATTCTGCAAACCAGACTGTGTAGTCACCCACATCTAACACTTCTGTGATATAAAACTGAATCCAGCTTCTTATTCTGCAGCATTTTTTAAGTCTTCTGGTTCTACCTTACATGCTGCAATAGCATCTGGCACTAGAATGCATTAATTCACCATTTAAGGTGGAACTGGAAAATTAACCAGCTACCGAGATATCACCTACTACTAGTGATGTTTTCTGCTTGTTGTAAAGAAAAGGGTCATAATGCATTAAAACTATAATGGGCTTAATTCAAGTGAATGTGTGTATGTATTAAATATATATAGTAAATATGTTATAGCGTCCTGTTCACTCTGTGTTTTGGGGTGTATTTTGTCTGGTATGGCCACCCCCCGTCAGGTGAACATCCCTCATGCGCAGGGAGAACACGAGCAGTGAGTTTGGTACTGTCTTGACTGTCCTCGCACTAGGTGGGTTTTCTTCACTAAAAGTGTATTTACCTCCCAGAAAATGTTTTCTTGTTTGCGAGAGCACTGCTGTATATATGTTACCTAAAATATTGTATAAAATTTGGTGTATTCCATCTACATTTCTAGAAGGATGTCCTTTGTCACAGTGTGACATTATTTTAATATTGTGATAAAAATCGAGACAGATCAATAAAGAAAAACTTATTGTGATAATATTTTTGTGACTATATTTTATAGTTTATAAAGCAGAAAAAACTGACATTTGTTGTGGGCTTATTTCCTGACAAGACACTCCCATCCCTAGGCAAAACACAGAAATGGGACTCACCCTAATTGTGAATATTAATAGTGGTGTTGAAAATAAATAGGCCAACATCAATTATATTTAGTTTTATAACATAGACATTAGTTTTACAACATATAACATGTTCAGAGTTAGTGCTGCCTATAAATCAAAAGACAAAATGTGGGTCATAATTCATTTTTTGGAAAAACCCCTGTTGTAGAAGAACATACACTATTTATTCATTCATTATCTGTAACAGCTGTTATCCAGTACAGGGTCCCGGTGGGTCCGGAGCCTACCCGGAATCATTTGTAAAAACACTATTATCCATCCATCCATCCATTATCTGTAACCGCTTATCCAATTTAGGGTCGCGGGGGGTCCAGAGCCTACCTGGAATCATTGGGCGCAAGGCGGGAATACACCCTGGAGGGGGCGCCAGTCCTTCACAGGGCAACACAGACACACACACATTCACTCACACCTACGGACACTTTCGAGTTGCCAATCCACCTGTAACATGTGTTTTTGGACTGTGGGAGGAAACCGGAGCACCCGGAGGAAACCCACACGGACACGGGGAGACCACACCAACTCCTCACAGACAGTCACCTGGAGCTGGGATCAAACCCACAACCTCCAGGCCCCTGGAGCTGTGTGACTGCGACACTACCTGCTGCGCCACCGTGCCGCCCAAAAACACTATTATATAACTATTAATATTCTAATGTGCACACACTGTGGACTGAGATGTTTAGCTGTGCACATAAAGCCTGTATCTCTCTAGAACATCTTAAAATGAATGGGACACTCTCCAGCAGTTGCACATGTGCTAAAATCACTATGCTTAATGTCAAATGTGGTTTAAAGGGGTGAATAGCTCATTCGCACTGGGCATGGAGCTGTGGAATGTCTTCTAAAAGTTGTTTAAAGCATTTTTACCCAGTTTTTGAAGAGCTAAGAGACAGTTTGAAGTACATCCAGTAACTTTTATTTTCTTAAATAAAAGAAAAACTTTACTTAAAGTTCTTAAAGTTTCTCTTTGTTTTCTTGCATCCAGGTAACACAACCTAAATAGTGCTTAATAGTTCAAATGTGCTGGAGCATTTCTGTAGCCCAGAATGGATAGAGAGTGTCCTTTATAGAGTGAGTGGCGTGGTACCTGTCGGGGGTGATCTGGAAGGTAAACTTCACTGTAGATATACTTCAGTGGTTCCAGGAGCTCTGTACCTCCCATGTCCGCATTTATAGCCGCCACCTTCTTCATCGCCTCCTCTATTGTCTTCTGAGTGTATTCCACACTCTTACTGGAATCAAAAATAATTTCACGAACCACTAAGGCTCAAACCGAGGTTATTTTACAAATAATAAAGACCACATGGTACCCACGGGAAAAAGGACTGAAAATCCGAGCCAAAGCCATAGATGTTAAAGTAGCAGCCGAGGGGCAGACTCTTCAGCAGCAGGAGAAGGGTTTCCTGTAAAATTTGTCAAACATGAAGCATCAACAAGCACATCAATAACATCAACCTATCATACATTACCCACAAACTAGCTAGGTCTCTCCAACTCCCACCACATGCTGCCAAGGTGAGGAGAAGAACACAAGCCTTCTCTGAGATGTAAAACCAGCCACTGCTTTTTTAACTGCCAAGGACAGCTCAACAAGCTTGGAGGAGAACATTAAAGGAACACTACAATAATATTTTTACAGTAAAATCACAGCTTCAAAATAACTGTGATGACCCACTGAGCTGTAATAAGGAGAACAGAGCCTCTGTCCTTGTTAATCCAGGCTCTGCACTACAAAAACAGCACTATGTGAAAATAAATCGCATTGGGGAGGCCCAGTAGAAACAAAAATCTTACCTAGTGTTCCTGCACTTAAGGGCGAAGATTTCTATCTTTATTCCTGCTCATGCATCTACACCTATGCTGTAGGTACTTGCTATACATATCACACTACTCTGAATTACTGATAATTTCCAACCAATTCAATTATGAATAAGTTACCCGGGCACTTATGATTGAGGACCCGTGCATGCTGCCAGACTGATCCATTAGAAAAATAAACTCTCCACGTTTTCCAAAAGAAGAAGCCACATCTGGAGGGAATTCTGGGTAAAGACTGAGCATGATGACAGGGTCACGCATCAGAGAACCTGCAATAATAAAAAAAAAGAGTTCTCGTTAATGACCATGTGGGGGCACAGTGGTGCTGCAGGTACTTCGTGAGATCTCAAAGTACTAGGTTTGATTCTCTCCTAAGGTCGCTGTTGTGATCTAATCATGTCTGCATGAATTTCCTCACGCACACCTGTTGGTAGTTGGATTGACTTTCCAATTTTACATTTTTGTGAGTGTGATATCTCGCTATGGAGTAGTGACTTGTATTTCTAAGAGAGTCTCAATGCTGCTTCTCTTCCTGCACAAATGATGCACCGGATGAGCTCCCTAAATATTGTCTAAACTATGGAGTGATGTCAATATAAACACTGGAGACACACTAAGATAACATTTGTAGAGGAGCAACCAGTAACTGGTACAAAAGAGACCAAAAAATATATAAAATGAGAAAAGGGAGCACAAAAGGAAGCTAAAATAAATTATAAGTAGAGCTTGACAGTAATTTACTATCAAAATATATCACAATACAAAATGTTTCAATGGCAATGATATGATTTTAAATACATTTTCAATATTTCATTATTCAATTACAACATTTGACGCTGACTGACTTTCTTTACACGGCCTGCCGTAAGTTCATTGCACTCAATTTTAAAGATAAATAATTTAAAAATACAAATTTTAACAAAGCCAAGAGGTTTATGTTTGACGGTGATGTCATGTTTCTTTTTTGTTTTGGCAGTTTTTCTGGGACACTTATATTGTTAATATCGATATTAGAATGAAATCAACCAAAATTAAGAAATAAATTGTGATATTAATTTTGGCCATATCGTCAAGCCCTATGGAGCTGTCTAAGACACAAAAAAGCTGTTTTATTTTAGTTGTCTTCTCAGTTAGAAAAAAAATGTTCAACGTCCTTTTTTCACACCTTTTTCATCATAAACTTTATTGATAGCTCAGTCCCTGCTCAAACTGGGTAGCCCTCCAATCCTGGCTCTTTTAAACAATCTCAATGTCCACTCATTTTGTTTGTTCATTTGCCCACTTTGTGCTCACTTCCTCTCTTTCTTACTATTTTACACTGCTTGTTATGCCACAAACAGGGCCCCCTGCTCATGCTCCGTAACCTTGAAAAAATAATTTGTAGAATTTTGGTGGATTTGGATTTTGGTGAAGAACTCAATGTGGGATGCCTAATTGTCATGGTTACGATAAACTCTTACCACGTTTGGTGTTGTTAAGTCCTGCCTCCACAATGGCAGTGGGCTGATGGGTGTTCTGGTAATAAAGCAGTATCTCCACATCTCTGTCAAACTTGTGGCCTGGAGAGAGGCTCACCTGTATTCAGACAGTTAGAGGACTTATTCATCAACGGTGTTAGAATAGGAAAACACTGGATTAAGCAGGATAAGTGCAGCCTAAGACAACCAGAGGCCATCCTCATACGTTTTATTTTCCTCATCCTACCCCCATTAATATACATACAGCAAATGACCACACACCTCTGCCTCAGTGTGATCTGTGGTGAGGTAAATCAGCTGCTCCAGGGAGCAGTTGGACTCCACTTTAGAAACAGAGAGGGTGGAGATGATGTGGACACGAAGTGACAACGTATATGGCACTAAACTTGCAGTAACAGCTGTGACCTCAGTCACAGGACTCAGATCTGGAAAAAAGATACAGACCCAAATAAAACACATTAAATATCATAACTCAAAGAGGATTAGAACAGGACTGGAAAAGGTCAGAGAGGAAATTACAAACAGATCATAAACTCTGTTGTAGATCAAAAATGTGTGTTAGTAATAAATGTTTATGGCTTGCCCATGTCACTGGGTGTGTATCGAGGGTTGAGTACAGCTGGCAGACAGAAGCGCAAGCCATGATCCGCCTCCACGGTCAGCTCAATGACGTAGATGAGGGTCACAGTGGCGCTCTCCTTTGAAGGAAGGCTGCCCACAGCAAGACGGAAAATATCTGGACTTTCATCACTTTCCTCCAATAGAAATGCCAGCTGCCCTGAACTTAACGCATCCTCATACTTCTCCTGAGCCTGAACAAGAGCGGGAACAATGCATTACGATTGTACTATACAAAGAAATATTAGGGATGCATGAGGGTATCAGAATCATACTGGTGTCTGATGATGTCTATGATGTTGTAATTTCACTACAGCCAATGTGTACTAACTTTTATTGTATCCTGTAAATATCTGGACTGTCAGATTTACCTCCTGCTTGGAGTGAACCTCGGCCACCACCTCCTGTCCGCTGACATTGGCACTGAAGTGACAGACAGCTGCTTCTGCAGGTAACGGGAACACGAATGTGGCTTCCACTGGAGACTCCTCCTCATTTACGTACTGCAGGGTGGATGTGACTGTGGCAACAAAGCCCTTCACCTGCACCTCCACGTCCACACTCTTTAGAGGAACTTGGGTTAGAGGGAAACATTGAACACTTCCATTTTCAAAACATATTTCACACAGCTGGAAAGTATCAGACCATAACCTTCCTTTCAACCACTACCACTTACATGAGGAATGGACGTCTAGAGGTCAAGTCACAGTGATCTACTATACAGGAGTTTTTTGCTAGTACGGACCACACCTGTAGAGGCTGAAAAGGGGAGGCGAACTCAGAAGTCTTTTGGGGAAGAGTTCAGGGCGGCTTATGAATGCGTATGAAGCCGGACCCCCCCGTTGGATAAATGAATATGAGAAAAGGGTGGAGACGGGGTGGAGGCGGGAGCGAGTTTAAAACAGGAGGCTCAGTGGGCTTGATAAAGGCCGAACACGGCTCCGAATATGGGGATCAGCAGGAATGACCCAGCGCGGAGGTGCGAGCTGACGTCGTGAAGCAGTCGAGTCAAGATCCGTCTCCTGAACTAAATGAGGTGAGTTTGTCTGACGTTGAAATGACGTGAATTTGCAGGGTATATATAGGGCTGAGAGGAGGAGTTCGGGCGTGGTCCTACTCCCAAAATTATGTTATTAGCATAACTTCACTTTGCTAGTACGGACCACGCCCGTAGAGGCTGAAACGGGGAGGTGAACTCAGAAGTCTTTTGGGGAAGAGTTCAGGGCGGCTTATGAATGCGTATGAAGCCGGACACCCAAAAATTTACAGGAATGCTGGTCATTAAGTGCTACAGAATGGATAGGTTCAGGTACTCTCGTCAAGGGTTTGATTGGTGTCCTGATTGTGTTTAGGTGAATGAAGGGGTTAGTGAGTCTTTGAATGAACTACCTTTAATAAACTGGTGTATGACTGAGTGTCATGTGAGACGGTAGAGAAATAGCATGAGTAAGTTGAATGTCCTTTATTGATTATGATAACCGAAATTCTAGTGTGACTGGTAATTTGAGTATTCAGATGCCGCAGTGGTAAAGGGGTGATGATTGTGAAAAGTGATATAGAGTCAGAGTTGGTCTTAAGATGGACAAGATCATCGCATTGGCAGAAATCAAATTGATCAACTAATCATAGAATTTTAACGTATCACCAGCTAAATGTCATTAAGCTACGGTGTAACAATAATAGTGACATTTATCTGGGGCCACCATGCACTGGACAGAGTTTTGCTAAGTCCAATTTCTACTTCAGTGTAATTGATGGTGATTGGGTAATAGTGAGGGGTCTGAGGCTGGCAACAATAGGTGGAAAGTGGATTAGTTGCAGCCTTGAAGTCAAGTACTACAGAGGGGCAGTGTTAATAAAGCGAGATATTCTTCGTTGGCAGGTGTGCCCTGGTGGTGCCTTTCCAATGGCATAGAGGGAATCGAGAACGGAATGGTGATCTAGAGGGATGACAGATGAGGCCAGTTAAGAAGCCCAAAAAGGTCAGCACCGCAGGAAAGGCGAGATAGAGAGAAGGCATTTTGTCACACGGGAGAAAACTCTGAAAGAGAAAAATCCAAAAGGTGCTGAGGAGCTCAAGCAAGGTGGCAATGTAGAAAGTTGACTACAAGATAATGAAGATGCCTAGAGGGTGTTGAAAAAACATGTGCCAGAGGTGGCGTCAAGTGCCTGAGTGCTGGTCCAAGGTAACCTAGGGAGAGAGCATAAGCTGGAACGTAGGGGCTAGATAGCAGCGTGGTTGTGAAGACAGGAGGACAGGTTGAAGGTCCACAGCGCCTAGAGGAATCAGTGCGAACCGTACCATAGGAGGCAGGGTGAGGTGCTGTTGCTAGCAAGAGATGAAAGAATAAGGTCCTCGGTGGCACCAGCTGGAAAGTTAGAAGCTGAGAGCGACAAGGCTGCATGTGAGAGGGTGAATTGAATTTGAGGTGGCGTCAAGGGCCTGAGTGCTGCGTAGGGGGGCTGGACCAAGGCCACGCCTGAGAAGAGAGCATAAGCTGGAACTTAGGGGCTCGGAGCGGCATGATCGCGAAGAGTAGAGGTCAGGTTGAAAGCCCGCAGCTGCTGGAAGAATTAGTACGAACAGTACCATAAGAGGCAGTGCGAGGTGCAGTCGCTAGGAGAAGCTTAGCTGCAAGCAGAAGCAGAAGGTAAAATCCAGCAGGAGAGAGTGCAAGCCGTACAGTGAATGCAGGGCGCCGTTTGTTTGTGAGGGGAAGGCATAGGGATGAGCGTCCACAGCAGTTTTTGAGGAGAGTGTGCAAGCTGAGAAGTTGGAGGTGGGCGGTGCAGCCGCAAAGCTATGGGGTTGGGACGAAGGTCTGTGGCATGAGAGAGGAGGGCTGTAAAGGAAGAGGCAGAATGCAGCGAAACCACGAGGGGAAGGGGATTAGGATGAAGGTCCACATCAGGAGAGAGGGTGTGCTGTAAAGGAAGAGGCGGGGTGCGGGACAGCCGCAAAGCAGAGGATTAGGACATGGCCTATAACGGCACCCGGGAAGATGATGAGCTGGAAAATCAGAGACTCGGAGTAGTGCAGCAGCAAGAAGTGGGGGATGAAGGTCCACCGAAGCACCTGAAAACAGAGCAGGAGCTAGAAGCTGTAGAGTGTGAGCAGCAAGGCAACACAGAGGAGGGTCCGGTACGATAGTCCACAGCAGCATCTGAAAAGAGAGTATAAACTGGAAGCCGGAGGGTGGGAGAAGCACATCAGCAGAGGAGTCAGGATAAGAGTCTGCAGCAGCACCTAAATAGAAAAATGAGAATTGTAATGTTAGAGGCAGGGTATGGCGTGGCCGCAAATTGAAGAGGTTGGGATGAGCGTCCATGAAGTATGCAAGCTGCTGATGTAGAGGCTGGGAGAATGAGACGATCAGATGGGAGCGAATCTAGGGTGAGGAAGCTGTGCAGCAAGGAAACTGCATAGAATGCCCAGAATGCCAGGCAGGAGGTAGGCCCACAACAGCAACCTGTAGAGGGGGTGCGAGCTGGAAATTATGAGGCATAGAGCAGCAGCAGGGGAAGAGGGTGGAAAGAAAATGAATCAGCAATGAGGAAGCCATGCAGTGAGAAGAACGCATCGAGTGCCCAGAGCGCTGGACAGGAGACAGGCCCGCCGCAGCACCTATAGAGGGGTGTGGGCTAGGAGGTCTGAGGCATACAGCTGCGGCTGCAATGGGGGAAGAAGTGGGAAGATGAAGGGAGGGGTGGGATGATGCGTAGAGTAGACCTACGAAGAGTAGACCACGTCGAGTGGTCAGAGCGCTGGACAGGAGACAAGCCCGCCACAGCACCTATAGGGGGGTGCGAGCTAGAAGGTCTGAGGCATGCAGCTGCGGCTGCAACGGGGGAAGAGGTGGGATGATGAAGGGAGGGGAGGGATGAAAAGAGGAGGGGTGGGATGATGCGTAGAGACAGATGTAGAGAAAGAAAAAGGGGAGGGGTGGGATGATGCGTAGAGACAGATGTAGAGGAAGAAAAAGGGGACGGGTGGGATGATAAAGGGAGGGGTGGGATGATGCGTAGAGACAGATGTAGAGGAAGAAAAAGTGGGAGGGGTGGGATGATAAAGGGAGGGGTGGGATGATGTGTAGAGAGGATAAGAGAGAACGAAACGATCTCGGAGGGCTGTGTCTAAATGGGTGCAATGCTGTCAATCAAGGTAGTGTTCAAATGGAAAGAGGAGCCGATTTGGAATGGAGGCTTAAACATGCTGCCTGCTTTTTTTTTCCCAACATTTCAGATAGGACCAGCTTGGCAAGCAGTGTAGTTAAATTACTGCATTGGAGTAATTTAAATAACTATTTAATATTGCAGATTCTAAGCCATTATCCAATTCAGCTCAGATAATTATATTATTATCAAAACAGCCCTCTAAGGTACCGACCTGTGAGACAGCAAAGACTATAAGACATTGAGGCTAATGTCTCCAGCTTAGACACAACCAGAAAGGGTAACAGGAAGACGAAGGATACTCCAGCAGGGGGCGTCGAGTCGGAGATAGAAGGTTGTGAAGTCATCGCATTGCTGCGCAGGGGATCCTTACACCGGCAGACAGGTTTCTCTCTTTAGCTGAGTGAGAGACGCCATTGTTTCGGAGCACGTTGCTGGAACGCCGAGGCTGTTCTGCCGGAGAGGAGGACGTTGTAGAGCTCGTAGCTGTGGAGCCGTGACGACGGTAGATTTCCCCAAAACACGAGGCAGTCCCGTCCGTAGCAGCATAACCGGAGATGAAGATAAGGGGAGGCTCGAAGCCTTGCACCAGCGTCGGAGGGAGATGTGGGGATCACTCGGGAGGCCGAATGCAGCGGGAGGAGAAGCAGGAGAACAGAGCACCGATCCGGAGCAGGTAAGACAGCAGGGCATAGAACAGTTGAAGCGGTTATAGGCGTGACAACAGCCGTACGTAACTTCAGATACCGGGCAGTCCCATAGCTGTTTAGCCGGAGCGAGTTAAAAACAGGAGGCTCAGTGGGCTTGATAAAGGCAGAACATGGCTCCGAATATGGGGATCAGCAGGAATGACCCAGTGCGGAGGTGCAAGCTGACGTCGTGAAGCAGTCGAGTCGAGATCCGTCTCCTGAACTAAATGAGGCGAGTTTGTGTGATGCGGAAATGACGTGAATTTGCAGGGTATATATAGGGCTGAGAGGAGGAGTTTGGGCGTGTTCCTACTCCCAAAATTATGTTATTAGCATAACTTCACTTCTTTACAAACTTGACTCTGACTGAACTCATGAGACAATTTAACATACAGCTGAGCTTTTACTTTTCTAGTAGTTCATCTTACCCTCTATAATTTTTCAGCCATCACTCATTAGTGGAAAATAAATCTAACCTCCTCTGACCCAGTTTTGCTTGGGAGGCAAAACTTACTCAAATGTTGCTGGTATAGATCGGCTAAAGAACAGCTGGCTCATACCGAAATACAGACACTTGGAGAAAGGCGTGTTCAAGAAGATAAATCCATATGATGAACTTAGATATTTGTCAAAATCCTGCATATTTTCAAGTATATTTTTACAAGATATGTTTTAAAATAATGACCATCAAAGAAAAAAAAATCAAAAAGCTGATACCTTGAGTACATCCCTCTGTTATCAGGCCGCAGCTGTCCATGTTTATTTTAGCCTGTTGAGTAAGAAAGCTGGTTGTGTGTATCTGCAAGAAAGGTGTGGATGGACATGAATGGCTTGACATGAAGTAATAAAATTATTTGTGTCCATTGTCAGAAAAACTGTTACTGAGGCGTTCCCTTTTGCAGTCTCTGTGGTGGTATCCTCAAGGGCACATATTCTGTACCTATAAGGGGTATTAGAGAACATAACTGTACCTTATTTTATTGTAATTGTAGATTTTAAAGTTGCGTTGATTTCATACGCTCCATTTAATTTCCAGGACCTATATTATATTCTTTCATTTTAAACATAGTTCTATAATGAAAACTCATGGAGAAGAGAATATAATGAACCCACAACTTGACTTTAAAATCACTGTTGTACATTTAAAGCTACTGCTTTTACCTTTAGTGACAGTAATGTACCTGAACTGTACCTTTTTCCTGAAAGTATAAAAGGTCCTTATAGATAAGTCACTTAATTGTGGGCTTGGTGACAAAGCAGAACATTTTAATTTATTCTCAAACAAATGCCATTTGCTGGGATTTAAAACGTAGCATTATAAGAATATTTCATATATTGATTCAGTTTATAGGATATGATTCATCCATGTCAGGTGCCTACACACAATCATTGGGCACAAGTCAGGGAACATATAAATATTTGCTCTGGGAAAATGGCACTTACACAGCAGGTTAACATTTTTTTACAGTGTCTAGTCTGCTACAACAATCACTTCTGGCTACTCAGAACAGTTCCAAGACTTAAGGAGGAAAAATTCCGAGATCCGAGGTTTACCAAAGGTTCTGTACTAAAACAATTATAAACGTTAACTCTCCAGTGTGTGAGAAAATTTCTGGTTCTGTTGGGGAATTCAAAGCAAATCTCAGGTGAGTTGCAGCTTATTGACACTATATAATGAATAATCACTGCATAAATACAAAAGAAGCGTCTTGAAAGTTAATCATATTATACATATGCAACAACACTTATTCACTGCAATATTATAAGGGCTTGATTATCGAAGAAAAAAAAACACTGTTTTAATAAATGGCTGTTTTAATATAAAACAGAATTATATAATAATTAATATAATGTAATTAGTATAGTAACAATAGCAGAATATATCACTTTACAAAAATAATAATAAGGAAGCATGTCACAGTTCTAACATCAAGTGATTTATTTTTTTTTGTATTATACAGCATGCATTGATTATAATAAGATAAATAATGAAAGGGCTCCTACCTACCTGTGTGATGGAACAGCATGTGGTGAGATGTTCCTGGCTTATGGTTTAAAGAAATAAGGGGTGGGGGTGGTTTTTTAGCCAAGGGGGCAGTGCTCGTAGAGCTAGAGTTTACAGAGCGCTACACAACAGATTCTGTAACATAGAATCTATATATGGTTTGAATAATCAAAATTAAATTCTTGAACTTAATATCTTTCCTGCATTAACAATATAATACATTGTATGGCCAGCAGTGAACATCTGCTTATTCAACAGACCTCCACATATTGATGGTATTTATAAATACATTCAGCCAACTGTGTCCTGTGGGTAGCATTCTGTCAACAGTGTCCTTTGGGTGGCATCCTGTGGATGAGGTCTGTACAGAGAGTCTGGTACCTATCACCACCTAATGTGGCCAATAACTGCCTACTACTGCTGGAAAAGAAATTTGATTGACCCACAAAAGGTCCAATCACAACTCTGCTTATTTTGGCATGATGTGTGGAGGCAGTCTTTCACTTTAAAGGAGTGCCAGAGTCAGTACAAAATGATAGAATCGTGACAGTGAGGCCAGTTTATCACACTGAAAGTATCAGATGCTCCATCAACTGCTGAACATAATGTCTGTGTCTGACAATAATATTTTAACCCAGACTTCTTTAACCTTCCTCCTGTGTTAGCTTTCTGTTAACATCTCTTATGTTAATGGGTCGGTTTTGAACCGTGTCTTAAGTCAGCCATAAGATCCCCTAAAAACAATTAATAATCAACCAATTTGTTTCTTTCCTCTTGTTTACCTTGTTAGGTTCCTTATCCATGAAAGGATTGGTTTTAATTTTTCATTGTTGCAGACTGTAAACTGGAGACTTACACTCTACAAAACACAAACTCTAAACTGACTGAGCCTTACATGTCCGGACATGTCTGTCTTTCCTTGTTTTGTGAAACAGGCAAATATAGAAGCCCCTAACTGAAGCTGGAGTGGTTGTAGGAGGAGCCAGCTGTAGGCTGTTGGTGTATAGTGTGTTTATGAGTCCAGATTTGTGTAACGCCCCATCCCTTTAAATGTATTATTTAAAGTTATTGCAAATAATATGGATGGGGCCCTGGGTTCTATAATTATATTCTGCCGTCACTAGGATGTACCTGGTGGCGGGATTCAAGGGTTTTGTGCTATAATCAGTATGGTGTCCCCAATTAATAAACACAGCAAGTCAATAACAACAATAACACTTTCAAAAATGATCAAACTTAAAAAGTATGTACTACTGTTTAATTAAACAAATATTTATTGATGTAATAATTTTAAGGTTTACTTGAAAACTCCAATATTCAATCATTTTCTTAAAGGCTTATTTTAAAGTTATCTGTATACCTCTCAGAAGTTTTCAATACACCAAATTTCATGTGATCATCAGCGAATGATACAGCCGAAACCTATCTTTATACCTTAAGAATATTGGGTTTATTGACGGCATAGATTGGGTTCTTTTATTATCATTGATTGTTTTTATGATGCTTAATTAGCATCTGTAATTCCCCAAGCCAGATTGACTTTTTTTGTTTTGAGAGAGAAATTTGTTTGATGATAATATCTCTGCTTGGTTCAAGTGTCTTTGTTGGGCATGTTCAGGCGGTATCTAGAGTTACTTTAATCTTTACCCTCGTTGTATGCCTGTTTCGATGCTTGAGAAAGGTGTGGCCAGAAAACAGCAACCACACAGACTGCTTCACTCCGTAGAGCAAAAGAAAAGAAACAAAAAAGAGTAGCGCTACGGTACCTCAAATCCACAGGGTATCTCACTCGTTTCTTGGTCCTTCTTGCTCTCAAGCTCTCTCTCTCTCTCACTCTCTCTCGCTCTCTCTCTCTCTCTCTCTCTCTCTCTCCGACACTCACGGGTGGCGTTGCGTTCTTTCGCCAAACCCAATCAAGCTCTCAGGTACAGTCCCGCCGACTAAACCCTTTCCCTGTCGGCACCGTAGTAGTCTCTCTCGTTAGCAAACGTTCTCCGTCGCCACGCAGTAGTCTCTCTAAATATAAAAGTGCTTTAACTCGTCTGACTTCTACAGCCAAACAGTCTCTCAAGCAACAAACTCTGTTCATTCACTCCGAGCTCACTAAGTCTCACACTGAAAGCTAGGGTATTTACTCAAAAGTACACTGCAATGCTGTTACTACGAGACTTACAAGTTGTTCAACAGACACTTTCTGCAAATATTAAGACCATTTTACTCCAAAAACCTTGAAATAAAACCACTGACCTACAGCCGTGCTTCTGTCGTCTGTTCTTTCCTCGGGTCTCTTTTTTTCTTTTTTTTTCTTTTCCCGTGCGCGTTCCCGTTTTCTTTCCCACCGTTCTCTAGGAGCTAATCACAAGAGCAAAGGAAACCAAAACTCACATCTATCCACTAAGGACGAAACCAAAAGAACATCGACACCCACATAAAGATTGCACCAAGCACATGTTGGTTCTGTACATCCCAAACAAACTTCAGACTCTGTTTCTTTTTTCAGAACTATATATTTATTTCAATTAACCCTTTGTTTGCTTCCCTCCTGAAAACACCTATGTTCCTGTTACTTTACATTTACAGCTAAAACACTTAAACTGTGAAACATAATCTTTCTATTTTATTTCTTCCAAGGGCTACATTTGGCACTTGTTTTTGTTTTCTGATTTGGGTCGAAATTGACCCTAACAACAGTAAAGCCATCATTTTAATAAGAGCATTTTATAATTTACTAAAAAAATGATTATTTTGTTTAAATAGAAGTTCCTGACAAAGTAAAAAATCTTGATGCAATAAACAAATTTATGGAGTACTTGTATGCATTTAAACCCTAAAAACGGGTCGCTCAAGACCCTAACACAAGAGGAAGGTTAATGTGTATCCCTGGTTAATAGGGGAAAATGTAAGGACAGTGTTGACAAAGTCCTGAGAGATTTATAATGTTGTTTGAACAGTGACTTCTCTATTGCTCATAGTGGGTTAAACGACGGTAAAATCCTGGTGCAACTCTAAACAAAAACACACCTGATCCAGGTGACAAAGGCTCTCAGAGGCGTTTGTATATTAGCGCTGGATCAGAGATCTCCAGGGTGGTAGATCTCCAGGACCAGGATTGAGCAGCCCTGGTATCCGCTTCTCCAATTCAGGGTCATGGTGTGTCCGGAGCCTATCTGGAATCACTGGGCGCAAGGCAGGAACACACCCTGGAGGGGGCGCCAGTCCTTCTACTCTGCATATGTTAAAAATTAAATAGTTGTATTCTGGCCCAAATAAATTTGCCGGTCCGGTGGTGGTGTGAGAGGTGGGTGTTTGTGGGGATTAGTAGGGGGTTGAGATCTCAATGCAGCACTCTTGAAATTAGTTTTTTGCAGGTGGGGTGCTGCACTCGCTCACTCACACCTGTGGACAGTTTCACACACTCACCCAGTCACTCTCAGCTGTGTGAATCTGTCCTCTGTGATTCCAGGGAGGTTCTGGACCCACAACCAACCATGAACAGGGTTTGTGGAAAATGAATGAATTAATGGTTATTTTTATTTAATCAAACATACATATGTTTGATACAACCTTCTTCTCTCTTGCTCTCGTGGGAGGCGGTCGCATTTTCTCCCTCTCCGCTCCTTATCTCTCCTGCTTGCTTCTCTGGTCTTGTCTTGTCTACCCCGGGTCTCTCTAACGCCGCTCTTCGAATTACAAATCAGAAATGGAATTGATTAGCTGGTCTCTCAACGCAATTGACACCATCTTCTCAAGGAGAAGTTTGGGCACGGGGGAGCCCTCATGTCCTGATGGAACGACGCTGGCTGGATATGCCATGGATGGATGGGAGAAGTGGCGCGTGGTGTGTCTGACGCCTCTCTCCATTGAGGACATTGAAGATGTATACCTATTTGGATTTATGATCGTGGGCTTTCTGCTGATTGGATTAGGTGGTGCCCTGGTCTATCGGAAAATTAGAAGAGTTGAGTCAGTTGTAAACAGCCCACAGAAACTGACCAACATGATTGATGGGATGGGCAGAGCCGTTGGCGCACAGACTGGGACTGTGAGTAGAAGCTTTGATTCCATCAAGGAGCAACTAACGGCTTTGAACGCCAAGATTGAACGTCTGGAAGACCAGTGCAAAATTGGAACTTTGAATCAGAGGGACTATAGCTAAAAATTCAGCTAACATCTCTGATTCTAACAAGCTGAACTTTATCTGTTTTGGCTGCCCCTGCTATCAGTGGCCTTGGCTGCTGATAGTCTCAACTCCTCCAGAAGGAACGGTCGTCATGGAGATCTGCTGCACCTCCCCTGTCTGAGCTGTGGGCTCAAGGACACGTGACTGCTACTACATCTGGACATTTTCACGAACTGAACCTGCCCCCCCCCCCTTTTCCCGTTGAACACGCCTCCTACTGCTTACGTCACTGACACTATTTGTGTGTATTGCTTTGTGTGTTAAAGGTGTTGTTTTTTTCAAGATCACACACTGTGCTTCTCAAGGCACAGTCTGGGACCTTCTTTTTTTTACCACCACTTCCCTGTTGTAATCCTGCTGTTTTTCTAACTGTAAGATGGCGCGGTGCATCTGCTGCCGTCGCGTCTGTTGCGCAGACCTAACCCCTGATGTTAGCGGACAGACGAAACAATCTTTTCGCTGCAATGTTGTACTTGTATAACTTTGTATGTGACAATAAACTGAATCTAATCTAATCTAATATAAATATTTTGCCATATTCCACTTCTGTGGTTATTATTATAATTATTTTATTTTATTAAAATAATTCTCACAGTGTATCTGAATACAAATGGGCGCAATAAGAAGGCTGAGTTTCTACCAATCATTTCTTGCATCAGCCAATCAAAAGTCTGAAGTTCCTGTCTATCTATTTTTTTGCATTATCCAGTGGTTTGAGCACCTTAGCGGCTCTGTACTGACCGTTTAGGGGTTTAAAGTTGTGGTGTTGGAGTTATTTGCAGTGTTGTGTTTTCCCCTTAAGTATGACTCTTAAGGCTTCATTTCTTCTCCTGAGCTGAGGGATTTACTTAAGGGTGTTACACAGAATCCCTTAAAAGATGTCCTTACGTAAGGAAATGTGTTGTTCTATTGTTTCCATGGAAACCGTTGTTTACATGCACTCACTGTGATGCCTGTTATCGCCTCTGTTGTACCAGCTGACAAACTTCAGCAGACGGGCGAGGGCGTTTGAAACTCGGTGAACGATGTGACACACCGTTGACTAATGAACATAAACTACCTACTGACTGGAAGGATCCCGTAGCATAAAATCAGAAAACAATCATTAACTGCATTAATTAAATAATATGTTATAATCATTTATTAATAATTAATTAATTAATGAGTGTAATTACATTTTTAAGTAAGTAATTCAGTTTTTGTTACCTCTTTATATTACTGAATACTTTTCTGTTCCTTTGCTGCTGCATATCCTCACTGTAAATAAAGGACTAATAAAGGATTATCTTATGTTACATTGCTTTATATGGAAGCAAATCTGTCTCATCAGACTTTGAAATATTACCACATTTGAATTTGTAGCACTGACTTTTTTTGCACTGAAACTATGCATCTGAATATAATTTCTCATGAATAGAACTCAATAGAACAGAATTTTCAAGAACAAGTTTTCACTGTTATTATTCAACGTTACTAAATTCAGATTAAAAAAATTCAAGCTCAAACAAAATCAAACAATATATTTCGAAGTTGCTCAAATTCGATAGACCAAATTCAGAAACCAAAATACGAGTTATAAAAAATTCAGATACACATCCGGGTCACCAAGGATGAGCAATCGATTCATTTGGATTTTCTCTTTCGCCTTAAATGGTGCAGTAGTTACACGCTGTCGCCGGTAGATGGCGAAATACGAACACAACTTCCATACCGTGGAAATATTACACGTTTAGCTTCATTCCGCGGATAATATCTCTTTATTTTCAAAGTGTCTCAGAAATCTGAAAGTCTCACTAAAGACACAATATAACACACTATTGATATCCTGAAGATGAAGAAATTTTACTGTGGATTTTTTTTGTAATGGCCCTGTGAACATAGCTGTGATATGACAGAATAAAAAAATCACTGAGGATTTACATCATATAAACCCAAACATTGTGAGATGGTACCTGTTAGTTACAACACATGACGGAAGACCAACTCCTAGGTATTGTCATACAGCTACTTCCACGTGCCCATTTATCAATCAATAAATAAATAAAACAACCAAACTTTGGAATACTGCTTATGTTTTGCACAAATTTATATTATCTCATTTGAATTAAAATTCTGACATAATTTTCACACTCCATTTCATGCTAGATACATTGTGCTCCAATTAGTGTCAATTTTAAGGCATGTGATTCTTCTGGAAATTAACATGTTACATATTTTTCGCAATTAATTATTTTAGCAATAAAAAGTCTAGTGATTAGATCTAGATATTAGTTTTTTATTAGGTGATGTAAACACAACATCACTTCTGTTGAGTTCAGAATGTAGATAAAATATTTTTAATCCTGAAAAATGGATTAAATTTAAGTCACACAGTCTCCTTCTCGCCTCATTTACTCAGTCATGCACACACACACACACACACACACACACACACACACAAACACACACTCAATCCACACATTTTTTGTAGTTGTTGAATCTGAATATAGGTGTGTTATTTGTCTGAGCTATGAGCTGCAAGATGCAATTTTCTTGTATAAAACCTGTGTCCAAGCTTCATTGTTTGAAGTCAACTCTCCATCTGAAACATTTACTCACTAAATTAATAGATTTTAATTAATATATTTTAATAATTACAGTGAAATATTAGTGAATTAAACAGCTTTTGTCCTGCATACCACATCTTCCTTCCAAAAAAACAAGGAAGTACTAGTATTTTGTCTTGTGATTCGTCATGATTCATCAGTGTCTTTGTGATTAACACAGTTACATTTTTTAATCTATTGACACCACTAAGAGCTAATTCATAAATCAATAGAGATGCTCTTAATTTACTTGAAAAAAAGTAAATCTTGTTATATTTATTATTCAAAGAAATACATTTCTAGAGTTCACACAGAAGATGATTTACTGATTTAATTTTTGATTATTGACACATTATGAACAGCAACAATATTCTAATGTAGTAAATATAAGTTGTAATGAAAACTTTTTAACAATAATAGCCATGCAAGAGTAGCATTCAATCTTCAGTATTTAAAAGTGCAAATAATTCTTGATTACATTAATATCACACACAAAAAATAAGCAGTTTTGTGCAAAAAATAGTTGTGTGGTTGCACAAAAAAGTGGTCTACAGCACAAAAAAATAATGAACCTTTAAAATGACCTTTGCATGAAACACATGAAAACCCAGACAGATTTGTGCATTCACAATAAACATTTATGTATTTCCCAGAATGTTTCACATGTCTTACTCCTGAGCATGCACAAGTATCTGGTGCAAATGCTAAAGCATTTTTTTTTGTTAGCAAAAGTAACTTTGGTTCAATTCAGACCCGTAGGCCTTATTAGGCACATAAATGAAAAGTAAGGCACTAATAATATATGTGGAGTATAATTCCTTACTTTCAATTTGTGAACAGTTTTATTAAAGCTTTAGTGAACTTTGACAAAGCAGCAGAGAGGAAGTGTTGCAGATTTATATAAACAATGCAGACACGACTACACAGGCAGCTACTGATGTAGGCGATCGTTGTGTTAGGAGTCTTGCCCAAGGACTCTTTGTTGTAGTATTGGTCATTTTCCCAATCAGAGAACTTAATCCAAGTCTTGTGCAAAGAAGTCAAAGTTGTAACCCACCGCGCTACACCTACCACATGAAATCTGACTTGTCACATGCTTAAAGACTCAACTTTAATCAGTTTTGACTTGTCTTGAATGAGACTGACTAAAACACTGTCCAGTTACATGTGTTTTCTTTTGTTGTTTGTGCATGCATCCTATGGCCAGTACATTGTATTTAATTTTGTTTTGTTAAAATGAATGTTTACTGAGGAATCTCTGGCACCAGATCAGTCAGAATCAGGCAGAGTGAGTGCAAGAGTAGTGTGATGATTGTTTTAGATATTAGGTCCGACTTCACTCAAAGACCAAGACTTTCTTCCTTCACTTCAGACTCCAGCAGAGCTTTTCCAGCCTGGATACACTCAGACAGCATCCCCACTGAAACACACATAAATCACAAGCATTGTTATCATCATTATACCACAGTTAATCCTGACCCTGCAGTGCGATTGGCTGAGAGAACTTCCATAAGCACCAATGTTGCACAGTAATTGCAAAAATACGCGTAACCCAGCAACACCAGCGCTTACAATACAGCGGTTGAGTGCCTGGACTTTTTTTCAACCAGCATAGAACAGGATTGTTTTCTTGTTATATATCTAATTTTTAAGAGAGGAAAGATTTATGGTAAAATGCAGCAGTTATCTGCTTCTTCAACTTTGTAAACAAAAGACAATTGCAGGGAAATAAAAACAGGAAAATGCTCCTGTATAAATGCTGTAAAAATGGTTAAATCATGACATTTTACTGACTCTATCCATCTCTCAGTCTGGCGCTGTCCTGATTTAGACAGAGAGCAGCTCTGAATAACATAGTCGATACGCATCAAAACCAGTGTAACACAGACTGGCTCGCTGGAGGAAACCAAGTTTCAAAAATCCTGAACAGAACCAGGTCAGGATCCAGAGTTTGTTGAAAAAGCAAAAAGGAATATACGACGGAATGGAACAGTTTAACCTTGTGGAAGGTTGATAAACAATTTTTTTCTTTTTTCTTTATCTTAAAACCTAATAGTAAATGGCGGTAACGAACTGTGGTATAATCACAGTAATACACTCGAGGTTCATGCAATAATGTGAGATTTTGGCACTGGTGACTGATCTTCAGGACTCGCACACAAGCGGCGTTATCTCATTTTATATCACTCCCTCTCTGTATTGATTAGTTTGTAATGAGTAGTTTAACATGGAGAGATGGGGCGACTGGTCATTTGCTCATTTTCATTGATACCTAGATGTGTTTGCTGCTGATATTCTGTACCTTTCCGAAAACGGATACAGGATGTGGCCTTTATGGCTATGAACTTCCATTCTTCCTGTTCCGGCTTTTTGAAGCTGTGGAGCCAGATCAAAGCCACAATGGTGACCCACACTGCATTATCCACCTGCACAGAATTATGGGAAAAACAGCTATTACTTCAACTCATCAGCCAAGGAAAAGAAACAAACCTCATACAAATGTAGGGAAAATTGTGTTTGCAAAAAAAAAGAAATATCAAATCATATATGTACTTATCACATATGTATATCAACCAATGGTTCCAAATCATCTGTAGTTGTAGCCTCTTGCTCTTGTTTATACAGCATTGGATTTTAGCTAAGATGGAGGCACTTCAGAAAAACCTGAGTTTCCACTTAACTACTGCTTTTGTTAGCTTGCTGCTCATTGATTTGTCCACAGTTCACCTGCCAGCTCTGCCCTGTCTGGTCACCAGAATTGCTTCAAAAGCCACATAAAGCCAATTGTGTTGTCACTCAGATGCAGGAGTCATTGAAGAGGCTTGTATATTTATTAGGCATGATCCACATAAGCCTTACATAACATAATAAATAACTAAAAATAACCTGTGCAGGCCTCTTCTGGATTAGTTCATTCTCTGTCTTGCCAAACACACAGGAGTTTACTATCAATGTCCCAGTATCCTGCAGCTTTCTGGAGAGAGAGCAACTTCATGTAGGGGTCCTCATATTCAACAGGTTCTGACACAAAAACACAACATATTTTACATGTAAGACCATTTCTTTACCAAAACAAGTGAAGAATAACCACATGACCTGACGTTCTGGTATGGACAACAGTGACAATACATGCATGTATGTTGGTAATTTTGAGGAGAATAAAATTCTGTCTCTTGTCCTTGTAAATCTAAAGCAAATGAAATATGTAAATGAGCAATATCAATCATGGAATTAATTTTATTTGTGGTGTTGTGTGTTGATCCTAAAAGCATGTTCCATTTTAAAACAATTTTCCGTTGTATTTTTCCAGGTATTTTAAATATATGTTTATATTATTTTCTTGCTATACAGCACTGAAAATAAATTATCAATAACAATATTGGAATGCTATTTACAACATTTAATTCACAAAGGATCCCTATTCATGCAGAAGAATGGATCTTTCTGTGTTCATGGTTCTGTGGACCAGCACTGACTTTACTAATGATCCAAAAAAACACATTGCTGTCATTGTGTAAATGCAGGGATCATATGTAGTTTAAAAGACCATGATGTGAGGTTATATGTCATCAACATCATAGGTAGAGTAAATGGCTGTTGCCTCTTGCTCTCATTACTGCTGCTCATGGATTCTTGTTACAGTGAAGACTCTCAGGGAAAACCACTTTTTCATTTTACCAGCAAACGTTTCTTACGTTATTGCTCTCAGAGTCTTTTAAAAGCTGTATTTGAAAGTGGGCCAAAGTTGCAAATTCTATCACAGCAACATAAAAACACCCCAATCCAGAAAAGTAGGTGTACAAAAAAATTGTGTACAAAAGGTATCTAAAACAGAATGCAACTGCCCCTCTTCCAACATTTTTGGAAAGTGTTACTTGGACATATATTTTTCAATAAATAAATTTTTCTCAGTGGTCTTTGTTCATTTATTTATTAATTTATTGTATGTAACCCTTATCCTGTTCAAGGTCGCAGTGGGTTCGGAGACTACTCAGGATCACTGGGCGCAAGGCGGGAACACACCCTGGAGGGGGCACCAGACCTTCACAGGGTGACACACACTCACACATATGGACCCTTTTGAGTTGCCTTTCCACCTACCAATGTGTGTTTTTGGACAGTGGGAGGAAACCGGAACACCCGGTGGAAACCCACGCAGACACAGGGAGAACACACCACACTCCTCACAGTCACCCGGAGGAAACCCACGCGGACAAAGGGAGACCACACCAATCTCCTCACAGACAGTCACCTGGAGGAAACCCACGCAGACACAGGGAAAACACACCACACTCCTCACAGACAATCACCCTGAGGAAACCCACGCAGACACAGGGAGAACACACCACACTCCTCACAGACAGTCACCCGGAGCAGGGATTGAACTCACAACCTCAGCCCCAGGACGCTGGAGCTGTGTGACAGCGACACTACCTGCTGCGCCACTGTGCCCCAGCACCCTAACTATTTTGGAAAGATTCTGTACTATGTGCAAGCGGCTGGGCTTCAGCTCGAAATGCTATGGATGATTCAAAGGGTAAAACTTGGAAAATGCTTCAGTGGTAAAGTTAGTGGTATTAAAAAGTTATAATGTGTTAATATTCAACGTGTTTTATAGTAAAATTACAAATGTTTATACAATAGTATTTGTCAACTTACCTTTAGATTCATAGTTTTCCCTATGATCTAAAAGAAAAGCACAGTACAGGAATGAATTAGTTAATTCATGCATTAATTTATTCATTCATTAATTTCTTCATTCATTCATTCTGAAACCGCTTTCACACTCACCGAGTCATTCACACACTCACACCTGTGGATAGTTTCACACACTCACACAGACATTCACAACCATGGACAATGTCACACAACAACCTGTGTGTCTGAACTGTGTGAGGAAACTGGAGAACCTGGATGAAACCCATGCAGACACAGGGAGAATAGCACACATGCTGACCATATTCATCAAAGATGTATTCAGTCAATCAATAAAAGTACTTTCAGCCGTTTCATTATTAATCAGTTCCATATCTGGTGCAAACTACACCGCCAAATGTTTGGGGATAATCCCTCAGTCCACTTTCTTTCTGAAAGTAAAGTATTACTTTTTTGTGGGGTTTGGTCACACAACCACCTCCAACTTTACATTTAGACTGCTTTTTTTAGTGAGGTCTGGTGTCAATGTTGAATGAAAATATCACTACAGATTCACCACTTCACCTCATCGCAAAGGTATTTCTTTGACACTGCAGTCCAATGCTGGTGGCTTATACCTTTCCAGCTCAGGCTTGGCATTGAACCTGGTGACCTTAGGCTTATGTGTGGCTGCTCCAGAGCATGTATTAACATTTTTTATCATTTTATAATTGATGTATTTTAATAAATTGTTTTATATCTCTCTACAAAGACTAGCACATACACACAAATATATTTTCTATAATAAACACAAAGAAACAATACCGTCAGCTAAAGTGAAATCCCTAAGGTTATACGGCCTCCTCTTGTCCACCATTGGTCCTGTCACTGGATGTCCACTGCCCTTGTGGACAACGAGGAAAGCAGTGAAAGTGCTGCTCACTCCTGACTGTACACTGAGGTCCACCACCTTGTCTCTTAAGCTCTGGTCAATTGTTGCCTTTTCCCGGGCATATGTTTTCTTTTCCTCCATTTCCAGAGACTGGATCAAGGCTCGAGCAGCCAGTCGATGAATTCCCAGTCTACAAAAATATCAGCAGTGACAATAACACCATTTAGTTTACTTCCAATTACTGACCACATTCATATTCAGTATTTGACAAGTATTGAAATACATACACAGTCCAATCACTGGATTAGGAACACCAACCTTGTATCTAGGCAAGTTCATTTATAGAGCACTTTTCATACACAAGGGCAATTCAAAGAGCTTTACAGAGTCAAAAGAAACAGTAAAAAGCAGTTAAATTAAGAGCAAGGCATTTAGAATACTTAAATTTTGCATTAAAAGGAAACAAAATTAAAATTATTCAAACAATTAAAATGATACAGCAAAAGAAAAAACACTAATGTAATCTACACTCTCTGTCCATTTTATCAGCTCCACTGAACACACAGGTGCAGTTCTAGAGTTACAGACTGTAGTTCATCTGTTTCTCTGCATACTTCCTTGTGCCCTTTTCACCCTGCTCTTCAATGGTCAGACCCCCCACAGAGCAGGTATGATTTGGGTGGTGGATCATTCTCAGCGCTGCAGTGACACTGATGTGGTGGTGGTGTGTTAGTGTGTGTTGTGCTTTTGGATGTTTTTCAAACCTGTGTCCACTCTCTGTCCACTCTTTTAGACACTCCTACCTCATTGGTCCATCTTGTGGATGTAAAGTCAGAGACAGTAGCTGTATCTGTCGCTGCAGTTTGTGTTGGTTATCCTCTGGTCCTCCATCAGCACTGGATATGTTTGGTTGGTGGACTATTCAGTGCAGCAGTGACAATGAGGGTTTTAAAAATTCCAGCAGCACTGCTGTGTCTGATCCACTCCACTAACTTTAGGACACTTTAGGACAGTTGTTTGCTCTGTTGAGAGCTGTGGTGCAGTCTTGGTTAAAGTCAAGAGGGGGCAGTTTTGCCAACTCCAGCAGCAGGAGTGTTATCACACACAGTTGTGTGTCACTAAATGAAAGGCATGAAGAGTAACAGCTGAAACAGCACACCAGTTCTGACAAACACATAAAAGCTTACCCTGTGTCCTCAGCAAGTTTAAGGCTGAAGTTCAGCTGGTTGGTGACTGGTTGCTCTCCTAGTCTGTACTGCACAGTGACGGTTCCTTCATCACCACAAGAGCTCTAAAAAAAAATCAAACAAGCAAAATGAGCTCCTGTATAATACAAACTACCAGATCATAGTTCACTCATTCATTCATTGTCTGAAACCGCTTATCAATTCAGGGTCGCGGTGGGTCAGGAGCCTACCAGGAATCACTGGGCGCAAGGCACGAACACACCCTGGAGGGGGCGCCAGTCCTTCACAGGGCGACCCACACTCACACCTACGGACACTTTTGAGTCGCCAATTCACCTACCAACGTGTGTTTTGGGACAGTGAGAGGAAACCGGAGCACCCGGAGGAAACCCACATAGACACAGGGAGAACACACCACACTCCTCACAGACAGTCACCCAGAGTGGGACTCGAACCCTGCTGCAAAATTCACGATATAAATCCACGATATACACACACCTCTGACCACCTCACAACATCTGAGCTCATAATAATACGCCACTGTAAGTCAGTTTTATTCAGTTCTCTCTGAAACTTGCAGAAACTTGGGGTTGGCTTGCAGCAATGCTGAAGGGAGGGGGGGTTTTACGCGCCCTAACACAGGTCAAACATCGTCAGTGTCCCGAACTAGGGCCGATATTTAAAAAATATGACAATTAGATTTTTTTGTTTGAAATATGTTGCGATATTAAAAAAACGCCTGAATTTTCCCCAGAAGTCGATGGTCAAACATGTCATGTTATTTATGATGCATGATTCTAACTCTAAATAAGAGGCTGTGAATGAAGAAGGTGGTGTCTAGAAGAGTTAGAGGAAATTGCAGGAGGATACATCTCTGTACTCATTAAAACAGAGAATTAAACTAAGAAAGCTTTAATCTCAAATCAGGAAATTACCATGAGTGACAAAGTGTGTGATTTAACATTTATCATTAATCTCTTTAAAAGTAAACTTAATTAAAACAAAACCATACAAATAAAAAAGCAGCTATAAACTGCACAGCTGCATTAAACAATATATCGTGCAGCCCTGTCCCGAACAGCATGATATCAGGACAGAAATAAGGTGCTACAGACTGTCCAGATGAGTTAATGATACTCATTAAAAACCCAGCCCCAGATGAGCACTTCCTGAAACTTCTTTTTAGAGTAAGAGTCCCTTCAGAAAGACGACAGAAATCAGATTAATACTAAACTAAAGAGTTATAGTTTATTGTGAATGTATTTTTGTAAATAAATACAGTTATGAATTGACCATTGGTGTATTTGTTTCATATTTTATGTTGGTTGCCCTTTTAAAAAAGCAATTAGCCACTGCAGACTGTACGCTACTGCAATTTTATCACAGGGAAGGAAGTTTTATGCACTCTGCTTAGTGTCATGACAAAAACACACCCTCTCCTCGATTAAATTGCAGTATTGCACAGCCACTCGTGGCTTCATTCTTTATTAAATACCTTTCCTGACATTTGAGCATACAGCAGCGCTCTTTGACCCTGCAAGAGACCATTGGGGGGTGGAATTAAATCAGTGATATATATGCCATCTGGAACAGTCCATTTCACAGAGACGTCAGAAACAAAGGGCAGAAAGGCAAGGCTGAGTGACTGCATCACCTGTGGAAAGGAAGAGACAGAGCAGAAGTGTAAGGAAAGTAGAAGAGCAGACACCTTTCCTCTGTGGTTTGTTTATAATATATAATATTATATTATAAAGACACAGGGCTGGACTTAGTCTTACTTTGAGCTGTAGTCGCTCATTGCTCATGATGAACTGAGCAATGCCGCCGCCTTCCTTGGCCATTCCTTGGACCAGTGCAGTGCAGGCTCCCTGCCCAATGCCAAAGGTGAAGCACCTAATATTAATTATATAAAATATAAAATGCCCAGAATGTCAGTTCATCCTGCCATCCCTACTACAGACTAGAGATAGCAGCGCACTAATGCTTCTCTTTAATTAGTATGACAGTAAACTTATTTACTGAACACCAGACACATGTCTGCGAGTGTAAATGAGAGGATACACTGACCTGTGAAATCTAGAGTGCATTTGGACCAGGTCCAGGATTTTTTTCACATTCCAGACAGATCCATCAGTAATAACAAACACCTTGTAAAAGGGAAAGAAATCTTAATATATTATGCAAAGTACCCTAAACCTTTCATCATAATCAGGGTCACTGTGGGTCCTGAGTCTGCATTAAATCTTTGTGCACCACTCGGGAACACACCCTGGACAGGTCAACAGTTCATCACAGGGCATCACACACTCACACATACACACACACACACACACACAGCTTTGGACAATTTCACATACTCACTCATTTACACACAAGTGTGGAATGTTTCACACAGTAACTCACACCATCACCTGTGAACAGTGTCACACACTCACCCAGTAACACACACTCATATCTGTGGACAGTTTCAAACACTCACCCAGTCACTCACACACTCGCAGTCACTTACACCTGTGGTTTCACCCACACACTCACACCTGTCAAGGGTTTCACTCAGTCACACCTGTGGACAGTTTCACAAACCCACACAGTCATTTACACAATGACACCTGTGTAAAAATATCACTAAAGTCATCTTTCTCTCTGCAGCATTTCAGATCATATTCATCATAAAACACACCTATAATTATCAATATAAGTAAACACGTTTTTTACAGCTGCAGTGTGTAAGTCTGTGGATTTAGTGACCTCTCTGGTGGAGCTATGTAACAGCACACATATTAACTCAGTTTAGAGAAAAACAAAAGTTACTTACCTGAGCAAAATCGTAAAGATAAACAGATAGTACACAGATCATATGTTTCATTGAGCTCTTGGCGTGAGGAATGTGGTACCTGTCTGGGATGATCTGAAAGGGAATCTTGGCAGTAAATGTGCTCCATTGGTCTTAGAAACTCTGTCCCACCCCTGTCTGCCCTCAAAACTGCAACGTTCTTCATCGCCTGCTCCATTGTCTTCTGAGTGTATTCCACACTCGTACTGGAATCAAAACAAGGAAAGACATGAATTACTATCAAGCTAAATCTGATCTGGTGGGTACATTTATGACCTGAAACAGCTCAGAAGTTCTAAAAGTTTTATCTGTGATGTCTCAGAATTGAGGAACCCATGAAGAACCCATAAAACCCTTCACTTTCTTGCACTTGTTTTTATAAGATCAACAAAAAGATCTTTTGCTTATGTAATTAAATACTTTAGACTAGTCATGATGGCTGTGACCACAGATTACTTGCCATTGTTGAACTGTTTGAATTGGGGGGTGTCCAACTCAATTTGTCACACAATTTAAACAAGAAGTTTGGCAAAAAGGTTACCAAGTCTGTTTTTGGGCCAAAAATTTAAAAGCCATGGGTGATCACTTCTTTTTCTTCCCCACAACTCTTTACTAACTACCATTTATTTGTCTTCTTTGTCAGTTTAAGTCTGTTCAGAGTCGTGGTGTGTCTGACCCCCACCTGAAATCACTGGAGGCAAAGCAGCACTTTATAACATTAATAAAAATATAATAGATGTTTTATATTTTCCTTTGTATGGTGGGACCTTGAGGCGGCACGGTGGCATAGCAGGTAGGTGTCGCAGTCACACAGCTCCAGGGGCCTGGAGGTTGTGGGTTCCATTCCCGCTCCAGGTGACTGTCTGTGAGGAGTTGGTGTGTTCTCCCTGTGTCCGTGTGGGTTTCCTCCGGGTGCTCCGGTTTCCTCCCACAGTTGGTAGGTGGATTGCTGCCTCAAAAGTGTCTGTAGGTGTGAGTGAATGTGTGTGTCTGTGTTGCCCTGTGAAGGACTGGCGCCCACTCCAGGGCATATTCCCGCCTTGCGCCCAATGATTCCAGGTAGGCTCTGGACCCACCGCGACCCTGAACTGGATAAGGGTTACAGATAATGAATGAATGAATGAATGAATGAATGAATGAATGAACGGTGGGACCCTTTTGTTTTAGGAGGGGTCTAGGACCCCCTGCCCTTTCCTTAAACTTAACTCTGATACTCACGGGAAAAAGGAATGGAAATCAGAGCCAAAGCCATAGATGTTAAAGTAGCAGCCCAGGGGAAGACTCTTCAGCATCAGGAGAAGAGTTTCCTGCAGAGTAAAACAAGATTTTAATGTGATTTCTCTCATTATATTCACTCTGTACTGGAAGCCCTGAAGCCCAGACGTTTGAAAGTATGCTGCTGAGACTAAGTTTCAAATGTTTTTTTTTTCTAAATCTTATACACAATAAAACATATTCAGTTCAAAACATTTCCAGCATTAATTGCACAATTTTAGCCGACAGAAACATAAAAAAAATTATTTTTCTTCTACTAGTAAGGTGAGCCAGAAGGGTAACCAAAATATTTATGCCTAAAACATAGCATGTTAGATTAGGGTGTTATAGGGTGGTTTTTTTTTCGTTTACTCCCAAGATTTTATTCAAAGAGGAAATGTTTTTCGGAGGTGCTAGGTGCTAAGAATTAGCATTCTGTGCGTCTTGTGGTGAATGACACAATACAGATACTCAGCAACAAAAATCATTTCATTTCATTTAGTTTCATTGATGTAAATTTAATAAAACTGTTATATCCAAGTTAACTGTTCGCTGAGATGGTATGTCCCCACAGATTCTATGGAGCATAACCTGTTTAATTAAGGGACCACAAATTAGTTTGGTTTCATTAAGTGCACAGCAAATTCACCAGTGTTAAATCAACACTATTAGTGTTAAATTACTATTGTTAGTGTAATAATTTAACATTCTCAGTGTTAACACTAATAATGTTGATTTAACACTGGTGAATTTGCTGTGTGGCACATTTTAGAATAAAATGGTTATCAAAATAAGCTTTTAAATATTTTTGCTCATTTTTGGTGGGAAAAATGACTTATTGCTCTTTTAACTAAATGACAAGCTTTACCCGGGCGCTTGCGATAGAGGACCCCGCCATGCCCCGTTCTGGTAATAAAGCAGTATCTCCACATCTCTGTCAAACCTGTGGCTTGGAGAGAGGCTCACCTGTATTCAGACAGTTACAGGAACAGTTATTCTTGCACCTTTACCATTTTCCTTGTGTTGAAAGAGGTACACGTGTGATAACACTTGTAAATACTCGTGTACATGCAAACAACCACACACCTCTGCCTCTGTGTGATTTGCGTTGAGGTAAATCAGTGGATCCAGGGAACAGTTGGACTCGACTTTAGAAACGGCAATAGGGGAGGTGATGTGGATATGAAGCGACAAACTACAAGCCGCCAAGCTTTCAGAAACAGCTGTCATCTCAGTCACACGACTCAGATCTGGGAAAGAGATACAGACCCACACAACAACATCAAGCAACGAGGACCGATAAAGATCAGAGGAGGTCTTCAGTTTTTCTCTATGAACCTCCATTTAAAAAAAGCTAAAGCAGTGAGGTCAAATAAAGGTTTTATTAAATATTTTATTATTTGTTAAAAAGGCCATTTGAAATTCTGTTGGACCTGTATTTAAACACACAAAAATGTATATTTTAAGTTTTATGGTGAACCTGAGCAGTTGGCATTGGACCCGCTTTTATGTGAGAGTGCAAAGATGAGGTTAAACCCAGCAAAACAGATACAAAGAGTGCTGAGAAATGAGTACTGATTAAATATGGTAAAAACAAGAAAGGAGAAGAAAGATAAAACAGTGAAAGCAACAAAAACATTGCGGTTCTGCCTCTCGCACCTCACTGCTGGGAGATCAGCATTTGATTTACAGAGTGTCTCCTTCTCAACAGCAGCTGAAAGCAGGGCTGTTTAGACAGTGTAAGAAAAGTGCTGTGTTGTTAGTTCCTTGTGGTATTTTTGACCAAAGCATTGAAATTTCATTAGTGTGCCAAAACCCCATTAAGCAAAATATGTTTATGTCTCCTTTAATAATAAGAAAGATAAAATCATTTTTGTTTGACAGTCTGACATTCTCTCTCTCTCTCTCTTTCTCTCTCTCTCTCTCTCTCTCTCTCTCTCTCTCTCTCTCTCTCTCTCTCTGAGCCATGGCCAAGGAATGGCATCTGGAGACGTTTGGATGGTGGAGAGACACTGAACGTTGAAAAGCATGGAAAGAGAAGAGGATGTTGCTCTATTCCTGTTCCATAGGTGGATTTATTTTTGCTGTTACAGTTACATTATTTAAGATGGAACTGACTCTAAATTTATAAGAGTGCTCACTGCATGAAAATAAACACAGAGTGAAAGTGTGACAAAACTAAACAATTTGAGTTACAAATGTGTTCCTGTGGTAATTCAAACAGTGAACAAAAACCTATAAGTTAAACTTCAGCCACCAACAAGCTACAGTCAGTTCTTACTCAAACACACCGTTCCACCTTAAACGATTTTGTATAAATACACAAAAAAGATGAATGACAATGCTAGGGGTGCTGCAGCAAGTTAGGATTTTCCTCTATCCTTTTGGCATACGAACTCCCGCTGGCACTCAATGCTGCTGCACTGATGTTGAACTGGACAGCTCTGTCTAGGTCAACACACTTTTAACAAAGTGAATGCTGTAACCTGATTTGGTGTGACTTCCATTTCCAGATTTCTCAAAGTATTGGAGTAAAATAGTAAGATATTTAACTATGAAATGTAATGAAGTTAAAGTAAAATGTCAGCCTAAATAAAAATACTCCAGTAAAGTACAGATACACAAAAAACTACTTACATTTACTCCGTTACTGTCCGCCACTGGAAAAGTGTAAAACTGCCAGCTGTTTGGTAATAAGATTTGTAACATGACTGACTGTTCATGAAAATGATAAAGTGTTATTGACTTGCCCATGTCACTGGGTGTGTATCGAGGGTTGAGTACAGCTGGCAGACAGAAGCGCAGGCCATGATCTACATCCACGGTCAGCTCAGTGACATAGACGAGGGTCACAAAGACACTCTCTTTTGGAGGAAGGCAACCCACGACCATGCTAAACACATCTGGACTCTCCTCAGTCTCCTGCACTATATACGCCCTCTGCCCTGAACTTATAGCATTGTTATACAGCTCCCATGCCTGAAACAGAGAGAGAATATATATACACCAGCAAACTGTAATAAATGAATACTATTCTGTGTCCTGCTGGTATGGATAGAGCAGAGGGCTAAGTGTTCAATTAAGCAATCAAATCCTGCTCTACGATCCCAGACCACAACCCTGGACTGGATAAGAGGTTACAGACAATAAATAAATGAAAGGAATTCTGATCTATATCCTTACGTTTGTATACACCCTTCATAATTAGTGAAATCACCCATTTTCGACACAGACATTCAACTGTGCACTTGTTCTGCAGCTTGTATCATTTCCCTAGAAATGTAGTGCTACTAGAACAGATTATGATACTCTGGAGCCGCTGCTCTTGAGCTGAAGGTCATCATGACCATTCACCGGCACTGATTCACTCAAGCAGAGGAACCACATTCTCAAAAGACATCTGAGGTTCCTCCTGCATTCTCACTTTTCTTCAGACCAGACCTTGTCTCTAGACACTTCTCTCTGATGCATGACCCTGTGTTTTATTTCTTTAAGATCATGGTACTGTGGTGTACACAATTCGTGATGCTTAAGACAGTAATAAAACCTAATGTTATAATTTATCTTTAAGTAATGATAATCATCAAGAAGTATAATTAACTAATATCCATTTATTCATTCATTCATTATCTGTAAGCGCTTATCCAGTTCAGGGTCGCGGTGGGTCCAGAGCCTACCTGGAATCATTGGCCGCAAGACAGGAACACACCCTGGAGGGGGCACCAGTCCTTTACAGGGTGACTCACACTCACACATTCACTCACACACTCACACCTACGGACACTTTTGAGTCGCCAATCCACCTACCAGCGTGTTTTTGGACTGTGGGAGGAAACTGGAGCACCCGGAAGAAACCCATGCAGACACAGGGAGAACACACCCAATTCCTCACAGACAGTCCCCTGAAGGAAACCCACGCTGAAACAGGGAGAACACACCCAATTCCTCACAGACAGTCACCTGGAGGAAACCCACGCTGACACAGGGAGAACACAACAAACTCCTCACAGAGAGTCACCCGGAGCAGGATTGGAATCCACAACATCACCACCATGCCGCCCCACATTCATTTAGGATTTTATAAAATACTAAAATAATGTTTGTTGTGTTAATTGTGACGTTACTTAAACATTCATTGCTGACTTATAACTAAATACTTCAGTTAATCTTAAGTTAATGTACCCTTATTGTAAAGTGTTACCATATATATAACCTGAAAGATACTGCCAATTTATGAATAAATATTTTAAGGATTGTTTTAACTGTTTTAATTAATCTGGCACCTTTCTCACTCACCCTGACTCTCTCATGCAGCTCAGCCACCACCTCCTCTCCGCAGATTTTGGCACTGAAATGACAGACAGCTGCTTCCACAGGTAACGAGAACACGAATATCGCCTCCACAGGACACTCCTCCTCCTCATTGTTCGTGTACTGCAGGGTGGAGGTGACTGTGGCAATAAACCCCTTCACCTGCACCTCCACCTCTACAGTGTTGAGAGGAACTTGGGTGAAAATATGAAACACAATGTTAAATGATTCCTGCACTGAAATACCCAGTGAAACTGTCCATATGCACTTGGCTAAGAGTTTGAACAGCTTTCCTAAAGAGCAGGGATTAGTTATTCCATGCACAGCTACTGCAGTCAAGTTCACAAATGCAAGCACACACTCATGCAACATGACAAACACTGCAGTACAATGAGTGAATAAGATTCCACCTTTCTACTATATTTAATTTTAACGCAAGTATTACATTATTATCCCCGAGAACAGAACACATTGTTCACATGCTTTTGCAACACTTTTTCCTGATGGTGCTTATAATGGATGCAGTGACCAATACATTCTTCACGTGCTATTTTCATACCAGTTCATTTTTACGATTCGCTTTTTGTTTAATAAAATTAAAATGGTCATTTTTAATACTGCACAACAATTACCATAAAATGACAAATGAGCATATTTAATTTTTTATTTGAATTATACATTATGCAATAAAGCCATAAAACTTATTGTACATCTGATATATCAAAAATGAGATAATTAACCAATCGAACTGTAGGTTTGCTGCATAGAAAATTATAATCCTGCTTTGCATAAAATGCCCTGCACAAAATAGGTATCCTAGTTATTTTCTTTCTTCTAACAAAGTTCTATAACTAATGCAGCTCAGATTGCTCTGTTTGAGCATTGTTTGGAAGTTTAAGAGAATGTCAGTGAGTTCTTTGGGACATTGTGTTAGATTATTGTGTATTTTGTAGTACAGCTCTATGCCTGGTGACCATGTAATAACTGTTTTGTTTTCAGTATTAATATTGTACCTTGCAAACATTGAGTACATTATATGGAGTACATTTTCAGCATTATGTGATTTACAGACTTGTTTGTGGTTGGATTAATATGTGCAATTCTCGCAATAAATAAAGAGAATAACCATTTAACTGAGACCACGTGTACTGAGAATGATAATGTTGCTCACATATAGGCTACTACTACTATTGTGAGAGTAGCTCATTACCGGTAAAGTATCATAATTATAGTATAGTAATCCAATATTTTCCCAGATTTAAGAGATAATTTAAGTTTTATTTCTTAAATGTATATATTTACACAAGTGTTTGTACTTGTACATTTATATATATTTGTAATTACCATTTTCTGCATCAAGTACTGTATTGTTTGCTTTGTGTCCTTTTGTTTCTTATTTATAATTTAACATTAATAAAATAGATGTACTTACTAATTATTTTATGTTCTTTTGGGACCAGTTAATTCTTGTTTTAGATGTGTCACACACACATATACATATATATATATATATATATATATACACACACACACACAGACTACACACAAATTCAAAATTGACATTGATATTTGTTGATATTCGTCTCCCTCTGCTGCTGTAAGAACACACACACACACACACACACACACACACACACACACAGGTTGAACTGATATCTAATACACAATTTCAGTCACATGCATTGATTTTAATAAGTGAAGTTCATAAGGCAACAGTAGCACAACACTGTAATCAGCTGAGATTCATCCAAAATGAACCAGAACAGTCTGCTGACTTCTGACCATTCATGCTGACCATTCGAGTTTACTGGTGCACTTCACATATCCAGCAACAAGTAAATTACCACATATCCACAGACCAATTTAAAACCACCTCAATTTTCAGACAATGAGTAATAAAAATAAAAACAAAAACAAATCAAAACCTACCATGCTTTTCTATGAAAACCACTGCCTCACAAATTTTAAGGAGCGCACAAAACGTTTTGGAGTATATAAGTATTGTAGCTTAAAATAATGTGCATAAACGTTTTGGTTTGGAGCCCAGGAACGGTCGGTGTCGTGGACAACGTAGATCAGATCCAAGTCCAAGACTCTCTTCCTTCACCTGACTCTTCAGCAGAACATTTCCAGCCTGGACACACTCGGACAGATTCCCCACTAAAATATTATCAAAATTAAACACAGTTATCATTAGATGAGTAATGAGTTTACAGTTATCAGACACAACTTCCAAAGTAGGCTGAAGTATTGAAATCATACAGTTTATTATTTTTAATATGTTACAATATTCTAACTACATTTTTTGTTGGGAAGATATTTTCTTGATTTTGTTTTATAGCATAATAATTAATTCTAACTCTGGAACAAAAAATATGGACAAAATATTAGGATGTTAAAGGAAATTAGTACAGTCAGTGATGTACCTCTCGTTTGCATAGAGCTGTTACTGAATAGAGCAGGAGTAATTGGATAATTAGCAGTGTGTGAGTTGGGGATAATTTGTACCTTTCTGAGAATGGATCCAGGAGGTGGCCTTCATTGCAATGAACTTCCACTCTTCCTGCTCTGCCTTCTTGAAGCCGTGGAGCCAGATCAGAGCCACAACAGTGACCCACACTGCGCTGTCCACCTGCACAGCATCAGAAAAACACACTCGTTTTAACTCCTTGGCCAAGGTCAGTGAACAAAGAATTTTAAAACGTGCAGAACCTAAAACCTAGAAACAATAAATCTACAGCACAATGGTTCTAATTTCTCTAAGAGAAGGTCCTAAGAGAATAAAATTATAAAACAATCAACTTTACTACTGTGAATTACTGTTGTAAGGCACCTACAATACTGCCCATCACATAACACAGTCCTGATATGATCATTTTGTAGTATGTTATAGCTCTTTGCCACAGACAAACCTGAGCAGGCTTTTGCTGGGTCAGTTCCTCCTCTGTTAGGCCAAATACTTTAAGAAGTCCGGTCTCCAGTTCCCAATTTCCGACAGCTTTCTGGAGAGAGATCAGCTCCAAATAGGAGTCCTTTTGGTCGAAGCTTGATCTCTGCTCATGCAAGCTGAACTCATTGAAGGAACTTTCCATATCCCATTCTGATGAACCCAGAGACATCCCAACAGCCATACATGAGTAATCATTTTGTACATCTATTAAATATAATAAGCAATGATTTATTGAGGTATCTCACTACATATCTTAATAATATCCTAAAACAAATGTATACATACACTATAAGAAAATACGAGTACATAATGGGTTATGAAGAAATGAAATTAATTTAAAAGGCTTGAACTTGTTAAAAAAAACATTATATTCAAGTACACAACTACTGCTTTGACTGTGGTGTAAGCTAAAATGCAGTTAGTATTTTTATACCTTCAATCGTATGTCTGATAGGTGCTCTTCTATATGAGATGCCTTAGGACCTGAGTCGAAGAAAACAGAAGAGGGAGGCTGAGAACCATGGGACAGTAAGGACAGAGAAATATCTCAAACTGTTCAATGCAAAAACAAAAAAAATGAATGACTCCTGACAGTTTTAAAGGATTTTTCTTTTTTAATTGGATATTTTCAGTGCTGTGTTAAATTGCGACCCCATTATATTTGAGTGGATTTTAAACTTACCCAAGAAACATCATTCCATAACGAATGGTGAAGAAAAAGATAAACAGTCTGTTAGAGAAAGTTAGATACTGACAACAAACCAGCTTTTCATTTGGGAACAATTACAAAACAATCTTTTTACATCGTTGTCATAGTTTTGGCCTAAAATAAAACACAGATTTTGTTGAGTCATGTTAATAAAAAAACACATCAAATCTCACTGTAGCATACGGGGCAATATTATTCATGAATTCATTCATATTCTGTAGCAGATGTATTCATCTTAATCAGGGTGGCAGTTGTTCAGGACTCTACAAGGAACACACTCTGGAAAGGGTCAGTCCATAGCAGGACATTGTGCACACACACACACACACTTGTGGAAACTTTTGTTTTTCCAGTCCACCTAACAATGTGTGTATTTGGCTGTGGGAGGAAAGCAAAGCACCCAGAGGAAACCCACAAAGACACAAGGAGAACACACCATACCCCTCGCAGATAGACAGTAACACTGACTGGGTTGATGTATCACATTGGCCAGATTAATTTCCATAAATATCATGGGCTGGTGGTTAGGGAACTGGGCTTGTAACTGGAAGGTTGCTGGTTCGATCCCCAAAACCAGCAGGTCATGACTGAAGTGCCCTTGAGCAAGACACCTAACCCCCAACTGCTCACCAGGCGCCATGGTTAGCGCTGCCCACTGCTCTGTGCACATGTGCTCACTGCTCCTAGTGTGTGTAAATGTGTGTTTCACTGCACGGATTGGGTTAAATGCAGAGATAAATGCAGAGGTAGTGTCGCAGTCACACAGCTCCAGGGACCTGGAGGTTGTGGGTTCGAGTCCCGCTCCGGGTGACTGTCTGTGAGGAGTTTGGTGTGTTCTCCCCATGTGGCTTTCCTCCGCGTGTTTATTTTGTTTAAAAACTGACTGAATAATTTTAATGTGGTGGGCAAGATACACATTTGACAGAGCCCACCCCTGCCAAAATGTAAAACTGGCCTTGTTAACACACAGTTAACATCAGAAGTGGATTAATTGCTATGTTTCACATTCTCCATTGGAAACACAGCTATAAACTCTCCAGCATCAAGTTCCTGGGGTCATTTCTAGCCAAAGTGGATTTACCGGTGGGTGAAAAGTATGAAATAAAAATTCAGTGGATTATCAGCTCCCTTTATCAACTTTCTACACACTGTGACACCTGGTTTCTACGATCACTCTTTTAATTCAGTTCAATTATTCAATTTAAGCTTGATGCATGGAATCAAATATCTCCCACCTCCACTTGTTGGTGCCTGATTGTATGAACATCCTGAAGAGACAGAGAAAAGTTAGTTAGATGACGTCAAAATGTGTTTTATGCAAAAGAGCAGATTTGTTTGACTCAGTTCTTACTCTTTGCTACATATCTTAGGTCTACCATAACTTAGAATCACACAACTAATTAGTTCTCTCATGGAATGTAGGTTAAACATTGACCACAGCATGGGTGACTTGTGTATGTGTGAAGGTACCAGTGATATGGAGATGTAGGTTGGAATTTTAGGGAGACATGTCTGGCCAAAATGTAGGTGGCTTTTCTAGAGGAGCTCATAGTTATTCCAGCACGACACAATGATATGATAATGACACACACACACACACTTGTGGAAACTTTAGTTTTTCCAGTCCACCTACCAGTGTGTGTGTGTGTGTGGGGGGGGGGGGGGGTGGGGGAGGATAGCGGAGCACCAAGAAGAAACCCACAAAGACACAGGGAGAACACGCCACACCCTTCACAGATAGACAGCGACCCTGACCGGGTTGATGTATCACATTGGCCAGATTAATTTCCATAAATATCATGGGCTGGTGGTTAGGGAACTGGGCTTGTAACTGGAAGGTTGCTGGTTCGATCCCCAAAACCAGCAGGTCATGACTGAAGTGCCCTTGAGCAAGGCACCTAACCCCCAACTGCTCACCGGGCGCCATGGTTAGCGTTTCCCACTGCTCTGTGCACATGTGCTCACTGCCCCTAGTGTGTGTAAATGTGTGTTTCACTGCACGGATTGGGTTAAATGCAGAGGTAGTCTCCTGACCTGGAGGTTGTGGGTTCCAGTCCTGCTCCGGGTGACTGTCTGTGTGGAGTTTGGTGTGTTCTCCCCATGTGGCTTTCCTCCGCGTGTTCTAGTTTCCTCCCACTGTCCAAAAACATGCGGTGGTAGGTGGATTGGTGACTCAAAATGTTCATATGTGTGAGTGTGTGTCGTGAAGGACTGGTGCATCCTCCCTGTGAAGGAATGGTGCATCTTCCAGGGTGTGCTCTTACCTTGCATCAAGTCATCCATTTCAGGTTCGCGTTGGATCCAGAGCCTACCGAGAATAAGCGCTTAGAGACAATGAATAAATGAATGATAGAATGTAGACTAATCATTAAAAACCATTAAGACAGGATTTTATTATGATTGTTTATGATATTTTTGTGTTGCATTTAATTCCCAAATAATCTGAAGTGTGGATTTTAAACCTATCCAATGACCACGAAATCCATGTCATGTTGTGTGTAAAGAACAGAAGAATGATAGAATCAGACGAAGCGCTACAACATCCTCCACAAATTTGGAATTCAATCAACCATAACATTATGGCCTACTCCTTGTTTCTCCAATCACTGTCCATTCTCCCAGCTCCACTTCTGGGTGAGCAATTTTGGAGGTAATTTGTAATATATTTTGTTTAAAACCTGACTGAATAATTTTAATGTGGTGGGCAAGATACACATTTGACAGAGCCCACCCCTGCCAAAATGTAAAACTGGCCTTGTTAACACACAGTTAACATCAGAAGTGGATTAATTGCTATGTTTCACACTCTCCATTGGAAACACACCTATAAACTCTCCAGCATCAAGTTCCTGGGGTCATTTCTAGCCAAAGTGGATTTACCGGTGGGTGAAAAGTAAGAAATAAAAATTCAATCGATTATCAGCTTCCTATACACTGTGACACATGGTTTCTATGATCACTCTTTTAATTCAGTTCAATTATTCAGTTTAAGCTTGATGCATGGAATCAAATATCTTCCACCTCTACTTGGTGATGCCTGATAGTATGAACATTCTGAAGAGACAGAGAAAAGTTAGTTAGATGACGTCAAAATGTGTTTTATGCAAAAGAGCAGATTTGTTTGACTCGGTTCTTACTCTTTGCTACATATCTTAGGTCTACCATAACTTAGAATTACACAATTAACTAGTTCTCTCATGGAATGTAAGTTAAACATTGACCACAGCATGGGTGACTTGTGTATGTGTGAAGGTACCAGTGATATGGAGGTGTAGGTTGGAATTTTAGGGAGACATGTCTGGCCATAATTTATGTGGCTTTTCTAGAGGAGCTCATAGTTATTCCAGCATGACACAATGATATGACAAGTAATCTCCCCTCATGTAGCTATCAAGTACTTTATTTAAAAGGAATGAATGATGATTTTATAGTTGTGGAAGCCATTATTCTGACACCTAGTGGCCTAGATCCACTCTACGAAGCACAAACAAGTTGATTTGATGACTAAACATTAATTTGATCCTTTATCTCGTGAAATACAACACTGTTTGCTGCGGTTATTGTTCAAGGAACTTGCTAAAGTTGCTAATGTTTATTTGGGCTAATTAGGAAGAACGATACCTGCTGAATACCTCTTCCTCATCCATTTTACCAAGTTTTTTGCGGTGGTAGGTGGATTGGTGACTCAAAATGTTCATATGTGTGAGTGTGTGTCGTGAAGGACTGGTGCATCCTCCCTATGAAGGAATGGTGCATCTTCCAGGGTGTGTTCTTACCTTGCACACAGTGATTCTGGGTAGACACTGGACCCAACCTCATCCCAACCTGAAATGGGTAAGCGCTTAGAGACAATGAATAAATGAATGATAGAATGTAGACTAATCATGTAGACTAATAAGGATTTTATTATGATATTTTTGTGTTGTATTTAATTCCCAAATAATCTGAAGTGTGGATTTTAAACCTATCCAATGACCACGAAATCCATGTCATGTTGTGTGTAAAGAACAGAAGAATGTTAGAATCAGATGAAGCGCTACAAAATCCTCCACAAATTTGGAATTCAATCAGCCATAACATTATGGCCTCCTCCTTGTTTCTCCAATCACTGTCCATTCTCCCAGCTCCACTTCTGGGTGAGCAATTTTGGGGGTAATTTCTAATATATTTTGTTTAAAAACTGACTGAATAATTTTTTGAATGAAAGTTTTTATATGTGTTATAAGAGGTTAACTGGCTTACACAGAAATCTAACTTGTGATATACTGATTTATTTATTTAATGATAAGGAAGAGTAACGACACAAAAGAAACTAACTGAAGATAATGACTAATTTTGACTAACAAAAATATCTATGCATTTCCAGTACCATTCTCTCTGTATAATGTATATCCTGTTAATAAACAAGTCGCAATCTCAGGTGCTGAATTCCAATCCAATGTTAGAAACTGCGGATGTAACATATTCACACACAAAATATTACAGAAATACGTACTGTCCGCCACTGGCACTGTCCTCCTGACCATTGGTCTAGCCACTGGCTGTCCACTGCCCTTATGTACTGCGAGGAAAGCAGTGAAAGAGCTGCTCACTCCTGACTGTACACTGAGATCCACCACCTTTTTTCTCAAGCTTTTGTCTTTTGTTTCTCTCTCCTTCATTTCCAGAGACTGGATCAAGGTTCGAGCAGCCAGTCGATGAATTCCTAGTCTACAAAGAATACCAACAGTGATAATGAGTTATTTCCAATTCAAGAGTATGAGAGTTATATAAGAGAGCATGAGGGGTGTCAAAAATCTCAGGGAAAGCATGTGCTATCCATGTCCAGCTTATTTTTGTTTGTGTGTTACCCTTTATCCTCAGCTGGTTTAAGGCTGAAGTTCAGCTGGTTGGTCACAGGCTGTTCTGCCAATGTGTACTGCACAGTGACGGCTCCTTTAACACCTCCAGAAATCTGAAGAAATCAGATAATATGGGTATTATTATCACATCTGCATTTGCACCCTTGATGAACACCTGATTTAGAGAAGTGGTTCCCAAAGCTACTGCCGGGGCGCAGCAATGAAATACAGAGCGCATGTCATGGACAATAATTCCAATATAAATGTGTCTGAGTGGGGGGCTGAAAACAATTCTTATATACAGACGTGAGGCACTACAGAAAACATTTGGGAAACACTGATTTAGAGTACACCCAAGTGTTTAGAGACACGTAGACATGGAAAAATTGGCTACATTTCTCAACTAAATTAAAAGTGTCAAAAAACATACAGAACTGTGTTAAAACAAGATATTTGCTATGTCTTGATCATTTTTGTCACTGCATAATTCCATATTATAAAAAGGGGTGCTTTTCAAAATGTAAATCAAAATAGAATACAACAAGGTGCAAATCATTTAAACTCTATATTTGATTGAACCTAGTGCAAATCCAGCATATCACATGTTGAAGCGAAGCAGTTTTGTTGTTAGTTGAATACCCATTTTGAATACGAGGGACATATTTACTGTACATCACTGCAGTGCATTGCACCAGCACTTCTTAGCCACACTCTGTAAGCATTTGGGAACATTCATTCATTCATTTTCTGTAACCGCTTATCCAATTCAGGGTCGCGGTGGGTCCAGAGCCTACCTGGAATCATTGGGCGCAAGGCAGGAATACATCCTGGAGGGGGCGCCAGTCCTTCACAGGGCAACACAGACACACACATACTTTTGAGTCGCCAATCCACCTACCAACATGTGTTTTTGGACTGTGGGAAGAAACCGGAGGGAACCCATGCGGACACGGGGAGAACACACCAACTCCTCACAGACAGTCGCCCAGAGCGGGAATCGAACCCACAACCTCCAGGTCCCTAGAGCTGTGTGACTGCGACACTACCTGCTGTGCTGTGTGTGTAGTTGTGAAAGTGAAATGTTTTCCCATTCTTGCTTGATATTCAGCTGCTAAACAATTTGGAGACTCTTTTGTCATATTTTAATTTTCATAATGTGCCAACTGTTGGGAGGTCAGTTTAATACCCGGGTCTTACTTCAGAGCTATGCTATTGTAATAGTAGTTTATTGGCGGTATGCAAGGACTTTTCTGAAAAAGACGTCATCTGGATGGCAGCAGGTGTTACTCTAAGATAACTGAACTGTGAATGACACTGAGAAGAGCAGCTTTTGGCCCCGATTGAGGAGAAGGCTAGAGTGTTGAGAAAAGCTCATCAAATGGCAAAGTGTGTGTGTGTGTGTGTGTGTGTGTGTTGGGGGGGGGGGGGGGTATTAAGGACATGTCCCTGCCACTGCTCCTTCATCGAGAGTCTTTCTGGTATTTAAGGAGTGAAATGATGTTGGCCCAGGGTATCAGGCTGATGACTATGTGCTACAGGCAGTAATGCCATAGCAGGACAACACCTTCCTCTATATTAGTTCTGACTAAGCATTTGTTTTAAAAACAAGCCTCAGAAGTTTAAAGAGATAGTGAGAAATAATTGTTTAGTCAAGAGAATCAAAACTGCTGATAGGAACACATGGATGATATTTAAAATACTGAAAGATATAATTTTCCTACAGTTATAAAAGCTCTCTCACCTTTCCACTGAGCTGAGAGTAAAGAATTGCCCTTTGACCTTTGAAAAGGACTTTGAGGGCTGGAGACAACATAGTGATGGATACATCATCTGGAACAGTCCATTTCACAGTGATGTCCACAGCAGAAGGCTCCAGAGCGAAACTGAGAGACTGCATCACCTGCGGAAAAATGAGGAATATTTTACTCCACTTTTTTCCCAATTTTTATTTACTGCTACTTCCACCCAGTAGCTTATTCTCCCCAGTCTCCCACACGCTAGAGAGCGAAGACAGCATTTGCCAGCCACACCATTTTCAGACTGCCCTTGAGTGGAGTCAACAGTTTGGAAGGAGAACACTAATGCTTTAACTCATTTTTTTTAGAATGCAGAGTTATGAGAGAAGTAGGAGGGTCACTCCATTCTTTTATGTCTTGCTTTTCTACGTACTTTGAGCTGTAGCCTGTCCTTGCTTTTGATGAACTGAGCGATGCCGCCGCCTTCCTTGGCCATTCCTGTGACCAGTGCAGTGCTGGCTCCCTGCCCAATGCCAAAGGTGAAGCACCTAATGTTAAGATAATGCCCAGAGGTTTAGTCCATCCTGTCAGTTCTGTAAACTACAGACTCAGTAAACTGATTTACTGAACACCAGACACATGTCTGCGAGTGTAAGTGAGAGAATACACTGACCTGTGGGATCTAGAGTGCATTCGAACCAGGTCCAGGATGTCCTTGACATTCCCGACATCTCCATCCGTGAAAACAAACACCTTGTAAAAGGGTAAAAAATAACCTCAGGTTTAATGTTCTACACACATACCATCAATTAATAGCCTCCCCTCCTTTTGGAGATCAAGGAGAATAAAGCAATGCTCCATATGCTGGATCTGTGCAATACCAATTTAATACAGCGGACAGTAATTATGATTTGATGATGATATTTATTCATTTATTTTTATGAGGGTTTTTCCAATTCTATTCAAGGGTCATACGCCAAAAAACGGGTTGCAGAGAAATATAATAATGAAATTCTTGAATTTTAACAAGCATATAAACACAAGAGGAACATGTACATGAACGCCCCCACGTTTAAGCTTTACATTATTCTGCAAACCAGACTGTGTAGTCACCCACATCTAACACTTCTGTGATATAAAACTAAATCCAGCTTCTTATTCTGCAGCATTTTTTAAGTCTTCTGGTTCTACCTTACACGCTGCAATAGCATCTGGCACTAGAATGCATTAATTCACCATTTAAGGTGGAACTGGAAAATTAACCAGCTACCGAGATATCACCTACTACCAGTGATGTTTTCTGCTTGTTGTGATGAAAAGGGTCATAATGCATTGAAACTATAATGGGATTAATTCAAGTGCATGTGTGTATGTATTAAATATATATATTAAATATGTTATAGCCTCCTGTTCACTCTGTGTTTTGGGGTGTATTTTGTCTGGTATGGCCACCCCCTGTCAGAACACAAGCGATGAACTTTCCCTCACGCACACAGAGAACACGAGCAGTGAGTTTGGTACTGTCTTGTCCTCGCACAAGGTGGGTTTTCTTCACTAAAAGTGTATGTACCTCCCAGAAAATGTTTTCTTGTTTGCGAGAGCACTGCTGTATATATGTTACCTAAAATATTGTATAATGTTAAAAATTTGGTGTATTCCATCTACATTATTATTGATAAAAATCGAGACAGATCAATAAAGAAAAACTTATTGTGATAATATTTTTGTGACTATATTTTATAGTTTATAAAGCAGAAAAAACTGACATTTGTTGTGGGCTTATTTCCTGACAAGAGACTTCCATCCCTAGGCAAAACACAGAAATGGGACTCACCCTAATTGTGAATACTAATAGTGGTGTTGAAAATAAATAGGCCAACATCAATTATATTTAGTTTTATAACATAGACATTAGTTTTACAACATATAACATGTTCAGAGTTAGTGCTGCCTATAAATCAAAAGACAAAATGTGGGTCATAATTAATTTTTTGGAAAAACCCCTGTTGTAGAAGAACGTACACTATTTATTCATTCATTATCTGTAACAGCTGTTATCCAGTACAGGGTCCCGGTGGGTCCGGAGCCTACCCGGAATCATTTTTAAAAACACTATTATATAACTATTAATATTCTAATGTGCACACACTGTGGACTGAGATGTTTAGCTGTGCACACAAAGCCTGTATCTCTCTAGAACATCTTAAAATGAATGGGACACTCTCCAGCAGTTGCACATGTGCTAAAATCACTACGCTTAATGTCAAATGTGGTTTAAAGGGGTGAATAGCTCATTCGCACTGGGCATGGAGCTGCGGAATGTCTTCTAAAAGTTGTTTAAAGCATTTTTACCCAATTTTTGAACAGCTAACAGACAGTTTGAAGTACATCCAGTAACTTTTATTTTCTTAAATAAAAGAAAAAAGTTACTTAAAGTTCTTAAAGTTTCTCTTTGTTTTCTTGCATCCAGGTACCACAACCTAAATAGTGCTTAATAGTTCAAATGTGCTGGATCATTTCTGTAGCCCAGAATGGATAGAGTGTGTCCTTGATAGAGTGAGTGGCGTGGTACCTGTCGGGGGTGATCTGGAAGGTAAACTTCACTGTAGATATGCTTCAGTGGTTTCAGGAGCTCTGTACCTCCCATGTCCGCATTTATAGCCGCCACCTTCTTCATCGCCTCCTCCATCGTCTTCTGAGTGTATTCCACACTCTTACTGGAATCAAAAATAATTTCATGAACCACTAAGGTTCTCTCAAACCGAGGTTATTTTACAAATAATAAAGACCACATGGTACCCACGGGAAAAAGGACTGAAAATCCGAGCCAAAGCCATAAATGTTAAAGTAGCAGCCGAGGGGCAGACTCTTCAGCAGCAGGAGAAGGGTTTCCTGTAAAATTTGTCAAATATGAAGCATCAACAAGCACATCAATAACATCAACCTATCATACATTACCCACAAACTAGCTAGGTCTCGCCAACTCCCACCACATGCTGCCAAGGTGAGGAGAAGAACACAAGCCTTCTCTGAGATGTAAAATCAGCCACTGCTTTTTTAACTGCCAAGGACAGCTCAACAAGCTTGGAGGAGAACATTAAAGGAACACTATATAATATTTTTACAGTAAAATCACAGCTTCAAAATAACTGATGACCCACTGAGCTGTAATAAGGAGAACAGAGCCTCTGTCCTTGTTAATCCAGGCTCTGCACTGAAAAAACAGCACTATGTGAAAATAAATCACATTGGGGAGGCCCAGTAGAAACAAAAATCTTACCTAGTGTTCCTTTAAATGCACCTAAGAGGGAAGATTTCTATCATTATTCCTACTCATGCATCTACACCTATGCTGTAGGTACTTGCTATACATATCACACTACTCTGAATTACTGATAATTTCCAACCAATTCAATTATGAATATGTTACCCGGGCACTTATGATTGAGGACCCTTGCATGCTGCCAGACTGATCCATTAGAAAAATAAACTCTCCACGTTTTCCAAAAGAAGATGCCACCTCTGGAGGGAATTCTGGGTAAAGACTGAGCATGATGACAGGGTCACTCATCAGAGAACCTGCAATAATAAAAAAAGAGTTCTCTTTAATGACCATATGGGGGCACAGTGGTGCTGCAGGTACTTCGTGAGATCTCAAAGTACTAGGTTTAATACTCTCCTAAGGTCGCTGTTGTGATCTAATCATGTCTGCATGAATTTCCTCACACACACCTGTTGGTAGTTGGATTGACTTTCCAATTGTACATTTTTGTGAGGGTGATATCCCGCTATGGAGTAGTGCCTTTTATTTCTAAGAGAGTCTCAATGCTGCTTCTCTTCCTGCACAAATGATGCACCGGATGAGCTCCCTAAATATTGTCTAAACTATGGAGTGATGTCAATATAAACACTGGAGACGCACTGAGATAACATTTGTAGTGGAGCAACCGGTAACTGGTACAAAAGAGACCAAAAAATATATAAAATGAGAAAAGGGAGCACAAAAGGAAGCTAAAATAAATTAGAAAAGATATATCAGTAGAGCTTGACAGTAATTCACTATCAAAATATATCGCAATACAAAATGTTTCAATAGCAATGATATGGTTTTAAATACATTTTCAATATTTCATTATTCATTTACAACATTTGTTGCTGATTGTTACGAATTCACGGTTGGCGGACTGACGGAGGTGGACGCAAACGCTAAAACACATATACTTTAATCTAACAAAACAAAGAAACAACACGACATAACTAGGAACATAGCAAAACCAAACAAGAACAAGACTAGAACTTAGCAAAACAATACCTACAATACAACATGACTTAGGGAGTAAGACGAAAGGGAGAACGATACAAAACAACCTGACAGGGAAACAAACGATACAATACAATGACTGATACCAGGAAGTGACACAAAGGGGACTTAAATACATCAACAAACGAGAAACACCTGAAACGGATAACGAGGGTAAAGGACAAGGAGGCGGAACAAAGGCGGGACATGGGCGGAGACAAGGACAAATAAACAGAGCCATGTGTAAAATGAGCACATGGCTAGAAAAATAAACACAGGACGTTACACTGATTGACTTTCTTTACACGGCCTGCCTTAAGTTCATTGCACTCAATTTTAAAGATAAATAATTTAAAAATACAAATTTTAACAAAGCAAAGAGGTTTATGTTTGACGGTGATGTCATGTTTCTTTTTTGTTTTGGCAGTTTTTTCTGGGACACTTATATTGTTAATATCGATATTAGAATGAAATCTTATCAACCAATATTAAGAAATAAATTGTGATATTAATTTTGGCCATATCGTCAAGCCCTATGGAGCTGTCTAAGACACAAAAAAAGCTGTTTTATTTTAGTTGTGTTCTCAGTTAGAAAAAAATGTTCAACGTCCTTTTTTCACACCTTTTTCATCATAAACTTTATTGATAGCTCAGTCCCTGCTTAAACTGGGTAGCCCTCCAATCCTGGCTCTTTTAAACAATCACAATCTCCACATACTCATTTTACTTGTTCGTTTGCCCACTTTGTGCTCACTTCCTCTCTTTCTTACTATTTTACACTGCTTGTTATGCCACAAACAGGGCCCCCACCTCATGGTCCATAACCTTGAAAAAATAATTTGTAGAATTTGTTTTGGATTTTGGTGAAGAACTCCTAGATATTTTGCATGCTGGAAATGTGGGACGCTTAATTGTCATGGTTACGCTAAACTCTTACCACATTTGGTGTTGTTAAGTCCTGCCTCCACAATGGCAGTGGGCTGATGGGTGTTCTGGTAATAAAGCAGTATCTCCACATCTCTGTCAAACTTGTGGCCTGGAGAGAGGCTCACCTGTATTCAAACAGTCATTGGGCTTGTTAATCAAGGGTGTTAGAATAGGAAAACACTGGATTAAGCAGGATAAGTGCAGCCTAAGACTACCAGAGGCCATCCTCATATGTTTTATTTTCCTCATCCTACCCCCATTAATATACATACAGCAAACGACCACACACCTCTGCCTCAGTGTGATCTGTGGTGAGGTAAATCAGCTGCTCCAGGGAGCAGTTGGACTCCACTTTAGAAACAGAGAGGGGGGAGATGATGTGGACACGAAGTGACAACGTATATGGCACTAAACTTGCAGTAACAACTGTGACCTCAGTCACAGGACTCAGATCTGGAAAAAAAGATACAGACCCAAATAAAACACATTAAATATCATAACTCAAAGAGGACTAGAACAGGACTGGAAAAGGTCAGAGAGGAAATTATAAACAGATCATAAACTCTGTTGTAGATCAAAAATGTGTGTTAGTAATAAATGTTTATGGCTTGCCCATGTCACTGGGTGTGTATCGAGGGTTGAGTACAGCTGGCAGACAGAAGCGCAAGCCATGATCCGCCTCCACGGTCAGCTCAATGACGTAGATGAGGGTCACAGTGGCGCTCTCCTTTGAAGGAAGGCTGCCCACAGCAAGACGGAAAATATCTGGACTTTCATCACTTTCCTCCAATAGAAATGCCAGCTGCCCTGAACTTAACGCATCCTCATACTTCTCCTGAGCCTGAACAAGAGCGGGAACAATGCATTACGATTGTACTATACAAAGAAATATTAGGGATGCATGAGGGTATCAGAATCATACTGGTGTCTGATGATGTCTATGATGTTGTAATTTCACTACAGCCAATGTGTACTAACTTTTATTGTATCCTGTAAATATCTGGACTGTCAGATTTACCTCCTGCTTGGAGTGAACCTCGGCCACCACCTCCTGTCCGCTGACATTGGCACTGAAGTGACAGACAGCTGCTTCTGCAGGTAACGGGAACACGAATGTGGCTTCCACTGGAGACTCCTCCTCATTTACGTACTGCAGGGTGGATGTGACTGTGGCAACAAAGCCCTTCACCTGCACCTCCACGTCCACACTCTTTAGAGGAACTTGGGTTAGAGGGAAACATTGAACACTTCCATTTTCAAAACATATTTCACACAGCTGGAAAGTATCAGACCATAACCTTCCTTTCAACCACTACCACTTACATGAGGAATGGACGTCTAGAGGTCAAGTCACAGTGATCTACTATACAGGAGTTTTTTGCTAGTACGGACCACACCTGTAGAGGCTGAAAAGGGGAGGCGAACTCAGAAGTCTTTTGGGGAAGAGTTCAGGGCGGCTTATGAATGCGTATGAAGCCGGACCCCCCCGTTGGATAAATGAATATGAGAAAAGGGTGGAGACGGGGTGGAGGCGGGAGCGAGTTTAAAACAGGAGGCTCAGTGGGCTTGATAAAGGCCGAACACGGCTCCGAATATGGGGATCAGCAGGAATGACCCAGCGCGGAGGTGCGAGCTGACGTCGTGAAGCAGTCGAGTCAAGATCCGTCTCCTGAACTAAATGAGGTGAGTTTGTCTGACGTTGAAATGACGTGAATTTGCAGGGTATATATAGGGCTGAGAGGAGGAGTTCGGGCGTGGTCCTACTCCCAAAATTATGTTATTAGCATAACTTCACTTTGCTAGTACGGACCACGCCCGTAGAGGCTGAAACGGGGAGGTGAACTCAGAAGTCTTTTGGGGAAGAGTTCAGGGCGGCTTATGAATGCGTATGAAGCCGGACACCCAAAAATTTACAGGAATGCTGGTCATTAAGTGCTACAGAATGGATAGGTTCAGGTACTCTCGTCAAGGGTTTGATTGGTGTCCTGATTGTGTTTAGGTGAATGAAGGGGTTAGTGAGTCTTTGAATGAACTACCTTTAATAAACTGGTGTATGACTGAGTGTCATGTGAGACGGTAGAGAAATAGCATGAGTAAGTTGAATGTCCTTTATTGATTATGATAACCGAAATTCTAGTGTGACTGGTAATTTGAGTATTCAGATGCCGCAGTGGTAAAGGGGTGATGATTGTGAAAAGTGATATAGAGTCAGAGTTGGTCTTAAGATGGACAAGATCATCGCATTGGCAGAAATCAAATTGATCAACTAATCATAGAATTTTAACGTATCACCAGCTAAATGTCATTAAGCTACGGTGTAACAATAATAGTGACATTTATCTGGGGCCACCATGCACTGGACAGAGTTTTGCTAAGTCCAATTTCTACTTCAGTGTAATTGATGGTGATTGGGTAATAGTGAGGGGTCTGAGGCTGGCAACAATAGGTGGAAAGTGGATTAGTTGCAGCCTTGAAGTCAAGTACTACAGAGGGGCAGTGTTAATAAAGCGAGATATTCTTCGTTGGCAGGTGTGCCCTGGTGGTGCCTTTCCAATGGCATAGAGGGAATCGAGAACGGAATGGTGATCTAGAGGGATGACAGATGAGGCCAGTTAAGAAGCCCAAAAAGGTCAGCACCGCAGGAAAGGCGAGATAGAGAGAAGGCATTTTGTCACACGGGAGAAAACTCTGAAAGAGAAAAATCCAAAAGGTGCTGAGGAGCTCAAGCAAGGTGGCAATGTAGAAAGTTGACTACAAGATAATGAAGATGCCTAGAGGGTGTTGAAAAAACATGTGCCAGAGGTGGCGTCAAGTGCCTGAGTGCTGGTCCAAGGTAACCTAGGGAGAGAGCATAAGCTGGAACGTAGGGGCTAGATAGCAGCGTGGTTGTGAAGACAGGAGGACAGGTTGAAGGTCCACAGCGCCTAGAGGAATCAGTGCGAACCGTACCATAGGAGGCAGGGTGAGGTGCTGTTGCTAGCAAGAGATGAAAGAATAAGGTCCTCGGTGGCACCAGCTGGAAAGTTAGAAGCTGAGAGCGACAAGGCTGCATGTGAGAGGGTGAATTGAATTTGAGGTGGCGTCAAGGGCCTGAGTGCTGCGTAGGGGGGCTGGACCAAGGCCACGCCTGAGAAGAGAGCATAAGCTGGAACTTAGGGGCTCGGAGCGGCATGATCGCGAAGAGTAGAGGTCAGGTTGAAAGCCCGCAGCTGCTGGAAGAATTAGTACGAACAGTACCATAAGAGGCAGTGCGAGGTGCAGTCGCTAGGAGAAGCTTAGCTGCAAGCAGAAGCAGAAGGTAAAATCCAGCAGGAGAGAGTGCAAGCCGTACAGTGAATGCAGGGCGCCGTTTGTTTGTGAGGGGAAGGCATAGGGATGAGCGTCCACAGCAGTTTTTGAGGAGAGTGTGCAAGCTGAGAAGTTGGAGGTGGGCGGTGCAGCCGCAAAGCTATGGGGTTGGGACGAAGGTCTGTGGCATGAGAGAGGAGGGCTGTAAAGGAAGAGGCAGAATGCAGCGAAACCACGAGGGGAAGGGGATTAGGATGAAGGTCCACATCAGGAGAGAGGGTGTGCTGTAAAGGAAGAGGCGGGGTGCGGGACAGCCGCAAAGCAGAGGATTAGGACATGGCCTATAACGGCACCCGGGAAGATGATGAGCTGGAAAATCAGAGACTCGGAGTAGTGCAGCAGCAAGAAGTGGGGGATGAAGGTCCACCGAAGCACCTGAAAACAGAGCAGGAGCTAGAAGCTGTAGAGTGTGAGCAGCAAGGCAACACAGAGGAGGGTCCGGTACGATAGTCCACAGCAGCATCTGAAAAGAGAGTATAAACTGGAAGCCGGAGGGTGGGAGAAGCACATCAGCAGAGGAGTCAGGATAAGAGTCTGCAGCAGCACCTAAATAGAAAAATGAGAATTGTAATGTTAGAGGCAGGGTATGGCGTGGCCGCAAATTGAAGAGGTTGGGATGAGCGTCCATGAAGTATGCAAGCTGCTGATGTAGAGGCTGGGAGAATGAGACGATCAGATGGGAGCGAATCTAGGGTGAGGAAGCTGTGCAGCAAGGAAACTGCATAGAATGCCCAGAATGCCAGGCAGGAGGTAGGCCCACAACAGCAACCTGTAGAGGGGGTGCGAGCTGGAAATTATGAGGCATAGAGCAGCAGCAGGGGAAGAGGGTGGAAAGAAAATGAATCAGCAATGAGGAAGCCATGCAGTGAGAAGAACGCATCGAGTGCCCAGAGCGCTGGACAGGAGACAGGCCCGCCGCAGCACCTATAGAGGGGTGTGGGCTAGGAGGTCTGAGGCATACAGCTGCGGCTGCAATGGGGGAAGAAGTGGGAAGATGAAGGGAGGGGTGGGATGATGCGTAGAGTAGACCTACGAAGAGTAGACCACGTCGAGTGGTCAGAGCGCTGGACAGGAGACAAGCCCGCCACAGCACCTATAGGGGGGTGCGAGCTAGAAGGTCTGAGGCATGCAGCTGCGGCTGCAACGGGGGAAGAGGTGGGATGATGAAGGGAGGGGAGGGATGAAAAGAGGAGGGGTGGGATGATGCGTAGAGACAGATGTAGAGAAAGAAAAAGGGGAGGGGTGGGATGATGCGTAGAGACAGATGTAGAGGAAGAAAAAGGGGACGGGTGGGATGATAAAGGGAGGGGTGGGATGATGCGTAGAGACAGATGTAGAGGAAGAAAAAGTGGGAGGGGTGGGATGATAAAGGGAGGGGTGGGATGATGTGTAGAGAGGATAAGAGAGAACGAAACGATCTCGGAGGGCTGTGTCTAAATGGGTGCAATGCTGTCAATCAAGGTAGTGTTCAAATGGAAAGAGGAGCCGATTTGGAATGGAGGCTTAAACATGCTGCCTGCTTTTTTTTTCCCAACATTTCAGATAGGACCAGCTTGGCAAGCAGTGTAGTTAAATTACTGCATTGGAGTAATTTAAATAACTATTTAATATTGCAGATTCTAAGCCATTATCCAATTCAGCTCAGATAATTATATTATTATCAAAACAGCCCTCTAAGGTACCGACCTGTGAGACAGCAAAGACTATAAGACATTGAGGCTAATGTCTCCAGCTTAGACACAACCAGAAAGGGTAACAGGAAGACGAAGGATACTCCAGCAGGGGGCGTCGAGTCGGAGATAGAAGGTTGTGAAGTCATCGCATTGCTGCGCAGGGGATCCTTACACCGGCAGACAGGTTTCTCTCTTTAGCTGAGTGAGAGACGCCATTGTTTCGGAGCACGTTGCTGGAACGCCGAGGCTGTTCTGCCGGAGAGGAGGACGTTGTAGAGCTCGTAGCTGTGGAGCCGTGACGACGGTAGATTTCCCCAAAACACGAGGCAGTCCCGTCCGTAGCAGCATAACCGGAGATGAAGATAAGGGGAGGCTCGAAGCCTTGCACCAGCGTCGGAGGGAGATGTGGGGATCACTCGGGAGGCCGAATGCAGCGGGAGGAGAAGCAGGAGAACAGAGCACCGATCCGGAGCAGGTAAGACAGCAGGGCATAGAACAGTTGAAGCGGTTATAGGCGTGACAACAGCCGTACGTAACTTCAGATACCGGGCAGTCCCATAGCTGTTTAGCCGGAGCGAGTTAAAAACAGGAGGCTCAGTGGGCTTGATAAAGGCAGAACATGGCTCCGAATATGGGGATCAGCAGGAATGACCCAGTGCGGAGGTGCAAGCTGACGTCGTGAAGCAGTCGAGTCGAGATCCGTCTCCTGAACTAAATGAGGCGAGTTTGTGTGATGCGGAAATGACGTGAATTTGCAGGGTATATATAGGGCTGAGAGGAGGAGTTTGGGCGTGTTCCTACTCCCAAAATTATGTTATTAGCATAACTTCACTTCTTTACAAACTTGACTCTGACTGAACTCATGAGACAATTTAACATACAGCTGAGCTTTTACTTTTCTAGTAGTTCATCTTACCCTCTATAATTTTTCAGCCATCACTCATTAGTGGAAAATAAATCTAACCTCCTCTGACCCAGTTTTGCTTGGGAGGCAAAACTTACTCAAATGTTGCTGGTATAGATCGGCTAAAGAACAGCTGGCTCATACCGAAATACAGACACTTGGAGAAAGGCGTGTTCAAGAAGATAAATCCATATGATGAACTTAGATATTTGTCAAAATCCTGCATATTTTCAAGTATATTTTTACAAGATATGTTTTAAAATAATGACCATCAAAGAAAAAAAAATCAAAAAGCTGATACCTTGAGTACATCCCTCTGTTATCAGGCCGCAGCTGTCCATGTTTATTTTAGCCTGTTGAGTAAGAAAGCTGGTTGTGTGTATCTGCAAGAAAGGTGTGGATGGACATGAATGGCTTGACATGAAGTAATAAAATTATTTGTGTCCATTGTCAGAAAAACTGTTACTGAGGCGTTCCCTTTTGCAGTCTCTGTGGTGGTATCCTCAAGGGCACATATTCTGTACCTATAAGGGGTATTAGAGAACATAACTGTACCTTATTTTATTGTAATTGTAGATTTTAAAGTTGCGTTGATTTCATACGCTCCATTTAATTTCCAGGACCTATATTATATTCTTTCATTTTAAACATAGTTCTATAATGAAAACTCATGGAGAAGAGAATATAATGAACCCACAACTTGACTTTAAAATCACTGTTGTACATTTAAAGCTACTGCTTTTACCTTTAGTGACAGTAATGTACCTGAACTGTACCTTTTTCCTGAAAGTATAAAAGGTCCTTATAGATAAGTCACTTAATTGTGGGCTTGGTGACAAAGCAGAACATTTTAATTTATTCTCAAACAAATGCCATTTGCTGGGATTTAAAACGTAGCATTATAAGAATATTTCATATATTGATTCAGTTTATAGGATATGATTCATCCATGTCAGGTGCCTACACACAATCATTGGGCACAAGTCAGGGAACATATAAATATTTGCTCTGGGAAAATGGCACTTACACAGCAGGTTAACATTTTTTTACAGTGTCTAGTCTGCTACAACAATCACTTCTGGCTACTCAGAACAGTTCCAAGACTTAAGGAGGAAAAATTCCGAGATCCGAGGTTTACCAAAGGTTCTGTACTAAAACAATTATAAACGTTAACTCTCCAGTGTGTGAGAAAATTTCTGGTTCTGTTGGGGAATTCAAAGCAAATCTCAGGTGAGTTGCAGCTTATTGACACTATATAATGAATAATCACTGCATAAATACAAAAGAAGCGTCTTGAAAGTTAATCATATTATACATATGCAACAACACTTATTCACTGCAATATTATAAGGGCTTGATTATCGAAGAAAAAAAAACACTGTTTTAATAAATGGCTGTTTTAATATAAAACAGAATTATATAATAATTAATATAATGTAATTAGTATAGTAACAATAGCAGAATATATCACTTTACAAAAATAATAATAAGGAAGCATGTCACAGTTCTAACATCAAGTGATTTATTTTTTTTTGTATTATACAGCATGCATTGATTATAATAAGATAAATAATGAAAGGGCTCCTACCTACCTGTGTGATGGAACAGCATGTGGTGAGATGTTCCTGGCTTATGGTTTAAAGAAATAAGGGGTGGGGGTGGTTTTTTAGCCAAGGGGGCAGTGCTCGTAGAGCTAGAGTTTACAGAGCGCTACACAACAGATTCTGTAACATAGAATCTATATATGGTTTGAATAATCAAAATTAAATTCTTGAACTTAATATCTTTCCTGCATTAACAATATAATACATTGTATGGCCAGCAGTGAACATCTGCTTATTCAACAGACCTCCACATATTGATGGTATTTATAAATACATTCAGCCAACTGTGTCCTGTGGGTAGCATTCTGTCAACAGTGTCCTTTGGGTGGCATCCTGTGGATGAGGTCTGTACAGAGAGTCTGGTACCTATCACCACCTAATGTGGCCAATAACTGCCTACTACTGCTGGAAAAGAAATTTGATTGACCCACAAAAGGTCCAATCACAACTCTGCTTATTTTGGCATGATGTGTGGAGGCAGTCTTTCACTTTAAAGGAGTGCCAGAGTCAGTACAAAATGATAGAATCGTGACAGTGAGGCCAGTTTATCACACTGAAAGTATCAGATGCTCCATCAACTGCTGAACATAATGTCTGTGTCTGACAATAATATTTTAACCCAGACTTCTTTAACCTTCCTCCTGTGTTAGCTTTCTGTTAACATCTCTTATGTTAATGGGTCGGTTTTGAACCGTGTCTTAAGTCAGCCATAAGATCCCCTAAAAACAATTAATAATCAACCAATTTGTTTCTTTCCTCTTGTTTACCTTGTTAGGTTCCTTATCCATGAAAGGATTGGTTTTAATTTTTCATTGTTGCAGACTGTAAACTGGAGACTTACACTCTACAAAACACAAACTCTAAACTGACTGAGCCTTACATGTCCGGACATGTCTGTCTTTCCTTGTTTTGTGAAACAGGCAAATATAGAAGCCCCTAACTGAAGCTGGAGTGGTTGTAGGAGGAGCCAGCTGTAGGCTGTTGGTGTATAGTGTGTTTATGAGTCCAGATTTGTGTAACGCCCCATCCCTTTAAATGTATTATTTAAAGTTATTGCAAATAATATGGATGGGGCCCTGGGTTCTATAATTATATTCTGCCGTCACTAGGATGTACCTGGTGGCGGGATTCAAGGGTTTTGTGCTATAATCAGTATGGTGTCCCCAATTAATAAACACAGCAAGTCAATAACAACAATAACACTTTCAAAAATGATCAAACTTAAAAAGTATGTACTACTGTTTAATTAAACAAATATTTATTGATGTAATAATTTTAAGGTTTACTTGAAAACTCCAATATTCAATCATTTTCTTAAAGGCTTATTTTAAAGTTATCTGTATACCTCTCAGAAGTTTTCAATACACCAAATTTCATGTGATCATCAGCGAATGATACAGCCGAAACCTATCTTTATACCTTAAGAATATTGGGTTTATTGACGGCATAGATTGGGTTCTTTTATTATCATTGATTGTTTTTATGATGCTTAATTAGCATCTGTAATTCCCCAAGCCAGATTGACTTTTTTTGTTTTGAGAGAGAAATTTGTTTGATGATAATATCTCTGCTTGGTTCAAGTGTCTTTGTTGGGCATGTTCAGGCGGTATCTAGAGTTACTTTAATCTTTACCCTCGTTGTATGCCTGTTTCGATGCTTGAGAAAGGTGTGGCCAGAAAACAGCAACCACACAGACTGCTTCACTCCGTAGAGCAAAAGAAAAGAAACAAAAAAGAGTAGCGCTACGGTACCTCAAATCCACAGGGTATCTCACTCGTTTCTTGGTCCTTCTTGCTCTCAAGCTCTCTCTCTCTCTCACTCTCTCTCGCTCTCTCTCTCTCTCTCTCTCTCTCTCTCCGACACTCACGGGTGGCGTTGCGTTCTTTCGCCAAACCCAATCAAGCTCTCAGGTACAGTCCCGCCGACTAAACCCTTTCCCTGTCGGCACCGTAGTAGTCTCTCTCGTTAGCAAACGTTCTCCGTCGCCACGCAGTAGTCTCTCTAAATATAAAAGTGCTTTAACTCGTCTGACTTCTACAGCCAAACAGTCTCTCAAGCAACAAACTCTGTTCATTCACTCCGAGCTCACTAAGTCTCACACTGAAAGCTAGGGTATTTACTCAAAAGTACACTGCAATGCTGTTACTACGAGACTTACAAGTTGTTCAACAGACACTTTCTGCAAATATTAAGACCATTTTACTCCAAAAACCTTGAAATAAAACCACTGACCTACAGCCGTGCTTCTGTCGTCTGTTCTTTCCTCGGGTCTCTTTTTTTCTTTTTTTTTCTTTTCCCGTGCGCGTTCCCGTTTTCTTTCCCACCGTTCTCTAGGAGCTAATCACAAGAGCAAAGGAAACCAAAACTCACATCTATCCACTAAGGACGAAACCAAAAGAACATCGACACCCACATAAAGATTGCACCAAGCACATGTTGGTTCTGTACATCCCAAACAAACTTCAGACTCTGTTTCTTTTTTCAGAACTATATATTTATTTCAATTAACCCTTTGTTTGCTTCCCTCCTGAAAACACCTATGTTCCTGTTACTTTACATTTACAGCTAAAACACTTAAACTGTGAAACATAATCTTTCTATTTTATTTCTTCCAAGGGCTACATTTGGCACTTGTTTTTGTTTTCTGATTTGGGTCGAAATTGACCCTAACAACAGTAAAGCCATCATTTTAATAAGAGCATTTTATAATTTACTAAAAAAATGATTATTTTGTTTAAATAGAAGTTCCTGACAAAGTAAAAAATCTTGATGCAATAAACAAATTTATGGAGTACTTGTATGCATTTAAACCCTAAAAACGGGTCGCTCAAGACCCTAACACAAGAGGAAGGTTAATGTGTATCCCTGGTTAATAGGGGAAAATGTAAGGACAGTGTTGACAAAGTCCTGAGAGATTTATAATGTTGTTTGAACAGTGACTTCTCTATTGCTCATAGTGGGTTAAACGACGGTAAAATCCTGGTGCAACTCTAAACAAAAACACACCTGATCCAGGTGACAAAGGCTCTCAGAGGCGTTTGTATATTAGCGCTGGATCAGAGATCTCCAGGGTGGTAGATCTCCAGGACCAGGATTGAGCAGCCCTGGTATCCGCTTCTCCAATTCAGGGTCATGGTGTGTCCGGAGCCTATCTGGAATCACTGGGCGCAAGGCAGGAACACACCCTGGAGGGGGCGCCAGTCCTTCTACTCTGCATATGTTAAAAATTAAATAGTTGTATTCTGGCCCAAATAAATTTGCCGGTCCGGTGGTGGTGTGAGAGGTGGGTGTTTGTGGGGATTAGTAGGGGGTTGAGATCTCAATGCAGCACTCTTGAAATTAGTTTTTTGCAGGTGGGGTGCTGCACTCGCTCACTCACACCTGTGGACAGTTTCACACACTCACCCAGTCACTCTCAGCTGTGTGAATCTGTCCTCTGTGATTCCAGGGAGGTTCTGGACCCACAACCAACCATGAACAGGGTTTGTGGAAAATGAATGAATTAATGGTTATTTTTATTTAATCAAACATACATATGTTTGATACAACCTTCTTCTCTCTTGCTCTCGTGGGAGGCGGTCGCATTTTCTCCCTCTCCGCTCCTTATCTCTCCTGCTTGCTTCTCTGGTCTTGTCTTGTCTACCCCGGGTCTCTCTAACGCCGCTCTTCGAATTACAAATCAGAAATGGAATTGATTAGCTGGTCTCTCAACGCAATTGACACCATCTTCTCAAGGAGAAGTTTGGGCACGGGGGAGCCCTCATGTCCTGATGGAACGACGCTGGCTGGATATGCCATGGATGGATGGGAGAAGTGGCGCGTGGTGTGTCTGACGCCTCTCTCCATTGAGGACATTGAAGATGTATACCTATTTGGATTTATGATCGTGGGCTTTCTGCTGATTGGATTAGGTGGTGCCCTGGTCTATCGGAAAATTAGAAGAGTTGAGTCAGTTGTAAACAGCCCACAGAAACTGACCAACATGATTGATGGGATGGGCAGAGCCGTTGGCGCACAGACTGGGACTGTGAGTAGAAGCTTTGATTCCATCAAGGAGCAACTAACGGCTTTGAACGCCAAGATTGAACGTCTGGAAGACCAGTGCAAAATTGGAACTTTGAATCAGAGGGACTATAGCTAAAAATTCAGCTAACATCTCTGATTCTAACAAGCTGAACTTTATCTGTTTTGGCTGCCCCTGCTATCAGTGGCCTTGGCTGCTGATAGTCTCAACTCCTCCAGAAGGAACGGTCGTCATGGAGATCTGCTGCACCTCCCCTGTCTGAGCTGTGGGCTCAAGGACACGTGACTGCTACTACATCTGGACATTTTCACGAACTGAACCTGCCCCCCCCCCCTTTTCCCGTTGAACACGCCTCCTACTGCTTACGTCACTGACACTATTTGTGTGTATTGCTTTGTGTGTTAAAGGTGTTGTTTTTTTCAAGATCACACACTGTGCTTCTCAAGGCACAGTCTGGGACCTTCTTTTTTTTACCACCACTTCCCTGTTGTAATCCTGCTGTTTTTCTAACTGTAAGATGGCGCGGTGCATCTGCTGCCGTCGCGTCTGTTGCGCAGACCTAACCCCTGATGTTAGCGGACAGACGAAACAATCTTTTCGCTGCAATGTTGTACTTGTATAACTTTGTATGTGACAATAAACTGAATCTAATCTAATCTAATATAAATATTTTGCCATATTCCACTTCTGTGGTTATTATTATAATTATTTTATTTTATTAAAATAATTCTCACAGTGTATCTGAATACAAATGGGCGCAATAAGAAGGCTGAGTTTCTACCAATCATTTCGTGCATCAGTCAATCAAAAGTCTGAAGTTCCTGTCTATCTATTTTTTGCATTATCCAGTGGTTTGAGCACCTTAGCGGCTCTGTACTGACCGTTTAGGGGTTTAAAGTTGTGGTGTTGGAGTTATTTGCAGTGTTGTGTTTTCCCCTTAAGTATGACTCTTAAGGCTTCATTTCTTCTCCTGAGCTGAGGGATTTACTTAAGGGTGTTACACAGAATCCCTTAAAAGATGTCCTTACGTAAGGAAATGTGTTGTTCTATTGTTTCCATGGAAACCGTTGTTTACATGCACTCACTGTGATGCCTGTTATCGCCTCTGTTGTACCAGCTGACAAACTTCAGCAGACGGGCGAGGGCGTTTGAAACTCGGTGAACGATGTGACACACCGTTGACTAATGAACATAAACTACCTACTGACTGGAAGGATCCCGTAGCATAAAATCAGAAAACAATCATTAACTGCATTAATTAAATAATATATGTTATAATCATTTATTAATAATTAATTAATTAATGAGTGTAATTACATTTTTTTAAGTAAGTAATTAAGTTTTTGTTACCTCTTTATATTACTGAATACTTTTCTGTTCCTTTGCTGCTGCATATCCTCACTGTAAATAAAGGACTAATAAAGGATTATCTTATGTTACATTGCTTTATATGGAAGCAAATCTGTCTCATCAGACTTTGAAAAATTACCACATTTGAATTTGTAGCACTGAATTTTTTTGCACTGAAACTATGCATCTGAATATAATTTCTCATGAATAGAACTCGTGAATTTTTAAGAACAAGTTTTCACTGTTATTATTCAACGTTAATAAATTCAGATAAAAAAATTCAAGCTCAAAAAAATAAAAACAATATATTTCGAAGTTGCTCAAATTCGGTAGACGAAATTCAGACACCAAAATACAAGTTATAAAAAATTCAGATACACATCCGGGTCACCAAGGATGAGCAATCGATTCATTTGGATTTTCTCTTTCACCTTAAATGGTGCAGTAGTTACACGCTGTCACCGCTAGATGGCGAAATACGAACACAACTTCCATACCGTGGAAATATTACACGTTTAGCTTCATTCCGCGGATAATATCTCTTTTTTTTCAAAGTGTCTCAGAAATCTGAAAGTCTCACTAAAGACACAATATAACACACTATTGATATGTTGAAGATGAAGAAATTCTACTGTGGATTTTTTTTGTAATGGCCCTGTGAACATAGCTGTGATATGACAGAATAAAAAATCACTGAGGATTTACATCATATAAACCCAAACATTGTGAGATGGTACCTGTTAGTTACAACACATGACGGAAGACCAACTCCTAGGTATTGTCATGCCTACAGCTACTTCCACGTGCCCATTTATCAATCAATAAATAAATAAAACAACCAAACTTTGGAATACTGCTTATGTTTTCCACAAATTTATATTATCTCATTTGAATTAAAATTCTGACATAATTTTCACACTCCATTTCATGCTAGATACATTGTGCTCCAATTAGTGTCAATTTTAAGGCATGTGATTCTTCTGGAAATTAACATGTTACATATTTTTCGCAATTAATTATTTTAGCAATAAGAAGTCTAGTGATTAGATCTAGATATTAGTATTTTATTAGGTGATGTAAACACAACATCACTTCTGTTGAGTTCAGAATGTAGATAAAATATTTTTAATCCTGAAAAATGGATTAAATTTAAGTCACACAGTCTCCTTCTCGCCTCATTTACTCAGTCATGCACACACACACACACACACAAACACACACTCAATCCACACATTTTTTGTAGTTGTTGAATCTGAATATAGGTGTGTTATTTGTCTGAGCTATGAGCTGCAAGATGCAATTTTCTTGTATAAAACCTGTGTCCAAGCTTCATTGTTTGAAGTCAACTCTCAATCTGAAACATTTACTCACTAAATTAATAGATTTTATTTAAAATATTTTAATAATTACAGTGAAATATTAGTGAATTAAACAGCTTTTGTCCTGCATACCACATCTTCCTTCCAAAAAAACAAGGAAATACTAGTATTTTGTCTTGTGATTCGTCATGATTTATCAGTGTCTTTGTGATTAACACAGTTACATTTTTTAATCTATTGACACCACTAAGAGCTAATTCATAAATCAATAGAGATGCTCTTAATTTACTTGAAAAGTAAATCTTGTTATATTTATTATTCAAAGAAATAAATTTCTAGAGTTCACACAGATGATTTACTGATTTAATTTTTGATTATTGACACATTATGAACAGCAACAATATTCTAATGTAGTAAATATAAGTTGTAATGAAAACTTTTTAACAATAATAGCCATGCAAGAGTAGCATTCAATCTTCAGTATTTAAAAGTGCAAATAATTATTGATTACATTAATATCACACAAAAAAAAAAAAAAAAGCAGTTTTGTGCAAAAAATAGTTGTGTGGTTGCAAAATGAAACAGCAGCAATACAAGTGTATATTTGCAGTGAGGAAAAAATTCTACACTGTATAGGTCTACAGCACAAAAAAATAATGAACCTTTAAAATGACCTTTGCATGAAACACATGAAAACCCAGACAGATTTGTGCATTCACAATAAACATTTATGTATTTCCCAGAATGTTTCACATGTCTTACTCCTGAGCATGCACAAGTATCTGGTGCAAATGCTAAAGCATTTTTTTTGTTAGCAAAAGTACCTTTGGTTCAATTCAGACCCGTAGGCCTTATTAGGCACATAAATGAAAAGTAAGGCACTAATAATATATGTGGAGTATAACTCCTTACTTTCAATTTTTGAACAGTTTTATTAAAGCTTTAGTGAACTTTGACAAAGCAGCAGAGAGGAAGTGTTACAGATTTATATAAACAATGCAGACACGACTACACAGGCAGCTACTGATGTAGGCGATCGTTGTGTTAGGAGTCTTGCCCAAGGACTCTTTGTTGTAGTATTGGTCATTTTCCCAATCAGAGAACTTAATCCAAGTCTTGTGCAAAGAAGTCAAAGTTGTAACCCACCGCGCTACACCTACCACATGACATCTGAGTTGTCACATACTTAAAGACCCAACTTTAATCAGTTTTGACTTGTCTTGAATGAGACTGACTAAAACACTGTCCAGTTACACGTGTTTTCTTTTGTTGTTTGTGCATGCATCCTATGGCCAGCACATTGTATTTAATTTTGTTTTGTTAAAATGAATGTTTACTGAGGAATCTCTGGCACCAGATCAGTCGGAATCAGGCAGAGTGAGTGCAAGAGTGGTGTGATGATTGTTTTAGATATTAGGTCCGACTTCACTCAAAGACCAAGACTTTCTTCCTTCACTTCAGACTCCAGCAGAGCTTTTCCAGCCTGGATACACTCAGACACTTCCCCACTGAAACACACATAAATCACAAGCATTGTTATCATCGTTATACCACAGTTAATCCTGACCCTGCAGTGCGATTGGCTGAGAGAACTTCCATAAGCACCAATGTTGCACAGTAATTGCAAAAATACGCGTAACCCAGCAACACCAGCGCTTACAATACAGCGGTTGAGTGCCTGGACTTTTTTTCAACCAGCATAGAACAGGATTGTTTTCTTGTTATATATCTAATTTTTAAGAGAGTAAAGATTTATGGTAAAATGCAGCAGTTATCTGCTTCTTCAACTTTGTAAACAAAAGACAATTGCAGGGAAATAAAAACAGGAAAATGCTCCTGTATAAATGCTGTAAAAATGGTTAAATCATGACATTTTACTGACTCTATCAATCTCTCAGTCTGGCGCTGTCCTGATTTAGACAGAGAGCAGCTCTGAATAACATAGTCGATACGCATCAAAACCAGTGTAACACAGACTGGCTCGCTGGAGGAAACCAAGTTTCAAAAATCCTGAACAGAACCAGGTCAGGATCCAGAGTTTGTTGAAAAAGCAAAAAGGAATATATGACGGAATGGAACAGTTTAACCTTGTGGAAGGTTGATAAACAATTTTTTTCTTTTTTCTTTATCTTAAAATCTAATAGTAAATGGCGGTAACGAACTGTGGTATAATCACAGTAATACACTCGAGGTTCATGCTATAATGTGAGATTTTGGCACTGGTGACTGATCTTCAGGACTCGCACACAAGCGGCGTTATCTCATTTTATATCACTCCCTCTCTGTATTGAATAGTTTGTAATGAGTAGTTTAACATGGAGAGATGGGGCGACTGGTCATTTGCTCATTTTCATTGATACCTAGATGTGTTTGCTGCTGATATTCTGTACCTTTCCGAGAACGGATCCAGGATGTGGCCTTTATGGCTATGAACTTCCATTCTTCCTGTTCCGGCTTTTTGAAGCTGTGGAGCCAGATCAAAGCCACAATGGTGACCCACACTGCATTATCCACCTGCACAGAATTATTGGAAAAACAGCTATTACTTCAACTCATCAGCCAAGAAAAAGAAACAAACCTCATACAAATGTAGGGAAAATTGTGTTTGCAAAAAAAAAGAAATATCAAATCATATATGTACTTATCACATATGTATATCAACCAATGGTTCCAAATCATCTGTAGTTGTAGCCTCTTGCTCTTGTTTATACAGCATTGGATTTTAGTTAAGATGGAGGCACTTCAGAAAAACCTGAGTTTCCACTTAACTACTGCTTTTGTTAGCTTGCTTCTTATTGATTTGTCCACAGTTCACCTGCCAGCTCTGTCCTGTCTGGTCACCAGAATTGCTTCAAAAGCCACATAAAGCCAATTGTGTTGTCACTCAGATGCAGGAGTCATTGAAGAGGCTTGTATATTTATTAGGCATGATCCACATAAGCCTTACATAACATAATAAATAACTAAAAATAACCTGTGCAGGCCTCTTCTGGATTAGTTCATTCTCTGTCTTGCCAAACACACAGGAGTTTACTATCAATGTCCCAGTATCCTGCAGCTTTCTGGAGAGAGAGCAACTTCATGTAGGGGTCCTCATATTCAACAGGTTCTGACACAAAAACACAACATATTTTACATGTAAGAACATTACTTTACCAAAACAAGTGAAGAATAACCACATGACCTGACGTTCTGGTATGGACAACAGTGACAATACATGCATGTATGTTGGTAATTTTGAGGAGAATAAAATTCTGTCTCTTGTCCTTGTAAATCTAAAGCAAATGAAATATGTAAATGAGCAATATCAATCATGGAATTAATTTTATTTGTGGTGTTGTGTGTTGATCCTAAAAGCATGTTCCATTTTAAAACAATTTTCCGTTGTATTTTTCCAGGTATTTTAAATATTTGTTTATATTATTTTCTTGCTATACAGCACTGAAAAGAAATGATCAATAACAATATTGGAATGCTATTTACAACATTTAATTCACAAAGGATCCCTATTCATGCAGAAGAATGGATCTTTCTGTGTTCATGGTTCTGTGGACCAGCACTGACTTTACTAATGATCCAAAAAAACACATTGCTGTCATTGTATAAATGCAGGGATCATATGTAGTTTAAAAGACCATGATGTGAGGTTATATGTCATCAACATCATAGGTAGAGTAAATGGCTGTTGCCTCTTGCTCTCATTACTGCTGCTCATGGATTCTTGTTACAGTGAAGACTCTCAGGGAAAACCACTTTTTCATTTTACCAGCAAACGTTTCTTACGTTATTGCTCTCAGAGTCTTTTAAAAGCTGTATTTGAAAGAGGGCCAAAGCTGCAAATTCTATCACAGCAACATAAAAACACCCCAATCCAGAAAAGTAGGTGTACAAAAAAAATTGTGTACAAAAGGTATCTAAAACAGAATGCAACTGCCCCTCTTCCAACATTTTTGGAAAGTGTTACTTGGACATATATTTTTCAATAAATAAATTTTTCTCAGTGGTCTTTGTTCATTTATTTATTAATTTATTGTATGTAACCCTTATCCTGTTCAAGGTCGCAGTGGGTTCGGAGACTACTCAGGATCACTGGGCGCAAGGCGGGAACACACCCTGGAGGGGGCACCAGACCTTCACAGGGTGACACACACTCACACATATGGACCCTTTTGAGTTGCCTTTCCACCTACCAATGTGTGTTTTTGGACAGTGGGAGGAAACCGGAACACCCGGTGGAAACCCACGCAGACACAGGGAGAACACACCACACTCCTCACAGTCACCCGGAGGAAACCCACGCGGACAAAGGGAGACCACACCAATCTCCTCACAGACAGTCACCTGGAGGAAACCCACGCAGACACAGGGAAAACACACCACACTCCTCACAGACAATCACCCTGAGGAAACCCACGCAGACACAGGGAGAACACACCACACTCCTCACAGACAGTCACCCGGAGCAGGGATTGAACTCACAACCTCAGCCCCAGGACGCTGGAGCTGTGTGACAGCGACACTACCTGCTGCGCCACTGTGCCCCAGCACCCTAACTATTTTGGAAAGATTCTGTACTATGTGCAAGCGGCTGGGCTTCAGCTCGAAATGCTATGGATGATTCAAAGGGTAAAACTTGGAAAATGCTTCAGTGGTAAAGTTAGTGGTATTAAAAAGTTATAATGTGTTAATATTCAACGTGTTTTATAGTAAAATTACAAATGTTTATACAATAGTATTTGTCAACTTACCTTTAGATTCATAGTTTTCCCTATGATCTAAAAGAAAAGCACAGTACAGGAATGAATTAGTTAATTCATGCATTAATTTATTCATTCATTAATTTCTTCATTCATTCATTCTGAAACCGCTTTCACACTCACCGAGTCATTCACACACTCACACCTGTGGATAGTTTCACACACTCACACAGACATTCACAACCATGGACAATGTCACACAACAACCTGTGTGTCTGAACTGTGTGAGGAAACTGGAGAACCTGGATGAAACCCATGCAGACACAGGGAGAATAGCACACATGCTGACCATATTCATCAAAGATGTATTCAGTCAATCAATAAAAGTACTTTCAGCCGTTTCATTATTAATCAGTTCCATATCTGGTGCAAACTACACCGCCAAATGTTTGGGGATAATCCCTCAGTCCACTTTATTTCTGAAAGTAAAGTATTACTTTTTTGTGGGGTTTGGTCACACAACCACCTCCAACTTTACATTTAGACTGCTTTTTTTAGTGAGGTCTGGTGTCAATGTTGAATGAAAATATCACTACAGATTCACCACTTCACCTCATCGCAAAGGTATTTCTTTGACACTGCAGTCCAATGCTGGTGGCTTATACCTTTCCAGCTCAGGCTTGGCATTGAACCTGGTGACCTTAGGCTTATGTGTGGCTGCTCCAGAGCATGTATTAACATTTTTTATCATTTTATAATTGATGTATTTTAATAAATTGTTTTATATCTCTCTACAAAGACTGGCACATACACACAAATATATTTTCTATAATAAACACAAAGAAATAATACCGTCAGCTAAAGTGAAATCCCTAAGGTTATACGGCCTCCTCTTGTCCACCATTGGTCCTGTCACTGGATGTCCACTGCCCTTGTGGACAACGAGGAAAGCAGTGAAAGTGCTGCTCACTCCTGACTGTACACTGAGGTCCACCACCTTGTCTCTTAAGCTCTGGTCAATTGTTGCCTTTTCCCGGGCATATGTTTTCTTTTCCTCCATTTCCAGAGACTGGATCAAGGCTCGAGCAGCCAGTCGATGAATTCCCAGTCTACAAAAATATCAGCAGTGACAATAACACCATTTAGTTTACTTCCAATTACTGACCACATTCATATTCAGTATTTGACAAGTATTGAAATACATACACAGTCCAATCACTGGATTAGGAACACCAACCTTGTATCTAGGCAAGTTCATTTATAGAGCACTTTTCATACACAAGGGCAATTCAAAGAGCTTTACAGAGTCAAAAGAAACAGTAAAAAGCAGTTAAATTAAGAGCAAGGCATTTAGAATACTTAAATTTTGCATTAAAAGGAAACAAAATTAAAATTATTCAAACAATTAAAATGATACAGCAAAAGAAAAAACACTAATGTAATCTACACTCTCTGTCCATTTTATCAGCTCCACTGAACACACAGGTGCAGTTCTAGAGTTACAGACTGTAGTTCATCTGTTTCTCTGCATACTTCCTTGTGCCCTTTTCACCCTGCTCTTCAATGGTCAGACCCCCCACAGAGCAGGTATGATTTGGGTGGTGGATCATTCTCAGCGCTGCAGTGACACTGATGTGGTGGTGGTGTGTTAGTGTGTGTTGTGCTTTTGGATGTTTTTCAAACCTGTGTCCACTCTCTGTCCACTCTTTTAGACACTCCTACCTCATTGGTCCATCTCGTGGATGTAAAGTCAGAGACAGTAGCTGTATCTGTCGCTGCAGTTTGTGTTGGTTATCCTCTGGTCCTCCATCAGCACTGGATATGTTTGGTTGGTGGACTATTCAGTGCAGCAGTGACAAAGAGGGTTTTAAAAATTCCAGCAGCACTGCTGTGTCTGATCCACTCCACTAACTTTAGGACACTTTAGGACAGTTGTTTGCTCTGTTGAGAGCTGTGGTGCAGTCTTGGTTAAAGTCAAGAGGGGGCAGTTTTGCCAACTCCAGCAGCAGGAGTGTTATCACACACAGTTGTGTGTCACTAAATGAAAGGCATGAAGAGTAACAGCTGAAACAGCACACCAGTTCTGACAAACACATGAAAGCTTACCCTGTGTCCTCAGCAAGTTTAAGGCTGAAGTTCAGCTGGTTGGTGACTGGTTGCTCTCCTAGTCTGTACTGCACAGTGACGGTTCCTTCATCACCACAAGAGCTCTAAAAAAAAATCAAACAAGCAAAATGAGCTCCTGTATAATACGAACTACCAGATCATAGTTCACTCATTCATTCATTGTCTGAAACCGCTTATCAATTCAGGGTCGCGGTGGGTCAGGAGCCTACCAGGAATCACTGGGCGCAAGGCACGAACACACCCTGGAGGGGGCGCCAGTCCTTCACAGGGCGACCCACACTCACACCTACGGACACTTTTGAGTCGCCAATTCACCTACCAACGTGTGTTTTGGGACAGTGAGAGGAAACCGGAGCACCCGGAGGAAACCCACATAGACACAGGGAGAACACACCACACTCCTCACAGACAGTCACCCAGAGTGGGACTCGAACCCTGCTGCAAAATTCACGATATAAATCCACGATATACACACACCTCTGACCACCTCACAACATCTGAGCTCATAATAATACGCCACTGTAAGTCAGTTTTATTCAGTTCTCTCTGAAACTTGCAGAAACTTGGGGTTGGCTTGCAGCAGTGCTGAAGGGAGGGGGGGTTTTACGCGCCCTAACACAGGTCAAACATCGTCAGTGTCCCGAACTAGGGCCGATATTTAAAAAATATGACAATGAGATTTTTTTGTTTGAAATATGTTGCGATATTAAAAAAACGCCTGAATTTTCCCCAGAAGTCGATGATCAAACATGTCATGTTATTTATGATGCATGATTCTAACTCTAAATAAGAGGCTGTGAATGAAGAAGGTGGTGTCTAGAAGAGTTAGAGGAAATTGCAGGAGGATACATCTCTGTACTCATTAAAACAGAGAATTAAACTAAGAAAGCTTTAATATCAAATCAGGAAATTACCATGAGTGACAAAGTGTGTGATTTAACATTTATCATTAATCTCTTTAAAAGTAAACTTAATTAAAACAAAACCATACAAATAAAAAAGCAGCTATAAACTGCACAGCTGCATTAAACAATATATCGTGCAGCCCTGTCCCGAACAGCATGATATCAGGACAGAAATAAGGTGCTACAGACTGTCCAGATGAGTTAATGATACTCATTAAAAACCCAGCCCCAGATGAGCACTTCCTGAAACTTCTTTTTAGAGTAAGAGTCCCTTCAGAAAGACGACAGAAATCAGATTAATACTAAACTAAAGAGTTATAGTTTATTGTGAATGTATTTTTGTAAATAAATACAGTTATGAATTGAACATTGGTGTATTTGTTTCATATTTTATGTTGGTTGCCCTTTTAAAAAAGCAATTAGCCACTGCAGACTGTACACTACTGAAATTTTATCACAGGGAAGGAAGTTTTATGCACTCTGCTTAGTGTCATGACAAAAACACACCCTCTCCTCGATTAAATTGCAGTATTGCACGGCCACTCGTGGCTTCATTCTTTATTAAATACCTTTCCTGACATTTGAGCATACAGCAGCGCTCTTTGACCCTGCAAGAGACCATTGGGGGGTGGAATTAAATCAGTGACATATATGCCATCTGGATTAGTCCATTTCACAGAGACGTCAGAAACAAAGGGCAGAAAGGCAAGGCTGAGTGACTGCATCACCTGTGGAAAGGAAGAGACAGAGCAGAAGTGTAAGGAAAGTAGAAGAGCAGACACCTTTCCTCTGTGGTTTGTTTATAATATATAATATTATATTATAAAGACACAGGGCTGGACTTAGTCTTACTTTGAGCTGTAGTCGCTCATTGCTCATGATGAACTGAGCAATGCCGCCGCCTTCCTTGGCCATTCCTTGGACCAGTGCAGTGCAGGCTCCCTGCCCAATGCCAAAGGTGAAGCACCTAATATTAATTATATAAAATATAAAATGCCCAGAATTTCAGTTCATCCTGCCATCCCTACTACAGACTAGAGATAGCAGCGCACTAATGCTTCTCTTTAATTAGTATGACAGTAAACTTATTTACTGAACACCAGACACATGTCTGCGAGTGTAAATGAGAGGATACACTGACCTGTGAAATCTAGAGTGCATTTGGACCAGGTCCAGGATTTCTTTCACATTCCAGACAGATCCATCAGTAATAACAAACACCTTGTAAAAGGGAAATAAATCTTAATATATTATGTAAAGTACCCTAAACCTTTCATCATAATCAGGGTCACTGTGGTTCCTGAGTCTGCATTAAATCTTTGTGCACCACTCGGGAACACACCCTGGACAGGTCAACAGTTCATCACAGGGCATCACACACTCACACATACACACACACACACACACAGCTTTGGACAATTTCACATACTCACTCATTTACACACTCACAAGTGTGGAATGTTTCACACAGTAACTCACACCATCACCTGTGAACAGTGTCACACACTCACCCAGTAACACACACTCATATCTGTGGACAGTTTCAAACACTCACCCAGTCACTCACACACTCGCAGTCACTTACACCTGTGGTTTCACCCACACACTCACACCTGTCAAGGGTTTCACTCAGTCACACCTGTGGACAGTTTCACAAACCCACACACTCATTTACACAATGACAGCTGTGTAAAAATATCACTTAAGTCATCTTTCTCTCTGCAGCATTTCAGATCATATTCATCATAAAACACACCTATAATTATCAATATAAGTAAACACGTTTTTTAGAGCTGCAGTATGTAAGTCTGTGGATTTAGTGACCTCTCTGGTGGAGCTATGTAACAGCACACATATTAACTCAGTTTAGAGGAAAAACAAAAGTTACTTACCTGAGCAAAATCCTAAAGATAAACAGATACACAGAGCATATGTTTCATTGAGGAATGTGGTACCTGTCTGGGATGATCTGAAAGGGAATCTTGGCAGTAAATGTGCTCCATTGGTCTTAGAAACTCTGTCCCACCCCTGTCTGCCCTCAAAACTGCAACGTTCTTCATCGCCTGCTCCATTGTCTTCTGAGTGTATTCCACACTCGTACTGGAATCAAAACAAGGAAAGACATGAATTACTATCAAGCTAAATCTGATCTGGTGGGTACATTTATGACCTGAAACAACTCAGAAGTTCTAAAAGTTTTATCTGTGATGTCTCAGAACTGAGGAACCCATGAAGAACCCATAAAATCCTTCACTTTCTTGCACTTGTTTTTATAAGATCAACAAAAATTATATTTTGCTTATGTAATTAAATACTTTAGACTACTCATGATGGCTGTGAACACAGATTACTTGCCATTGTTGAACTGTTTGAATTGGGGGGTGTCCAATTCTATTTGTCACACAATTTAAACAAGAGGTTTGGCAAAAAGCTTACCAAGTCTGTTTTTGGGCCAAAAATTTAAAAGCCATGGGTGATCACTTCTTTTTCTTCCCCACAACTCTTTACTAACTACCATTTATTTGTCTTCTTTGTCAGTTTAAGTCTGTTCAGGCTCGTGGTGTGACTGACCCCCACCTGAAATCACTGGAGGCAAGGCAGCACTTTATAACATTAATGAAAATATAATAGATGTTTTATATTTTCCTTTGTATGGTGGGACCCTGAGGCGGCACGGTGGCGTAGCAGGTAGGTGTCGCAGTCACACAGCTCCAGGGGCCTGGAGGTTGTGGGTTTGATTCCCGCTCCAGGTGACTGTCTGTGAGGAGTTGGTGTGTTCTCCCTGTGTCCGCGTGGGTTTCCTCCGGGTGCTCCGGTTTCTTCCCACAGTCCAAAAACACACGTTGGTAGGTGGATTGCTGATTCAAAAGTGTCTGTAGGTGTGTGTGTGTTGCCCTGTGAAGGACTGGCGCCCCCTCCAGGGTGTATTCCCGCCTTGCGCCCAATGATTCCAGATAGGCTCTGGACCCACCGCGACCCTGAACTGGATAAGCGCTTACAGATAATGAATGAATGGTGGGACCCTTTTGTTTTAGGAGGGGTCTAGGACCCTCTGCCCTTTCCTTAAACTTAACTCTGATACTCACGGGAAAAAGGAATGGAAATCAGAGCCAAAGCCATAGATGTTAAAGTAGCAGCCCAGGGGAAGACTCTTCAGCATCAGGAGAAGAGTTTCCTGCAGAGTAAAACAAGATTTTAATGTGATTTCTCTCATTATATTCACTCTGTACTGGAAGCCCTGAAGCCCAGACGTTTGAAAGTATGCTGCTGAGACAGTTTCAAATGATTTTTTTCTGAATCTCATACAAAATAAAACATATTCAGTTCAAAACATTTCCAGCATTAATTGCACAATTTTAGCCGACAGAAACATAAAAAAATTATTTTTCTTCTACTAGTAAGGTGAGCCAGAAGGGTAACCAAAATATTTATGCCTAAAACATAGCATGTTAGACTAGGGTGTTATAGGGTGGGGTTTTTTTTCGTTTACCCCCAGATTTTATTCAAAGAGGAAATGTTTTTCGGAGGTGCTAGGTGCTAAGAATTAGCATTCTGTGCGCCTTGTGGTGAATGACACAATACAGATACTCAGCAACAAAAATCATTTCATTTCATTTAGTTTCATTGATGTAAATTCAATAAAACTGTTATATCCAAGTTAACTGTTCGCTGAGACGGTATGTCCCCACAGATTCTATGGAGCATAACATGATTAATTAAGGGACCACAAAGTAGTTTGGTTTCATTAAGTGCACAGCAAATTCACCAGTGTTAAATCAACACTATTAGTGTTAAATTACCACTGTTAGTGTAATAATTTAACATTCTCAGTGTTAACACTAATAATGTTGATTTAACACTGGTGAATTTGCTGTGTGGCACATTTTAGAATAAAATGATTATCAAAATAAGGTTTTAAATATTTTTGCTCATTTTTGGTGGGAAAAATGACTTATTGCTCTTTTAACTAAATGACAAGCTTTACCCGGGCGCTTGCGATAGAGGACCCCGCCATGCTGCCAGACTGATCAACTAGGAAAATAAACTCTCCACGTTGTCCAATAGAAGAAGCCATCTCTGGAGGAAATTGTGGGTACAGGTTAATCATTACCACAGAGTCAGCCATCAGGGAACCTGCAAAAAGATTAAAGGGGAAAAACAATAAGCAATTTTTTTCTGTCTACTGAAATACCACTGGGGTAGAAACAGAGATAAAAAATACCTGGTTGGGCATCTTTACATCCTGCCTCCACAATGGCAGTGGGCTGATGGGTGTTCTGGTAATAAAGCAGTATCTCCACATCTCTGTCAAACCTGTGGCCTGGAGAGAGGCTCACCTGTATTCAGACACAGTTACAGGAACAGTTATTCTTGCTCCTTTACCATTTTCCTTGTGTTGAAAGAGGTACACGTGTGATAACACTTGTATTTACTCGTGTACATGCAAACAACCACACACCTCTGCCTCTGTGTGATCTGCGTTGAAGTAAATCAGTGGATCCAGGGAACAGTTGGACTCGACTTTAGAAACAGCAATAGGGGAGGTGATGTGGATATGAAGCGACAAACTACAAGCCGCCAAGCTTTCAGAAACAGCTGTCATCTCAGTCACACGACTCAGATCTGGGAAAGAGATACAGACCCAGAAAACAACATCAAGCAACGAGGACCGATAAAGATCAGAGGAGGACTTCAGTTTTTCTCTATGAACCTCCATTTAAAAAAAGCTAAAGCAGTGAGGTCAAATAAAGGTTTCATTAAATATTTTATTATTTGTTAAAAAGGCCATTTGAAATTCTGTTGGACCTGTATTTAAACACACAAAAATGTATATTTTAAGTTTTATGGTGAACCTGAGCAGTTGGCATTGGACCCGCTTTTATGTGAGAGTGCAAAGATGAGGTTAAACCCAGCAAAACAGATACAAAGAGTGCTGAGATATGAGTACTGATTAAATATGGTAAAGAAAGGAGAAGAAAGATAAAACAGTGAAAGCAACAAAAACATTGCGGTTCTGCCTCTCGCACCTCACTGCTGGGAGATCAGCATTTGATTTACAGAGTGTCTCCTTCTCAACAGCAGCTGTTGTAAGAAAGACAGTGTAAGAAAAGTGCTGTGTTGTTAGTTCCTTGTGGTATTTTTGACCAAATTTCATTAGTGTGCCAAAACCCCATTAAGCAAAAAATGTATATGTCTCCTTTAATAATAAGAAAGATAAAAGCATTTTCGTTTGACAGTCAACATTCTCTCTCTCTCTCTCTCTCTCTCTCTCCCCCTCTCCCTCTCTCTCTCTCTCTCTCTCTGAGCCATGGCCAAGGAATGGCATCTGGAGATGTTTGGATGGTGGAGAGACTCTGAACGTTGAAAAGCATGGAAAGAGAAGAGGATGTTGCTCTATTCCTGTTCCATAGGTGGGTTTATTTTTGCTGTTACAGTTACATTATTTAAGGTGGAACTGACTCTAAATTTAAAAGAGTGCTAACTGCATGAAAATAAACACAGAGTGAAAGTGTGACAAAACTAAACAATTTGAGTTACAAATGTGTTTCTGTGGTAATTCAAACAGTGAACAAAAACTTACAAGTTAAACTTCAGCCACCAACAAGCTACAGTCAGTTCTTACTCAAACACACCGTTCCACCTTAAATGATTTTGTATAAATACACAAAAAAGATGAATGACAATGCTAGGGGTGCTGCAGCAAGTTAGGATTTTCCTCTATCCTTTTGGCATACGAACTCCCGCTGGCACTCAATGCTGCTGCACTGATGTTGAACTGGACAGCTCTGTTTAGGTCAACACACTTTTAACAAAGTGAACGCTGCAACCTGATTTGGTGTGACTTCCATTTCCAGATTTCTCAATGTATTGGAGTAAAAAAGTAAGATATTTAACTATGAAATGCAATGAAGTTAAAGTAAAATGTCAGCCTAAATAAAAATACTCCAGTAAAGTACAGATACACAAAAAAACTACTTACATTTACTCCGTTACTGTCCGCCACTGGAAAAATGTAAAACTGCCAGCTGTTTGGTAATAAGATTTGTAACATGACTGACTGTTCATGAAAACGATAAGGTGTTATTGACTTGCCCATGTCGCTGGGTGTGTATCGAGGGTTGAGTACAGCTGGCAGACAGAAGCGCAGGCCATGATCTGCATCCACGGTCAGCTCAGTGACATAGACGAGGGTCACAAAGACACTCTCTTTTGGAGGAAGGCAACCCACGACCATGCTAAACACATCTGGACTCTCCTCAGTCTCCTGCACTATATACGCCCTCTGCCCTGAACTTATAGCATCGCCATACAGCTCCCATGCCTAAAACAGAAAGGGAATATCTATACACCAGCAAACTGTAATAAATGAATACTAATGTGTGTCCTGCTGGTATGGATAGAGCAGAGGGTTAAGTGTTCAATTAAGCAATCAAATCCTGCTCTACGATCCCAGACCACAACCCTGGACTGGATAAGAGGTTACAGACAATAAATAAATGAAAGGAATTCTGATCTATATCCTTACGTTTGTATACACCCTTCATAATTAGTGAAATCACCCATTTTCGACACAGACATTCAACTGTGCACTTGTTCTGCAGCTTGTATCATTTCCCTAGAAATGTAGTGCTACTAGAACAGATTATGATACTCTGGAGCCGCTGCTCTTGAGCTGAAGGTCATCATGACAAATCACAGGCACTGACTCACTCAAGCAGAGGAACCACATTCTCAAAAGACATCTGAGGTTCCTCCTGCGTCTCACTTTTCTTCAGACCAGACCTTGTCTCTAGACACTTCTCTCTGATGCATGACCCTGTGTTTTATTTCTTTAAGATCATGGTACTGTGGTGTACACAATTTGTGATGCTTAAGACAGTAATAAAACATAATGTTATAATTTATCTTTAAGTAATGATAATCATCAAGAAGTATAATTAACTAATATCCATTTATCCATTCATTCATTATCTGTAAGCGCTTATCCAGTTCAGGGTTGCGGTGGGTCCAGAGCCTACCTGGATTCATTGGCCGCAAGACAGGAACACACCCTGGAGGGGGCACCAGTTCCTCACAGGGTGACTCACACTCACACATTCACTCACACACTCACACCTACAGACACTTTTGAGTCGCCAATCCACCTACCAGCGTGTTTTTGGACTGTGGGAGGAAACTTGAGCACCCGGAAGAAACCCATGCAGACACAGGGAGAACACACCCAATTCCTCACAGACAGTCCCCCGGAGGAAACCCACGCTGAAACAGGGAGAACACACCCAATTCCTCACAGTCACCTGGAGGAAGCCTACGCTGACACAGGGAGAACACACCAAACTCCTCACAGACAGTCACCCGGAGCAGGATTGGAATCCACAACGTCACCACCATGCCGCCCCGCATTCATTTAGGATTTTATAAAATACTAAAATAATGTTTGTTGTGTTAATTGTGACGTTACTTAAACGTTCATTGCTGACTTATAACTAAATACTGTCTTAAGTTAGTTAATGTACCCTTATTGTTAAGTGTTACCATATATATAACCTGAAAGATACTGCCAAATTATGAATATATATTATAAGGATTGTTTTAAGTGTTTTCATTAATCTGGCACCTTTCTCACTCACCCTGACTCTCTCATGCAGCTCAGCCACCACCTCCTCTCCGCAGATTTTGGCACTAAAATGACAGACAGCTTCTTCCGCAGGTAACGAGAACACGAATATCACCTCCACAGGACACTCCTCCTCCTCATTGTTCGTGTACTGCAGGGTGGAGGTGACTGTGGCAACAAACCCCTTCATCTGCACCTCCACCTCTACAGTGTTGAGAGGAACTTGGGTGAAAATATGAAACACAATGTTAAATGATTCCTGCACTGAAATACCCAGTGAAACTGTCCATATGCACTTGGCTAAGAGTTTGAACAGCTTTCCTAAAGAGCAGGGATTAGTTATTCCATGCACAGCTACTGCAGTCAAGTTCACAAATGCAAGCACACACTCATGCAACATGACAAACACTGCAGTACAATGAGTGAATAAGATTCCACCTTTCTACTATTTTTAATTTTAACGTAAGTAATACATTATTATCCCCGAGAACAGAACACATTGTTCACATGCTTTTGCAGCACTTTTTCCTGATGGTGCTTATAATGGATGCAGTGACCAATATATTCTTCACGTGCTATTTTCATACCAGTTTATTTTTACGATTCGTTTTTTGTTTAATAAAATTTAAATGGTCATTTTTAATACTGCACAACAATTACCATAAAATGACAAATGAGCATATTTAATTTTTTATTTAAATTACACATTATGCAATAAAGCCATAAAACATATTGTACATCTGATATATCAAAAATTTGATAATTAACCAGTCGAACTGTAGCTTTGCTGCACAGAAACATATCTTAACGTAAATGTTACATAGTTCTGTTCCTGCAGTGCTAAGTGAAGATAGAGGCTCTATTCGAAGCTGAAATTTGAAGCTGAAAATACTACCTAGTGTTTCTTTAAGAGAGTAGCCATTTTCTCATATGAATTTTCTTCCTGTTAGTAAACAGCGTACTGACACTTAGTGACCAATATGTGGTGGTAATCTACATGTGGGGCACTCACTTTATGGAGTATAAACTTCATTTAGGGCCTGCAAAACAGTTGGAGTCCCCTCCTCATATGAGTTGTATTTGTATATATAATAAAATATTCACATTCACAAACACAAAGCACAAAAGTTTATTTTTGGTGCTTCAGTTACTTATTAATCCTGAGATAAGTCACATACGTCTGAGCTCAAAAAGAAAATAGTGCTTAAATCATATCATCCTGCGTGTGCTGGAGCTGGTATGCATTATAACTGAGCTCAATATTCATAAAACAATCTTACAATACAGTACAATAGAGTTGTTTCATGACAACACATCTTAGAGGGCACATGTGTTGAACATGTGTTAGCTGGGTTCAAGATGGGCCTGGGTTTGGCTGGGTTGGTACATGGGCTAGACCCAGTTGGCTGCCTATACAGGATGAGTGTAGGCAGCCCAGTAGCTGCCTATATATAGGGTCCATATGGACCCATAGTGGTTCATGTCTCAATTTAAAGAGATTTTTCAGATTTGTTCAGGTGGGTCCCTCATATAGGAGCTATTTTTAACCCTTCCTGGTCCCATCTAGTCCCTATTGGGTTTTCGTATGTTGGGGCCAACAATTAGCCCACAAACAAAACTTGCTGATGTAACAGAGTTAAAATATATGTATTACAACCTAAAAAATTACACAAAGCTATTATTATTAAAGTGGTCTTTTTTGGTATAGGCAGCTGTATTGGGACGTCTCTTCTCCTTCATAAAACTCCTCCCCCTTCCCTGCCTCTTCCCTTTTTACTCATGTGTAATATGGAGAGGTAGGTTTCAGGCTTACTCCAGAATTTATCTTTTGTAATCCTATGTCTCTAGATTATTTTAAGTCACCAAATTATTTTATATACTTCATGTGTCCATTATTAATCATTATGTTGAGATATTTTCTGATGATGGTGTGTCTTATGACAAATATGCCCATTTTCATATTTCTATTGTCACACTGTAAGCTCTATGCTAAGAGTCTAATTCTGATCTCTTATGTTTTTTTTATATTCATGTAAAATCACAGAGGAGATACGAGGAGAGAAGAGATACACACTGCCTGTCTAATACTAAAAGGCTGTTTATTTCTGTTGTCAGGTATGGGGAATTTAATATGAACTCTGATAGACTCGTATGTATTCACTTCAGCAAACATATACGCTCATGCTATTATAGAAAAGTTCAGTAGAGTGACGTCATGACTGTACCCACCCTATCCAGAAATCTTAGCAGTTGTTAAGTTGACTTGAAAAATAACAGAGATTTTACCTTGCTGGCCTTTGTTTGTTATGAGGCCAAAGGTGTCATACTTTAAACATCCCTGTTAAATAAAATAACTGTTAAAAGCATTTTACAACAAGAAGCATTTTGACACATTGTTCAGCTCCACAAAGAAGGGTACTGGGGTTCGATTATATCACCTGCCATCACACTGTACAACACTGACTCTACTGGGACATTAATGTACACAGCAGCTGGACATTATAACTTCAGTCTTTTCACATCACTGTGCACTGTCACTTTATACCTTCGTACATGGGATTGTGACATAGCTGCTCAAGATGAGAGTAGGTACATGAGCTTTGCCTGACGTAAACAAGGACTACTGATGTGAAGACTGACCAATTTAATGTTTACAGAGAAGGTTATCGACCAATAACTGTAGCGCTACAGTCAGACCGTCCAATCAGAAGACTTTAGGCTACTTCACCACGCCCCCTTCTCACTCAAGCGAACCAATCGGAGTAGGGGAGGGCGGGACTAGTTTGTGAACGAAACTTCTCGAAGTTCTATGTAAGCTCTAGAAAAACAAAATCCTGTACGTTTGTGAAATTCCGGCAGGACATTTTTTAAGTCTAAAAAAGAGGACATGTCCGGGTAAAAGAGGACGACTGGTCACCCTTGTTTACAGAGTACACTCACTTTAAGACACTATTCATACTCAGCCACTCATTGGAAATTTTGAGATAATTCTTGGACATGACACACATTCTGTACTTTCAAACACTGGCAGAATATTTATGTTACATACTTAGTCATTGCACAGATAATTTCATATATTCATACAGTTGTTATTATGCAGATAATACATTCTTCTATTTTAGTAATAATTTAGTCTAATACATTTTTCCTTCTATTTCAGTAATACTTGTTTTAACATATATTTCTTTCTATTTTTGGTCTTTTTACTCTTGTCTGATCTTGTTTTTTTCTTAAGGTATTTAAGCTGCTGTAATACACGACTTTCTATCTGAGATATGACTCTGACTGCGTTGCAGCATTGGACATGCACAAAAGTGGTAAAAGCAGCTAAAAAATGATAAATATTTATTAACAGTAGCATTATTTAGGAATGAGCATTAGTAGGATTAGTGAATATGTTCATGTAGCGTTTTCTCATATGAAGCCAGTTACTATCAAAAGTGCCGTAAAGTAGAAATTCATCTAAAGACCGTTAGAGATTTAAAGTGCGCGTCTATTATGAGAACGCGACCAAGCGAGGGGAGGGAAAACCTTAATTAAAATGTAACTTTAAATATTTATATGAATACGCTTAATCGATTGCCTATTTTACTAGTATTAAAATAATAAATATTTAATTAAAATAATAAAACCCCAGGATGTTTTAAGCGACTACTTTATTCTCAGGCTTTGTAAATTACAAATGTAATATCTTTTAGAAACTACATCTAGATCTGCTTCTCTAAAAGGAAAGAAAACATCGTCCCTTTTCCATTGACACAAATGAAATACACTCCGTAATTACCGTAAAACCACGATTACCGTAAAAACTGAAATACTTACACTGCACACTTTTCTTCTCCTCGTTGTTGGTTTTCGCTGTTTTGAATGTTTGAGCCCCATGTCTTTCTCCTGTCTGAATGTGGTTGTGTGCGTCTCTCTCTCTCTCTCTCTCTCTCTGTGTGTGTGTGTGTGTGTGTGTAAATGAGCGAGAAGGGTATCTCTGCAGGCCGGAGGCAGCTCCAAGTGGGTGGTACAGCTCCAAGTGAGCGCGGAAGAACATTTTAAGCACGACTCAAGCACGTCGCTGGCTTCGAGATACGCAGTTGTCGTAAAGGCTCTGGAGATGACCCAGAGGCTAAAGGACCCTTTTTATTAGTTTTTATGCTGATATGGAGCTGTTTCTAAAAGCTTGTGTTGATGAGCAGGGTCTCAGGGTCAATGTGATGTTTATGGTTACGCCATGACCCTCACCCCAGAATTTTTAAGGCATGTAAACTGAACTGTAGAGCCCTCACCTCAATTCTTAAGGCACAGATACTAGACTGCAGGGCACTTTATACACCACAGTTCAGACAGTGTGTATAGTTTGATACTTTTAGAAACCTAGGCTGTCTGGTTAACTGTGATGTCCTGCTTTGCATAAAATGCCCTGCACAAAATAGGTATCCTAGTTATTTTCTTTCTTCTAACAAAGTTCTATAACTAATGCAGCTCAGATTGCTCTGTTTGAGCATTGTTTGGAAGTTTAAGAGAATGTCAGTGAGTTCTTTGGGACGTTGTGTTAGATTATTGTGTATTTTGTAGAACAGCTGTATGTCGGTGACCATGTAATAACTGTTTTGTTTTCAGTGTTAATATTGTACCTTGCAAACATTGAGTACATTATATGGAGTACATTTTCAGCATTATGTGATTTACAGACTTGTTTCTGGTTGGATTAATATGTGAAATTCTTGCAATAAATAAAGAGAATAACCATTTAACTGAGACCACGTGTACTGAGAATGATAATGTTTGCTCACATATAGGCTACTACTCACTTCCTAACAAGAGACATGACAGTAAATATGGGTTCATCAGCACAGCCCATTGCTGGGGTGCTATCTTCGCCTGGCATTTCATCCAATTCTATTGTCAGTATTTCTCTACAGGGATTAGAGAGGCAGTGTGTGCACATCTGTGTTAGTAACTGTTGCAACTTAATGTAGAATACATTCATTACAACTTTGTCCTCAAATATTTGTACATATGGTGTATTTCTGAAATAACTGAATAAATGAACTATATAAAAATAAATTGATAGCCCTTCGGGCGGCGCGGTGGTGCAGGTAGTGTTGCAGTCACACAGCTCCAGGTTGTGGGTTTAAGCCACACTCCATGTGACGGTCTGTGAGGAGTTGAATTAGATAAGCAGTTTCAGACAATGAATGAATGAATGATAGTCCTTCTACAAGTTCATATGCACAATCCAGGTAATAATAAAGGGAGGCTTTCTGACAGTCTAAGCCAGTGTTATCAAATTCTGATCATATTCTACCTGTTCAAACAAACCTGATTCAACTAATTTTGTGAGTAGCATGTTCCAGGACCTGGTTCTGATTCCAAATCAAAGCATATGTGATCATCTGAACGCAAAGAGTAATACATTATACTCTACAACAAGGACATACTTCTGTAAAAAATCATTTAAAACCAAGCAAAGGAACTAAATGAAGTACAGTGAACTTCTCTGAATGTCTGTTTATATTCTTAATTGAGCCAAATTTCCTGAAAGGATGCACCACTATCTTGGAATTCATTAAACCTTAACTACATTACAGTGAATTTCCATCTTATTAAGTTCACCTAACTTGTAGCTACAGGCACTGACTACACTGTCATATACACCCACTATGACTGAGTGCTCATGGTAGGTTTATGATTATTTGCAAATTATTAGCACCATTTCTATCGTGTCCATTAATGGAAAGGAGCTGCTTTAAATATTTATTTGAATAGTGGGCCATTTTCTACAGTGTTACTTAAGGGTTTACACATTTAAACTGATTATAATCCAATACTGTGCTGAGTACAAAACAAATAACACAGTCCTATAATTCTGTAATCAAATTAAAATAATGATTGTAGACATGACAGACCTAATGGATTTCATAAGTTTGCAGTTCACCCCATTATCAGATTACCAAAAATATATAATTAAAATATCAGGAGTGCTATGTATTTCGTTTTCACTGAAACCTAATATTTTAAACTACAACTAGTAGACGGTACCTAGTTCTGTTGGAGATAAACTATGCCCTTTCTTCAAATCACAAAGGCTGCATTTCCTACATTCGCCTTCCCACAAAACATCTAGATCCCCCACTTGCTGGTTTCCGCCCACTTGCGGTCCTCCGGCCTGCAGATATATGTACTTGTGGGTCCATTTCCACATCTCACAGACACACGCTGCTCATGACGTCATTTTTTTGGACAAACGCAACTTTCTGTCAATTACTATTCCCTTAGAGTCCACACATAGTTTTCCCTGTTTGTGCCTGAACAGCATGTTCTCATACTGCTTACGTCTCCGTAGAAACATTCTGAAACTAACATATTTGGGAATTTGTTGGGGTTTTTTTGTTATGAAAAAATAAACCCCTTCTTCATTTATGTACATTCACAGCTACATATTAAAGAATCATGTTAATATTTAATATATGGTGAAAGTAGCCAATTACCGGTAAAGCATCATTAATATAGTATCATGTAAAATCGAATATTTTCCCAGATTTAAGAGATAATTTACGTTTTATTTCTTACATGTTTATATTTAGAAAAGTGTTTGTATTTGTACATTTATATGTTTTTGTAATTACCATTTTCTGCACCAAGTACTGTATTGTTCGCTTTGTGTCTTTTAGTTTCTTATTTATAATTTAACATTAATAAAATAGATGTACTTACTAATTATTTTATGTTCTTTTGGAATCAGTTAATTCTTGTTTTAGATGTGTCACACACACACACACATTTATATATATATATATACACATACACAGACTACACACAAATTCAAAATTGAAATTGGTATTTGTTATGTCTCCCTCTGCTGCTGTAAGAACACACACACACACACACACACACACACTGGTTGAAATGATATCTAATACACAATTTCAGTCATATGCATTGATTTTAATAAGTGAAGTTCACAAGGCAACAGTAGCACAACACTGTAATCAGCTGAGATTCATCCAAAATGAACCAGAACAGTCTGCTGACTTCATTTCATGTGAACATTTCAGCAGGATTTTGACTCATGCTGACCATTTGAGTTTACTGGTGCACTTCACATATCCAGCAACAAGTAAATTACCACATATCCACAGACCAATTTAAAACCACCTCAATCTTCAGACAATGAGTAATAAAAATAAAAACAAAAACAAATCAAAACCTACCATGCTTTTCTATGAAAACTATATAGTGAGTATTGTAGAACTTTCTTGAACAATTTGTAAATTATAGTAAAGAAGTAAATTATATTTAAAATAATGATGTGTATAAATGTTTTGGTTTGGAGCCCAGGAACGGTCGGTGGACAACGTAGATCAGATTCAAAGTCCAAGACTCTCTTCCTTCACCTGACTCTTCAGCAGAACATTTCCAGCCTGGACACACTCGGACAGATTCCCCACTAAAATATTATCAAAATTAAACACAGTTATCATTAGATGAGTAATGAGTTTACAGTTATCAGACACAACTTCCAAAGTAGGCTGAAGTATTGATATCATACAGTTTATTATTTTTAATATGTTACAATATTCTTACTACATTTTTTGTTGGGAAGATATTTTCTTGATTTTGATTTATAGCATAATAATTAATTCTAACTCTGGAACAAATATGGACAAAATATTAGGACGTTAAAGGAAATTAGTACAGTCAGTGAAGTATCTCTCGTTTGCATATAGCTGTTACTGAATAGAGCAGGAGTAATTAGCAGTGTGTGAGTTGGGGATAATTTGTACCTTTCTGAGAATGGATCCAGGAGGTGGCCTTCATTGCAATGAACTTCCACTCTTCCTGCTCTGCCTTCTTGAAGCCGTGGAGCCAGATCAGAGCCACAACAGTGACCCACACTGCGCTGTCCACCTGCACAGCATCAGAAAAACACACTCGTTGTTTTAACTCCTCGGCCAAGGTCAGTGAACAAAGAATTTTAAAATGTGCAGAACCTAAAACCTAGAAACAATAAATCTACAGCACAATGGTTCTAATTTCTCTAAGAGAAGGTCCTAAGAGAATTAAATTATAAAACAATCAACTTTACTACTGTGAATTACTGTTGTAAGGCACCTACAATACTGCCCATCACATACTACAAAATGATCATATCAGGACTGTGTTATGTTATAGCTCTTTGCCACAGACAAACCTCAGCAGGCTTTTGCTGGGTCAGTTCCTCCTCTGTTAGGCCAAATACTTTAAGAAGTCCGGTCTCCAGTTCCCAATTTCCGACAGCTTTCTGGAGAGAGATCAGCTCCAAATAGGAGTCCTTCTGGTCGAAGCTTGATCTCTGCCCATTCAAGCTGAACTCACTGAAGGAACTTTCCATATCCCACGCAGAGGAGGAACTCATCATATATGATCCATCAGGTTCATTATGTAGATCTATTAAATATAATAAGCAATGGTTTAATGAGGTATATCAGAAGATTGGTGTGTTCTCCCCGTGTTCTGGTTTCCTCCCACTGTCCAAAAATATGTGGTGGTAGGTGGATTGGTGACTCAAAATGTTCATATTTGTGAATGTGTGTCATGAAGGACTGGTGTATCCTCCCTGTGAAGGAATGGTGCATCCTCCAGGGTGTGCTCTTGCCTTGCACCCAGTGATTCTGGGTAGGCTCTGGACCCAACGCGACCCTGAGCTGGATAAGCGCTTAGAGACAATGAATAAATGAATGATAGAATGTAGACTAATCATTAAAAACCATTAAGACAGGATTTTATTATGATTGTTTATGATGTTTTTGTGTTGTATTTAATTCCCAATTAATCTGAAGTGTGGATTTTAAACCTGTCCAATGACCACGAAATCCATGTCATGTTGTGTGTAAAGAACAGAAGAATGATAGAATCAGACGAAGCGCTACAACATCCTCCACAAACTTGGAATTCGGAGCAAATAGATTACATTTTATATGCATGTATAGATATTATTTAATTTAAGACTTTGATACCTGATTCCATTAGTGGTATTTTTCCCCTCATTCCTGTACTTTCTGTAACAGACAATGAGGTGTTAAGTATATGAAATCATTCATTCATTCATTCATTATCTGTAACCGCTTATTCAATTCAGAGTTGCGGTGGGTCCAGAGCCTACCTGGAACCATTGGGCGCAAGGCGGGATCACACCCTGTAGGAGGCGGCAGTCCTTCTATATGAAATCACAAACTATTTATTCAAATGTGCCTTTTCTTATTGGGTAGATCACATTGGGCAGACTGTGGTGTAAGCTAAAATGCAGTTAGAATGTTTATACCTTCAAGTGTATATCTGATAGGTGCTGCCTTATATAAGAGGCCTTAGGACCTGAGGAGAAGAAAACAGAAGAGGGAGGCTGAGAACCATGGGAGAGTAAGGACAGAGAAATATCTCAAACTGTTCAATGCAAAATAAAACAAAAATGAATGACTCCTGACAGTTTTAAAGGATTTTTCTTTTTTAATTGGATATTTTCAGTGCTGTGTTAAATTGTGAACCCATTATATTTGAGTGGATTTTAAACTTACCCAAGAAACATCATTCCATAACGAATGGTGAAGAAAAAGATAAACAGTCTGTTAGAGAAAGTTAGATACTGCCAACAAACAAGCTTTTCATTTGGGAACAATTACAAAACAATCTTTTTACATCGTTGTCATAGTTTTGGCCTAAAATAAAACACATATTTTGTTGAGTCATGTTAATAAAAAACACATCAAATCTCTCTGTAGCATACGGGGCAATATTATTCATGAATTCATTCATATTCTGTAGCATATGTATTCATCTTAATCAGGGTGGCAGTTGTTCAGGACTCTACAAGGAACACACACACACACACACACATGGGGAAACTTTCGTTTTTCCAGTCCACCTATCAATGTGTGTATTTGGCTGTGGAAGGAAAGCGAAGCACCCAGAGGAAACCCACAAAGACACAAGAACACGCCATACCCCTCACAGATAGACAGCGACCCTGACCGGGTTGATGTATCACATTGGCCAGATTAATTTCCATAAATATCATGGGCTGGTGGTTAGGGAACTGGGCTTGTAACTGGAAGGTTGCTGGTTCGATCCCCAAAGCCAGCAGGTCATGACTGAAGTGCCCTTGAGCAAAGCACCTAACCCCCAACTGCTCACCGGGCTCCATGGTTAGCGCTGCCCACTGCTCTGTGCACATGTGCTCACTGCTCCTAGTGTGTGTAAATGTGTGTTTCACTGCACGGATTGGGTTAAATGCAGAGATAAATGCAGAGGTAGTGTCGCAGTCACACAGCTCCAGGGACCTGGAGGTTGTGGGTTCGAGTCCCGCTCCGGGTGACTGTCTGTGAGGAGTTTGGTGTGTTCTCCCCGTGTGGCTTTCCTCCGCTTGTTCTGGTTTCCTCCCCCTGTCCAAAAATATGCGTTGGATTGGTAACTCAAAAGTGTCCGTATGTGTGAGTGTGTGTCGTGAAGGAATGGTGCATCCTCCAGGGTGCGCTCTTGCCTTGCACCCAGTGATTCTGGGTAGGCTCTGGACCCAACGCGACCCTGAACTGGATAAGTGCTTAGAGACAATGCTTGGAATACATTACATTTTAAATACATGTATAGATATTATTTAGGGTTTTGATAACTGATTTCAGTTCTGCACTTCCTGTAAGAGACAGTGACATGTTAGGCATATGAAGGCATTTATTCAAATGTGCCTTCTGATTGGTTAGATCACATTGGTCATATTCATGATGATTTTTTTGTGTTGTATTTAATTCCCAAGTAATCTGAAGTGTGGATTTTAAACCTATCCAATGACCACGAAATCCATGTCATGTTGTGTGTAAAGAACAGAAGAATGATAGAATCAGACGAAGTGCTACAACATCCTCCACAAACTTGTAATTCAGAGCAAATACATTACATTTTATATGCATGTATAGATATTATTTAATTTAAGACTTTGATACCTGATTCCATTAGTGTTTTTTTTCTCCCTATTTTTGCACTTCCTGTAACAGACAATGAGGTGTTAAGTATATGAAATCGCAAACTATTTATTCAAACGTGCCTTTTCTTATTGGGTAGATCACATTGGCCAAGGCACCATGTTCCCATCATGCTATGCTGTACTTATATAAATGTGTGCACACTGTTACTCACCTAAAACTTCACGTCGAACAAATGTACCTTTGGACCTGAACACAATTAAAGGGGGAAAGAGAAGGTAGAAAACTGATTAAAAACTATTGAGACAGAATTTTATTTAGTTTGTTTATGATATTTTTGTGCTTTACTTAATTCCCAAGTGTGAAGTGTAGATTTTAAACGTACCCAATGAGCATCAAATCCATGTCGTGTTGTGAGTAAAAAATAGAAGACTCAGTTAGACAACGACTGAATCAGCTGAAGCACTACAACATCTTTCACAAACTTGGAATACATTCATTCATTCATTCATTCATTATCTGTAACCGCTTATCCAATTCAGGGTCACGGTGGGTCCAGAGCCTACCTGGAATCATTGGGCGCAAGGCGGGAATACACCCTGGAGGGGGCGCCAGTCCTTCACAGGGCAACACAGACACACACACACATGGACACTTTTGATTCGCCAATCCACCTACCAACATGTGTTTTTGGACTGTGGGAGGAAACCGGAGCACCCGGAGGAAACCCACGCGGACACAGAGAGAACACACCAACTCGTCACAGACAGTCACCTGGAGCGGGAATCGAACCCACAACCTCCAGGTTCCTGGAGCTGTGTGACTGCGACAATACCTGCTGCGCCACCATGCCGCCCCAACTTGGAATACATTACATTATAAATACATGTATAGATATTATTTAGGATTTTGATACCTGATTTCTGTTCTGCACTTCCTGTAAGAGACAGTGATGTGTTAGGCATATGAAGGCATTTATTCAAATGTGCCAATATGAAGGCATTTATTCAATGTTGCTGTAGCTGTGTAATTGTGGGTACACTGTTACTCACCCAAAAGGTTCTTGATACCTTTGTACCTGAAAATAGGAGTGACATGGTATGATGAGACTAATTCCTTCATTGTCATTCATTGTATGAAACCGCTTATCCAATTCAAGGTCACGGTGGGTCCAGAGCCTAACTGGAATCACTGAGCGCAATCACTTTTGTGTCGCCAATCCACCTACCAACGCGTGTTTTTGGACTGTGGGAGGAAACCGGAGCACCCGGAGAAAACCCACACAGACACAGAGAGAACACACTGTACTCCTCACAGACAGTCACCCGGAGGAAACCCACACAGACACAGGGAGAACACACCACACTCCTCACAGACAGTCACCCGGAAGAAACCCACGCAGACACAGAGAGAACTCACCACACTCCTCACAAACAGTCACCCGGAGGAAACCCACACAGACACAGGGAGAACACACCGCACTCTTCACAGACAGTCACCCGGAGGAAACCTACACAGACACAGGGAGAACACACCACACTCTTCACAGACAGTCACCCTGAGCGAGATTGAACCCACAACCTCCAGGTCCCAGGAGCTGACAGCGACACTACCTGCTGCGCCACTGCACCGCCGATAATGAGACTAATAATGAATCATCATGGATACAGGACTTTAATATATTATAATATATTATAGGCTTGGGGCAGCATGGTGGCATAACAGGTAGTGTAGCTGGGGTCAGGGTCCTGGGGGAGCTTGGTGCTCTCTCCCCATGTCTGATTGGAGTTCCTCCAAGTGGATTGGCTATTCATAGCTGTGTGTGTGAGTGAATGTGTGTTGCCCTGCGATGTAGTGGTGCCCTCTGTACAGTGTATTTGTACCTTGCACACACTGATTCTAGGCAGCCTCTGGAACCACTGCCACCCTGAACTTGATAAGTGGTTACAGACAATGAATGAGTGAATATTATTAGTGTGATACTGAACTACAAGCTCCTAAGTAACTTACCCAGTGAGCCTTGAACCTATGTGACAAGAAAAGATGTGACAAAATAAAAAAGAATCAGTTAGCTCCTCCACAAACTTGTAATTTGCAAATACATAAATGTAAGGGATGAGGGGTGCGGACTGACGGATGCGGACGCAAACGCTAATAACACAGACTTTATTCACAGGGAATTAACAAAACAAACACAACACGACTGGGGCAGGAAGCGAGCATGAAACGGCCGTGAAACGAGCAAGAGAATGGGCACGAGAAACGAGACAAACAATACGAAGAAGAATACGAAGGACACTATAAAGAGCATAGCAAACGAAACAAAGAACAATCCGAAGAACACTACAAAGAAAAATCCAAAGAACAATGAACGACCCCAGGAAGTGAGGGAAGGGGACTTAAATACACCAACAAACGAGAAACACCTGAAACGGATAACGAGGGTAACGAACAAGAAGGCGGAACAAAGGCGGGGCGTGAACGACAACAAAACAAAGCCATGTGCTGAAATAGGAAAACAGACGAAACGAGACGAGGGCGTGACAGATGCCCCCTCCTGAACGCGCAACTCCCGGGGCGCGTAACCTAGACCCCCCAGAAGCTGGCGCAGGAGGGAGCATGGAAAACAAGACTGTAACAAACACAGGAAATAAGGCTGGAGACAAGAGACTAGACTCTGGACAGAACAGAAGACTGACAAAGGGGAGAAACCAGTGAACAATCTAGAAACGGAGACACGAAAGAACTATAGACGGGTGGCAAAGCACTGAAACGAAGAGAACGGACTGGGGACAGAACTTGAGCGTGGACAGAAGACTGTCTGGGACCTGGGTCTGGAAAGGACTAGACTGAACGAGAGTGTTTACATGAGACTGGACAGGAGTGGACAAATGTGACTGGACGGGGTGCTTACCATTGGACAAGACACTGGAGGGGAACAAGGACTGGACGGGAGACAGAACAGATGACGGGACTGAGTGCTGGGAATGGACAGGAGACGAGACTTGAGATAGGACAGAGGGTTGAAACGGGGACTGCTGCAGAACAGGGGCAGAGACATGAGGCTGGACAGGAGATGGGACTTGAGACACGACAGGTAACTGGACTGGGGTTGGGTGCTGGGAACGAACAGGAGCAAAGGCTGGTGACAAAACAGGGGACATAACTGGGGACAGGACAGAACCAGAGACAGACGATTGAACAGGGGTATGTGATTGGACGGGACTTGGCAGGGAACAGGGATCAGAACGTTTACAGGGACAGAGACGAACACCGTGACAGGGACAGGAAACGAAACAAAGAACAATCCAAAGAACACGAAGAACACTACAAAGAACAATCCAAAGAACAATGAACGACCCCAGGAAGTGAGGGAAGGGGACTTAAATACACCAACAAACGAGAAACACCTGAAACGGATAACGAGGGTAACGAACAAGAAGGCGGAACAAAGGCGGGGCGTGAACGACAACAAAACAAAGCCATGTGCTGAGATAGGAAAACAGACGAAACGAGACGAGGGCGTGACAATAAACATCAGTAGCGGATGCTGGTCTTTCAAGGAGCGGGAAGCTCATTTTCGGCCTACATCACAAAATGTGTCGGTTTATTTATACATAAATTCTACCCTCCGTTCCTTTTCAAGAAAATGATCTGTGACCCTGTCGTACCAACAAGGTGTCTTTTCCAGGGACTTGACTAGTGTCCTCTCAATGGCCAGCAGAGCTAGGCTGCTTAAACGGCCTTGGCCCATGTGAAGTGTGTCCGCCTGTGAGTGCTTTGTGACAGTGGAGGGGCTCAGCAGCACCCGCTGGACAGAAACTGCGATTGAACTCAGAGTGATAGAAGTCAGTCTCCAAACACAAGCAGCTTCAAAAAAACCCACCAGAAATAGAAGCTCGATTTGTCGCTAGTCATTTTTAACAAAGAAAATGCCGCTAAGAGGTTTAAGAAAGTGTCCGGTTCAACTCAGAACAGAATGAAAATGTAATGCTCGCACGGATCTTTACACCAAAGGATCGCTGATTCGCTCATTTCGCTGTCAATCAAAAAGGGATTCAGCCTCAGACAGATCATCCAATCATCCAATCATCCCCATAGACACCCAGAGACGCTGAGCGTCCGAAAGCCAAAGCCCAGCATTTATCCAATAACTCGTTCCGCTGCACTTCGCTGCTTCGCTATTGAACTCTGTGGACGCTCAGCGTCCACACCATTTAAAGCACTGAAGCTGCGGGAATGATTGAAAGGAAAGCCGCGTCTTTACCAGTCATAAGAAGCTGATTCTGAACAAAAGTTGAGCACGTTGATGTGCATATTTATTCAATGACATGTACACACAACAGTATATATTTAATCACTTATTTTTTTACATTTTAGGGGAAGCTGAGCTTCCCTTGCAGTCTTAGAGCAATCGCCACTGATGAACTTATATTTTGAACTGAACTGGCAACAGAGGAGAGACCCATGGTGTGGATCTGCATCACTTCAGAAACAGAGCCCTTTTTATTCTCAGTCTTTTAATGTATGAAAAACTACTCCAGCAGGACCGGCTTTAGCCTGTTTTTATCATGGTGAGCTGCTACAAAAATAATACTTGTGCAATCTGGGTGGTATTAACATTAACTTTGAACATATGCAATACACCAATCAGCCATAAATTTATGGCCTCCTCCTTGTTTCTCCAATCAATGTCCATTCTCCCAGCTCCACTTTTGGGTGAGCAATTTTGGGGGTAATTTTTAATATATTTTGTTTAAAAACTGACTGAATAATTTTAATGTGGTGGGCAAGATACACATTTAAGTAAAACGTATGAAAATATGAAATAAAAATTCAATCTATTATCAGCTCCCTTTATCAGCTTCCTACACACTGTGACACCTGGTTTCTATGATCACTCTTTTAATTCAATTATTCAATTTAAGCTTGATGCATGGAATCAAATATCTCCCACCTCTACTTGTTGATGCCTGATAGTCTGAACATTCTGAAGAGACAGAGAAAAGTTAGTTAGATGACGTCAAAATGTGTTTCATGCAAAAGAGCAGATTTGTTTGACTACACTTTGCTACATATCTTAAATCTACCATAACTTAGAATCACACAACTAATTAGTTCTCTCATGGAATGTAGCTATCTAGTATTTTATTTTAAAGGAATGAATGATGATTTTATAGTTGTGGAAGCCATTATTCTGACACCTAGTGGCCTAGATCCACTCTATGGAGCACAAACAAGATGATTTGAGGACTACACATTCATTTGATCCTTTATCTCCTGAAATACAACACTGTGTTTGCTGCTGTTAGTGTTCAAGGAACTTGCTAAAGTTGCTAATGTTTATTTGGGCTAATTAGGAAGAACGATACCTGCTGAATACCTCTTCCTCATCCTTTTCACCAAGTTTTTATACGTGTTATAAGAGGTTAAGTGGCTTACACAGAATTCTAACTTGTGCTATATTGATATATTTATGTTTTAAATGATAAGGAAGAGTAACGACACAAAAGAAACTAACTGAAGATAATGACTAATTTTGACTAACAAAATTATCTATGCATTTCCAGTACCATTCTCTCTGTATAATGTATATCCTGTTAATAAACAAGTCACAATCTCAGGTGCTGAATTCCAATCCAATGTTAGCAGCTGCGAATGTAACATATTCACACACAAAATAATACAGAAATACGTACTGTCCGGCACTGGCACTGTCCTCCTGACCATTGGTCTAGCCACTGGCTGTCCACTGCCCTTATGTACTGCGAGGAAAGCAGTGTAAGAGCTGCTCACTCCTGACTGCACACTGAGGTCCACCACCTTTTTTCTTAAGCTCTTGTCATTTGTTCCTCTCTCCTTCATTTCCAGAGACTGGATCACGGTTCGAGCAGCTAGTCGATGAATTCCTAGTCTACGAAGAATACCAACAGTGATAATGAGAGCATTGAACTTATTTCCAATTCAAGAGTATGAGAGTTATATAAGAGAGCATAAGGGGTGTCACAAATTTCAGGGAAAGCAAGTGCTATCCATGTCCAGCTTAGTTTTGTTTGTGTGTTACCCTTTATCCTCAGCAGGTTTAAGGCTGAAGTTCAGCTGGTTGGTCACAGGCTGTTCTGCCAATGTGTACTGCACAGTGACCGTTCCTTCATCACCTCCAGAGATCTGAAGAAATCAGATAATATGGGTATTATTATCACATCTGCATTTGCACTCTTAATGAACACCTGATTTAGAGAAGTGGTTCCCAAAGTAGGGGGTGCAAAGCTACTGCTGGGGCGCAGCAATGCAAATGAATGAAATACAGAGTGCATGTCATGGACAATAATTCCAGTGTAAATGTGTCTGAGTGGGGGGCAGAAAACAATTCTTATATACAAACGTGAGGCACTACAGAAAACATTTGGGAAACACTGATTTAGAGTACACCCAAGTGTTTAGACACACGCAGACATGGAAAAATTGGCCCAATATTTCAACTAAATTAAAAGTGTCAAAAAACATACAGAACTGTGTAATGACAAAAAAAAATGTGTAAAACAATATATTTGTTAGGTCTTGATAATTTTTGTCCATATTATAAAAAAGTTATTTTCAAAATGTAAATCAAAATAGAATACAACAAGGTGCAAATCGTTTAAACTCTATATTTGATTGAATCTAGTGCAAATCCAGCATATCACATGTTGAAGCGAAGCAGTTTAGTTGTTAGTTGAATACCCATTTTGAATACGAGGGACATATTTACTGTACATCACTGCAGTGCATTTCACCAGCACTGCATTTCACCAGCTAAAGAATACCAGTTGCTGTAATTGTGAAAGTGAAAATTTTCAGCTGCTAAACAATTTGGAGTCTCTTTTGTCATATTTTAATTTTCATAATATGCCAACTGTTGGGAGGTCAGTTTAATACCCGGATCTTACTTCAGAGCTATGCTATTGTAATAGGTGTGGTTTGGCAGTATCCAAGGACTTCTCTGAAAAAGACGTCATCTGAATGGCAGCAGGTGTTACTCTAAGATAACTGAACTGTGAATGACACTGAGAAGAGCAGCTTTTGGCCCCGATTGAGGAGAAGGCTAGAGTGTTGAGAAAAGCTCATCAAGTGTCAAAGTGTGTGTGTGTGTTAAACAAGCCTCAGAAGTTTAAAGAGATAGTGAGAAATAATTGTTTAATCAAGAGAATCAAACTGCTGATAGGAACACATGGATGATATTTAAAATACCGAAAGATACCATTTTTCTACAGTTATAAAAGCTCTCTCACCTTCCCACTGAGCTGAGAGTATAGAATAGCCCTTTGACCTTGGAAAAGGACTTTGAGGGCTGGAGACAACATAGTGATGGATACACCATTTGGAACAGTCCATTTCACAGTGATGTCCACAGCAGAAGGCTGCAGGGCGAAACTGAGAGACTGCATCACCTGCGGAAAAATGAGGAATATTTTACTCCACTTTTTTCCCAATTTTTATTTACTGCTACTTCCACCCAGTAGCTTATTCTCCCCAGTCTCCCACAAGCTAGAGAGTGAAGACAGCACTTGCCAGCCACACCCTCTTTTCAGACTGCCATTGGTTGGCGTTTGGAAGGAGAACACTAATGCTTCAACTCATTTTTTTTAGCATGCAGAGTTATAAGAGAAGCAGGAGGGTCACTCCATTCTTTTATGTCTTGCTTTTTTACATACTTTGAGCTGTAGCCTGTCATTGCTTTTGATGAACTGAGCGATGCCGCCACCTTCCTTGGCCATTCCTGTGACCAGTGCAGTGCTGGCTCCCTGCCCAATGCCAAAGGTGAAGCACCTAATGTTAAGATAATGCCCAGAGGTTTAGTCCATCCTGTCATTTCTGTAAAGTACAGACTCAGTAAACTGATTTACTGAACACCAGACACATGTCTGCAAGTGTAAGTGACAGAATACACTGACCTGTGGGATCTAGAGTGCATTTGAACCAGGTCCAGGATGTCCTTGACATTCCAGACATCTCCATCCGTGAAAACAAACACCTTGTAAAAGGGTAAAAAATAACCTCAGGTTTAATGTTCTACATACATACCATCAATTAATAGTCTCCCCTCCTTTTGGAGATCAAGGAGAATAAAGCTATGCTCCATATGCTGGATCTGTGCAATACCAATTTAATACAGCGGACAGTAATTATGATGTGATGATGATATTTATATATTTAATATTATGAAGGATTTTCCAATTCGAGGCAGCACGGTGGTGCAGCAGGTAGGTGTCACAGTAACACAGCTCCAGGGACCTGGAGGTTGTGGGTTCAAGTCCCGCACCAGGTGACTGTCTGTGAGGAGTTTGGTGTGTTCTCCCTGTGTCCGCGTGGGTTTCCTCCGGGTGCTCCGGTTTTCTCCCACAGACAAAAAAACACGTTGGTAGGTGGATTGGCGACTCAAAAGTGTCCGTAGGTGTGAGTGTGTGAGTGAATGTGTGAATGTGTGAGTGTGTGTGTTGCCCTGTGAAGGACTGGCGCCCCCTCTGTGTTTTCGGGTGTATTTTGGCTGGTATGGCCACCCCCTGTCAGAATACAAGCGATGAACTTTCCCTCACGCGCAGGTAGAACACGAGCAGTGAGTTTGGTACTGTCTTGACTGTCCTCACACAAGGTGGGCTTTCTTCACTAAAAGTGTATTTACCTCCCAGAAAATGTTTTACTGTTTGCTAGAGCACTGCATATATATATATATATATATATATATATATATATATATATATATTAAAATATTGTATAATGTTGAAATTTTGGTGTATTCACTCTACATTATTTTAATATCGTGATAAAAATCGAGACAGACCAATAAAGAAAAACTTATTGTGATAATATTTTTGTGACTATTATATTTTATAATATATAAAGCAGAAAAAACTGACATTTGTTGTGGGCTTACTTCCTGACAAGAGACTCCCATCCCTAAGCATAACACAGAAATGGGATTCACCCTAATTGTGAATATTAATAGTGGTGTTGAAAATAAATAGGCCAACATCAATTATATTTAGTGTTATAACATAGACATTAGTTTTACAACATATAACATGTTCAGAATTTGTGCTACCTATAAATCAAAAGACAAAATGTGGGTGGAAATTATTTTTGGAAAAACCCCTGTTGTATAAGAACATACACTATTTATTCATTCATTATCTGTAACAGCTGTTATCCAGTACAGGGTCCTGGTGGGTCCGGAGCCTACCCGGAATAATTTGCAAAAACACTATTATATAACTATAAATATTCTTGTAGCGGAGTAACAGTATTCGAGTTAGGTATGTTTAATGGTGATTATCACTTATAATAAAAATTATTATTATTACTGACTTAAATGACAAAAATATTAACAATTAATTAGAGAGGTAAATACTGTCACTGCCCTGTGAAGGACTGGCGTCCCCTCCAGGGTGTATTCCCGCCTTGCGCCCAATGATTCCAGGTAGGCTCTGGACCCACCGCGACCCTGAATTGGATAAGTGGTTACAGATAATGAATCAATGAATGAATGAATACTGTCACCGCTAGGGATGAGTTCTCAGGATTTTCAGACTCTTAATGAACAAACTCCACACACTGTATTATTTAAAATATTGGAACACTTTATTAAAAGGAAAGATAATAGTTTGATAAACATAGCACAATCATCAAAATCTCACGGAATCAACGCAGGTGAAACCCGTTTGAATTTAGTAATTGGCTAGTCTATATGACTTGTGAATGAGGTGTTGCTAAATGATTTAATTAGGGTATAATTTTACCAAGAGATTTAATTCAAACTCAGCTCTGAAAATGAGGAATTTAGCTTACTTTTTTCTTCTTTTGGTTATGATCACAGCCGATTTTAGCTCTGTTTTCCGGTGTTTGATTTGTCACGGCTGAAGTTAGGCTGAGTAGTGGGGAGAGTCCCTCCAGGATGAGTCAGCCACTTTCGGCGTCCTTTAGACGGTGTGACGTCAGTCAAAGATTCCCTTCACAGAGAACTGCTGGCCTGGCCAGATTTCCCGAAGTGATATTACTTTTCCGATGAAAGTACGTCAGAATAAGTTAGCTGTTTTCTTCAGAGCTAATTTTCGAATTAATTAGCTTATACTTATTTTACAATTTTTTCTCTGTCCCAGCGGTGTCCTTTTTTCTGGTCAAAATAAGTTTCACCTGCTTTGATCAGTCGTAAAATTAAACTTGGATTGGGCTACAAACACGAACACAAATAAAACAAAGAAAAGATTACTGACAATTACTCGACGTTTACTCTTTAATTTCTGTATTGCACTGCTAACTGACACAAGGCGTCCCTTAGAAGTTGCATGAGGTCCTTTTCTTAAGAGTCTTTGGAGAGTCGGCTTGTCGGCGTAGAGAAAAGACAAAAGAGCGTAAAGAGCGTACGAGAGCCGTACGAGAAGAGATCCAGAAGAGTGGAAAAAAAATCAAGAAACAGAAGTGTCTGCAAGAGCAGAGCGACTCCTTTTTCAGATGTCACGCCCATTTGGGAGGTCTCTTTTCTCTGATTGGATCCTGGGTCTGAGGTTCACGTGACTTTCTTCACATTTCAGGGAGGAGAGAGAGAGATCGCACATATTTTTGGCTAATACGAATAATGAATAGAATATACTTCATACATACTTGAATATAGCATAATGAGTGTACTGGATTATTTTTATGAATAATATATATATCTATCGAGCACATTACCAACTATTCTAGATGTTAGAAATTAATTTGTCTTCCTAAATGGAGACAGGAATTTTTCCTCATGTTTGAAACAGTAATACTGTTTAAAAAAAAAAGTGATTTCGCAAATGTCCACTTGGGGGCACTGTTGGTCTATGCTGTTTGTCTGGTTTGAACTCGCGTTGTAGGTCACCATTGGCAGTTCTGGGGCCATCTGTTGATTTTGGAAAAGATAAGGGGTGCCATCTCGACGCTGGTGGCAATAATACTGGGGTTCTTTAATCCTGGTCTCCAAGGCTCTGATTGATCTTTTAGGCTTAATGGAGTCATAAACTTGGTTTTCTTTTTCTTTACATTCCTGAAGAAGACGGGGGCCACTGAAAAGTGTTCTGCTTAGCCTCTGTTGTCAGACATAGGTATGTGCGTGAGTTTGTGTGTGTGGGGGGGGGTGTGCAGAGTCTTTCAACACACACACACTCTGTGGAATGTAGGTTCTGTCCCAAAACTTATCATCAGAGTGGAGAGTCTTAATTTTTCATTTCTTGATCTGGTCCATACTCCACTACATTCCCCCCTTTTTTCAGTTTTATGGTCTGGCAGGGAGCATGGAGCTGAAAAGAACATTTGCTGTGGAGGAAGGTGAGATCAGCAAGCATATTCAAACACATTTTCAGAGCTGATGTCTTCCTATCAGTGTATGGGTGCATATGGATTGTTGATGTTTGCATGCTGAAGGTATTCTAATTACTTATGGGTAGGTCTTGTTCAAACGCAACCTCGAAAGCTGGTTCTTCGACATTGCCTTCGGCTTCATATCTAAAACTTGGGGGTTCACCTCTCTGGGCTCTCTTATGTCTAACAAACTTAACCAGTTTATTAGACCAAGTTTCTAACCTGGAGTGGACCATGCATATGTGACAGGCTGTACTGGCCAGAGGGGTTGAGACGACAGTTCTTTAAGAGTGTTATCAATAGAGGTTAGGTCAATGACTTGGGTTCCCTCATATTCTAGACGAGTTAGTGTTTTAGTATCTAGCTCGATGGTGTGCTTGGAGATGGTGTCATTCTCATATTGGTCAGGGTTCAGGTGATACAGGACCAGGTCTCCTACATGTAGGATTGCGTTTACGGGGACGTCTACCCAGAAAGTCTGGCTAGGAAGGGGTACCCTTTCTGAGGTGTCATGTTGATCATAGGTTAGTAGGGCCTCTCTAAAGGGGGTGTTAACCAACCAACGGTTTCCAACAATCTCAGCTTGGGTACTGGTTACCAAACATCGAGGTGTGACGACCACCGGGCACCGAGTATTACTCATCATAGGCTTAAGGCCACAAATCCCATTTGTGCTGTCACAAATAAAAGGTTTGCTAGGGCACAAGTAGTGGATGTCTTTAGTGAGTGTGCACATAAGCAAGTTGGGTACCAAGTATAGATCAGGGTTATCATCTTGGTATGCTACAAGAGATGTTGTCTTTACACAAACATAGGCAGAATCTTGCCAGAAACCAACGTTGACAACATCTTTCAAATGGTAGATGTTTTCAGGTGCCATTATGGGAAGGTTAATGATGAATGCTAATTCTCTGTCTTGAGGATTGACATAAATTGGTGCTACCTAAGGTATAGGCTAGGTGGGCCTGGAGATCAGTAACTACTTGTTGAGTTGCTGTAGACAACATTTCCTGTACTAAGGATAGAGGCACCAGATAGGGAGGAATTCTCTCCATGGCTAGGCTATCCACAGAGGAGCTGATTTCTTGTAGCATATCAGACAATAACATATTCACAAGCTGGATGTGGGCAAGGTCAAGTTGCACTACTGAAAGCAAAGACTTAACCGTCTGGAGCGGTTTATTCAAAGCGACACTGTGAGCATTAAGTACTACGACGATCAGGAGAATGAGCAGCGGGGCCATCCTACCGGGAGAGATGCTCATGATTGGATTTAGGGTATTTACGGTGAGTCGTTTTTTAGAAAAACTATAAAATTTTCCACTATACCCCCCTTTTGATAAAAGTTTTATGTCTAGGATAAACACTCTACAATAATTGATGATGAGAGACTAGGATCTTGCACCCTGAGTGTCCTCAGTCTGGTTAGAAGCTTGTTGCCTGCTGAAGAGTGAGAGGAAAAGGGGAAAAGGGATAGAAGAACTAAGGTGTGAGTAGAAGGCTGTAGTTGTTTGCTAACCAACACCTTTCTTGCCTTTGGTTCTATTGTTTATGACCTAACACAAGCGTTAGTATCCCCTACAAGTCCCATGGGGGTTGTGTGTGGTCTGATTTGGTTGCGGTGGACCCACTTGAGCTCAGTACTGCCCCGAACTTTGTTTATCTTGATCTGGTACACAACGGGTGACAGTTTGTCTGTGATCTTATAGGGACCAGACCATCGGGGTAGGAATTTGCGGGCCAGATTCCCCCCTGTTTTCCGTGACCTTCCAACAGGTTGGACAAAGATGTAGTACCACACCTTGTCCCCTATTTGGAGTTCGTCATGGGATGCCTTGTGATCATAGTACGCTTTGTGACCTTCTGCACTTTTTTCCAGTTTCTGCTGGGCGAATGCGAAAGTGGCTTTGAGGTGTTTCTGCAGATCCTCCATATACCATGATGAGTGGTGTAGGCTACTGCTATGCTAGCTTCACCTGGCTGATATAACAGATGTAGAGGCAGAGTCATCTGTCTCCCTGTCATCAACTCAAAGGATGAGACCCCGACCGCATCATGTGGGGTCGCACGTATGGCCATCAGTACAAGGGGTAGCTTGACATCCCAGTCTCGCTGGCTTGCTGCTATGTACTTTTTCAGTATGCTAACAACAGTTCGGTTGGCTCGCTCTACCTGACCTGAGCTTTGAGGATGATAGCTAATGTAAAGGCTGGCTTTTACTCCCAGGAGTTGCCAGAGCTGCTGCATGACCTCTGCTGTGTCCCTCTGTCAGAGTCGACACGGCTGGGTAGGCCAAACCGTGAGAAGACATGGGTCATCAGTAAGTAGGCAGTGGTTAGCGCTGTGTCATTCGGTGTGGGGAGGCATTCTATGCATTTAGTGAATGCACACGTGACTGTGAGGAAGTACTTGTTACCTCTTACTGTTCGGGTGAGTGGTCCAACCCAGTCTATCTGAAGGTTTGACCAAGGGAAGGATAACCCTTTCTTTTGCAAGGGGGCTCTATGAAGAGGATTTGAGGGTTGAAATTGGCAACATACCAGACAGCCTTTTATGTAATCAGCCACATCTTTTACCATGTGGGGCCAATATGCCACCTGCCGGAGCGCATTGTGTGTTGCTTTGACCCCTTTGTGTCCCACAGATGGGGAGTCATGAGCAAGCATCAGCATCACCCCCCCTGTGGCACTGAGGAACCACGAACGCAGGTGAAGTCAGTGGTATGAACAAGCAAGCCTTTAACGACTTGGAGGGACGCTCTGGCGCCGTATAGGTCTTTAAGGCCTGGTATGGTGTCAAGATCTTGAGCCAAAATGGGACACGTAGATGGGTCAGAGACATGCAGAAGCATTTTAGAAATGGACGGGTCCTGAGCTTGGAGAGTAATTAAGTCAGCTTCAGAAAAAGCAGGGTTAATAGAGACAATGGTAGTTTTAGCATTGTCAGGTGACGCTGTCGCTACAGTTCGAGACCGTGTAATAGCTTCGATGTCGGGCGAGTTTGGATAAAGGGAGGGATCGAATGTCCATGATGTGCCTTCGCGGGCTCCTTGTTTGGCTAAACTATCTGCTTGGTCATTGAATTCTTTGTCATCTCCCGGGATTCAGGAGTGACCCCTTACTTTCTTCCAGTAGATCTGCAGGTCGTGTGTGTCTACCAAGTGTTCACATGCTGCGAAAAGCTCTTTGTGTTTGACTGGCTTTTTGTTCGATGTGGTGTAGTTGTTGGTTTTCCACAGTTTCAAGTGGCATGTGAAGCTTAGGCGCGCATAGTTGGAGTCTGTGCAGATCACCAACATTTTTACGCTTTTCTGGACCGCAGACTGAATTGTGATGAGAATTCCTGCTATTTCAGCATATTGGGAGGACTGAGCACCCAGGAAAGGTGTGGTGTGAAAAAAACTGTGGTCCGAAATCTTGGTGTCACCCTCGACTCTACGCTCACGTTTCATTCCCATGTTAGTTCCGTCATAAAAACCTCATTCTTCCACCTTCGCAACATTGCTAAAATCCGTCCTTCTCTTTCCCAGTCTGCCTCTGAACGCCTCATCCATGCATTCATCTCCAGCGGTCTTGACTATTGTAACTCTCTTCTTTCTGGCATTAGCTCCTCACTACTACATAAACTCCAAATGGTCCAGAACTCTGCTCCCCGTCTCCTCACCCACACCCGGTCCCACCACCACATCACCCCAGTTCTCCACAACCTCCACTGGCTTCCTGACCTCCATATCGCATTCAGTTCAAAATCCTCCTTCTCACCTACAAAGCTCTCAATAACCAAGCTCCCTCTTACTTATCGGACCTTCTTCAACCATACACACCTAATCGCATTCTCAGATCTTCCTCAGCCGGTTTACTCACCATTCCCCCTTCTAAGCTGCGTAGTCTTGGAGATCGAGCCTTCTCCAGACATGCCCCCCGCCTCTGGAACTCCCTTCCTCCAGAAATTCAACAGTCAACATCTCTATCACTATTTAAATCCAAACTTAAAACACACCTGTTTGCGGCTGCATTTAATCCCTCTGTTTGTGATTAGCCCTTGTTTTTTTTTTTTTTTTTTTTTTTAACCTTGTTCCTGTTTTGTATCATTGTATGTTATGTAGTGTTATGGATGTGATTGTCTTTATGTGTTCATCTGATTGTAACAGCGTCTTTGGGTTACTGAAAAGCGCTATAAAAATTCCATTTATTATTATTATTATTATTATTATTAGGGTGTGTTCTCGGCGGAACGAACAACCATCTACATATGCAGTGACAAGGTCTTTGCATGTGTTAGGGTCGAAATAGTGGTGGTTAGCCACGGTAGGTATGAGGGTTTCCGGAGTCTGTGGCACTTGGGAAGGAATGTCTCCTTCACATCGCCTGCAGGAGGCAAGGCCTGTGCCTAGAGGGCTCTTGTAGTTTTGTGCGTACCGTACCTCCAAGTCAAAGCTTTGGAGAGCCATTAGCCAGGAGGCTACTCGAGCGTTAGTTACTACACCCTCTCGAATTCGTTGGCTGTTCAGAAAAGTGACTGGCTGATGATCAGTTTCAACAATCACCTTCAGACCGCCAAGGTAGTTGGAGAAATGTTTGACTGCCCACACTGTTGCTAGTAGTGCTTTTTCGCAGTCACTATATTTGTGTTCAGCAGCCAGCATAGTTTTACTAGCATAGGCTATGACACGTTTGTCTTTGTCATGTAATTGATACAGACCGGAGCTGTGACAGTGGTCAGAGAACCCCACTTCTACATAGAATTCTTTGCTACTGTCAGGGTAGGCAAGGCATGGGGCCGTGCACTGTTTCGATTTCAGTGCCTGCATGGCTTGTTCCTGGGCTTCGCCCCAGGTGAATGGAGTATCATTTTTTAGTAGGTCATAAAGTGGACGGGCTAGGTCCGCATAGTTATCTATGAACTGGCATGAGTAGTTGCATACTCCTAAGAAACTACAGAGTTCCTTAAGATTGGTGGGTGCTGCGAGGTCTGTTACCCCTTGCACTCGACTCACTTGTGGTTCAACACCATCAGTGCTTACGAGCAGACCGACATAATTCACCTTTGTTCTGCACCACTGACATTTGGAGAGTGATATTTTCGCACCTGCTGTTGTGAGTTGGTCAAGAACATGATCAATCTCGTCAATGTGTGCCTGTAGGGAATGGTTACGCATGAGTATGTCATCCACATATGTGAGGGTGCCTCGCTCACGGGCATCAGGGCATGCTTTGTTTAGGAAAATGTTGAACTCCACTGGAGAGTTAGCATACCCAAAGGGGTATGCACCGGGTGAATGTATACTGTCGGTTCGCGAAGGTGAAAGCTAGCTTGTGTTGGTCTTCTGCTTGCACCGGGATGGTCCAGAATCCAGAGGCTACATCGATGGTGGGAAAGTATTTAGCGTTTCGGACCGAGGGAAGTTCTTGCTCTAATTGTGTCATCGGCCACCGAGACAATGGAACCTGTTGATTTAGTTTCCGATAGTCAATGGTCAGGCGCCATTTACCATTGGGTTTTATGACAGGCCATAATGGTGCAGAGTACGTGCTGTTGCAGGGTCAGATTATGCCCTTTTCCAGCAAGTCATCAATGATTTCTTGTACCGGTCCATAGGATGCCAACAGAATTTTGTATTGGCAGACAATCGTGGGTGGTGCTCCTGGACAAGTGGGAATGCGCACTGAGTGAATGTCAGTGAGACCACAGTCCGTTGAATTTTTGGCAAAAGATTTTTGGTATTTAAGAAGCACTTCACAGAGTTTCTCGCATTCTTCTTTACTTTGGAGGGCATCGGCCTCCTTTAGAACTTGTTCAACTTGAATCATAAATTCAGAGTCAGATAGTTCCTTTGAATTGTGTGGATTCAAAGTGTCTTCTCCCGTTTCTGGGAGAAGAGGTGGTTCCCAGGAGGATTCCAGGGATGAATCTAAAGAAAGGACCATGACCGTCATTTGATCATCATCAGCAAGATCTATTCTGCAAATGACGTCTTTACCCATGTCCAGAGCCGAGAAGAGAGCAACAGCTTGTGTCGGTTGGGTATAGAACACCTTTGATTCTGGATAATCAAGAAGCAGGGATTCAGGCATTGGTCCTATAATAGGGATTCGCAACTCGAAGTCATGGAATTTCGTACTGACCAACCAACCCAGAGGAGATGAATGAGGAATTGTCAAGGGTTGAGTGGTTTCATTTCGTACGAACAGATAGGTGGACCTTGCTCGTGTTTCCACCAAAGGTGTGGCTTCTAGGGTGAGACCTAGTTCAAAGAACTGAGGTGACGGTTGGAAAAGCACATGAGCGTGGCTTAAGTGTTGGCCAGTTCGCATGACCAAGCGGATGGGTACATTTGTGGTGTTCGCGGGTCCCACAAGGGAACCTTGGTTAGTAACCTGACATACCTCAGGAATAGTTTGTCCTGAGCCTAGGTTGCTGGGATCTGAGGACCAGGTTTCTGTCGAAACATCAGTCAAAGACCACAGCACATTATTGAGGGTGTCTACGTGGACATCGAGGTGCACCAAGAAGTCACTTCCAATGTAAGTGTCGTGTGGCAAGTTAAGGACGACCAAGAAATAATGGGTGAGTACCCTTTTGTTCCACTGGATGGTTAGAGCACAAATTCCATCAGTGGGTGACATTACTTTCGATGTTGGGTCGAAAGGAAAGCGACAAGGACTGCTCACCAAAACAATATTTGGTTGAGTGAGGCGCAGGGTCTCAAAGAGGGTTTGGCTTATGGCGAACTTGTCAGTCCACAGAGCCAGAATGACATTGTCAACATGATGGTCCTGCATTGTGAGGCTGTTCACGATGGGAAGGCCGGGAGTGTCTGTTGTGGAAGGCTTAATGAAAGTGCACAGAAATGCGCTCCGCTGTTCTAACATGGCATAAGGGGGCCGGAAGAGACTGCGGTCTCTGGCTCAGTTTCCTCTTCCTCAGAGTGAGGGATCTGACTTGGTGGATCTCCTATTGATTCAGGCCGGATTTCAAGGTGGCAACACTGAGCTTCCCAGTGGTGTGGGGTGCAGATGGGCAAAGGCTCACGCACCTTTTGAAGTCAATCAGTGGTTCGAAGCGATTAAGGAGATCTTTGCCGATGAGGAAGGGAATTGTTTCAAGAGGAGACACATGAACTGGATGCACTAACGTCATTGGTCCAATGGCTAAGTGTATTAGTGCCATAGATTGGATCGTGAGGCCTGCATGTGAGTACGGCTGAATCTTAAGAGAACAGTTTTGGAGCTGTATCTCACGATTTTCACGCCGCGCAATGGCTCGAACCTGGTGGAACAAGGTGGAAGACATAAGGGTGACATCTGATGCAGTGTCCAGCAGGGCCTCATGTACTAGCCTTCTCTCCACAATGGTGGACAAATAGAACTTGTGTGCAACTCCTTTCTCAGTTAAGTGTCCCATGAATTGTTGGACGGGTGTGTCGCCTTCAATGACCGAAGGGTCGTCTGGCGTTAAACCTTCCTTACCGTCTAACTGAACAACCAAGACAGCACTGGAGGGTGTTTGTGAGTCACCCCCCTGTACCATTTGATCCTCAGAGCTTGCCTGGGTCACAAGGAGATTGCAATGTACACTAGAAGACGGAGCTTCGCTTGTCACCTCTCCTACATAACTCTCTACCATTTCTGGGGTGTTAGAGGATGGCTCTGGGTCAGACTGCACAGAGGTGATAGAAAGAACGTCAGGTTTTTTCTTTTTCTCTTTGCAAATCATTGCAAGCATTCGGCGGATGTCCTCTAACTCCTTAGAGTTAAATTCCTTGCCTTTAAACTTGTCTTTGGCATGATTTTCTTTATTTTGATACCAGTATTTTTCCTTCTTTTCTTTATTAGAATCAGAAGGCTGGTTCTGAGTTGTTCGTTCATATCCCTTATGAGGATATGCTGGTTTTCCGCGGCCCGCACCGCTGGTTTCTGCAGGGTAATAGTCACGACCATACCCAGCCCTGTCCCAAGGGTTCCAGAAATCTTTGCCGCGATTTCTGTCTGGCCTGCGAGGAGGGTAGCGTTTGTGGTGGTGTGAGGGCGGAGGAGATTTCGGGCCCTCACTGGACCACGGAGTGGGTGAAGGGTCCCGGGCGGATCTTTGTGGATTGGCCTGGGTGGCACCCTCCAACTCTAAATGTGGGGAGTTGGAGTCGACATTTAAGACTGTGGGTGTTTCAGACCGTTTGTTTGTATTTTGTTGTGATTTTAGGAAACCTCTGAGTGCTAAGTCACGCAGCTGTCTGCTAGACAGGGTGCGAGCGCAAGCTGAGACTCCCAGCTGATGACTAGTGTGGGGATGGAGGTTTTGGATAAATAATGATTTAAAATTTAACTCTTCCTCCATTCCAGAGTCATTTCTAGGGCTGAAATATGCCTGTCTGAGTCTGTTATAATACTGCTGAGGGGATTCCTGGCGTTGCTGTTTTACATTCAAAGCAAAATAACGAAAATTAAAAGGACTTTCCTTTTTAACTGTTTACGAACTGGTATCAAGTTAGAATGCCAATCTCTAATTACTGCACACTGTATGTTATAGCTGTATCAGCTTACTGTGTTTCCAAGCCTTTAATCATAGTTATTCAGATATGCAGAGTTTAGAGACAGCCACTAGAACTGTAATACCAGGTCTTGTGAGTTTGAAATGATCAGACAATTTCAATTGCGATAGCAAGTTTCTCCACTAGAGGGCACTGAAAGTAAATCTGAATGGCAACAGCAAGTTTCCAGTATTGGGTTGAACTTAAATTGTAATACCAGACCGGGACACCAGAGGGTGACAAGCAAGTTTATAATGCAATAGTAGCAATGAACACCAGTCGGCGCTGGTGGGAATTCTAATAAACACGGCACGAGCAGACACAATGTAACACGAATGGGAATTTCCACTGTAGTGGGAAGTTTTAACACTAGAAGGCATTAACTAAAAATCTAAAATGGGAACACAGATTTCGAACACTAAGGTACATTAAAAGGATTTCATTTGTAATGACAGCTTTTAAGCACCAGAGGGCTGCTAAACACTTAAGGTTGCCTTGGCGGACAACCTCCCAATCACTAGAGGGTGTACAGGAATCAAACGTCAAGGGTAACACAACACTTGACCACAAGAAGGAGCACGGGAGGACACGCTTCAATAGACACTAGTTATGAAGTGATTTCCCTGCAATCACGCACTTTAACCACAAGAGGGAATTAGGCTTCCTCTGTTTTGGGGGCGTTTTGAATTTCCCTCCTTAGTTTTAGCGCCGCCCCTTCAAAGGGGGCGTTCGTTTCCTGAATTCGCGTTCAGTCCGCCAGGAAGAGCTGAAGAGAGCAGACCGCTCTCTACACAAGCCGTATTTTCGTCTGTGTTCTTTAGTAACCTCCAATCGCCTAGCGCGCGATTAGTTATTAACACTGGGAGCGACCCAGTTTTAAAACGATCGGAGGAATCCGGTTCGGTGGTCCTTCGCGCCGGATTTCGCGGCCGAGGGTCGAACCGTAGCAATGACCCACCGCGGGATACGTGCAATGGGGATGCTGAGGCCTTATACAGTTTTATGCATGCAAAATGGCGCAGAGCCGCGCACTTCAAAAAGCGACCAAGCTTATTTTCGACGGTATATACCACAGAACAGATTTTCAACAGTAACACACACAACACGAAATTGCCCGCATCAAGCTTTGAATCTCAATCGTTATTCAGCAACATGAAGAGCCGAAAGGATTTCTCTAACCCAAGCTGAGATTATTTATTAATGTGTTTACAGTTTGTTCATAAAAGAGTCTTTTTCCTGCCCCACGTTGGGCACGAAAAAAGTTAATAACATATGTAGCGGAGTAACAGTATTCGAGTTAGGTATACTTAATGGTGATTATCACTTATAATAAAAATTATTATTATTACTGACTTAAATGACAAAAATATTAACAATTAATTAGAGAGGTAAAAACTGTCACCGCTAGGGATGAGTTCTCAGGATTTTCAGACTCTTAATGAACAAACTCCACACACTGTATTATTTAAAATAATGGAACACTTTATTAAAAGGAAAGATAATAGTTTGATAAACATAGCACAATCATCAAAATCTCACGGAATCAACGCACGTGAAACCCGTTTGAATTTAGTAATTGGCTAGGCTATATGACTTGTGAATGAGGTGTTGCTAAATGATTTAATTAGGGTATAATTTTACCAAGAGATTTATTTCGATCTCAGCTCTGAAAATGAGGAATTTAGCTTACTTTTTTCTTCTTTTGGTTATGACCACAGCCGAAGTGTCCAGCAGATTTTCGCTCTGTTTTCCGGTGTTTGACTTGTCACGGCTGAAGTTAGGCTGAGTAGTGGGAAGAGTCCCTCCAGGATGAGTCGGCCACTTTCGGCATCCTTTAGACGGTGTGACATCAGTCGGAGATTCCCTTCACAGAGAACTGCTGGCCTGGTCGGATTTCCGGAGTGATATTACTTTTCCGATGAAAGTACGTCAGAATAAGTTAGCTGTTTTCCTCCGATCTTCAGAGCTAATTTTCGAATTAATTAGCTTATACTTGTTTTACAATTTTTTCTCTGTCCCAGCGGTGTCCTTTATTCTGGCCAAAATAAGTTTCACCTGCTTTGATCAGTCGTAAAATTAAACTTGGATTGGGCTACAAACACGAACACAAATAAAACAAAGAAAAGATTACTGACAATTACTCTATGTTTATTCTTTAATTTCTGTATTGCACTGCTAACTGACACAAGGCGTCCCTTAGAAGTTGCGGTGAAGTCCTTTCCTTAAGAGTCAGATTTTTTCTTTTTCTCTTTGCAAATCATTGCAAGCATTCGGCGGATGTCCTCTAACTCCTTAGAGTTAAATTCCTTGCCTTTAAACTTGTCTTTGGCATGATTTTCTTTATTTTGATACCAGTATTTTTCCTTCTTTTCTTTATTAGAATCAGAAGGCTGGTTCTGAGTTGTTCGTTCATATCCCTTATGGGGATATGCTGGTCCCTTAGAAGTTGTGTGAAGTCCTTTTCTTAAGAGTCTTTGGAGAGTCGTCTTGAAGACAAAAGAGCGTAAAGAGCGTACGAGAGCCGTACGAGAAGAGATCCAGAAGAGTGGAAAAAAAATCAAGAAACAGAAGTGTCTGCAAGAGCAGAGCGACTCCTTTTTCAGATGTGGTGTGGTCACGCCCATTTGGGAGGTCTCTTTTCTCTGATTGGATCCTGGGTCTGAGGTTCACGTGACTTTCTTCACGTTTCAGGGAGGAGAGAGAGAGATCACACATATTTTTCGCTAATATGAATAATGAATAGAATATACTTCATACATACTTGAATATAGCATAATGAGTTTATATATATATATATATATATATATATGTATATATATATATATATATATATCGAGTACATTAACAACTATTCTAGATGTTACACATCACTCGGTTAGTTAGTAGACAGTCACCTGAGAATAACAGAGGATAACATTACACATTGCATAATATATGTTTAGAATTTATGATACGTATGCGTCCGATTATGGAGGGATTATGAGGGAAAGGGGGCTATAAGTGAAATGTCCACTTGGGGGCACTGTTGGTCCATGCTGTTTGTCTGGTTTGAACTCGCGTTGGAGGTCACCATTGGCAGTTCTGGGGCCATCTGTTGATTTTGGATAAGATTAGGGGTGCCATCTCGACGCTGGTGGCAATAAAACTGGGGTTCTTTAATCCTGGTCTCCAAGGCTCTGATTGATCTTTTAGGCTTAATGGAGTCATAAACTTGGTTTTCTTTTTCTTTACATTCCTGAAGAAGACGGGGGCCACTGAAAAGTGTTCTGCTTAGCCTTTGTTGTCAGACATAGGTATGTGCGTGTGTGTGTGTGTGTGTGGGGGGGGGGGGGGGGTGCAGATTCTTTCAACACACACACACTCTGTGGAATGTAGGTTCTGTACCAAATCTTGTCATCAGAGTGGAGAGTCTTAATTTTTCATTTCTTGATCTGGTCCATACTCCACTACATTCTAATGTGCGCACACTGTGGACTGAGATGTTTAGCTGTGCACACAAAGCCTGTATCTCTCTAGAACATCTTAAAATGAATGGGACACTCTCCAGCAGTTGCACATAGTCCTAAAATCACCATGCTTAATGTCAAATGTGGTTTAAAGGGGTGTATAGCTCATTCGCACTGGGCATGGAGCTGTGGAATGTCTTCTAAAAATTGTTTAGGTTCAAATGTGCTGAGCATTTCTGTAGCCCAGAATGGATAGAGTGTGTCCTTGATAGAGTGAGTGGCGTGGTACCTGTCGGGGGTGATCTGGAAGGTAACCTTGACTGTAGATATGATTCAGTGGTTTCAGGAGCTCTGTACCTCCCATGTCCGCATTTATAGCCGCCACCTTCTTCATCGCCTCCTCCATCGTCTTCTGAGTGTATTCCACACTCTTACTGGAATCAAAAATAATTTCATGAACCACAAAGGTTCAAACCGAGGTTATTTTACAAATAATAAAGACCACATGGTACCCACGGGAAAAAGGACTGAAAGTGCGAGCCAAAGCCATAGATGTTAAAGTAGCAGCCGAGGGGCAGACTCTTCAGCAGCAGGAGAAGGGTTTCCTGTAAAATTTGTCAAAAATGAAGCATCAACAAGCACATCAATTACATCAACCTATCATACATTACCCACAAACTAGCTAGGTCTCTCCAACTCCCACCACATGCTGCCAAGGTGAGAAGAAGAACATGCTTCCTCTGAGATGTAAAACCAGCCTCTGCTTTTCTTAACTGCCAAGGACAGCTCAACAAGCTTGGAGAAGAACATTAAAGGAACACTATATAATATTTTTACAGTAAAATCACAGCTTCAAGATAACTGATGACCCACTGAGCTGTAATAAGGAGAACAGAGCCTCTGTCCTTGTTAATCCAGGCTCTGCACTGCAAAAACAGCACTATGTTTTTGCAGTGTAGTAGAAAAAAATCTTACCTAGTGTTCCTTTAAATGCTCCTAAGAGGGAAGATTTCTATCATTATTCCTACTCATGCATCTACACCTATGCTGTAGGTACTTGCTATACATATCAAACCGGTCTGAATTACTAATAATTTCCAAACAATTCAATTATGAATAAGTTACCCGGGCACTTATGATTGAGGACCCTTGCATGCTGCCAGACTGATCCATTAGAAAAATAAACTCTCCACGTTTTCCAAAAGAAGAAGCCACCTCTGGAGGGAATTCTGGGTAAAGACTGAGCATGATGACAGGGTTACGCATCAGAGAACCTGCAATAATAAAAAAAAGAGTTCTCGTTAATGACCATGTGGGGGCACAGTGGTGCTGCAGGTACTCCGTGAGATCTCAAAGTACTAGGTTTGATTTTCTCCTAAGGTCACTGATGTGATGTAATCATTTCTGCATGAATTTCCTCACAAACACGTGTTGGTAGTTGTATTGACTTTCCAATTTTACATTTTTGTGAGTGTGATATCCCGCTATGGAGTAGTGCCTTGTATTTCTAAAACAGTCTCAATGCTGCTTCTCTTCCTGCACAAATGATGCACCAGATGAGCTCCCTAATTATTGTCTAAACTATGGAGTGATGTCAATATAATCACTGGAGACACAGTAAGGTAACAGTGCACATTTGTAGAGGAGCAACCAGTAACTGGTAAAAAAAGAAAAAAAAAAAATATATATATATATAAAATAGAAAAGGGAGCACAAAAGGAAGCTAAAATAAATTAGAAAAGATATATTAGTAGAGCTTGACAGTAATTCACTATCAGAATATATCGCAATATAAATGTTTCAATAGCAATGATATGATTTTAAATACATTTTCAATATTTCATTATCCATTTACATTTGTCGCTGATTGACTTTCTTTACACGGCCTGCCGTAAGTTCATTGCACTCAGTTTTAAATATAAATAATTTAAAAATACAAATTTTAACAAAGCCAAGAGGTTTATGTTTGACGGTGATGTCATGTTTCTTTGTTGTTTTGGCAGTTTTTCTGGGGCTTTTATATTGTTAATATCAATATTAGAATTAAATCTTATCAACCAAAATTAAGAAATAAATTGCGATATTAATTTTGGCCATATCGTCAAGCCCTATGGAGCTGTCTAAGACACAAAAAAAGCTGTTTTATTTTAGTTGTCTTCTCAGTTAGAAAAAAATGTTCAACGTCTTTTTTTCACACCTTTTCATCATAAACTTTATTGATAGCTCAGTCCCTGCTCAAACTGGGTAGCCCTCCAATCCTGGCTCTTTTAAACAATCACAATCTCCTCACACACATTTTGCTTGTTCGTTTGCCCACTTTGTGCTCACTTCCTCTCTTTCTTACTATTTTACACTGCTTGTTATGCCACAAACAGGGCCCCCTGTTTCGTAAACTTGAAAAAATAATTTGTAGAATTTGTTCTGGATTTTGGTGAAGAACTCCTAGATATTTTGCATGCTGGAAATGTGGGATGCCTAATTGTCATTGTTACGATAAACTCTTACCACGTTTGGTGTTGTTAAGTCCTGCCTCCACAATGGCAGTGGGCTGATGGGTGTTCTGGTAATAAAGCAGTATCTCCACATCTCTGTCAAACTTGTGGCCTGGAGAGAGGCTCACCTGTATTCAGACAGTTAGAGGACTTATTCATCAAGAGTGTTAGAATAGGAAAACACTGGATTAAGCAGGATAAGTGCAGCCAAAGCTACCAGAGACCATCCTCATATGTTTTATTTTCCTCATCCTACCCCCATAAATAAACATACAGCAAATGACCACACACCTCTGCCTCAGTGTGATCTGTGGTGAGGTAAATCAGTTGCTCCAGGGAACAGTTGGACTCCACTTTAGAAACAGAGAGGGTGGAGATGATGTGGACACGAAGTGACAACGTATATGGCACTAAACTTGCAGCAACAGCTGTGACCTCAGTCACAGGACTCAGATCTGGAAAAAAAGATACAGACCCAAATAAAACACATTAAATATCATAACTCAAAGAGTACTGGAACAGGACTGGAAATGGTCAGAAAGGAAATTATAAACAGATCATAAACTCTTTTGTAGATCATAAATATGTGTTAGTAATAAATATTTATGGCTTGCCCATGTCACTGGGTTTGTATCGAGGGTTGAGTACAGCTGGCAGACAGAAGCGCAAGCCATGATCCGCCTCCAAGGTCAGCTCAATGACGTAGATGAGGGTCACAGTGGCGCTCTCATTTGGAGGAAGGCTGCCCACAGCAAGACGGAAAACATCTGGACTTTCATCACTTTCCTCCAGTAGAAATGCCTGCTTCCCTGAACTTAACGCATCATCATACTTCTCTCGAGCCTGAACAAGAGAGGGAACAATGCATTACGATTGTACTATAGAAAGAAATATTAGGGATACATGAGGGTATCAGAATCATACTGGTGTCTGATGATGTTTATGACGTTGTAATTTCACTACTGCCAATGTGTACTAACTTTTATTGCATCCTGTAAATATCTGGATTGTCAGATTTACCTCCTGCTTGGAATGAACCTTGGCCACCACCTCATGTCCGCTGACATTGGCACTGAAGTGACAGACAGCTGCTTCTGCAGGTAACGGGAACACGAATGTGGCTTCCACTGGAGACTCCTCCTCATTTACATACTGCAGGGTGGATGTGACCGTGGCAACAAAGCCCTTCACCTGCACCTCCACCTCCACACTCTTTAGAGGAACTTGGGTTAGAGGGAAACATTGAACACTTCTGTTTTCAAAACATATTTCACACAGCTGGAAAGTACCAGACCATAACTTCCCTTTCAACCACTACCACCTACATGAGGAATGGACGTCTAGAGGTCAAGCCACAGTGATCTACTTTAGATCAGGAGCATTTCTTTACAAACTTGACTCTGACTGAACTCATGAGACAATTTAACATACAGCTGAGCTTTTACTTTTCAAGTAGTTCATCTTACCCTCTATAATTTTTCAGCCATCATTCATTAGTGGAAAATAAATCTAAACCTCCGCTGACCCAATTTTGCTTGGGAGGTGAAACTTACTCGAATGTTGCTGGTATAGATCGGCTAAAGAACAGCTGGCTCATACCGAAATACAGAGACTTGGAGACAGGCATGTTCAAGAAGATAAATCCATATGATGAACTGAGATATTTGTTAAAATCCTGTATAGGTTCAAGTATATTTTTACAAGGTATGCTTTAAAATATTGACCATCAAAGAAAAAAAAATCAAAAAGCTGTTACCTTGCGTACATCCCTCTGTTATCAGGCCGCAGCTGTCCATGTTTATTTTAGCCTGTTGAGTAAGAAAGCTGGTTGTGTGTATCTGCAAGAAAGGTGTGGATGGACATGAATGGCTTGACATGAAGTAATAACATTCTTTGTGTCCATTGTCAGAAAAACTGTTACTGAGGTGTTCCCTTTTGCAGTCTCTGTGGTGGTATCCTCAAGGGCACATATTCTGTACCTATTAGGGTAATTAGAGAACGCAATTGTACCTTATTTTACTCTAATTGTAGATTTTAAAGTTGCATTGATTTCATGCGCCCCATTTAAGTTCCAGGACCTATATTATATTTTTATTTTAAACATAGTTCTATAATGAAAACTCATGGAGAAGAGAATATAATGAACCCACAACTTGACTTTAAAACCACTGTTGTACATTTAAAGGTACTGCTTTTACCTTTAGTGACACTAATATACCTGAACTGTACCTTTTTTCTGAAAGTATAAAAGGTCCTTATAGATAAGTCACTTAATTGTGGGCTTGGTGACAAAGCAGAACATTTTAATTTATTCTGAAACTAATGCCATTTGCTGGAATTTAAAAAGTAGCATCATAAGAATATTTCATATATTGATTCAGTTTGTAGGATGTGATTCATCCATGTCAGGTGCCTACACACAATCATTGGGCACAAGTCAGGGAACATATAAAGCAGTTACAACAATCACTTCTGAAGAATTAGAACAGTTCCAAGACGTAAGGAGGAAAAATTACAAAAAAAAAAAAAAAAGTCATTATATTGTCACCTGGGGGCCGAGGTGTACCAAAGGTTCTGTACTAAAACAATTATAAACGTTAACTCTCAAGTGTGTGAGAAAATTTCTGGTTCTGTTGGGGAATTCAAAGCAAATCTCAGGTGAGTTGCAGCTTATTGACAATATATAATGAATAATCACTGCATAAATACAAAAGAAGCGTCTTGAAAGTTAATCATATTATACATATGCAACGACACTCATTCACTGCAATATTATAAGGGCTTGATTATCAAAGAAAAAAAAACACCTGTTTTAATAAATGACTGTTTTAATATAACACAGAATTAGTATAGTAACAATAGCAGAATATATCACTTTACAAAAATAATAATAAGGAAGCATGTCACAGTTCTAACATCAAGTGATTTTTTGTACTATACAGCATGCATTGATTATAATAAGATAGGTAATGAAAGGGCTCCTACCTACCTGTGTGATGGAACAGCATGTGGTGAGATGTTCCTGGCTTATGGCTTAAAGAAATAAGGGGTGGGGGTGGTTTTTTAACCAAAAAAACGGGGGCAGTACTCGTAGAGCTAGAGTTTACGGAGTTCTACACAACAGATTCTGTAACATACAGGAAAATACATTTTTCACTTTTAATAGTTTATTAATATTGCCATGTTATTATTTATTTCTTATTATTATTATTACTCGATTTTGCCTTTGCCAGAGTCTACAAGAAGCTATATATGACTTCTATAATCCAAATTAAATTCTTGAACTTAATATCTTTCCTGGATTAACAATATAATACATTGTATGGCCAGCAGTGAACATCTGCTTATTCAACAGACCTCCACATATTGATGGTATTTATAGGGAATTATCTCTCCTGGGAAGGCTATAGATTAGATGTTGGGACATTGCTTTGAGGTTAACAGAGGACAGTCCATCACTCCAGTGAACACTGCTCCACTGCTCCACAGCCTGATGCTTTAGGTCTTTATAACCCACCATTAAGTGCTTGAGCAAGGTGACCTATGGTTCATGTGCAGCTTAAGGCCATGTCCCATTCTTCGAGTCACTGATTTTATATAGAGATTATACAAGCTGTCCCTGTACTTGACACCTCTGGAAAACAGTGTAGTGCTATTGTTTTTTTCAGTTTGAATTCTGATTGTAGTGTCTATTAGTAGTTTTGTAAAGTTTGGGCCCTGACGCTAGACAACAAGAGGAGTTTTTAAAAAAAGAGCTTTTATGAGTTTTGCAGCTTCTCAGACAAACTGTGGTTTCATTTCTGAGCAATGAGATATGGGCCAGAGTTTCTGTCAATGCTGTGGTTTCTACACACATTCTCAACCATTTCCTGTTTCTCAGGGTATAACCTACATGTTTAGATTTATATGGAGTCAAATTTAGGTCATATTTTGAGCTTCTGAAATGATGTACACAAATATGTCCACAGTTTTAAGTCACTGCTGGACAATAATTCACTAACAAATACATTCAGCCAACTGTGTCCTGTGTGTAGCATTCTGTGAACAGTGTCCTGTGGTTGGCAGGATGAGGTCTGTACAGAGAGTCTGGTACCTATCGCCACCTAATGTGGCCAAGATCTGCCTACTACTGCTGGAAAAGAAATTCGACTAACCCACAAAAGATCCAATCACAACTCTGCTTATTTTGGCATGATGTGTGGAGGCAGTCTTTCGCTTTAAAGGATTGCGAGAGTCAGTACAAAATGATACACGGAAGTGTGTATATGCAGAGGTAAAAAGAGCCAACCAGAATGGTGACAGTGAGGCCAGTTTATCACACTGAAAGTATCAGAAAGTATCAAGTATCCATCAACTGCTGAACGTTGTGTCTGTCAACAACATTTTATCCCAGACTTCTTTAACCTTCTTCTTGTGTTAGCTTTCTGTTAACATCTCTTATGTTAATGGGTCAGTTTTGACCCGTGTCTTAAGTCAGCCATAAGATCCCTTAAAAACAATTAATAATCAACCAATTTGTTTCTTTCCTTTTGTTTACCTTGTTAGGTTCCTTATCAATGAAAGGATTGGTTTTAAATGTTCATTGTTGCAGACTGTAAACTGGAGATGTACACTCCAGATTTGGCACTTGTTTTTGTTTTCTGATTTAAAATTATACCTGGGTTGAAATTGACCAGAAAAGCCATAATTTTAATAGAAGCATTTTATAATTTAGTAAAAAAAAAATTTTTTATTTTGTTGCAATAGAAGTCAAAAAATCTTGATGTAATAAACAAATTTATGGAGTACTTGTATGCATTTAAAACCGGGTCGCTCAAGACCCTAACACAAGAGGAAGGTTAATGTGTATCCCTGGTTAATAGGGGAAAATGTAAGGACAGTGTTGCCAAAGTCTTGACAGATTTATATTGTTGTTTGAACAGTGACTTCTCTATTGCTCATAGTGGGTTAAACGGCGGTAAACTCCTGGAGCAACTCTAAACAAAAACATACCTGATCCAGGTAACAAAGGCTCTCAGAGGCATTTGTATATTAGCGCTGGATCAGAGATCTCCAGGGTGGTAGATCTCCAGGACCAGGATTGAGCAGCCCTGGTAACCACTTCTCAAATTCAGGGTCGTGGTGTGTCCAGAGCCTACCTGGAATCACTGGCCGCAAGGCAGGAACACACACTGGAGTTGGCGCCAGTCCTTCTACTCTGTATATGTTAAAAATTAAATAGTTGTATTCTGTCCCAAATAAATTTGCCGGTGGTGTGAGTGCGGGGTGTTTGTGGGGATTAGTAGGGGGTTGAGATCTCAATGCAGCATTCCTGAAGTTAGTTTTTTGCAGGTGGGGTACTGCACTCGCTCACTCACACCTGTGGACAGTTTCACACACTCACCCTGTCACTCTCAGCTGTGTGAATCTGTCCTCTGTGATTCCAGGGAGGTTCTGGACCCACGACCAACCTGAACAGGGTTTGCGATGCGACACACCGTTGACTAATGAACATAAACTACCTACTGACTGGAAGGATCCCGTAGCATAAAATCAGAAAACAATCATTAACTGCATTAATTACATAATATGTTATAATCATTTATTAATAATTAATTAATTAATGAGTGTAATTACATTTTTTAAGTAAGTAATTCAGTTTTTGTTACCTCTTTATATTACTGAATACTTTTCTGTTCCTTTGCTGCTACATATCCTCACTGTAAATAAAGGACTAATAAAGGATTATCTTATGTTACATTGCTTTATATGGAAGCAAATCTGTCTCATCAGACATTTGAATTTGTAGCACTGAATTTTTTTGCACTGAAACTATGCATCTGAATATAATTGCTCATGAATAGAACTCGTGAATTTTCAACAACAAGTTTTCACTGTTATTATTCAACGTTAATAATTTCAGATAAAAAAAAAATCAAACAATATATTTCGAAGTTGCTCAAATTCGGTAGACCAAATTCAGACACCAAAATACGAGTTACAAAAAATTCAGATACACATCCGGGTCACCAAGGATGAGCAATCGATTCATTTGGATTTTCTCTTTCACCTTAAATGGTGCAGTAGTTACACGCTGTCGTGTACGACACAACTTCCATACCGTGGAAATACCCCACGTTTAGCTTCATTCCGCGGATAATATCTCTTTATTTTCAAAGTGTCTCAGAAATCTGAAAGGCTTACTAAAGACACAATATAACACACTATTGATATCCTGAAGATGAAGAAATTTTACTGTGGATTTTTTTTGTAATGGCCCTGTGAACATAGCATGTGATATGACAGAATAAAAAATCACTGAGGATTTACATCATATAAACCCAAACATTGTGAGATGGTACCTGTTAGTTACAACACATGACGGAAGACCAACTCCTAGGTATTGTCATGCCTACAGCTACTTCCACATGCCCATTTATCAATAAATAAATAAATAAATAAAACAACCAAACTTTGGAATACTGCTTATGTTTTGCACAAATTTATATTATCTCATTAGAATTAAAGTTCTGACATAATTTTCACACTCCATTTCATGCTAGATACATTGTGCTCCAATTAGTGTCAATTTTAAGGCATGTGATTATTCTGGAAATTAACATGTTACATATTTTTCACAATTAATTATTTTAGCAAATAGAAGTCTAGTGATTAAATCTAGATATTAGTTATTTATTAGGTGATGTAAACACAACATCACTTCTGTTGAGTTCAGAATGTAGATAACATTTATTTAATACTGAAATATGGATTAAATTTAAGTCACACAGTCTCCTTCTCGCCTCATTTACTCACTCATGCACACACACACACACACACTTAATCCACAATTTTTTTGTAGTTGTTGAATCTGAATATAGGTGTGTTATTTGTCTGAGCTATGAGCTGCAAGATGCAATTTTCTTGTATAAAACCTGTGTCCAAGCTTCATTGTTTGATGTCAACTCTCCATCTGAAACATTTACTCACTAAATTAATAGATTCTAATTAAAATATTTAAAAAACTACAGTGAAATGTTAATAAATTAAACAGCTGTTTTCTCTATTTGTCCTGCATACCACTTCATCTTCCTTCCAAAAAAACAAGGAAATACTAGCATTTTGTCTTGCGATTCGTCATGATTCATCAGTGTCTTTGTGATTAACACAGTTACATTTTTTAATCTATTGACACCACTAAGAGCTAATTCATAAATCAATAGAGATGCTCTTAATTTACTTAAGTAAATCTTGTTATATTTATTATTCAAAGAAATAAATTTCTAGAGTTCACACAGATGATTTACTGATTTAATTTTTGATTATTGACACATTATGAACAGCAACAATATTCTAATGTAGTAAATATAAGTTGTAATGAACATTTTTTAACAATAATAACCACGCAACAATAGCATTCAATCTTCAGTATTTAAAAGTGCAAATAATTCTTGATTACATTAATATCACACAAAAAAATAAGCAGTTTTGTGCACAAAATAGTTGTGTGGTTGCAAAATGAAACAGCAGCAATACAAGTGTATATTTGCAGTGAGGAAAAAAAATTGTACACTGTATAGGTCTATAGCACACAAAAATAATGAACCTTTAAAATGACCATTGCATGAAACGCATGAAAACCCAGACAGATATGTGCATTCACAATAAACATTTATGTATTTCCCAGAATGTTTCACGTCTTACTCCTGAGCATGCACAAGTATCTGGTGCAAATGCTAAAGCATTTTTTTTTTGTTAGCAAAGGTACCTTTGGTTCAATTCAGACCCGTAGGCCTTATTAGACACATAAATGAAAAGTAAGGCACTAAGAATATATGTGGAGTATAATTCCTTACTTTCAATTTGTGAACAGTTTTATTAAAGCTTTAGTGAACTTTGACAAAGCAGCAGAGAGGAAGTGTTGCAGATTTATATAAACAATGCAGACACGACTACACAGGCAGCTACTGATGTAGGCGATCGTTGTGTTAGGAGTCTTGCCCAAGGACTCTTTGTTGTAATATTGGTCATTTTCCCAATCAGAGAACTTATTCCAAGTCTTGTGCAAAGAAGTCAAAGTTGTAACCCACCGCGCTGCACCTACCACATGACATCTGAGTTGTCACATGCTTAAAGACCCAACTTTAATCAGTTTTGACTTGTCTTGAATGAGACTGACTAAAACACTGTCCAGTTACATGTGTTTTCTTTTGTTGTTTGTGCATGCATCCTATGGCCAGCACATTGTATTTAATTTTGTTTTGTTAAAATGAATGTTTACTAAGGAATCTGTGGCACCAGATCAGTCAGAATCAGGCAGAGTGAGTGCAAGAGTAGTGTGATGATTGTTTTAGATATTAGGTCCGACTTCACTCAAAGACCAAGACTTTCTTCCTTCACTTCAGACTCCAGCAGAGCTTTTCCAGCCTGGATACACTCAGACACTTCCCCACTGAAACACACATAAATCACAAGCATTGTTATCATCATTATACCACAGTTAATCCTGACCCTGCAGTGCGATTGGCTGAGAGAACTTCCATAAGCACCAATGTTGCACAGTAATTGCAAAAATACGCGTAACCCAGCAACACCAGCGCTTACAATACAGCGGTTGAGTGCCTGGACTTTTTTTTCCAACCAGTATGGAACAGGGTGGTTTTCTTGTTATATATCTAATTTCTAAGAGAGTAAAGATTTATGGTACAATGCAGCAGTTATCTGCTTCTTCCACTTTGTAAACAAAAGAAAATTGCAGGGAAATAAAAACAGGAAAATGCTCCTGTATAAATGCTGTAAAAATGGTTAAATCATGACATTTTACTGACTCTATCCGTCTCCCAGTCTGGCGCTGTCCTGATTTAGACAGAGAGCAGCTCTGAATAATATAGTCGATACGCATCAAAACCAGTGTAACACAGACTGGCTCGCTGGAGGAAACCAAGTTTCAAAAATCCTGAACAGAACCAGGTCAGGATCCAGAATTTGCTGAAAAAGCAAAAAGGAATATATGACGGAATGGAACAGTTTAACCTTGTGGAAGGTTGATAAATAATTTTTTTCTTTATCTTAAAGCCTAATAGTCAATGGCGGTAACGAACTGTGGTATAGTCACAGTAATACACTCGAGGTTTCATGCAATAATGTGGGATTTTGGCACTGGTGACTGATCTTCAGAACTCGCACACAAATGGCGTTATCTCATTTTATATCACTCTCTCTGTATTGATTAGTTTGTAATGAGTAGTTTAACATGGAGAGATGGGGCGACTGGTCATTTGCTCATTTTAATTGATACCTAGATGTTTTTGCTGCTGATATTCTGTACCTTTCCGAGAGCGGATCCAGGATGTGGCCTTTATGGCTATGAACTTCCATTCTTCTTGTTCCGGCTTTTTGAAGCTGTGGAGCCAGATCAAAGCCACAATGGTGACCCACACTGCATTATCCACCTGCACAGAATTATGGGAAAAACAGCTATTACTTCAACTCATCAGCCAAGAAAAAGAAACAAACCTCATACAAATGTAGGGAATATTGTGTTTGCAAAAAAAAAAAAGAAATATCAAATCATATATGTACTTATCACATATGTATATCAACCAATGGTTCCAAATCATCTGTAGTTGTAGCCTCTTGCTCTTGTTTATACAGCACTGTATTTTAGTTAAAATGGAGGCACTTCAGAAAAACCTGAGTTTCCACTTAACTACTGCTTTTGTTAGCATGCTGCTCATTGATTTGTCCACAGTTCACCTGCCAGCTCTGTCGTGTCTGGTCACCAGAATTGCTTCAAAAGCCACATAAAGCCAGTTGTCACTCAGTTGCAGGAGTCATTGAAGAGGCTTGTATATTTATTAGGCATGATCCACATAAGCCTTACATAACATAATAAATAACTAAAAATAACCTGTGCAGGCCTCTTCTGGATTAGTTCATTCTCTGTCTTGCCAAACACACTGAGGAGTTTACTATCAATGTCCCAGTATCCGAGAATCCTGCAGCTTTCTGGAGAGAGAGCAACTTCATGTAGGGGTCCTCAGCAGGCAAAGGTAGAGGCAGAATTAAGTCGACTTCAAAGCGAAATAGCTGAAGGGAACACACTGCCCCAGGTCACACCTGATGTGCCACCTAGTGCCGCTATAGGAAGACAGGACCAGCAGGATGATAGTGAGGATCAGGAACCAGACTCAGGGACCGTAACCTTTAGAGCTGCTGCAGCACCTCCTCTGGTATCAACGGGTATTTCACCTTCCCCTGTGTCTCCTATCAGTCGTCCCTTACACCGCCCTGCTAGACCCAGAGCACTGCAACCCAGTGTCTGGTCCCCTCAACCTTTACCCTCTCATGGTCCCTCATATAAGGACCTAGATAAAATCACGCGTAATATAACCCGCTTTGATCCCAAACCTGACGGTTCTAATGATATCTTTTCCTACCTAAAAGATATTGACTTCTACCTCCAAAGGTTCCCCGGGATCACCATAGATGACAGACTATATGTGATTAAACTGACCTCCAACCGAGACGTCAGCAACTTCATTGAACGTCAGCCAGACTATGTAAAAGCGCGATATGATGTGCTGTGCCAAGCCTTGGAGGACGAATTCTCCAATCACCTGTCACAGACCGGACTGGCCGCTGCTTTGAACATAAAACAGCAATGCCAGGAATCCCCTCAGCAATATTACAATCGACTTAGACAGACGTACTTCGGACCTAGAAATGACTCCGGAATGGAGGAAGAGTTAAATTTCAAATCCCTATTTATCCAAAACCTCCATCCCCACACCAGTCATCAGTTGGGAGTCTCAGCTTGCCCTCGCACCCTGTCTAGCAGGCAGCTGCTTGATTTAGCACTCAGAGGTTTCCTAAAATCCCAACAAATTCCCAACAGGCGGTCCAAAACACCCCAAGTCTTTAATGTCGACTCCAACTCCCCACATTTAGAGTTAGAAGGTGCCACCCAGGCCGATCCACCAAGATCCGCCCTGGACCCTTCCTCCACTCCGTGGACCAGTGAGGGCCCGAAACCTCATCCGCCCGCACACCAATACAAGCGCTACCCTCCTCGCAGGCCAGACAGAAATCACGACAAAGATTTCTGGAACCCTCGGGACAGGGCTGGGTATGGTCGTGACTATTACCCTGCAGAAACCCGCGGTGCGGGCCGTGGAAAACCATCACATCCCCATAAGGGATATGAGCGAACAGCTCCGAACCAGCTTTCTGATTCCTATAGAGAAAAGAAAGAGAAATACTGGTATCAAAATAAAGAAAATCACTCTAAAGACAAGCTTAAAGGCAAGGAATTCACCTCTAAGGAATTAGAGGATATCCGCCGAATGCTTGCAATGATCTGTAAAGAGAAAAAGAAAAAACCTGACGTTCTTTCTATCACCTCTGTGCGGTCTAACCCAAAGCCATCCTCTAACACCCCAGAAATGTTAGAGAGTTATGTAGGAGAAGTGACAAGCGAAGCTCCGTCTTCTAGCGCACCGTGCAATCTCCTCGTGACCCAAACAAACACTGAAGACCCAATGATACAGGGGGGTGACTCGCAACCACCCTCCAGTGCTGTTTTGGCTGTTCAGTTAGACGGTAAAGAAGGTTTAACGCCAAATGACCCCTCAGTCATTGAAGGCGACACACCCGTCCGACAATTCATGGGACACTTAACTGAGAAAGGGGTTGCACGCAAATTCTATTTGTCCACCATTGTGGAGAGAAGGCTAGTACATGAGGCCCTGTTGGACACTGCATCAGATGTCACGCTCATGTCTTCCGCCTTGTTCCACCAGGTTCGAGCCATTGCGCGGCGTGAAAATCGCGAGATACAGCTCCAAAACTGTTCTCTTAAAATTCAGCCGTATTCACATGCAGGCCTCACTATCCAATCTATGGCACTAATACACTTAGCCATTGGACCAATGACCTTAGTGCATCCAGTCCATGTGTCTCCTCTCGAAACAATTCCCTTCCTCATCGGCAAAGATCTCCTTAATCGCTTCGAACCACTGATTGACTTCAAAAGATCAAAGATCTGGGCACAAGTGCGTGAGCCTTTACCCATCTGCACCCCGCACCACCGGGAAGCTCAGTGTTGCCGTCTCGAAATCTGGCCAGAATCAATAGGAGATCCACCAAGTCAGATCCCTCACTTCGAGGAAGAGGAAACTGAGCCCATGGCAGCCACGCCAGAGACAGCAGTCTCTCCCTGGCCCCCTAGTGCCATGTTAGAACAACGGAACACATTCCTATGCACTTTCACACAGCCGTCTACAACAGACGCTCCAGGCCTTCCCATCGTGAATGGTCTCACAATGCAGGACTATCATGTAGACAATGCAGTTCTGGCTCTATGGACCGACCAGTCCGCCATAAGCCAACCCCTCTTTAACGCTCTGCGCCTCACTCAACCAAATATTCCTTTGGTGAGCAGTCCTTGTCGCTTTCCTCTTAACCTGACATCAAAAGCAGTGTCACCCACTGATGGAATTTGCGCTTTAACCGTCCAGTGGAACAAAAGGGTAATCACCCATTATTTCTTGGTCGTCCCTAACTTGCCGCACGACGCTTACATTGGAAGTGACTTCTTAGTGCGCCTCGACGTCCACGTAGACACTCTCAATAGTGTACTGTGGTCTTTGACTGATGTTTCAACGGAAACCTGGTCCTCTTATCTCAGCAACCTAGACTCAGGACAAACTATTCCCGAGGTATGTCAGGTCAGTAACCAAGGTTCACTTGTGGTACCTGCGAACACCGCAAATGTACCCATCCGCTTAGTCATGCGACCTGGCCAACACTTAAGCCACGCGCATGCACTTTTCCAACCATCACCTCAGTTCTTCGAACTCGGCCTCACCCTCGAAGCCACACCTTTGGTGGAGACGCGAGCAAGATCCACCTATCGATTCGTACGGAACGAAACCACTCAACCCTTAACGATCCCTCACTCATCCCCTCTGGGTTGGTTAGTCAGTACGAAATTCCATGACTTCGAGTTGCGAATTCCGATCATAGGGCCAATGCCTGAATCCCTGCTTCTTGACCAGGCAGAATCAAAGGTGTTCTACACTCATTCGACGGGAGCTGTTGCTCTCTTCTCAGCTCTAGACATGAGTAACGACGCCATTTGCAGGATAGATCTCGCTGACGACAATCAAATGACAATCACGGTTCTTTCCATAGATTCATCCCCGGAATCCTCCCGGGAACCATCTCTTCCCGAAGCAGGAGAAAACACTTCAAATCCACGTACTTCGAAAGAACTATCTGACTCCGAATTTCGCATCCAAGTCGAACAAGTCCTAAAGGAGGCCGACGCCCTCCAAAGCAAAGAAGAACGTGAGAAACTCTGTGAAGTGCTCCTTAAATATCAAAAATCTTTTTCCAAGGATTCAACGGACTGTGGTCTCACTGACATTCATTCAGTACGCATTCCCACTCGTCCAGGAGCACCACCCACGTTTGTCCGCCAATACAAAATTCCGTTGGCATCCTATGAACCGGTACAAGAAATCATTGATGACTTGCTGGAAAAGGGCATAATTCGACCCTGTAACAGCACGTATTCGGCACCATTATGGCCCGTCATAAAACCAAATGGTAAATGGCGCTTAACCATCGACTATCGGAAACTAAATCAACAGGTTCCCTTGTCTTGATGGCCGATGACACAATTGGAGCAAGAACTTCCCTCGGTCCGAAACGCTAAATACTTTTCCACCATCGATGTAGCCTCTGGCTTCTGGACCATCCCGGTGCAAGCAGAAGACCAACACAAGCTCGCTTTCACTTTCGCAAACCAACAGTACACATTCACTCGGTGCCCTTTTGGATATGCCAACTCACCCGCGGAGTTTAATATTTTCTTAAACAAAGCATGCCCTGATGCCCGCGAGCGAGGCACCCTCATATATGTGGACGACATACTCATGCGTAACCACTCCCTACAGGCACACATCGACGAGATTGATCATGTTCTTGACCAGCTTACAACAGCAGGTGCGAAAATATCACTCTCCAAATGTCAGTGGTGCAGAACAAAAGTGAATTACGTCGGTCTGCTCGTAAGCACTGATGGTGTTGAACCACAAGTGAGTCGAGTGCAAGGGGTAACAAACCTCGCAGCACCCACCAATCTTAAGGAACTCCGCAGTTTCTTAGGAGTATGCAACTACTCACGACAATTCATAGAGAACTATGCGGACCTAGCTCGCCCACTTTATGACCTCCTGAAAAAGGACACTTCGTTCATCTGGGGCGAAGCCCAGGAACACGCCATGCAGGCACTAAAATCGAAACTGTGCACGGCTCCATGCCTTGCCTATCCTGACAGTAGCAAAGAATTCTACCTAGAAGTAGGGTTCTCGAACCACTGTCTCAGCTCCGGTCTGTATCAATTACACGACAGAGACAAACGTGTCATAGCCTATGCTAGTAAAACTATGCTGGCTGCCGAAAACAAATACAGTGACTGCGAAAAAGCACTACTAGCAACAGTGTGGGCAGTCAAACATTTCTCCAACTACCTAGGAGGTCAGAAGGTGATCGTTGAAACTCATCATCAACCAGTCACTTTCCTAAACAGCCAACGAATTCGAGAGGGTGTAGTAACTAACGCTCGAGTAGCATCATGGCTAATGGCTCTCCAAAGCTTTGACTTAGAGGTACGTTACGCGCAAAACTACAAGAGCCCCCTAGGCACAGGCCTTGCTTCTTGCAGGCGATGCGAAGGAAACATTCCTTCCCAAGTGCCACAAACTCCAGAAACCCTCTTACCCACCATGGCTAACCACCACTATTTCGATCCTAACACATGCAAAGACCTTGTCACTGCGTATGTAGATGGTTGTTCGTTCCGCCGAGAACACACCCTGATGGCAGGGGTGGGTATTATCGGAATAAACGGATGGCCTCATGAACCCCTAAGTTTCAAATTGGGTGCTCAGTCCTCCCAATATGCTGAAATAGCAGGAATTCTCATCACAATCCAGTCTGCAGTCCAGAAAAGCGTAAAAACGTTGGTGATCTGCACAGACTCCAACTACGCGCGCCTAAGTTTCACATGCCACTTGAGACTGTGGAAAACCAACAACTACACCACGTCAAACAAAAAGCCAGTTAAACACAAAGAGCTTTTCGCGGCATGCGAACACTTGGTAGACACGCATGACCTGCAGATCTACTGGAAGAAAGTGAAAGGTCACTCCCGAGTCCCGGGAGATGACAAAGAATTCAATGATCAAGCAGATAGCTTAGCCAAACAAGGGGCCCGCGAAGGCACATCGTGGACATTCGATCCCTCCCTTTTTCCAAACCCACCCGACATCGAAGTCCTAGCTGTCACACGGTCTCGAACAGTAACGAAGGCGTCGCCTGACAATGCCAAAACTACCATTGTTTCTATTAACCCTGCTTTTTTCGGACGCTGACTTAGTTACTCTCCAAGCTCGAGACCCATCCATTTCTAAAATGCTTAGCCATGTCTCTGACCCATCTACTAATCCCATCTTGGATCTTGACACCATACCAGGCCTTAAAGACCTATACGGCACCAGAGCGTCCCTCCAAGTCGTCAAGGGCTTGCTAGTTCATGCCACTGACTCGCACACTTCACCTACGTTCGTGGTTCCTCAGTGCCACAGGGGGGTGATGCTGATGCACGCCCATGACTCCCCATCTGCGGGACACAAAGGGGTCAAAGCAACACACCATGCGCTCAGGCAGGTGGCATATTGGCCCCACATGGTAAAAGATGTGGCTGACTACATTAAAGGCTGTCTGGTATGTTGCCAATTTCAACCCTCGAATCCTCTTCATAGAGCCCCCTTGCAAAAGAAAGGATTATCCTTCCCTTGGTCAAACCTCCAGATAGACTGGGTTGGACCACTCACTCGAACAGTAAGAGGTAACAAGTACTTCCTCACAGTCACATGTGCATTCACTAAATGGGTAGAATGCCTCCCCGCACCGAATGACACAGCGCTAACCACTGCATACTTACTGATGAACCATGTCTTCTCACGGTTTGGCCTACCCAGCCGTGTCGACTCTGACAGAGGGACACATTTCACAGCTGAGGTCATGCAGCAGCTCTGGCAACTCCTAGGGGGTAAAAGCCAGCCTTCACATTAGCTACCATCCTCAAAGCTCAGGTCAGGTAGAGCGAGCCAACCGAACTGTTGTTAGCATACTGAAAAAGTATGTAGCAGCAAACCAACGAGACTGGGATGTCAAGCTACCCCTCGTACTGATGGCCATACGGGCGACCCCACATGATGCGGTCGGGGTCTCACCCTTTGAGTTGATGACAGGGAGACAAATGACTCTGCCTCTACATCTGTTATATCAGCCAGGTGAAGCTAGCATAGCCGTAGCCTACACCACTCATCAGTATATGGAGGATCTGCAGAAACACCTCAAAGCCACCTTTGCTTTGCCCAGCAGAAACTGGAAAAAAGTGCAGAAGGTCGCAAAGCGTACTATGATCACAAAGCATCCCACGATGAACTCCAAATAGGGGACAAAGTATGGTACTACATCTTTGTCCAACCTGTTGGAAGGTCGCAAAAAGCAGGGGGGAATTTGGCCCACAAATTCCTACCCCGATGGTCCGGTCCCTATAAGATAACTGTCCCCCGTTGTTTACAGGATCAAAATAAACAAAGCTCCGGGCAGTACCGAATTCAAATGGGTCCACCGCAACCAAATCCGACCACACACAACCCCCATGGGACTTGTAGGGGATACTAACGCTTGTGTTAGATCATAAACGACAGAACCAAAGGCAGGAAGGGTGTTATACTATAACCTTCTACTCACACCTTAGTTCTCCTACCCCTTTTCCCTTTTTCTCTCACTCTTTAGCAGGCAACGAGCTTCTAACCAGACTGAGGACACTCAGGGTGCAAGACCCTAGTCCCTCATCGTCAATTATTGTAAAGTGTTTACCCTAGGAAATTTTTATCAAAAGGGGGGTATCGTGGAAAATTTTATAAATTTGTCTAAACGACTCGCCGTAAATACCCTAAATCTAACCATGGGCATCTCTTCCGGTAGGATGGCCCCGCTGCTCATTCTCCTGATCGTCGGCTCCCTAGGAACCGCCGTGCTCCCTGAAGTGATCGAACCAGGTCCTGACTCAGGAATAATACTGAAAGACCAGCCGGGACTGCTAATCACTAATTGCCGCCTCCATACCCAGAGAGTATTTGTACTGTTGAATCTCGCCGAAGCGTGTAGCAAAAACCTACCGATAACCACTCTGCAGACTGGCCGGAATGGAGTTAGATGGACTGAGGAAGCTATCGGCCATGCTGAAGCCGACGTAACTCACATGCTCCGCCAGCTACAAAAGTTTACCGTAACGCAATCAGAACTAAATGGTTTTAATAAACGACCTAAACGCTTCATAGGCGGATTGCTAATGGCAGCTGCAACTGTGGGATCACTACTGAGTCTCGGAACATCCGCCGTCAATGCCGTCAATGTAGCCACTGTTAAACGTCAAGTAGGGGAATTACAAGCGGAAATTCCGAACATTAAAACCCAATTAGACAAACAGCAGCAGCACCTGCAAACCATTGGGCAAACCCTACGTGGCACCGTCATAGTGCTCAATGCTCACAGTGTCGCCTTGAACAAAACGCTCCAGACGGTTAACTCCATGCTTTCAGTAGTACAACTTGACCTTGCCCACATCCAGCTTGTGAATATGTTATTGTCTGATATGCTACAAGAAATCAGCTCCTCTGTAGATAGCCTAGCCATGGGGAGAATTCCTCCCTACCTGGTGCCTCTATCCTTAGTACAGGAGATTTTATCTACAGCAACTCGAGAAGTAGTTACTGACCTCCAGGCTCACCTAGCCTATACCTTAGGTAGCGCCATCCCAATTTATGTTAATCCTCAAGACCAAGAATTAGCATTCATTATTAACCTTCCCATAATGGCGCCTGAAAACATATACCATTTGAAAGATGTTGTCAACGTTGGTTTCTGGCAAGATTCTGCCTACGTTCGTGTGAAAACAACATCTCTTGTAGCATACCAAGACGATAACCCTGACCTATATCTGGTACCCAATTTGCTTATGTGCACACTCTCTAAAGACATTCACTACTTGTGCCCTAGCAAACCTTTCATTCGTGACAGCGCAAATGGGATCTGTGGCCTTAAGCCTATGATGAGTAATACTCAATGCCCGGTAGTCGTCACACCCCGACGTTTGGTAACCAGTACTCAAGCTGAAATTTTTGGAAATCGTTGGTTGGTTAACACCCCCTTTAGAGAGGCCCTACTAACTTATGATCAACATGACACCTCAGAAAGGGTACTCCTTCCTAGCCAAACCTTCTGGGTAGACGTCCCCGTAAACGCAATCTTACATGTAGGAGACCTGGCCCTGTATCACCTAAACCCTGACCAATATGAGAGCGACATAGAAATCTCAGAGTTCTTCTCCAAACACACCATCGAGCTAGATACTAAAACACTAACTCGCCTAGAATATGAGGGAACCCAAGTCATTGACCTAACCCCCATAGATAAAACTCTTAGAGAACTATCGTCTCAACCCCTATGGCCAGTTCAGCCTGTCACCTATGCATGGTCCACCCCGGACACCTTACTAGTTACCCTGGTAGGATTAGGATATCTTTTGACCTTTGGTATAGCTTGGTTCTATTTCAAACGCACTCGAGCCCTCCAGAGCAGGTTAGAAACTTGGTCTAATAAAATGGTTAAATTCGTTAGACATAAAAGGGCCCAGAGAGGTGAACCCCCTAGTTTTAGATATGAAGCCGAAGGCCATGTCGAAGAATCAGCTCTCGAGGTTGCGTTTGAACAAGACCTACCCCTAAATAATTAGGATCCCTTCAGCATGCAAACATACACATTCCCTCTACAGCCATACACTAATAGGAATACATCAGCTCTGGAAATGTGTTTGAATATGCTTGCTGATCTCACCTTCCTCCACAGCAAAAGTTCTTTTCAGCTCCATGATCCCTGCCGAACCATAAAACTGAAAAGAAAGGGGGGAATGTAGTGGAGTATAGACCGAAGATAGATTTGGACAGATTGAAATGAAGAAATGAAAAGTTTTGAATTAAAACTTTTCCAGTCTGAAGAAGACTTTTCGTCTGCAACATAACAGCCCCCCCACACACACCCAATCTAAGACATCAAAGAACCATTTTAAGTAACACATGGCCCCAACAACCCCCTTCTCTCTTTTAACTAACAGGAACTGTCGAGATAACCAATTTTTATAATGCTTTTAAGAGACAGGAACCTCAAACAAAAGGAAGGGTTATAATCCCGTTTATGACAAAGTGGCACCTCAATGTCTCGTTATCTTCCACGGGAATCAACAAATGTTTAAACCAAAAGTGACCTCGAGTGAACCCCGTTGACTCACCTACACATGGACCAACAGCGACCCCAAATGGACACTGGCGAAACTACGCCTCGCTCGGAGCCGCCGGAAACCATAGCGGAAAATAGTCGAACTCTGATTATTTGTGTATAAACAGATGTATTAATGTCACTTTCTGTACCCTCAGATGAATGCCTACCTCCTAATGAAATGTTGTATATTGTGGATTGTTTCTATCATGAAAAGAAATCCTACCTCTGAATAAGAGAAAACGGATTAATATTCCTTTCTAGCGTATCGTCATAAATGGGACATAAAAATGAAACCTTATGTAAATGTTTGATATTAATAGTCCAGTGTACTCATTGTTATATGTTGATAACAGGTATAAGAATTTCGATACGCGAAATTCATATTCTTTCTCTGTGAATCAATGATTCAAACCCCCTTCTACTCTCTTCCCCTCGCGAGAGTCACGTGAGACTGAATTTGTGCCCAATCAGGAAAAGGACATCCCCCGTTAGGGCGTGACCGCGCCAGCCTTGAAAACACAGAGCAGATCAGTTCGAAGTTCAGCAGTTGAGAAGATCCAAAAGTTCAAGTCAGCAGCCAAGAAGAGACCAGATCAGAACGACAACTCGACACAGAAGTAACAGAACTGAACGAAGACGACAAACAACCGCGAGAAAATCGATAAACTTTGAAACAACAAAGAGACGCTTTCCTTTTTTAATAACGTGTTGAGTGTTTGAATATCTTCTTTTCTTTTAATCTTGTTTATGTTTTATTACCCATCGAAGTGTGATCTCACGAGTGATCAAAGTAGGTGAAACTTATTTGTGGCCAGAATAAGATATCAACCTTTTGATTAGTCGATAGCAGATATATTAACGTTATAAGCTGATTCCTGAAGACATTACTCCTGGAAAACTGAACAACGAGACGAGCTAATACTCGGAGAAAGCCGCTCCATTCCGGTGGAAACCAGCCACGCCTGTGAAACTCTAACAGAGGGGAAATCTCGATCGACGCAGCTCAGCCTGAAGCCGAAAGTTTTCAACTCAACCGGAAAGAGATCTCCTCCATAAGCGGGCCTGCCTCTCACCACGTGGGAACGACGAGAACAACCCCAGAGCACGGAGATTAAACAGCAGGACGCGACGGCTCGGTGAAACGGCAAACGAGTAAGCTAGCGTATCTCACACCTTTTCCAGGAGCTAATGTCTAAGTAAACCCTTCTTTATAATTTACCATTTATTAAACCTTAGTTAGCAACAATTTAATCACAAGCCAGTAGTGCCTAGCCCACCTTAAGGTCAAAAACGGTTTTCCCTGCGGTGATACCGTGAGATTATAAGGCTACGCTATGTTAATTAAATACCTTCTCTTTATTAATAAAACTCTCATTATTTGAAATCACAGTGTTTGCAATTTGTTCATTATTTTCCTGAAAATCCTGACGTACTCATTTAGCATGATTATTATTCATTCTCAAACTAATTATTAATGTTTTAATTGCCTAAGCCAATTATAAATTTTAACTAATATCATTAAGAGATTGGAGGAGTTTGAATAAGGTCAACGCTATAAAACTATAAATATAAACATAGAAATATATTTATATTTTTCGGTGTACCTTACTACACTACAGCAGTGCGAGGTGCAAAGGAAGAGGCAGGATGCAGTGAAACCACGAGGGGAAGGGGATTAGGATGAAGGTCCACATCAGGAGAGAGGGTGTGCTGTAAAGGAAGAGGTGGGGCGCGGGACAGATGCAAAGCAGAGGATTAGGACATGGCCTGTAACGGCACCCGGGAAGACGATGAGCTGGGAAGTCAGAGACTCAGAGTAGTGCAGCAGTAAGAAGTGGGGGATGAAGGTCCACCGAAGCACCTGAAAACAGAGCAGGAGCTAGAAGCTGTAGAGTGTGAGCAGCAAGGCAGCACGGAGGAGGGTCTGGTACGATAGTCCACAGCAGCATCTGAAAAGAGAGTATAAACTGGAAGCCTGAGGTTGGGAGAAGCACATCAGCAGAAGAGTCAGGATGAGGGTCTGCAGCAGCACCTAAATAGAAAAATGAGAATTGTAATGTTAGAGGCGGGGTATGGCGTGGCCGCAAATTAAGGAGGTTGGGATGAGCGTCCATGAAGTATGCAAGCTGCTGATGTAGAGGCTGGGAGAATGAGACGATCGGATGGGAGCGAATCTAGGGTGAGGAAGCTGTGCAACAAGGAAACTGCATAGAATGCCCAGAACGCCAGGCAGGAGGCAGGCCCGCAACAGCAACCTATAGAGGGGGTGTGAGCTGGAAAGTATGAGGCATAGAGCAGCAGCAGGGGAAGAGGGTGGAAAGAAAATGAATTAGCAATGAGAAGAACGCATTGAGTGCCCAGAGCGCTGGACAGGAGACAGGCCCACCGCAGCACCTATAGAGGGGTGTGGGCTAGAAGGTCTGAGGCTTACAGCTGCGGCTACAATGGGGAAAGAGTGGGAAGATGAAGGGAGGGGTGGGATGATGCGTAGAGTAGACCGCGTCGAGTGCCCAGAGCGCTGGACAGGAGACAGGCCCGCCGCAGCACCTATAGAGGGGTGTGGGCTAGAAGGTCTGAGGCATACAGCTGCGGCTGCAATGAGGAAAAAGTGGGAAGATGAAGGGGGGGGTGGGATGATGCGTAGAGTAGACCTACGAAGAGTAGACCGCGTCGAGTGGTCAGAGCGCTGGACAGGAGACGGGCCCGCCGCAGCACCTATAGAGGGGTGCGAGCTAGAAGGTCTGAGGCATGCAGCTGCAACAGGGGAAGAGGTGGGATGATGAAGGGAGGGGAGGGATGATGCGTAGAGACAGATGTAGAGAAAGAAAAAAAGGGGGGGGGGTGGGATGATGCATAGAGACAGATGTAGAGAAAGAAAAAGGGGGAGGGGTGGGATGATGTGTAGAGACAGATGTAGAGAAAGAAAAAGGGGGAGGGGTGGGATGATAAAGGGAGGGGTGGGATGATGCGTAGAGAGGATAAGAGAGAACGAATTGAACTCGGAGGGCTGTCTAAATGGGTGCGATGCTGTCAATCAAGGTAGTGTTCAGATGGAAAGAGGAGCCGGTTTGGAATGGAGGCTTAAACATGCTGCCTGTTTTTTTTTTTTTTTTTTTTTTTTCCCCAACATTTCAGATAGGACCAGTTTGGCAAGCAGTGTAGGTAAACTACTGCATGGCAGATGTGCATAAATAATGCAGACTCTAAGCCATTATCCAATTCAGCTCAGATAATTATATTATCAAAACAGCCCTCTAAGGCACCGACCTGTGAGACAGCAAAGACTAAGACATTGAGGCTAATGTCTCCAGCTTAGACACGACCAGAAAGGGTAACGGGAAGACGAAGGATACTCCAGCAGGGGGCGTCGGAGATAGACGGTTGTGATGTCATCGCATTGCTGCGCAGGGGGTCCTTACACCTGCAGACGGGTTTCTCTCTCTTTAGCTGAGTGAGCGACGCCATTGTTTCGGAGCACGTTGCTGGAACGCCGAGGCTGTTCTGCCGGAGAGGAGGAAACGGGAGTCTCAAGGTGCTGTAGAGCTCGTAGATGTGGAGCCGCAGCCGTGACGACGGTAGATTCGCGTTCCCCAAAACGCGAGGCAGTCCCGTGGCAGTGTAGCCGAAGATGAAGTTAAGGGGAGGCTCGAAGCCTTTCGCCAGCGTCAAAGGGATATGCGGGGGGTCACTCGGAAGGCCGAATGCGGCGGGAGGAGAAGCAGGAGAACAGAGCATCGATCCGGAGCGGGTAAGACAGCAGAGCACAGAACAGTTGAAGCGGTTGTAGGTGTGACAACGGCCGTACGTTACTTCAGATACCGGGCAGTCCCATAGCTGTTTAGCAGGAGCGAGTTTAAAACAGGAGGCTCAGTGGGCTTGATAAAGGCCGAATATGGGGATCAGCAGGAATAACTCAGCGCGGAGGACGTCGTGAAGCAGTCGAGTCAAGATCCGTCTCCTGAACTAAATGAGGCGAGTTTGTCTGTCGCAGAAATGACGTGAATTTGCAGGGTATATATAGGGCTGAGAGGAGGAGTTCGGGCGTGGTCCTACTCCCAAAATTATGTTATTAGCATAACTTCACTTCTTTACCAAAACAAGTGAAGAATAACCACATGACCTGATGTTCTGGTACGGACAACAGTGACAATACATGCATGTGTGTTGGTAATTTTGAGGAGAAAAAGTCTCTTGTCCTTGTAAATCTAAAGCAAATGAAATATGTAAATGAGCAATATCAATCATGGAATTAATTTTATTTGTGGTGTTGTGTGTTGATCCTAAATGCATGTTCCATTTTAAAACAATTTTCCGTTGTATTTTTCCAGGTATTTTAAATATATGTTTATATTATTTTCTTGCAATACAGCACTGAAAATTAATTATCCATAACAATATTGGAATGCCATTTACAACATTTAACACAAAGGATTCCTATTCATGCAGAAGAATGGATCTTTCTGTGTTCATGGTTCTGTGGACCAGCACTGACTTTACTAATGATCCAAAAAAACACATTGCTGTCATTGTATAAATGCAGGGATCATACGTAGTTTAAAAGAACATGATGTGAGGTTATATGTCATCAACATCATAGGTAGAGTAAATGGCTGTTGCCTCTTGCTCTCATTACAGCAGCTCATGGATTCTTGTTACAGTGAAGACTCTCAGGGAAAACCACTTTTTCATTTTACCAGCAAACGTTTCTTACGTTATTGCTCTCAAAGTCTTTTAAAGGGCCAAAGCTGCAAATTCTATCACAGCAACATAAAAACACCCCAATCCAGAAAAGTAGGGATTGTGTACAAAAGGTATCTAAAACAGAATGTAACTTCCCCTGTTCCAACATTTTTGGAAAGTGTTACTTGGACATATATTTTTCAATAAATAATTTTTTCTCAGTGGTCTTTGTTCATTTATTTATTAATTTATTGTCTGTAACCCTTATCCTGTTCAAGGTCGCAGTGGGTTCGGAGACTACTCAGGATGACTGGGCGCAAGGCAGGAACACACCCTGGAGGGGGCACCAGACCTTCACAGGGTGACACACACTCACACATATGGACCATTTGGAGTTGCCTTTCCACCTACCAATGTGTGTTTTTGGACAGTGGGAGGAAACCGGAACACCCGGTGGAAACCCACGCAGACACAGGGAAAACACACCACACTCCTCACAGACAGTCACCCGGTGGAAACCCACGCAGACACAGGGAGAACACACCACACTCCTCACAGACAGTCACCCGGAGGAAACCCACGCGGACAAAGGGAGACCACAACAATCTCCTCACAGACAGTCCCCCGGAGGAAACCCACACAGACACAGGGAGAACACACCACACTCCTCACAGACAGTCACACGGAGCAGGGATTGAACTCACAACCTCAGCCCCAGGACGCTGGAGCTGTGTGACAGCGACACTACCTGCTGCGCCACTGTGCCCCAGCACCCTAACTATTTTGGAAAGATTCTGTACTATGTGCAAGCGGCTGGGCTTCAGCTCGAAATGCTATGGATGATTCAAAGGGTAAAACTTGGAAAATACTTCAGTGGTAAAGTTAGTGATATTAAAAAGTTAGTGCAATAATGTGTTAATATTAAACGTGTTTTATCGTAAAATTACAAATGTTTATACAATAGTATTTGTCAACTTAACTTTAGATTCATAGTTTTTCCTATGATCTAAAAGAAAAGCACAGTACAGGAATGAATTAGTTAATTCATGCATTAATTTATTCATTCATTAATTTATTCATTCATTCTGAAACCGCTTTCACACTCACCGAGTTAATCACACACTCACACCTGTGGACAGTTTCACACACTCACCCAGTCACACACACCTGCAAACAGTTTCACTCACACACTCACACTCACACACACACACACACACCTGTGGACAGTTCCACACACTCACCCAGTCACATATTCACACACTCACACTTGTGGATAGTCTCACACTCACCTAGTCTCACACACACACACCTGTGGACATTTACACTTACACACTCACACCCGTGGACAGTTTAACACACTCACACAGACATTCACAACCATGGACAATGTCACACAACAACCTGTGTGTCTGAACTGTGTGAGGAAACCTGGATGAAACCCATGCAGACACAGGGAGAACAGCACACATGCTGACCATATTCATCAAAGATGTATTCAGTCAATCAATTAAAGGACTTTCAGCCGTTTCATTATTAATTAGTTCCATATCTGGTGCAAACTACACCGCCAAATGTTTGGGGATATTCCCTCAGTCCACTTTCTTTCTGAAAGTAAAGTATTACTTTTTGGGGGGGTTTGGTCACACAACCACCTCCAACTTTACATTTAGACTGCTTTTTTTTAGTGAGGTCTGGTGTCAATGTTGAATGAAAATATCACTACAGATTCACCACTTCACCTCATCACAAAGGTACTTCTTTGACACTGCAGTCCAATGCTGGTGGCTTATACCTTTCCAGCTCAGGCTTGGCATTGAACCTGGTGACCTTAGGCTTATGTGTGGCTGCTCCAGAGCATGTATTTTAAATTTATCATTTTATAACTGATGTATTTCAATAAATTGTTTTATATCTCTCTACAAAGACTGGCACATACACACAAATATATTTTCTATAATAAACCAAAGAAATAATACCGTCAGCTAAAGTGAAATCCCTAAGGTTATACGGCCTCCTCTTGTCCACCATTGGTCCTGTCACTGGATGTCCACTGCCCTTGTGGACAACGAGGAAAGCAGTGAAAGTGCTGCTCACTCCTGACTGTACACTGAGGTCCACCACCTTGTCTCTTAAGCTCTGGTCAATTGTTGCCTTTTCCCGGGCATATGTTTTCTTTTCCTCCATTTCCAGAGACTGGATCAAGGCTCGAGCAGCCAGTCGATGAATTCCCAGTCTACAAAAATATCAGCAGTGACAATAACACCATTTAGTTTACTTCCAATTACTGACCACATTCATATTCAGTATTTGACAAGTATTGAAATACATACACAGTCCAATCACTGGATTAGGAACACCAACCTTGTATCTAGGCAAGTTCATTTATAGAGCACTTTTCATACACAAGGACAATTCAAAGAGCTTTACAGAGTCAAAAGAAACAGTAAAAAGCAGTTAAATTAAGAGCAAGGCATTTAGAATACTCAAATTTTGCATTAAAAGGAAACAAAATTAAAATTATTCAAACAATTAAAATGATACAGCAAAAGAAAAAACACTAATGTAATCTACACTCTCTGTCCATTTTATCAGCTCCACTGAACACACAGGTGCAGTTCTAGAGTTACAGACTGTAGTTCATCTGTTTCTCTGCATACTTTCTTGTCCCCTTTTCACCCTGCTCTTCAATGGTCAGACCCCCCACAGAGCAGGTATGATTTGGGTGGTGGATCATTCTCAGCGCTGTAGTGACACTGATGTGGTGGTGTGTTAGTGTGTGTTGTGCTTTTGGATGTTTTTCAAACCTGTGTCCACTCTCTGTCCACTCTGTTAGACACTCCTACCTCATTGGTCCATCTCGTGGATGTAACGTCAGAGACAGTAGCTCATCTGTCGCTGCAGTTTGTGTTGGTTATCCTCTGGTCCTCCATCAGCACTGGATATGTTTGGTTGGTGGACTATTCAGTGCAGCAGTGACAATGAGGGTTTTAAAAATTCCAGCAGCACTGCTGTGTCTGATCCACTCCACTAAGTTTAGGACAGTTGTTTGTTCTGTTGAGAGCTGTGGTGCAGTCTTGGTTAAAGTCAAGAGGGGGCAGTTTTGCCAACTACAGCAGCAGGAGTGTTATCACACAGAGTTGTGTGTCACTAAATGAAAGGCATGAAGAGTAACGGCTGAAAGAGCACACCAGTTCTGAAAAACACATGAAAGCTTACCCTGTGTCCTCAGCAGGTTTAAGGCTGAAGTACAGCTGGTTGGTGACTGGTTGCTCTCCCAATCTGTACTGCACAGTGACGGTTCCTTCATCACCACCAGAGCTCTAAAACAATCAAACAAGCAAAATGAGCTCCTGTATAATACGAACTACCAGATCATAGTTCACTCATTCATTCATTGTCTGAAACCGCTTATCAATTCAGGGTCGCGGTGGGTCTGGAGCCTACCAGGAATCACTGGGCGCAAGGCACGAACACACCCTGGAGGGGGCGCCAGTCCTTCACAGGGCGACCCACACTCACACCTACAGAAACTTTTGAGTCGCCAATTCACCTACCAACCTGTGTTTTTGGACAGTGAGAGGAAACCGGAGCACCCAGAGGAAACCCACGCGGACACAGGGAGAACACACCACACTCCTCACAGAGAGGCACCCAGAGCGGGACTCGAACCCTGCTGCAAAATTCACGATATAAATCCATGATATACACACACCCCTGAACACCTCACAACATCTGAGCTCATAATAATACGCCACTGTAAGTCAGTTTTATTCAGTTCTCTCTGAAACTTGCAGAAACTTGGGGTTGGCTTGCAGCAATGCTGAAGGGAGGGGGGGTTTTACGCGCCCTAACACCGGTCAAACATCGTCAGTGTCCCGAACTAGGGCCGATATTGAAAAAATATGACAATGAGATTTTTTTGTTTGAAATATGTTGCGATATTAAAAAAACGCCTGAATTTTCCCCAGAAGTCGATGGTCAAACATGTCATGTTATTTATGATGCATGATTCTAACTCTAAATAAGAGGCTGTGAATGAAGAAGGTGGTGTCTAGAAGAGTTAGAGGAAATTGCAGGAGGATACATCTCTGTACTCATTAAAACAGAGAATTAAACTAAGAAAGCTTTAATATCAAATCAGGAAATTACCATGAGTGACAAAGTGTGTGATTTAACATTTATCATTTATCTCTTTAAAAATAAAACTTAATTAAAACAAAACCATACAAATAAAAAAGCAGCTATAAACTGCACAGCTGCATTAAACAATATATCGTGCAGCATTGTCCCGAACAGCATGATATCAGGAGAGAAATAAGGTGCTACAGACTGTTCAGATGAGTTAATGATACTCATTAAAAACCCAGCCCCAGATGAGCACTTCCTGAAACTTCTTTTTAGAGTAAGAGTCCCTTCAGAAAGACGACAGAAATCTGATTAATACTAAACTAAAAACCTTGAATACACACAAATATGTTTTGTTTTATAGAGTGGCTCAATGTTAATGGACTACATTATGGAGTAGTTTATTGTGAATGTATTTTTGTAAATAAATACAGTTATGAACGGAACATTGGTGTATTTGTGTCATATTTTATGTTAGTTGCACTTTTATAAAAGCAATTAGCCACTGCAGACTGTACGCTACTGAAATTTTATCACAGGGAAGGAAGTTTTATGCACTCTGCTTAGTGTCATGACAAAAACACACCCTCTCCTCGATTAAATTGCAGTATTGCACGGCGACTCGTGGCTTCTTTCTTTATTAAATACCTTTCCTGACATTTGAGCATACAGCAGCGCTCTTTGACCCTGCAAGAGACCATTGGGGGGTGGAATTAAATCAGTGACATATATGCCATCTGGAACAGTCCATTTCACAGAGACGTCAGAAACAAAGGGCAGAAAGGCAAGGCTGAGTGACTGCATCACCTGTGGAAAGGAAGAGACAGAGCAGAAGTGTAAGGAAAGTAGAAGAGCAGACACCTCTCCTCTGTGGTTTGTTTATAATATATAATATTATATTATAAAAACACAGGGCTGGACTTAGTCTTACTTTGAGCTGTAGTCGCTCATTGCTCATGATGAACTGAGCAATGCCGCCGCCTTCCTTGGCCATTCCTTGGACCAGTGCAGTGCAGGCTCCCTGCCCAATGCCAAAGGTGAAGCACCTAATATTAATTATATAAAATATAAAATGCCCAGAATTTCAGTTCATCCTGCCATCCCTACTACAGACTAGAGATAGCAGTGCACTAATGCTTCTCTTGAATTAGCATGACAGTAAACTGATTTACTGAACACCAGACACATGTCTGCGAGTGTAAATGAGAGGATACACTTACCTGTGATATCTAGAGTGCATTCGGACCAGGTCCAGGATTTCTTTCACATTCCACACAGATCCATCAGTAATAACAAACACCTTGTAAAAGGGAAAGAAATCTTAATATATTATGTAAAGTACCCTAAACCTTTCATCATAATCAGGGTCGCTGTGGGTCCTGAGTCTGCATTAAATCTTTGGGCACCACTCGGGAACACACCCTGGACAGGTCAACAGTTCATCACAGGGCATCACACACTCATACACACACACACACACACACACACACACACAGCTTTGGACAATTTCACATACTCACTCATTTACACACTCACAAGTGTGGAATGTTTCACACAGTCACTCACACCATCACACCTGTGAACAGTGTCACACACTCACCCAGTAACACACACTCATATCTGTGGACAGTTTCAAACACTCACCCAGTCACTCACACACTCGCAGTCACTTACACCTGTGGTTTCACCCACACACTCACACCTGTCAAGGGTTTCACTCAGTCACACCTGTGGACAGTTTCACAAACCCACACACTCATTTACACAATGACAGCTGTGTAAAAATATCACTTAAGTCATCTTTCTCTCTGCAGCATTTCAGATCATATTCATCATAAAACACACCTATAATTATCAATATAAGTAAACACGTTTTTTAGAGCTGCACTATGTAAGTCTGTGGATTTAGTGACCTCTCTGGTGGAGCTATGGAACAGCACACATATTAACTCAGTTTAGAGAAAAACAAAAGTTACTTACCTGAGCAAAATCCTAAAGATAAACAGATACACAGAGCATATGTTTCATTGAGGAATGTGGTACCTGTCTGGGATGATCTGAAAGGGAATCTTGGCAGTAAATGTGCTCCATTGGTCTTAGAAACTCTGTCCCACCCCTGTCTGCCCTCAAAACTGCAACGTTCTTCATCGCCTGCTCCATTGTCTTCTGAGTGTATTCCACACTCGTACTGGAATCAAAACAAGGAAAGACATGAATTACTATCAAGCTAAATCTGATCTGGTGGGTACATTTATGACCTGAAACAGCTCAGAAGTTCTAAAAGTTTTATCTGTGATGTCTCAGAACTGAGGAACCCATGAAGAACCCATAAAATCCTTCACTTTCTTGCACTTGTTTTTATAAGATCAACAAAAATTATATTTTGCTTATATAATTAAGTACTTTAGAATAGTCATGATGGCTGTGAACACAGATTACTTGCCATTGTTGAACTGTTTGAATTGGGGGGTGTCCAATTCTATTTATCACACAATTTAAACAAGAGGTTTGGCAAAAAGGTTACCAAGTCTGTTTTTGGGCCAAAAATTTAAAAGCCATGGGTGATCACTTCTTTTTCTTCCCCACAACTCTTTACTAACTACCATTTATTTGTCTTCTTTGTCAGTTTAAGTCTGTTCAGAGTCGTGGTGTGACTGGCCCCCACCTGAAATCACTGGAGGCAAAGCAGCACTTTATAACATTAATAAAAATATAATAGATGTTTTATATTTTCCTTTGTATGGTGGGACCCTGAGGCGGCACAGTGCGGTAGCAGGTAGGTGTCGCAGTCACACAGCTCCAGGGGCCTGGAGGTTGTGTGTTCCATTCCCGCTCCAGGTGACTGTCTGTGAGGAGTTGGTGTGTTCTCCCTGTGTCCGTGTGGGTTTCCTCCGGGTGCTCCGGTTTCCTCCCACAGTTGGTAGGTGGATTGCTGCCTCAAAATTGTCTGTAGGTGTGAGTGAATGTGTGTGTGTGAGTGAATATGTGTGTCTGTGTTGCCCTGTGAAGGACTGGCGCCCCCTCCAGGGTGTATTCCCGCCTTGCGCCCAATGATTCCAGGTAGGATCTGGACCCACCGCGACCCTGAACTGGATAAGGGTTACAGATAATGAATGAATGAATGAATGAATGAATGGTGGGACCCTTTTGTTTTAGGAGGGGTCTAGGACCCCCTGCCCTTTCCTTAAACTTAACTCTGATACTCACGGGAAAAAGAAATGGAAATCAGAGCCAAAGCCATAGATGTTAAAGTAGCAGCCCAGGGGAAGACTCTTCAGCATCAGGAGAAGAGTTTCCTGCAGAGTAAAACAAGATTTTAATGTGATTTCTCTCATTATATTCACTCTGTACTGGAAGCCCTGAAGCCCAGACCTTTGAAAGTATGCTGCTGAGACTAAGTTTCAAATGATTTTTTTTCTGAATCTTATACACAATAAAACATATTCAGTTCAAATCATTTCCAGCATTAATTGCACAATTTTAGCCGACAGAAACATAAAAAAAAATTATTTTTCTTCTACTAGTAAGGTAAGCCAGAAAGGTAACCAAAATATTTATGCCTAAAACATAGCATGTTAGACTAGGGTGTTATAGGGTGGTTTTTTTTTCGTTTACCCCCCAGATTTTATTCAAAGAGGAAATGTTTTTCTGAGGTGCTAGGTGCTAAGAATTAGCATTCTGTGCGTCTTGTGGTGAATGACACAATACAGATACTCAGCAACAAAAATCATTTCATATCATATAGTTTCATTGATGTAAATTCAATAAAACTGTTATATCCAAGTTAACTGTTCGCTGAGATGGTATGTCCCACAGATTCTATGGAGCATAACCTGTTTAATTAAGGGACAACAAAGTAGTTTGGTTTCATTAAGTGCACAGCAAATTCACCAGTGTTAAATCAACACTATTAGTGTTAAATTACCACTGTTAGTGTAATAATGTCAGTGTTAAGTTAACACTAATAATGTTGATTTAACACTGGTGAATTTGCTGTGTGGCACATTTTAGAATAAAATGATTATCAAAATAAGGTTTTAAATATTTTTGCTCATTTTTGGTGGGAAAAATGACTTATTGCTTTTTTAACTAAATGACAAGCTTTACCCGGGCGCTTGCGATAGAGGACCCCGCCATGCTGCCAGACTGATCAACTAGGAAAATAAACTCTCCACGTTGTCCAATAGAAGAAGCCATCTCTGGAGGAAATTGTGGGTACAGGTTAATCATTACCACAGAGTCAGCCATCAGGGAACCTGCAAAAAGATTAAAGGGGAAAAACAATAAGCAATTTTTTTCTGTCTACTGAAATACCACTGGGGTAGAAACAGAGATAAAAAATACCTGGTTGGGCATGTTTACATCCTGCCTCCACTATGGCAGTGGGCTGATGGGCGTTCTGGTAATAAAGCAGTATCTCCACATCTCTGTCAAACCTGTGGCCTGGAGAGAGGCTCACCTGTATTCAGACAGTTTCAGGAACAGTTATTCTTGCTGCTTTACCATTTCCTTGTGTTGAAAGAGGTACACGTGTGATAACACTTGTAAATACTCGTGTACACACCTCTGCCTCTGTGTGATCTGCGTTGAAGTAAATCGGTGGATTCAGGGAACAGTTGGACTCGACTTTAGAAACAGCAATAGGGGAGGTGATGTGGATATGAAGCGACAAACTACAAGCCGCCAAGCTTTCAGAAACAGCTGTCATCTCAGTCACACGACTCAGATCTGGGAAAGAGATACAGACCCACAAAACAACATCAAGCAACGAGGACCGATAAAGATCAGAGGAGGACTTCAGTTTTTCTCTATGAACCTCCATTTAAAAAAAACTAAAGCAGTGAGGTCAAATAAAGGTTTTATTAAAACCTTTCCCTGTATCCGTATCCCTGTTGGTGCTTCTTGACCTAAGCGCAGCCTTCGATACAATAGACCACAATATTCTCCTAGAAAGGTTAGAAAACATGGTTGGAATCACAGGGACAGCCCTATTATAGTTCAAATCTTACTTAACGGAACGTTACCAATTCGTAAAAGTAAACAATCTAAATTCAAATTATTCTAAAGTAAGATTTGGAATTCCACGAGGCTCTATTTTAGGACAATTATTGTTTACATTATACATGTTACCGCTAGACACAGTTATAAGAAACCATGACATTGACTTTCACTGTTACGCAGACGACACGCAATTGTATATTTCAGCCAAGCCCGATGACAAACACAGATTAAAGAAAATAGAGGACTGTGTAAAAGACATGAAAGGCTGGATGTTGCGTAACTTCCTCCTTCTAAACAGCAACAAAACAGAGGTCCTGCTTTTGGGTCCAAAAGTGGCAAGAAATAAATTATCAGATTTAATTTTAAATCTTGCTGACTTTCCAGTTAAACCTGGTTCAGCAGCAAAAAATCTTGGTGTCATAATTGACCCGGATTTATCATTTGATCAACACATAGGTAGTATCACAAGGACAGCTTTTTTACATCTTCACAATATTGCAAAGATTAGAAATGTCTTATCACTGCAGGACGCAAAAACATTAGTACATGCCTTTATTACTTCAAGGCTTGACTACTGTAATGCACTACTGTCAGGATGAACCAGCAGCAATTGAAGAAAACTTCAACTAGTTCAAAATGCTGCAGCCAGGGTCCTCACTAAAACTAGAAAATTTGAACATATCAGCCCAGTTCTATCATCACTCCATTGGCTGCCTGTTAAATTCCGCATTGACTACAAAATTCTGTTATTAACATATAAAGCTCTACATGGGCTTGCTCCTGAATACCTTCAAGATACAATTTCCTATTATGAGCCTCCACGTTCACTCAGATCACAGAATACTGGATTTTTAATTGTTCCCAGAATTCAGAAGGCCTCAGCTGGGGAAGAGCCTTTTCTTATAAAGCCCCCAAACTCTGGAATGATCTTCCAGAAAATGTTCGGGACTCAGACACAGTCGCAATCTTCAAACGTAGGCTAAAAACTCATTTGTTTAGTTTATCATTTGGTAGCTAATGCTCCCCCATAGATAAAGGCGGCAGATCCGGGGGGTCCATGGACACAGGGAATTATGATAAACTGAGACGCTGGTGCTGTCGTCCCGCCGCTTCTCGCGATCACTCAGGTTTGTTGATGGTGGAGCGGAGGGATGCCAGTGTTTCAGGATGCTCCCGTGTCTGTGTGTCCTTCTGGTTCTCTCCTTTTAGTTAAAGATGTCATAGTCAGATCTGCCGGAGTCATTAGCCACACTCTGGAAATGTTCACATTTTCTGCTTTACAAACACCAAACAGTTCAAAACTAATTCCATCCCTTTACATTTTTCCAAGTAAACGACTGCCCACCTGTCCGTCTGGACACTGATGGATGACTGTCGAGATCCTCCTCCACGCTTCAGACCAGTTGCCCACGCTCCAGCAACCACCAAGTGCCTTGAAGCTGCCCCTACACAGAAGTTCTCATGGACTACTAACTATTATCACCAGTAGATTGACCAGAGGAGAATGGGTCACTCCTTGTGAGCCTTGGTTCCTCCCAAGGTTTCTTCCTCAGCTGGGGGAGTTTTTCCTTGCCACTGTCGCCCCTGGCTTGCTCACTTGAGGGTTTATATTTTGCTTTTTACATTTCATGTCAAGTCTTGTCTTACTTGAATTCTGTGAAGCCGCGTTGTGACAACATCAGTTGTGAAAAGCGCTATATAAATAAATTTGATTTGATTAAATATTTTAGTATTTGTTATAAATTTGAAATTATGTTGGACCTGTATTTAAACACACAAAAATGTATATTTTAAGTTTTACCTCAATAACTCCCTCCCAACTACTCCTCTCACCACATGGCACAGTGCCAACCAGCACAAGCATCTGTCAGCGGATATGGTGAACCTGAGCAGTTGGCATTGGACCCGCTTTTATGTGAGAGTGCAAAGATGAGGTTAAACCCAGCAAAACAGATACAAAGAGTGCTGAGAAATGAGTACTGATTAAATATGGTAAAAACAAGAAAGGAGAAGAAAGATAAAACAGTGAAAGCAACAAAAACATTGCGGTTCTGCCTCTCGCACCTCACTGCTGGGAGATCAGCATTTGATTTACAGAGTGTCTCCTTCTCAACAGCAGCTGAAAGCAGGGCTGTTTAGACAGTGTAAGAAAAGTGCTGTGTTGTTAGTTCCTTGTGGTATTTTTGACCAAAGCATTGAAATTTCATTAGTGTGCCAAAACCCCGTTAAGCAAAATATGTTTATGTCTCCTTTAATAATAACAAAGATAAAAGCATTTTCGTTTGACAGTCAACATTCTCTCTCTCTCTCTCTCTCTCTCTCTCTCTCTGAGCCATGGCCAAGGAATGGCATCTGGAGAGGTTTTGATGGTGGAGAGACTCTGAACGTTGAAAAGCATGAAAAGAGAAGAGGATGTTGCTCTATTCCTGTTCCATAGGTGGGTTTATTTTTGCTGTTACAGTTACATTATTTAAGGTGGAACTGACTCTAAATTTAGAAGAGTGCTAACTGCATGAAAATAAACACAGAGTGAAAGTGTGACAAAACTAAACAATTTGAGTTACAAATGTGTTTCTGTGGTAATTCAAACAGTGAACAAAAACTTACAAGTTAAACTTCAGCCACCAACAAGCTACAGTCAGCTCTTACTCAAACACACCGCTCCACCTTAAACGATTTTGTATAAATACACAAAAAAGATGAATGACAATGCTAGGGGTGCTGCAACAAGTTAGGATTTTCCCCTATCCTTTTGGCATACGAACTCCCGCTGGCACTCAATGCTGCTGCACTGATGTTGAACTGGACAGCTCTGTCTAGGTCAACACACTTTTAACAAAGTGAACACTGTAACCTGATTTGGTGTGACTTCCATTTCCAGATTTCTCAATGTATTGGAGTAAAAAAGTAAGATATTTAACTATGAAATGTAATGAAGTTAAAGTAAAATGTCAGCCTAAATAAAAATACTCCAGTAAAGTACAGATACACAAAAAAACTACTTACATTTACTCCGTTACTGTCCGCCACTGGAAAAGTGTAAAACTGCCAGCTGTTTGGTAATAAGATTTGTAACATGACTGACTGTTAATTAAAATGATAAAGTGTTATTGACTTGCCCATGTCGCTGGGTGTGTATCGAGGGTTGAGTACAGCTGGCAGACAGAAGCGCAGGCCATGATCTGCATCCACGGTCAGCTCAGTGACGTAGACGAGGGTCACAAAGACACTCTCTTTTGGAGGAAGGCAGCCCACGACCATGCTAAACACATCTGGACTCTCCTCAGTCTCCTGCACTATATACGCCCTCTGCCCTGAACTTATAGCATCGTCATACAGCTCCCATGCCTGAAACAGAGAGGGAATATATATATACACCATCAAACTGTAATAGATGAATACTAATCTATGTCCTGCTGGTATGGATAAAGCAGAGGGTAAAGTGTTCAATTAAGCAATCAAATCCTGCTCTACGATCTCAGACCACAACACTGGACTGGATAAGAGGTTACAGACAATAAATAAATGAAAGGAATTCTGATCTATATCCTTACGTTTGTATACACCCTTCATAATTAGTGGAATCATCCATTTTCGACACAGACATTCAACTGTGCACTTGTTCTGCAGCTTGTATTATTTCCCTAGAAATGTAGTGCTACTAGAACAGATTATGATACTCTGGAGCCGCTGCTCTTGAGCTGAAGGTCATCATGACAATTCACAGGCACTGACTCACTCACCAAACACACCAAACTCCTCACAGACAGTCACCCGGAGCAGGATTGGAATCCACAACGTCACCATGCCGCCCCGCATGACTTATAACTAAATACTGTCTTAAGTTAGTTAATGTACCCTTATTGTTAAGTGTTACCATATATATAACCTGAAAGATACTGCCAAATTATGAATATATATTATAAGGATTGTTTTAAGTGTTTTCATTAATCTGGCATCTTTCTCACTCACCCTGACTCTCTCATGCAGCTCAGCCACCACCTCCTCTCCGCAGATTTTGGAACTAAAATGACAGACAGCTTCTTCCGCAGGTAACGAGAACACGAATATCACCTCCACAGGACACTCCTCCTCCTCATTGTTCGTGTACTGCAGGGTGGAGGTGACTGTGGCAACAAACCCCTTCACCTGCACCTCCACCTCTACAGTGTTGAGAGGAACTTGGGTGAAAATATGAAACACAATGTTAAATGATTCCTGCACTGAAATACCCAGTGAAACTGTCCATATGCACTTGGCTAAGAGTTTGAACAGCTTTCCTAAAGAGCAGGGATTAGTTATTCCATGCACAGCTTCTGCAGTCAAGTTCACAAATGCAAGCACACACTCATGCAACATGACAAACACTGCAGTACAATGAGTGAATAAGATTCCACCTTTCTACTATTTTTAATTTTAACGTAAGTAATACATTATTATCCCCAAGAACAGAACACATTGTTTACATGCTTTTGCAGAACTTTTTCCTGATGGTGCTTATAATGGATGCAGTGACCAATATATTCTTCACGTGCTATTTTCATACCAGTTCATTTTTACGATTCGTTTTTTGTTTAATAAAATTAAAATGGTAATTTTTAATACTGCACAACAATTACCATAAAATGACAAATGAGCATATTTAATTTTTTATTTGAATTATACATTATGCAATAAAGCCATAAAACATATTGTACATCTGATATATCAAAAATTAGATAATTAACCAGTCGAACTGTAGCTTTGCTGCATAGAAACATATCTTAATATAAATGTTACATAGTTCCATTCCTGCAGTGCTAAGCCCAGAGAAGCAAAGATAGAGGCTCTATTCGAAGCTGAAATTTGAAGCTGAAAATACTACCTAGTGTTTCTTTAAGAGAGTAGCCATTTTCTCATATGAATTTTCTTCCTGTTAGTAAACAGCGTACTGACACTTAGTGACCAATATATGGTGGTAATCTACATGTGGGGCACTCATTTTATGGAGTATAAACTTCATTTAGGGCCTGCAAAACAGTTGGAGTCCCCTCCTCATATGAGTTGTATTTGTATATATAATAAAATATTCACCTTCACAAACACAAAGCACAAAAGCTTATTAATCCTGAGATAAGTCACATATGTCTGAGCTCAAAAGGAAAATAGTGCTTAAACCATATCATCCTGCATGTGCTGGAGCAGGTATACATTATAACTGAGCTCAATATTCATAAAACAATCTTACAGTACAGTACAATACAGTTGTTTCATGACAACACAACTTAGGGGGCAGATGTGTTGAACATGTGTTAGCTGGGTTCAAGATGGGCCTGGGTTAGGCTGGGTTAGTACATGGGCTATTAGAGAGACCCAGTTGGCTGCCTATACAGGATGAGTGTGACCTTTACACCTTTATTTGCTACACATGGAAAACATGGGATTGTGACATAGCTGCTCGAGATGAGGGTAGGTACATGAGCTTTGCCTGACGTAAACAAGGACTACTGACGTGAAGACTGACCAATTTAATATTTACAGAGAAGGTTATCGACCAATAACGGTAGCTCTACAGTCAGACCGCCCAATCAGAAGACTTTGGCTACTTCACCACGCCCCCTTCTCACTCAAACGAACCAATCGGAGTAGGGGAGGGCGGGACTAGTTTGTGAATGAAACTTCTCGAAGTTCTATGTAAGCTCTAGAAAAACAAAATGCCGGACGTTTGTGAAATTCCGCCCGGACTTTTTTTAAGTCTAAAAAAGAGGACATGTCCGGGTAAAAGAGGACGTCTGGTCACCCTAGTTTACAGAGTACACTCACTTTAAGACACTATTCATACTCAGCCACTCATTGGAAATTCTGAGATAATTCTTGGACATGACACACATTCCGTACTTTCAAACACTGGCAGAATATTTATGTTACATACTTAGTCATTGCACAGATAATTTCATATATTCATTCAGTTGTTATTATGCAGATAATACATTCTTCTATTTTAGTAATAATTTAGTCTAATACATTTTTCCTTCTATTTCAGTAATACTTGTTTTAACATATATTTCTTTCCATTTTTGGTCTTTTTACTCTTGTCTGATCTTGTTTTTTTCTTAAGGTATTTAAGCTGCTGTAATACATGACTTTCTATCTGAGATATGACTCTGACTGCGTTGCAGCATTGGACATGCACAAAAGTGGTAAAAGCAGCTAAAAAATGATAAATATTTATTAACAGTAGCATTATTTAGGAATGAGCATTAGTAGGATTAGTGAATATGTTCATGTAGCGTTTTCTCATTTGAAGCCAGTTACTATCAAAAGTGCCGTAAAAAGTGTCTTTCTCCTGTCTGAATGTGGTTGTGTGCGTCTCTCTCTCTCTCTCTCTCTCTGTGTGTGTGTGTGTGTGTGTGTGTAAATGAGCGAGAAGGGTATCTCTGCAGGCCGGAGGCAGCTTCAAGTGGGTGGTACAGCTCCAAGTGAGCGCGGAAGAACATTTTAAGCACGACTCAAGCACGTCGCTGGCTTCGAGATACGCAGTTGTCGTAAAGGCTCTGGAGACGACACAGATGCTAAAGAACACTTTTTATTTGTTTTTAAAAACAGGGCTGATATGGAGCTGTTTCTAAAAGCTTGTGTTGATGAGCAGGGTCTCAGGGTCAATGCGATGTTTCTGGTTACGCCACGCCCCTCACCCCAGAATTTTTAAGGCATGTAAACTGGACTGTAGAGCCCTCACCTCAATTCTTAAGGCACAGATACTAGACTGCAGGGCACTTTATACACCACAGTTCAGACAGTGTGTATAGTTTGATACTTTTAGAAACCTAGGCTGTCTGGTTACCTGTGATGTCCTACTTTGTGTAAAATGCCCTGCACAAAATAGGTATCCTAGTTATTTTCTTTCTTCTAACAAAGTTCTATAACTAACGCAGCTCAGATTGCTCTGTTTGAGCATTGTTTGGAAGTTTAAGAGAATGTCAGTGAGTTCTTTGGGACATTGTGTTAGATTATTGTGTATTTTGTAGAACAGCTGTATGTCGGTGACCATGTAATAACTGTTTTGTTTTCAGTGTTAATATTGTACCTTGCAAACATTGAGTACATTATATGGAGTACATTTTCAGCATTATGTGATTTACAGACTTGTTTGTGGTTGGATTAATATGTGAAATTCTTGCAATAAATAAAGAGAATAACCATTTAACTGAGACCACGTGTACTGAGAATGATAATGTTTGCTCACATATAGGCTACTACTCACTTCCTAACAAGAGACATGACAGTAAATATGGGTTCATCAGCACAACCCATTGCTGGGGTGCTATCTTCGCCTGGCATTTCATCCAATTCTATTGTCAGTATTTCTCTACAGGGATTAGAGAGGCAGTGTGTGCACATCTGTGTTAGTAACTGTTGCAACTTAATGTAGAATACATTCATTACAACTTTGTCCTCAAATATTTGTGATTTTAATAAGTGAAGTTCACAAGGCAACAGTAGCACAACACTGTAATCAGCTGAGATTCATCCAAAATGAACCAGAACAGTCTGCTGACTTCATTTCATGTGAACATTTCAGCAGGATTTTGACTCATGCTGACCATTTGAGTTTACTGGTGCACTTCACATATCCAGCAACAAGTAAATTACCACATATCCACAGACCAATTTAAAACCACTCTTCAGACAATGAGTAATAAAAATAAAAACAAAAACAAATCAAAACCTACCATGCTTTTCTATGAAAACTATATAGTGAGTATTGTAGAACTTTCTTGAACAATTTGTAAATAATAGTAAAGAAGTAAATTATATTTAAAATAATGATGTGTATAAATGTTTTGGTTTGGAGCCCAGGAACGGTCGGTGGACAACGTAGATCAGATTCAAAGTCCAAGACTCTCTTCCTTCACCTGACTCTTCAGCAGCACATTTCCAGCCTGGACACACTCGGAGAGATTCCCCACTAAAATATTACCAAAATTAAACACAGTTATCATTAGATGAGTAATGAGTTTACAGTTATCAGACACAACTTCCAAAGTAGGCTGAAGTATTGATATCATACAGTTTATTATTTTTAATATGTTACAATATTCTTACTACATTTTTTGTTGGGAAGATATTTTCTTGATTTTGATTTATAGCATAATAATTAATTCTAACTCTGGAACAAATAATATGGACAAAATATTAGGACGTTAAAGGAAATGAGTACAGTCAGTGATGTATCTCTCGTTTGCATATAGCTGTTACTGAATGGAGCAGGAGTAATTGGATAATTAGCAGTGTGTGAGTTGGTGATAATTTGTACCTTTCTGAGAATGGATCCAGGAGGTGGCCTTCATTGCAATGAACTTCCACTCTTCCTGCTCTGCCTTCTTGAAGCCGTGGAGCCAGATCAGAGCCACAACAGTGACCCACACTGCGCTGTCCACCTGCACAGCATCAGAAAAACACACTCGTTGTTTTAACTCCTCGGCCAAGGTCAGTGAACAAAGAATTTTAAAACGTGCAGAACCTAAAACCTAGAAACAATAAATCTACAGCACAATGGTTCTAATTTCTCTAAGAGAAGGTCCTAAGAGAATTAAATTCTAAAACAATCAACTTTACTACTGTGAATTACTGTTGTAAGGAACCTACAATACTGCCCATCACATATTACAAAATGATCATATCAGGACTGTGTTATGTTATAGCTCTTTGCCACAGACAAACCTGAGCAGGCTTTTGCTGGGTCAGTTCCTCCTCTGTTAGGCCAAATACTTTAAGAAGTCCTGTCTCCAGTTCCCAATTTCCGACAGCTTTCTGGAGAGAGATCAGCTCCAAATAGGAGTCCTTCTGGTCGAAGCTTGATCTCTGCCCAAACAAGCTGAACTCATCGAAGGAACTTTCCATATCCCATTCTGATGAACCCAGAGACATCTGAGCAGCCATACTTGAGTCATCATATCGTCCATCTATTAAATATAATAAGCAATGATTTATTGAGGTATATCACTACATATCTTAATAATATCCTAAAACAAATGTATACATACACTATAAGAAAACACGAGTACATATTGGGTTATGAAGAAATGAAATTAATTTAAAAGGCTTGAACTTGTTAAAAAAAAAAACATTTGCATCAAGTACACAACTACTGCTTTGACTGGTGTAAGCTAAAATGCAACTAGAATGTTTATACCTTCAGGCATATATCTGATAGGTGCCATACAAAAGAAGTCTTAGGACCCAAGGAGAAGAAAACAGGCTGAAAAAAGAGGGAGGCTGAGAACCATGGGGCACTAAGGACAGAGAAATATCTCAAACTGTTCAATGCAAAAACAAAAAAATTGAATGACTCCTGACAGTTTTAAAGGATTTTTCTTTATTAATTGGATATTTTCAGTGCTGTGTTAAATTGTGACCCCATTATATTTGAATGGATTTTAAACTTACCCAAGAAACATCATTCCATAACGAATGGTGAAGAAAAAGATAAACAGTCTGTTAGAGAAAATTAGATACTGCCAACAAACAAGCTTTTCATTTGGGAACAATTGCAAAACATTTTTTACATCGTTGTCATAGTTTTGACCTAAAATAAAACACAGATTTTGTTGAGTCATGTTAATAAAAAACACATCAAATCTCACTGTAGCATACGGGGCAATATTATTCATGAATTCATTCATATTCTGTAGCAGATGTATTCATCTTAATCAGGGTGGCAGTTGTTCAGGTCTCTACAAGGAACACACTCTGGAAAGGGTCAGTCACACATATATACACACACATACACACACACACACACACACACACACACACACACACACACACACTTACACTTGTGGAAACTTTAGTTTTTCCAGTCCACCTAACAATGTGTGTATTTGGCTGTGGAAGCACAGCGGAGCACCAAGAAACCCACAAAGACACAGGGAGAATACGCCACACCACTCGCAGATAGACAGCGACCCTGACCGGGTTGATGTATCACATTGGCCAGATTAATTTCCATAAATATCATGGGCTGGTGGTTAGGGAACTGGGCTTGTAACTGGAAGATTGCTGGTTCGATCCTCAAAGCCAGCAGGTCATGACTGAAGTGCCCTTGAGCAAGGCACCTAACCCCCAACTGCTCACCGGGAGCCATGGTTAGCGTTACCCACTGCTCTGTGCACATGTGCTCACTGCTCCTAGTGTGTGTAAATGTGTGTTTCACTGCACGGATTGGGTTAAATGCAGATGTAGTGTCGCAGTCACACAGCTCCAGGGACCTGGAGGTTGTGGGTTCGAGTCCCGCTCCGGGTGACTGTCTGTGAGGAGTTTGGTGCGTTCTCCCCGTGTGGCTTTCCTCCACGTGTTCTGGTTTCCTCCCACTGTCCAAAAATATGCGTTGGATTGGTAACTCAAAAGTGTCCGTATGTGTGAGTGTGTGTCGTGAAGGACTGGTGCATCCTCCAGGGTGTGCTCTTGCCTTGCACCCAGTGATTCTGAGTAGGCTCTGGACCCAACGCGACCCTGAACTGGATAAGTGCTTAAAGAAAATGCTTAGAATACATTACATTTTAAATACATGTATAGATATTATTTAGGATTTTGATACCTGATTTCAATTCTGCACTTCCAGTAAGAGACAGTGACATGTTAGGCATATGAAGGCATTTATTCAAATGTGCCTTCTGATTGGTTAGATCACATTGGTCATACTCATGATGATATTTTTGTGTTGTATTTAATTCCCAAATAATCTGAAGTGTGGATTTTAAACCTATCCAATGACCACGAAATCCATGTCATGTTGTGTGTAAAGAACAGAAGAATGATAGAATCAGACGAAGCGCTACAACATCCTCCACAAACTTGTAATTCAGAGCAAATACATTACATTTTATATGCATGTATAGATATTATTTAATTTAAGACTTTGATACCTTGTTTCATTTGTGTTTTTTTTCCCCATATTTTTGCACTTCCTGTAACAGACAATGAGGTGTTAAGTATATGAAATCATTCATTCATTCATTCATTATCTGTAACCGCTTATTCAATTCAGAGTTGCGGTGGGTCCAGAGCCTACCTGGAACCATTGGGCGCAAGGCGGGATCACACCCTGTAGGAGGCGGCAGTCCTTCTATATGAAATCACAAACTATTTATTCAAACGTGCCTTTTCTTATTGGGTAGATCACATTGGCCAAGGCACCATGTTCCCATCATGCTATGCTTTACCTATTTAAATGTGTGCACACTGTTACTCACCTAAATCTTCACGTGGAACAAATGTACCTTTGGACCTGAACACAATTAAAGGGGGAAAGGGAAGGTAGAAAGCTGATTAAAAACTATTGAGACAGAATTTTATTTAGTTTGTTTATGATATTTTTGTGCTTTATTTAATTCCCAAATAATCTGCAGTGTAGATTTTAAACGTACCCAATGAGCATCAAATCCATGCCGTGTTGTGAGTAAAAAAGAGAAGACTCAGTTAGACAACGACTGAATCAGCTGAAGCACTACAACATCTTTCACAAACTTGGAATATATTAATTCATTATCTGTAACCGCTTATCCAATTCAGGGTTGCGGTGGGTCCAGAGCCTACCTGGAATGATTGGGCGCAAGGCAGACATACACCTTGGAATGGGTGGCAGTCCTTCTATATGAAATCACAAACTATTTATTCAAACGTGCCTTTTCTTATTGGGTAGATCACATTGGCCAAGGCACCATGTTCCCATCATGCTATGCTGTACCTATATAAATGTGTGCACACTGTTACTCACCTAAATCTTCACGTGGTACAAATGTACCTTTGGACCTGAACAAAATTAAAGGAGGAAAGAGAAGGTAGAAAACTGATTAAAAACTATTGAGACAGAATTTTATTTAGTTTGTTTATGATATTTTTGTGCTTTATTTAATTCCCAAATAATCTGCAGTGTAGATTTTAAACGTACCCAATGAGCATCAAATCCATGCCGTGTTGTGAGTAAAAAAGAGAAGACTCAGTTAGACAACGACTGAATCAGCTGAAGCACTACAACATCTTTCACAAACTTGGAATATATTAATTCATTATCTGTAACCGCTTATCCAATTCAGGGTTGCGGTGGGTCCAGAGCCTACCTGGAATCATTGGGCGCAAGGCAGGCATACACCTTGGAATGGGTGGCAGTCCTTCTATATGAAATCACAAACTATTTATTTAAACGTGCCTTTTCTTATTGGGTAGATCACATTGGCCAAGGCACCATGTTCCCATCATGCTATGCTGTACCTATATAAATGTGTGCACACTGTTACTCACCTAAATCTTCACGTGGAACAAATGTACCTTTGGACCTGAACACAATTAAAGGGGGAAAGAGAAGGTAGAAAACTGATTAAAAACTATTGAGACAGAATTTTATTTAGTTTGTTTATGATATTTTTGTGCTTTATTTAATTCCCAAATAATCTGCAGTGTAGATTTTAAACGTACCCAATGAGTATCAAATCCATGCCGTGTTGTGAGTAAAAAAGAGAAGACTCAGTTAGACAACGACTGAATCAGCTGAAGCACTACAACATCTTTTTCACAAGCTTGGAATATATGAATTCATTATCTGTAACCGCTTATCCAATTCAGGGTCGCGGTGGGTCCAGAGCCTACCTGGAATCATTGGGCGCAAGGCAGGAATACACCCTGGAGGGGGCGCCAGTCCTTCACAGGGCAACACAGACACACACACTCACACTTTTGATTCGCCAATCCACCTACCAACGTGTGTTTTTGGATTGTGGGAGGAAACCGGAGCACCCGGAAGAAACCCACGCGGACACGGGGAGAACACACCAACTCCTCACAGACTCCTCACCCGGAGCGGGAATCGAACCCACAACCTCCAGGTTCCTGGAGCTGTGTGACTGCGACACTACCTGCTGCACCACCGTGCCGCCCCAGCTTGGAATACATTACATTATAAATACATGTATAGATATTATTTAGGATTTTGATACCTGATTGCAGTTCTGCACTTCCTGTAAGAGAGAGTGATGTGTTAGGCATATGAAGGCATTTATTCAAATGTGCCTTCTGATTGGTTAGATCACATTGGTCATATTCATTTGCAGTTCACTGAAATTTTTGAAGTACCATGTTCCCATCATGCCTTGCTGTAGCTGTGTAATTGTGGGTACACTGTTACTCACCCAAAAGGTTCTTGATACCTTTCTACCTGAAACTAGGAGTGACATGGAATGATGAGACTAATTCCTTCATTGTCATTCATTGTATGAAACCGCTTATCCAATTCAAGGTCACGGTGGGTCCAGAGCCTACCTGGAATCAATGGGCGCAATCACTTTTGTGTCACCAATCCACCTACCAACGCGTGTTTTTGGCCTGTGGGAGGAAACCGGAGCACCCAGAGAAAACCCACACAGACAGAGAGAACACACCGCACTCTTCACAAACAGTCACCCGGAGGAAACCCACACAGACACAGGGAGAACACACCCCACTCCTCACAGTCACCCGGAGGAAACCCACGCAGACACAGAGGGAACACACCACACTCCTCACAGACAGTCACCCGGAGGAAACCCACACAGACACAGAGAGAACACACCGCACTCTTCACAGACAGTCACCCGGAGGAAACCTACACAGACACAGGCAGAACACACTGCACTCTTCACAGACAGTCACCCGGAGGAAACCCATGCAGACACAGGGAGAACACACCACACTCCTCACAGACAGTCACCCTGAGCGAGATTGAACCCACAACCTCCAGGTCCCAGGAGCTGACAGCGACACTACCTGCTGCGCCACTGCACCGGCGATGATGAGACTAATAATGAATCATCATGGATGCAGGACTTTATTATATTATAATATATTATAGGCTTGGGGTGGCATGGTGGCATAACAGGTAGTGTACCTGTGGTCAGGGTCCTGGGGGAGCTCGGTGCTCTCTCCCCATGTCGTAATCGAGTTCCTCCAGGTGGATTGGCTATTCATAGCTGTGTGTGTGAGTGAATGTGTGAGTGTGTGTGACTCTGGAACCACTGCCACCCTGAACTTGATAAGTGGTTACAGACAATGAATGAGTGAATACTATTAGTTTGATACTGAACTACAAGCTCCTAAGTAACTTACCCAGTGAACCTTGAACCTTGTGACAAGAATCAGTTAGATCCTCAACAAACTTGTAATTTGCAAATACATAAACATAGATTTTGAACTGAACTGGCAACAGAGGAGAGACCCATGGTGTGGATCTGCTTCAATTCAGAAATAGAGCCCTTTTTATTCTCAGTCTTTTAATGTATGAAAATCTACTCCAGCAGGACCAGCTTTAGCCTGTTTTTATCATGGTGATCTGCTACAAAAATAAGACTTGTGTAATCTGGGTGGTATTAACATTAACTTTGAACATATGCAATACACCAATCAGCCATAACATTATGGCCTCCTCCTTGTTTCTCCAATCACTGTCCATTCTCCCAGCTCCACTTCTGGGTGAGCAATTTTGGGGGTAATTTTTAATATATTTTGTTTAAAAACTGATTGAATAATTTTAATGTGGTGGGCAAGATACACATTTAAGTAAAATGTATGAAAAGTATGAAATAAAAATTCAATCTATTATCAGCTCCCATTATCAGCTTCCTACACACTGTGACACCTGGTTTCTATGATCACTCTTTTAATTCAATTCAATTATTCAATTTAAGCTTGATGCATGGAATCAAATATCTCCCACCTCTACTTGTTGGTGCCTGATAGTATGAACATTCTGAAGAGACAGAGAAAAGTTAGTTAGATGACGTCAAAATGTGTTTCATGCAAAAGAGCAGATTTGTTTGACTACACTTTGCTACATAACTTAGGTCTACCATAACTTAGAATCACACAACTAATTAGTTCTCTCATGGAATGTAGCTATGTAGTATTTTATTTTAAAGGAATGAATGATAATTTTATAGTTGTGGAAGCCATTATTCTGACACCTAGTGGCCTAGATCCACTCTATGGAGAACAAACAAGTTGATTTGAGAACTACACATTCATTTGATCCTTTATCTCCTGAAATACAACACTGTTTGCTGCTAAAGTTGCTAATGTTTATTTGGGCTAATTAGGAAGAACGATACCTGCTGAATACCTCTTCCTCATCCATTTCACCAAGTTTTTATACGTATTACAAGAGGTTAACTGGCTTACACAGAATTCTAACTTGTGATATACTGATATATTTATTTTTAAATGATAAGGAAGAGTAACGACACAAAAGAAACTAACTGAAGATAATGATTAATGTTGACTAACAAAAATATCTATGCATTTCCAGTACCATTCTCTCTGTATAATGTATATTCTGTTAATAAACAAGTCGCAAACTCAGGTGCTGAATTCCAATCCAATGTTAGCAACTGTGGATGTAACATATTCACACAAAAAATAATACAGAAATACGTACTGTCCGCCACTGGCACTGTCCTCCTGACCATTGGTCTAGCCACTGGCTGTCCACTGCCCTTATGTACTGCGAGGAATGCAGTGAAAGAGCTGCTCACTCCTGACTGTACACTGAGGTCCACCACCTTTTTTCTTAAGCTCTTGTCATTTGTTTCTCTCTCCTTCATTTCCAGAGACTGGATCACGGTTCGAGCAGCCAGTCGATGAATTCCTAGTCTACAAAGAATGCCAACAGTGATAATGAGAGCATTGAACTTATTTCCAATTCAAGAGTATGAGAGTTATATAAGAGAGCATGAGGGGTGTCACAAATCTCAGGGAAAGTAAGTGCTATCCATGTCCAGCTTATTTTTGTTTGTGTGTTACCCTTTATCCTCAGCTGGTTTAAGGCTGAAGTTCAGCTGGTTGATCACAGGCTGTTCTGCCAATGTGTACTGCACAGTGACGGTTCCTTCATCACCTCCAGAGATCTGAAGAAATCAGATAATATGGGTATTATTATCACATCTGCATTTGCACTCTTGATGAACACCTGATTTAGAGAAGTGGTTCCCAAAGTAAGGGGTGCAAAGCTACTGCCAGGGCGCAACAATGAAATACAGAGTGCATGTCATGGACAATAATTCCAATGTAAATGTGTCTGAGTGGGGGGCAGAAAACAATTCTTATATACAAACATGAGGCACTACAGAAAACATTTGGGAAACACTGATTTAGAGTACACCCAAGTGTTTAGAGACACGCAGACATGGAAAGACTGGCCCAATATTTCAACTAAATTAAAAGTGTCAAAAAATATACAGAACTGTGTAGCAACAAAAAAAAAAAACATATAAAACAATATATTTGTTAGGTCTTGATCAATTTTGTCCATATAATAAAAAAGGAGTTATTTTCAAAATGTAAATCAAAATAGAATACAACAAGGTGAAAATCGTTTAAACTCTATATTTGATTGAATCTAGTGCAAATCCAGCATATCACATGTTGAAGCGAAGCAGTTTCGTTGTTAGTTGAATACCCATTTTGAATTCGAGGGACATATTTACTGTACATCACTGCAGTGCATTTCACCAGCACTTCTTAGCCACACTTGTAAGCGTTTGGGAACAAAGAATACCAATTTCTGTAATTGTCAAAGTGAAATTTTTCATAATGTGCCAACTGTTGGGAGGTCAGTTTAATACCCGGATCTTACTTCAGAGCTATGCTACTGTAATAGGTGTGGTTTGATAGTATCCAAGGACTTTTCTATGACACTGAGAAGAGCAGCTTTTGGCCCCGATTGAGGAGAAAGCTAGAGTGTTGAGAAAAGCTCATCAAATGTCAAAGTGTGTGTGTGTGTGTGTGTGTGTGTGTGTGTTAAGGACATGTCCCTGCCACTGCTTCTTCACCTAGAGTCTTTCTGGTATTCAAGGAGTGAAATGATGTTGGCCCATCATTTAGGCTGATGACTATGTGCTACAGGCAGTAATGCCATAGCAGGACAACACCTACCTCTATATTAGTTCTGACTAAGCATTTGTTTTAAAAACAAGCCTCAGACGTTTAAAGAGATAGTGAGAAATAATTGTTTAATCAAGAAAATCAAACTGCTGATACGAACACATGGATGATATTTAAAATACTGAAAGATATCATTTTCCTACAGTTATAAAAGCTCTCTCACCTTCCCACTGAGCTGAGAGTAAAGAATTGCCCTTTGACCTTGGAAAAGAACTTTGGGGGCTGGAGACAACATAGTGATGGATACACCATTTGGAACAGTCCATTTCACAGTGATGTCCACAGCAGAAGGCTGCAGAGCGAAACTGAGAGACTGCATCACCTGCGGAAAAATGAGGAATATTTTACTCCACTTTTTTCCCAAGTTTTATTTACTGCTACTTCCACCCAATAGCTTATTCTCCTCAGTCTCCCACACGCTAGAGAGTGAAGACAGCACTTGCCAGCCACACCCTCTTTTCAGACTGACATTGGTTGGCGTTTGGAAGGAGAACACAAATGTTTCAACTCATTTTTTTTAGCATGCAGAGTTATAAGAGAAGCAGGAGGGTCACTCCATTCTCTTATGTCTTGCTTTTTTTACGTACTTTGAGCTGTAGCCTGTCATTGCTTTTGATGAACTGAGCGATGCCGCCACCTTCCTTGGCCATTCCTGTGACCAGTGCAGTGCTGGCTCCCTGCCCAATGCCAAAGGTGAAGCACCTAATGTTAAGATAATGCCCAGAGGTTTAGTCCATCCTGTCATTTCTGTAAACTACAGACTCAGTAAACATATTTACTGAACACCAGACACATGTCTGCGAGTGTAAGTGAGAGAATACACTGACCTGTGGGATCTAGAGTGCATTCGAACCAGGTCCAGGATGTCCTTGACATTCCTGACAGCTCCATCCGTGAAAACAAACACCTTGTAAAAGGGTAAAAAATAATCTCAGGTTTAATGTTCTACATACATACCATCAATTAATAGTCTCCCCTCCTTTTGGAGATCAAGTAGAATAAAGCTATGCTCCATATGCTGGATCTGTGCAATACCAATTTAATACAGCGGACAGTAATTATGATGTGATGATGATATTTATATATTTAATTTTATGAAGGATTTTCCAATTCGAGGCAGCACGGTGGTGCAGCAGGTAGGTGTAGCAGTAACACAGCTCCAGGGACCTGGAGGTTGTGGGTTCAAGTCTCGCACCAGGTGACTGTCTGTGAGGTGTTTGGTGTGTTCTCCCTGTGTCCATGTGGGATTCCTCCGGGTGACTGTCTGTGAGGAGTTTGGTGTGTTCTCCCTGTGTCCGCGTGGGTTTCCTCCGGGTGCTCCGGTTTTCTCCCACAGACAAAATAACACACGTTGGTAGGTGGATTGGTGACTCAAAAGTGTCCGTAGGTGTGAATGTGTGAATGTGTGAGTGTGTGTGTGTTGCCCTGTAAAGGATTGGCGCCCCCTCCAGGGTGTATTCCCGCCTTGCGCCCAATGATTCCAGGTAGGCTCTGCACCCACTGCAAACCTGAACTAGATTTACAGATAATGAATGAATGAATGAACTTCCCAATTCTATTCAAGGGGCATACGCCAAAAAAGGGGTGGAAGAGAAATATAATAATGAAATTCTTGAATTTTAACAACCATATAAACACAAGGGAACATGTACATGAACACCCCTACATTTAAGCTTTACATTATTCTGCAAACCAGACTGTGTAGTCACCCACATTTAACATTTCTGTGATATGAAACTGAACCCAGCCTCTTATTCTGCAGCATTTTTAAGTCACATCTGGCACTAGAATGCATTAATTCACCATTTAAGGTGGAACTAGAAAATTAACCAGCTACCTAGAAATCACCTTCTACTAGTGATGTTTTCTGCTTGTTGTAAAGAAAAGGGTCATAATGCATTAAAATTATAATGGGTTTAATTCAAGTGCATGTGTGTATATATTAAATGTATATAGTAAATATGTTATAGCGTCCTGTTCACTCTGTGGTTTCGGGTGTATTTTGGTTGGTATGGCCACCCACTGTCAGAACACAAGCGATGAACTTTCCCTCACGCGCAGGTAAAACATGAGCAGTGAGTTTGGTACTGTCTTGACTGTCCTCACAAAAGGTGGGCTTTCTTCACTAAAAGTGTATTTACCTCCCAGAAAATGTTTGTGAATAAAAACTGAATGCAATGATGTGGAGATGGCAAGTGTCAATATTTTATTCGTAATAGAACGTAGATGACAGATCAAAAGTTTAATCTGAGTAAATGTAACATTTTAAAGGAAAATTACGTTGATTCAAAATTTCACAGTGTCAAAAAATCCCCCAAAAATTGGGACAAGTAGCAATAAGTGCCTGGAAAAAGGAAATTGAGCATATAACAAAAAGCTGGAAGACCATTTAACACTTATTAGGTCAACTGACAACATGATTGGGTATAAAAAGAGCTTTTCAGAGTGTCAGTGTCTCTCTGAAGCCAATACAATCACCAATTCCACCATTGTTGCGCAGAAAGATAGTGCAGCAATACCAGAATGGTGTTACCCAGCGTAAAATATCAAAGACTTTTAAGTTATCATCATCAACCGTGCATAACATCATCAAAAGATTCAGAGAATCTGGAACAATTGCTGTGCGTAAGGGACAAGGCCGTAAAACTCTACTGGATGCTTGTGATCTCCGGGTCCTTAAACATCACTGCACCTCAAACAGGAATGCCACTGTCAAGGATATAACAGAATGGGTTCAGGAATACTTCCAGAAAGCATTGTCAGTGAACACAATCCACCATGCCATCCGCCGTTGCCAGCTGAAACTCTAGGAAGCCATTTCTAAGCAAGGTCCACAAGCTCAGACGTTTGCACTGGGCCAGGGGTCTTTTGAAATGGAGTGTGGCAAAATGGAAGACTGTTCTGTGGTCAGATGAGTTACGATTTGAAGTTCTTTATGGAACACTGGGACGCCATGTCATCCGTACCAGAGAGGATAAGGATAACCCGAGCTGTTATAAACGCTAAAAGGGCCCGGTCTCCTACATGTAGGATTGCGTTTACGGTGACATCTACCCAGAAAGTCTGGCTAGGAAGGGGTGATCATAGGTTAGTAGGGCCTGTAGGGTCTGTAGGGCCACAGATCCCATTTGCGCTGTCACGAATAAAAGGTTTGCTAGGGCACAAGTAGTGGATGTCTTTAGTGAGTGTGCACATAAGCAAGTTGAGTACCAAGTATAAATCAGGGTTATCAACTTGGTATGCTACAAGAGATGTTGTCTTTACCCAAACATAGGCAGAATCTTGCCAGAAACCAACGTTGACAACATCTTTCAAACGGTAGATGTTTTCAGGCGCCATTATGGGAAGGTTAATGATGAATGATAATTCTCTGTCTTGAGGATTGACATAAACTGGGATGGCGCTACCTAAGGTATAGGCTAGGTGGGCCTGGAGGTCAGTAACTACTTCTCGAGTTGCTGTAGACAAAATCTCCTGTACTAAGAATAGAGGCACCAGATAGGGAGGAATTCTCCCCATGGCTAGGCTATCCACAGAGGAGCTGATTTCTTGTAGCATATCAGACAATAGCATATTCACAAGCTAGATGTGGGCAAGGTCAAGTTGCATTACTGAAAGCAAAGAGTTAACCGCCTGGAGCATTTTGTTCAAAACGACACTGTGAGCATTGAGTACTATGACGGTGCCACGTAGGGTTTGCCTGATTGTTTGCAGGTGTTGTTGCTGCTTGTTTAATTGGGTTTTAATGTTTGGAATTTCAGCCTGCAATTCTCCTGCTTGACGTTTGACAGTGGCTACATTGACAGCGTTGACGGCGGATGTTCCGGGGCTCAGTAGTGATCCCACTGTTGCAGCTGCCATTAGCAATCCCCCTATGAAACGTTTAGACTGTTTGTTAAAACCACTTAATTCTGATTGCGTTACGGTAAACTTTTGTAGCTGGCGGAGCATATGAGTTACGTCAGCTTCGGCATGGCTGATAGCTTCCTCAGTCCATCTAGCTCCATTCCGAACAGTTTGCAAGGCAGTTATCGGTAGGTTTTTCCTACATGCTTCGGCGGGATTCGACCGTACGAATACTCTCTGGGTATGGCGGCGACAATTACTGATTAGCAGTCCTGGCTGGTCTTTCAATATTATTCCGGAGTCAGGACCCAGTTCAGTCAATTCAGGGAGCATGGCGGTTCCTGGGGGGCCAACGATCAAGAGAATGAGCAGTGGGGCCATCCTACCGGGAGAGATGCTCATGATTGGATTTAGGGTATTTACGGCGAGTCGTTTTTAGAAAAATTATAACATTTTCCACTATACCCCCATCTTGATAAAAGTTTTACGTCTAGGATAAACACTCTATAATAACTGACGATGAGGGACTAGGATCTTGCACCCTGAGTGTCCTCAGTCTGGTTAGAAGCTTGTTGCCTGCTGAAGAGTGAGAGGAAAAGGGGAAAAGGGATACAAGAACTAAGGTGTGAGTAGAAGGCTGTAGTTATTTGCTAACCAACACCCTTCTTGCCTTTGGTTCTATTGTTTATGACCTAACACAAGCATTAGTATCCCCTACAAGTCCCATGGGGGTTGTGTGTGGTCTGATTTGGTTGCGGTGCACCCACTTGAGCTCAGTACTGCCTCGAACTTTGTTTATCTTGATCTGGTACACAATGGGGGACAGTTTGTCTGTGATCTTATAGGGACCAGACCATCGGGGTAGGAATTTGCGGGCCAGATTCCCTCCTGTTTTCCGTGACCTTCCAACAGGTTGGACAAAGATGTAGTACCACACCTTGTCCCCTATTTGGAGTTCGTCATGGAATGCCTTGTGATCATAGTACGCTTTGCGACCTTCTGCACTATTTTCCAGTTTCTGCTGGGCGAATGCGAAAGTGGCTTTGAGGTGTTTCTGCAGATCCTCCATATACTGATGAGTTGTGTAGGCTACTGCTATGCTAGCTTCACCTGGCTGATATAAGAGATATAGAGGTAGAGTCATCTGTCTCCCTGTCATCAACTCAAAGGGTGAGACCCCGACCGCATCATGTGGGGTCGCACGTATGGCCATCAGTACAAGGGGTAGCTTGACATCCCAGTCTCGCTGGTTTGCTGCTAGTTACCTCTTACTGTTCGGGTGAGTGGTCCAACCTACTCTATCTGGAGGTTTGACAAAGGGAATGATAACCCTTTCTTTTGCAAGGGGGCTCTACGAAGAGGCCACATCTTTTACCATGTGGGGCCAATATGCCACCCGCCGGAGCGCATGGTGTGTTGCTTTGACCCCTTTGTGTCCCGCAGATGAGGAGTCATGAGCGTGCATCAGCATCACCCCATTGTGGCACTGAGGAACCACGAACGCAGGTGAAGTGTGTGAGTCAGTGGCATCAACAAGCATGCCTTTGACAACGTGGAGGGACGCTCTGGCGCCGTATAGGTCTTTAAGGCCTGGTATGGTGTCAAGATCTTGAGCCGAAATGGGACACGTAGATGGGTCAGAGACATGCAGAAGCATTTTAGAAATGGATGGGTCCCGAGCTTGGAGAGTAACTAAGTTGGCATCAGAAAAAGTAGGGTTAATAGAGACAATGGTAGTTTTAGCATTGTCAGGTGACACTGTCGCTACAGTTCGAGACTGTGTAATAGCTAGGACTTCGATGCGGGGTGTTTGGATAAAGGGAGGGGTCGAATGTCCATGATGTGCCTTCGGGGCTCCTTGTTTGGCTAAGCTATCTGCTTGGTCATTGATTTCTTTGTCATTTCCCGGGCGTGACCCCTCACTTTCTTCCAGTAGATCTGCAGGCCGTGCACAGATTCGATTTCAGTGCCTGCATGGCTTGTTCCTGAGCTTTGCCCCAGGTGAATGGAGTATCCTTTTTTAGTAGGTCATAAAGTGGACGGGCTAGGTCCGCATAGTTTTCTATGAACTGGCGTGAGTAGTTGCATACTCCTAAGAAACTACAGAGTTCCTTAAGATTGGTGGGTGCTGCGAGGTCTGTTACCCCTTGCACTCGACTCACTTGTGGTTCAACACCATCAGTGCTTACGAGTAGACCAATGTAATTCACCTTTGTTCTGCACCACTGACATTTGTAGAGTGATATTTTCGCACCTGCTGTTGTGAGTTGGTCAAGAACATGATCAATCTCGTTAATGTGTGCCTGTAGGGAATGGTTGACATGAGTATGTCATCCACATATATGAGGGTGCCTCGCTCGCGGGCATCAGGGCATGCTTTGTTTAGGAAAATGTTGAACTCCGCCGGAGAGTTGGCATACCCAAAGGGGCACCGGGTGAATGTGTACTGTCGGTTTCGCGAAGGTGAAAGCTAGCTTGTGTTGGTCTTCTGCTTGCACCGGGATGGTCCAGAATCCAGAGGCTACATCGATGGTGGAAAATTATTTAGCATTTCGGACTGAGGGAAGTTCTTGCTCTAATTGTGTCATCGGCCACTGAGACAATGGAACCTGTTGATTTAGTTTCCGATAGTCAATGGTCAGGCGCCAATTACCATTGGGTTTTATGACAGGCCATAATGGTGCGGAGTACGTGCTGTTGCAGGGTCAAATTATGCCCTTTTCCAGCAAGTCATCAATGATTTCTTGTACCGGTCCATAGGATGCCAATGGAATTTTGTATTGGCGGACAAATGTGGGTGGTGCTCCTGGACGAGTGTGGATGCGCACTGAGTGAATGTCAGTGATACCACAGTCTGTTGAATCTTTGGCGAACGATTTTTGGTATTTAAAAAGCACTTCACAGAGTTTCTCGTGTTCTTCTTTGCTTTGGAGGGCATCGGCCTCCTTTAGAACTTGTTCGACTTGATTAATAAATTCAGAGTCAGATAGTTCTTTTGAATTGCGTGGATTCAAAGTGTCTTCTCCCGTTTCTGGGAGAAGAGGTGGTTCCCAGGAGGATTCCAGAGATGAATCTAAAGAAAGGACCATGACCATCATTTGATCATCATCGGCAAGATCTATTCTGCAAATGGCGTCTTTACCCATGTCCAGAGCCGAGAAGAGAGCACCTTTGATTCTGGATGATCAAGAAGCAGGGATTCAGGCATTGGACCTATAATAGGGATTCGCAACTCAAAGTCATGGACTGTGTACTCATGGATTTCGTACTGACCAACCAACCCAGAGGAGATGAATGAGGAATTGTCAAGGGTTGAGTGGTTTCATTTCGTACGAACACATAGGTGGACCTTGCTCGTGTTTCCACCAAAGGTGTGGCTTCTAGGGTGAGACCTAGTTCAAAGAACTGAGGTGACGGTTGGAAAAGCGCATGAGCGTGGCTTAAGTATTGGCCAGGATGCATGACCAAGCGGATGGGTACATTTGCGGTGTTCACGGGTACCACAAGGGAACCTTGGTTAGTAACCTGACATACCTCAGGAATAGTTTGTCCTGAGCCTAGGTTGCTGGGATCTGAGGACCATGTTTCTGTCGAAACATCAGTCAAGGACCACAGCACATTATTTAGGGTGTCTACGTGGACATCGAGGCGCACCAAGAAGTCTCTTCCAATGTAAGTGTTGTGTGGCAAGTTAGGGACGACCAAGAAATAATGGGTGAGTACCCTTTTGTTCCACTGAATGGTTAGACCACAAATTCCATCAGTGGGTGATATTACTTTTGATGTTGGGTCGAGAGGAAAGCGACACGGAAAGGAATATTTGGTTGAGTGAGGCGCAGGGTCTCAAAGAGGGTTTGGCTTATGGTGGACTTGTCAGTCCACAGAGCCAGAACGACATTGTCAACATGATGGTCCTGCATTGTGAGGCCGTTCACGATGGGAAGGCCGGGAACGTCTGTTGTGGAAGGCTTAGTGAAAGTGCACAGAAATGTGCTCCACTGTTCTAACATGGCATTAGGGGGCCAGGAAGAGACTGCGGTCTCTGGTGTGGCCACCATGGGTTTCCTCTTCTTCAAAGTGAGAGATGTGACTTGGTGGGTCTCCTATTGATTCAAGGCGGCAACACTGAGCTTCCTGGTGGTGTGGGGTGTAGATGGGCAAAGACTCATGCACTTGTGCCCAGATATTTGACCTTTGAAGTCAATCAGTGGTTCAAAGCGATTAAGGAGGTCTTCGCTTTATTATGAGGAAGGGAATTGTTTCAAGAGGAGACACATGAACTGGATGCACTAATGTCATTGGTCCAATGGCTAAGTGTATTAGTGCCATAGATTGGATCGTGAGGCCTGGATGTGAGTACGGCTGAATCTTAAGAGAACAGTTTTGGAGCTGTATCTCACGATTTTCACGCCGCGCAATGGCTCGAACCTGATGGAACAAGGTGGAAGACATAAGGGTGACATCTGATGCAGTGTCCAGCAGGGCCTCATGTACTAGCCTTCTCTCCACAATGGTGGACAAATAGAACTTGCGTACAACTCCTTTCTCAGTTAAGTGTCCCATGAATTGTTGGACGGGTGTGTCACCTTCAATGACCGAAGGGTCATCTGGCGTTAAACCTTCCTTACCATCTAACTGAACAACCAAGACAGCACTGGAGGGTGTTTGTGAGTCACCCCCCTGTACCATTTGGTCCTCAGCACTTGCCTGGGTCACAAGGAGACTGCACGGTACACTAGAAGACGGAGCTTCGCTTGTCACCTCTCCTACATAACTCTCTACCATTTCTGGGGTGTTAGAGGATGGCTCTGGGTCAGACTGCACAGAGGTGATAGAAAGAATGTCAGGTTTTTTATTTTTCTCTTTGCAAATCATTGCAAGCATTAGAATCAGAAGGCTGGTTCTGAGTTGTTCGCTCATATCCCTTATGGGGATAAGCTGGTTTTCCGCGGCCCGCACCATAGTTTTCTGCAGGGTAATAGTCACGACCATACCCAGCCCTGTCCCGAGGGTTTCAGAAATCTTTTCCGCGATTTATGTCTGGCCTGCGAGGAGGGTAGCGTTTGTGGTGGTGTGAGGGCGGAGGAGATTTTGGGCCCTCATTGGACCACGGAGTGGGTGAAGGATCCTGGGTGGATCTTTGTGGATCGGCCTGAGTGGAACCCTCCAACTCTAAATGTGGGGAGTTGGAGTCGACATTTAAGACTGTGGGTGTTTCGGACTGTTTGTTTGTATTTTGTTGTTATTTTAGGAAACCTGTGAGTGCTAAGTCACGCAGCTGTCTGCTAGACAGGGTGCGAGGGCAAGCTGAGACTCCCAGCTGATGACTAGTGTAGGGATGGAGGTTTTGGATAAATAATGATTTAAAATTGAACTCTTCCTCCATTCCGGAGTCATTTCTAGGTCCGAAATATGCCTGTCTGAGTCTGTTATAATACTGCTGAGGGGGTTCCTGGCGTTGCTGTTTTACATTCAAAGCAGCAGCCAGTCCTGTCTGTGACAGGTAATTGGAGAATTCTTCCTCCAATGCTTGGCAAAGCACATCATATCGCACTTTCACATAGTCTGGCTGACGTTCAATGAAGTTACTGGCGTCTCGGCTGGAGGTCAGTTTAATCACATATATGTCATCTACTGTGATTCCGGGGAACCGTTGTAGGTAGAAATCAATATCTTTCAGGTAAGAAAAGATATCATTAGAACCATCTGGTTTGGGATCAAAGCAGGTTATATTGCGTGCGATTTTGTCCAGGTCCTTGTATGAGGGACCAGGAGAGTGTAGAGGTTGAGGGGGCCAGGCACTGGGTTGCAGTGCTCTGGGTCTAGCAGGGCGTTGCAATGGACGGCTGACAGGAGACACAGGGGCAGGCGAAATACCTGTTGATACCAGAGGAGGTGCTGCAGCAGCTCTAAAGGTTATGGTCCCTGAATCTGGTTCCTGGTCTTCACTATCTTCCTGCTGGTCTTGTCTTTCTGTAGCGGTGCTAGGTGGCACATCAGGAGTGACCGGGGACAGTGTGTTCCCTTCAGCCATTTCGCTCTGAAGTTGACTTAATTTTGCCTCCACCTTTGCCCGCTGTCGCCGTGATACATCAAGTTCACGTTCACTGGCCCTGAGCTGTACTACAGCGAAGATGGCTATTTGACCTAATGCCTCAGTTAGGGACTTGCCCTTGAGTATGTCTGTTAAGTGGTCATCTATCCACTTGGCCACCATGTGGTCATGACTGACCTGTGAGGCTTTCTGCGAGTCCAGGCATCACATCACTGGTGAAGCTGGTCAGAACAGAGAATGCCTCATCCCACGTACTTCCAGGGGAGAAGTCCCTTCTGTCATGTTAGCTGTGTCTAACTGTGAGGTGTACCTTAATTCTATTTAATTAGGATTAATCCCGTTAATCCCTTTTAAATTAAACTGAATTAAAATTCACCTGTACCGAGTGCTCTAAGAATAAATGCTAGTGTGTATGGTGTTTGAGTTCACTTGTGACTCTCTAAAGGAAGACTGTTAGTAGTAGAGTGTGGAGGAAAAGTTGCTATACGCAAGTGAGCAGGAAAGGGAATTTTTATTTTCCCAATAATTAAAGAATTATTAAAATTTGAAAAAAAAAATCAAATTAAAGAATTAAAAAAAAATTTAAATGAAAAATTATTAAACTAAATAAAAATTTCAAATTAAAGAATTATAAAAGCAAAATAAATTTTCCAAATTAAGGAATTATTAAAAATAACGAAAATTAAAAGGACTTTCCTTTTTAACTCTTCACGAACTGGTATCAAATTAGAATGCAAATCTCTAATTACTGCACACTGTATGTTATAGCTCTATCAGCTTACTGTGTTTCCAAGCCTTTAATCGTAGTTATTGAGATATGCAGAGTTTAGAGACAGCCACTAGAACTGTAATACCAGGTCTTGTGAGTGTGAAATGATCAGACAATTTCAATTGCGACAGCAAGTTTCTCCACTAGAGAGTACTGAAAGTAAATCTGAATGGCAACAGCAAGTTTCCAGTATTGGGTTGAACTTAAATTGTAATACCAGACCGCGACACCAGAGGGTGACAAGCAAGTTTATAATGCAATAGTAGCAATGAACACCAGTCGGCGCTGGTGGGAATTGTAATAAACACGGCATGAGCAGACACAATGTAACACGAATGGGAATTTCCACTGTAGCGGGAAGTTTTAACACTAGAGGGCGTTAACTAAAAATCTAAAATGGGAACACAGATTTCGAACACCAAGGCACATTAAAAGGATTTCATTTCTAATGACAGCTTTTAAGCACCAGAGAGCTGCTAAACACTTAAGGTTGCCTCAGAAGACAACCTCCCACCCACTAGAGGGTGTACGGGAATCAAACGTCAAGGGTAACACCACACTTGACCACAAGGAGGAGCACGGGAGGACATGCTTCAATAGACGCTAATTATGAAGTGATTTCCCTGCAATCACGCACTTTAACCACAAGAGGGAATTAGGCTTCCTCTGTTTTGGGGGCGTTTTGAATTTCCCTCCTTAGTTTTAGCTCCGCCCCTTCAAAGGGGTCATTCGTTTCCTGATTTGGCGTTCAGTCCGCCAGAAAGAGCTGAAGAGAGCAGACCGCTCCCTACACAAGCCGTATTTTTGGCTGTGTTCTTTAGTAACCTCCAATCGCCTAGTGCGCGATTCGTTATTAACGCTGGGAGCGACCCCGTTTTAAAACGAGTTGAGGAATTTGGTTTGGTGGGCCTTCGCGCTGGATTTTGTGGCCGAGGGTCGAACCGTAGCAATGACCCACCGCGGGATACGCGCAATGGGGATGCTGAGGCCTTATACAGTTTTATGCATGCAAAATGGCGCAGAGCTGCGCACTTCAAAAAGTGACCAAGCTTATTTTCGACGGTATATACCACAGAACAATTGCCCGCATCAAGCTTTGAATCTCAATCGTTATTCAGCAAAATAAAAAACGGAAAGGATTTCTCTAACCCAAGCTGAGATTATTTATTAATGTGTTTACAGTTTGTTCATAAAAGAGTCTTTTTCCTGCCCCACGTTGGGCGCCAAAAAAGTTAATAACATATGTAGCGGAGTAACAGTATTCGAGTTAGGTATGCTTAACGGTGTTTATCACTTATAATAAAAATTATTATTATTACTGACTTAAATGACAAAAATATTAACAATTAATTAGAGAGGTAAATACTGTAACTGCTAGGGATGAGTTCTCAGGATTTTCAGACTCTTAATGAACAAACTCCACACACTGTATTATTTAAAATAATGCAACACTTTATTAAAAGGAAAGATAATAGTTTGATAAACATAGCACAATCATCAAAATCTCACAGAATCAATGCAGGTGAAACCCGTTCGAATTTAGTAATTGGCTAGGCTATATGACTTGTGAATGAGGGGTTGCTAAATTATTTAATTAGGGTATAATTTTACCAAGAGATTTATTTCGATCTCATCTCTGAAAATGAGGAATTTAGCTTACTTTTTTCTTCTTTTGGTTATGATCACAGTCGAAGTGTCCAGCAGATTTACGCTCTGTTTTCCGGTGTTTGACTTGTCACGGCTGAAGTTAGGCTGAGTAGTTGGGAGAGTCCCTCCAGGATGAGTCAGCCACTTTCGGCATTCTTTAGACGCTGTGACGCCGCTGGCCGTATTTCCCGGAGTGATATTACTTTTCCGATGAAAGTACATCAGAATAGGTTAGCTGTTTTCCTCTGATCTTCAGAGCTAATTTTCGAATTAATTAGCTTATACTTATTTTATGATTTTTTTCTCTGTCCCAGCGGTGTCCTTTATTCTGGCCAAAATAAGTTTCGCCTGCTTTGATCAGTAGTAAAATTAAACTTGGATTGGGCTACAAACATGAACACAAATAAAACAAAGAAAAGATTACTGACAACTACTCGACGTTTACTCTTTAGTTTCTGTATTGCACTGCTAACTGACACAAGGCGTCCCTTAAGTTGCGTGAAGTCTTTTTCTTTGGAGAGTCGGCTTGTCGGCGTAGAGAGAAGACAAAAGAGCGTAAAGAGCGCACGAGAGCTGTGCGAGAAGAGATCCAGAAGATCAAAGAAAAAATCAAGAAACAGAAGTGTCTGCAAGAGCAGAGCGACTCCTTTTTCAGATGTGGTGCGGTCACGCCCATTTGGGAGGTCTATTTTCTCTGATTGGATCCTGGGTCTGAGGTTCACGTGACTTTCTTCACGTTTCAGGGAGGAGAGAGAGAGATCACATATTTTTGGCTAATACAAATAAGGAATAGAATATACTTCATACATACTTGAATATAGCATAATGTATGTACTGGATTATTTTTATCAAATATATATATATATATATATATATATATATATATATATATATATATATCGAGTACATTACCAACTATTCTAGATTTTAGAAAATAATTCGTCTTTTTTCCTCATGCTTGAAACAGTAATACACATCACTCGGTTAGTTAGTAGACAGTCACCTGAGAATAACAGAGGATAATATTACACATTGCATAATATATGTTTAGAATTTATGATATGTATGTGTCCGAAGTGATTTCGCAAATGTCCACTTGGGGGCACTGTTGGTCCATGCTGTTTGTCTGGTTTGAACTCGCGTTGGAGGTCACCATTTGCAGTTCTGGGGCCATCTGTTGATTTTGAATAAGATAAGGTGTGCTATCTCGACGCTGATGGCAATAAAACTGGGGTTCTTTAATCCTGGTCTCCAAGGCTCTGATCTTTTAGGCTTAATGGAGTCATAAACTTGTTTTTCTTTTTCTTTACATTCCTGAAGAAAACGGGAGGCACTGAAAAGTGTTCTGCTTAGCCTTTGTTGTCAGACATAGGTATGTGCGTGAGTTTGTGTGTGTGTGTGTGTGTGTGTGGGAGGGGGGGTGTACAGAGTCTTTCAACACACACACACACTCTGTGGAATGTAGGTTCTGTCCCAAAATTTATCATCAGAGTGGAGAGTATTAATTTTTCATTTCTTGATCTGGTCCATACTCCACTACATTCTAATGCGCACACACTGTGGACTGAGATGCTTAGCTGTGCACACAAAGCCTGTATCTTTCTAGAACATCTTAAAATGAATGGGACACTCTCCAGCAGTTGCACATAGTCCTAAAATCACCATGCTTAATGTCAAATGTGGTTTAAAGGGGTGTATAGCTCATTCGGACTGGGCATGGAGCTGTGGAATGTCATCTAAAAATTGTTTAGGTTCAAATGTGCTGGAGCATTTCTGTAGCCCAGAATGGATAGAGTGTGTCCTTGATAAAGTGAGTGGTGTGGTACCTGTCGGGGGTGATCTGGAAGATAACCTTGACTGTAGATATGATTCAGTGGTTTCAGGAGCTCTGTACCTCCCATGTCCGCATTTATAGCCGCCACCTTCTTCATCGCCTCCTCCATCGTGTTCTGAGTGTATTTCACACTCTTACTGGAATCAAAAATAATTTCATGAACCACTGAGGCTGAGGTTATTTTACAAATAATAAAGACCACATGGTACCCACGGGAAAAAGGACTGAAAGTGCGAGCCAAAGCCATAGTTGTTAAAGTAGCAGCCGAGGGGCAGACTCTTCAGCAGCAGAAGGAGGGTTTCCTGTAAAATTTGTCAAAAATGGAGCATCAACAAGCACATCAATAACATCAACCTATCATAAATTACCCACTTACTAGCTAGGTCTCTCAAACTCCCACCACATGCTGCCAAGGTGAGAAGAAGAACATGCTTCCTCTGAGATGTAAAACCAGCCTCTGCTTTTCTTAACTGCCAATGACAGCTCAACAAGCTTGGAGAAGAACATTAAAGGAACACTATATAATATTTTTACAGTGAAATCACAGCTTCAAAATAACTGTGATGACCCACTGAACTGCAATAAGGTGAATAGAGCCTCTGTCCTTGCTAATCCAGGCTCTGCACTGCAAAAACAGCACTATGTTTTTGCAGTGCAGTAGAAAAAAATCTTACCTAGTGTTCCTTTAAATGCTCCTAAGAGGGAATATTTCTATCATTATTCCTACTCATGCATCTACACCTATGCTGTAAGTACTTGCTATACATATCAAACTGCTCTGAATTACTAATAATTTCCAAACAATTAAATTATGAATATGTTACCCGGGCACTTATGATTGAGGACCCTTGCATGCTGCCAGACTGATCCATTAGAAAAATAAACTCTCCACGTTTTCCAAAAGAAGAAGCCACCTTTGGAGGGAATTCTGGGTAAAGACTGAGCATGATGACAGGGTCACGCATCAGAGAACCTGCAATAATAATAATAATAAAAAAAGAGTTCTCGTTAATGACCATGTGGGGGCACAGTGGTGCTGCAGGTACTTCGTGAGATCTCAAAGTACTAGGTTTGATTCTCTCCTAAGGTCGCTGTTGTGATCTAATCATTTCTGCATGAATTTCCGGACAAACACATGTTGGTAGTTGGATTGACTTTCCAATTTTACATTTTTTGAGTGTGATATCCTGCTATGGAGTAGAGCCTTGTATTTCTAAGAGAGTCTCAATGCTGCTTCTCTTCCTGCACAAATGATGCACCGGATGAGCTCCCTAATTATTGTCCAAAACTATGGAGTGATGTCAATATAATCACTAGAGACGCACTAAGATAACAGTGCACATTTGTAGAGGAACAACTGGTACAAAAGAGACCAAAAAATATATAAAAAGAGAAAAGGGAGCACAAAAGGAAGCTAAAATAAATTATAAGTAGAGCTTGACAGTAATTTACTATCAAAATATATCGCAATACAAAATGTTTCAATGGCAATGATATGATTTTAAATACATTTTCAATATTTCATTATTCAATTACAACATTTGACGCTGACTGACTTTCTTTACACGGCCTGCCGTAAGTTCATTGCACTCAGATTTAAACATAAATAATTTAAAAATACAAATTTTAACAAAGCCAAGAGGTTTATGTTTGATGGTGATGTCATGTTTCTTTTTTGATTTGGCAGTTTTTCTGGGGCTTTTATATTGTTAATATCGATATTAGAATGAAATCTTATCAACCAAAATTAAGAAATAAATTGTGATATTAATTTTGGCCATATCGTCAAGCCCTATGGAGCTGTCTAAGACACAAAAAAGCTGTTTTATTTTAGTTGTTCTCTCAGTTAGAAAAAAATGTTCAACATACTTTTTCATCATAAACTTTATTGATAGCTCAGTCCCTGCTCAAACTGGGTAGCCCTCCAATCCTTGCTCTTTTAAACAATCACAATCTCCTCACACTCATTTTGCTTCTTCGTTTGCCCACTTTGTGCTCACTTCCTCTCTTTCTTACTATTTTACACTGCTTGTTATGCCACAAACAGGGCCCCCTGCTCATGCTCCGTAACCTTGAAAAAATAATTTGTAGAATTTGTTTTGGATTTTGGTGAAGACCTCCTAGATATTTTGCATGCTGGAAATGTGGGACACTTAATTGTCATGGTTACGCTAAACTCTTACCACATTTGGTGTTGTTAAGTCCTGCCTCCACAATGGCAGTGGGCTGATGGGCGTTCTGGTAATAAAGCAGTATCTCTACATCTCTGTCAAACTTGTGGCCTGGAGAGAGGCTCACCTGTATTCAGACAGTTAGAGGACTTATTCATCAAGAGTGTTAGAATAGGAAAATACTGGATTAAGCAGGATAAGTGCAGCCAAAGCTACCAGAGACCATCCTCATATGTTTTATTTTCCTCATCCTAACCCCATTAATATACATACAGCAAATGACCACACACCTCTGCCTCAGTGTGATCTGTGGTAAGGTAAATCAGCTGCTCCAGGGAGCAGTTGGACTCCACTTTAGAAACAGAGAGGGTGGAGATGATGTGGACACGAAGTGACAACGTATATGGCACTAAATTTGCAGTAACAGGTGTGACGTCAGCAACAAGACTCAGATCTGGAAAAAAAAGATACAGATCCAAATAAAACACATTAAATATCATAACTCAAAGAGGACTGGAACAGGACTGGAAATGGTCAGAGAGGAAATTATAAACAGATCATAAACTCTGTTGTAGGTCAAAAATGTGTGTTAGTAATAAATATTTATGGCTTGCCCATGTCACTGGGTTTGTATCGAGGGTTGAGTACAGCTGGCAGACAGAAGCGCAAGCCATGATCCGCCTCCACGGTCAGCTCAATGACGTAGATGAGGGTCACAGTGGCGCTCTCATTTGGAGGAAGGCTGCCCACAGCAAGACGGAAAACATCTGGACTTTCATCACTTTCCTCCAGTAGAAATGCCTGCTTCCCTGAACTTAACGCATGATCATACTTCTCGCGAGCCTGAACAAGAGCGGGAACAATGCATTACGATTGTATTATAGAAAGAAATATTAGGGATACATGAGGGTATCAGAATCATACTGGTGTCTGATGATGTTTATGATGTTGTAATGTCACTACAGCCAATGTGTACTAACTTTTATTGTATCCTGTAAATATCTGGACTGTCAGATTTACCTTCTGTTTGGAATGAACCTCGGCCACCACCTCCTGTCCGCTGACATTGACACTGAAGTGACAGACAGCTGCTTCTGCAGGTAACGGGAACACGAATGTGGCTTCCACTGGAGACTCCTCCTCATTTACGTACTGCAAGGTGGATGTGACCGTGGCAACAAAGCCCTTCACCTGCACCTCCACCTCCACACTCTTTAGAGGAACTTGGGTTAGAGGGAAAGATTGAACACTTCTGTTTTCAAAACATATTTCACACAGCTGGAAAGTACCAGACCATAACTTTCCTTTCAACCACTACCACCTACATGAGGAATGGACGTCTAGAGGTCAAGCCACAGTGATCTACTTTACAGGAGCATTTCTTTACAAACTTGACTCTGACTGAACTCATGAGACAATTTAACATACAGCTGAGCTTTTACTTTTCAAGTAGTTCATCTTACCCTCTAGTTTTCAGCCATCATTCATTAGTGGAAAAAACATCTAAACCTCCGTTTGCTCAATTTTGCTTGGGAGGTGAAACTTACTCGAATGTTGCTGGTATAGATCGGCTAAAGAACAGCTGGCTCATACCGAAATACAGACACTTGGAGAAAGGCATGTTCAAGAAGATAAATCCATATGATAAACTGAGATATTTGTTAAAATCCTGCATATGTTCAAGTATATTTTACAAGGTATGCTTTAAAATATTGACCATCAAAGAAAAAAAAAATCAAAAAGCTGTTACCTTGCGTACATCCCTCTGTTATCAGGCCGCAGCTGTCCATGTTTATTTTAGCCTGTTGAATAAGAAGCTGGTTGTGTGTATCTGCAAGAAAGGTGTGGATGGACATGAATGGCTTGACATAAAGCAATAAAATTCTTTGTGTCCGCTGTCAGAAAAACTGTTACTGAGGCGTTCCCTTTTGCAGTCTCTGTGGTGGTATCCTCAAGGGCACATATTCTGTACCTATTAGGGTAATTAGAGAACATAACTGTAGCTTATTTTATTGTAATTGTAGATTTTAAAGTTGCTTTGATTTCATACGCCCCATTTAAGTCCCAGGACGTACATTATATTCTTTCATTTTAAACAGTTCTATAATGAAAACTCATGGAGAAGAGAATATAATGAACCCACAACTTGACTTTAAAACCACTGTTGTACATTTAAAGGTACTGCTTTTACCTTTAGTGAAAGTAATGTACCTGAACTGTACATTTTTTCTGAAAGTATAAAAGGTCCTTATAGATAAGTCACTTAATTGTGAGCTTGGTCATAAAGCAGAACATTTTAATTTATTCTCAACAAATGCCATTTGCTGGAATTTAAAAAGTAGCATCATAAGAATATTTCATATATTGATTCAGTTTGTAGGATGTGATTCATCCATGTCAGGTGCCTACACACAATCATTGGGCACAAGTCAGGGAACATATAAAGCAGTTACAACAATCACTTCTGAATAATCAGAACAGTTCCAAGACTTAAGGAGGAAAAATTACAAAAAAAAAATCATTATATTGTCACCTGGGGGCCGAGGTGTACCAAAGGTTCTGTACTAAAACAACTCTCCAGTGTGTGAGAAAATTTCTGGTTCTGTTGGGGAATTCAAAACAAATCTCAGGTGAGTTGCAGTTTATTGACACTATATAATGAATAATCACTGCATAATTACAAAAGAAGCTTTTTGAAAGTTAATCATATTATACATATGCAACAACACTTATTCATTGCAATATTATAAGGGCTTGATTATCAAAAAACACTGTTTTAATAAATGGCTGTTTTAATATAACACAGAATTAGTATAGTAACAATAGCAGAATATATCACTTTACAAAAATAATAATAAGGAAGCATGTCACAGTTCTAACATCAAGTGATTTTTTGTATTATACAGCATGCATTGATTATAATAAGATAAGTAATGAAAGGGCTCCTACCTACCTGTGTGATGGAACAGCATGTGGTGAGATGTTCCTGGCTTATGGCTTAAAGAAATAAGAGGTGGGGGTGGTTTTTTAACCAAAAAAATGGGGGCGGTACTCATAGAGCTAGAGTTTACGGAGTTCTACACAACAGATTCTGTAACATACAGGAAAATACATTTTTCACTTTTAATAGTTTATTAATATTGCCATGTTATTATTTATTTATTTATTTATTAATATTACTCGATTTTGACTTTGTGTGCAAAACAGTGAGTCTACAAGAAGCTATATATGATTTCTATGATCAAAATTAAATTCTTAAACTTAATATCTTTCCTGCATTAACAATATAATACATTGTATGGCCAGCAGTGAACATCTGCTTATTCAACAGACCTCCACATATTGATGGTATTTATAGGGAATTATCTCTCCTGGGAAGGCTATAGCTTAGATGTTGGGACATTGCTTTGAGGCTAACAGAGGACAGTCCATCACTCCAGTGAACACTGCTCCACTGCTCCACAGCCTGATGGTTTAGGTCTTTATAACCCACCATGACGTGCTTGAGCAAGGTGACCCATGGTTCATGTGCAGCTTAAGGCCATGTCCCATTCTTCGAGTCACTGATTTTTTTATAGAGATTATACAAGCTGTCCCTGTCCTTGACACCTCTGGAAAACAGTGTAGTGCTATTGTTTTTTTCAGTTTGAATTCTGATTGTAGTGTCTATTAGTAATTTTGTAAAGTTTGGGCCCTGACGCTAGACAACTAGAGGAGTTTTTTAAAAAAAGAGCTTTTTTGAGTTTTGCAGCTTCTCAGACAATCACATTTCAAGATGGTAAGTAACTGTGGTTTCATTTCTGAGCAATGAAATATGGGCCAGAGTTTCTGTCAATGCTGTGGTTTCTACACACATTCTCACACATTTCCTGTTTTTCAGGGTATAACCTACATGTGCAGATTTAAAATTTAGGTCATATTTTGAGCTACTGAAATGATGTACACAAATATGTCCACAGTTTTAAGTCACTGCTGGACAATAATTCACTAACAAATACATTCAGCCAACTGTGTCCTGTGTGTAGCATTCTGTGAACAGTGTCCTGTGGGTGGCAGGATGAGGTCTGTACAGAGAGTCTGGTACCTATCGCCACTTAATGTGGCCAAGAACTGCCTACTACTGCTGGAAAAGAAATTCGACTAACCCACAAAAGATCCAATCACAACTCTGCTTATTTTGGCATGATGTGTGGAGGCAGTCTTTCGCTTTAAAGGATTGCGAGAGTCAGTACAAAATAATACATGGAAGTGTGTATATGCAGAGGTACAAAAAGCCAACCAGAATGGTGACAGTGAGGCCAGTTTATCACACTGAAAGTATCAGAAAGTATCAAGTATCCATCAACTGCTGAACGTAGTGTCTGTGTCTGTCAACAACATTTTATCCCAGACTTCTTTAACATTCCTCCTGTGTTAGCTTTCTGTTAACATCTCTTATGTTAATGGGTCAGTTTTGACCTGTGTCTTAAGTCAGCCATAAGATCCCCTAAAAACTATTAATAATCAACCAATTTGTTTCTTTCTTTTTGTTTACCTTGTTAGGTTCCTTATCAATGAAAGGATTGGTTTTAAATGTTCATTGTTGCAGACTGTAAACTGGAGATGTACACTCTACAAAACACAAATTCTAAACTGACTGGGCCTTACATGTCTGGACATGTCTGTCTTTTTTGTGAAACAGACAAATATAGAAGCCCCTAACTGAAGCTCGAGTGGTTGTAGGAGGAGTCAGCTGTAGGCTGTTGGTGTATAATGCGTGTTCCAGATTTGGCACTTGTTTTTGGTTTCTGATTTAAAATTATACCTGGGTTGAAATTGACCAGAAAAGCCATAATTTTAATAAAAGCATTTTATAATTTAGTAAAAAAAAATTATTTTTTATTTTGTTGAAATAGAAGTTCCTGACAAAGTCAAAAAATCTTGATGCAATAAATAAATTTCTGGAGTACTTGTATGCACCTAAAAACGGGTCGCTCAAGACGCTAACACAAGAGGAAGGTTAATGTGTATCCCTGGTTAATAGGGGAAAATGTAAGGACAGTGTTGCCAAAGTCTTGACAGATTTATATTGTTGTTTGAACAGTGACTTCTCTATTGCTCATAGTGGGTTAAACGATGGTAAACTCCTGGTGCACTCTTAACAACAACACACCTGATCCAGGTAACAAAGGCTCTCAGAGGCATTTGTATATTAGCACTGGATCAGAGATCTCCAGGGTGGTAGATCTCCAGGACCAGGATTGAGCATCCCTGGTGACCTCTTCTCAAAATCAGGGTCGTGGTGTGTCTGGAGCCTACCTGGAATCACTGGCCTCAAAGCAGGAACACACACTGGAGGGGACGCCAGTCCTTCTACTCTGCATATGTTAAAAATTAAATAGTTGTATTCTGGCCCAAATAAATTTGCCGGTTCGGTGGTGGTGTGAGAGCGGGGAGTTTGTGGGGATTAGTAGGGGGTTGAGATCTCAATGCAGCACTCTTGAAATTAGTTTTTTGCAGGTGGGGTGCTGCACTCGCTCACTCACACCTGTGGACAGTTTCACACACTCACCCAGTCACTCTCATCTGTGTGCATCTGTCCTCTGTGATTCCAGGGAGGTTCTGGACCCACAACCAACCTGAACAGGGTTTGCGGAAAATTAATGAATTAATGTTTATTTTTATTTAATCAAACATACATATAAATATTTTGCCATATTTCACTGCTGTGGTTATTATTATTATAATTATTTTATTTTATTAAAATAATTTTCACAGTGTATCTGAATAAAAATGGGTGCAATAAGAAGGCTGAGTTTCTATCAATCATTTCTTGCATCAGTTCCTGTCTATCTATTTTTTGCATTATCCAGCAGTTTGAGTACCTTAGCGGCTCTATACTGACCATTTAGGGGTTTCTCTTGGGTTTTAAAGTTGTAGTGTTGGAGTTATTTACAGTGTTGTGTTTTCCCCTTAAGTATGACTCTTAAGGTTTAATGTCTTCTTCTGAGCTGAGAGATTTACTTAAGGGTGTTACACAGAATCCCTTAAAAGATGTCCTTACGTAAGGAAATGTGTTATTCTATTGTTTCCATGGAAACCGTTGTTTACATGCACTCACTGTGATACCTGTTATCGCCTCTGTTGTACCAGCTGACAAACTTCGAGGGCGAGGGCGAACGGTGAACAATGCGACACACCGTTGACTAATGGGCATAAACTACCTACTGACTGGAAGGATCCCGTAGCATAAAATCAGAAAACAATCATTAACTGCATTAATTAAATAATATATGTAATAATCATGTATTAATAATTAATTAGTCTGGTTCGTATGGCTGGCAGTAAGTTGGACTCCGTCAGGGCTGCCCGTTGTCACCGGTTCTGTTCACAATTTTTATGGACAGAATTTCTCGGCGTAGCCAAGTGGCGGAGGGTGTCTGGTTTGGTGGTCTCAGGATCCCATGTCTGCTTTTTGCAGATGATGTGGTCTTGTTGGCTTCATCGAGCCGGGACCTCCAGCTCTTGCTGGACCAGTTTGCAGCCGAGTGTGAAGCGGTAGGGATGAGGATCAGTACCTCCAAGTCCGAGTCCATGGTACTCAGTCGGAAAAGGGTGGAGTGCTCTCTCCAGGTTGGAAGTGAGATCCTGCCTCAAGTGGAGGAGTTTAAATACCTCGGGGTCTTGTTCACGAGTGAGGGAAAAATGGAGCGTGAGATTGACAGGCGGATCGGTGCAGCGTCAGCAGTAATGCGGGCTCTGTACCGGTCCGTTGTGGATGAAGAAAGAGCTGAGCAGAAAAGCAAAGCTCTCGATTTACCGTTCAATCTACGTCCCAACCCTCACCTATGGTCACGAGCTTTGGGTAGTGACCGAAAGAACGAGATCGTGGGTACAAGCGGCTGAAATGAGTTTTCTCCGCAGGATGTCTGGACTCTCCCTTAGAGACAGGGTTAGGAGCTCGGACATCCGGGAGAGACTCGGAGTGGAGCCGCTGCTCCTCCACGTCGAGAGGAGCCAGTTGAGGTGGTTCGGGCATCTGGTTCGGATGCCTCCTGGACGCCTTCCTGGAGAGGTGTTCCGGGCATGTCCAATGGGGAGGAGGCCCCGGGGCAGACCAAGAACACGCTGGAGAGACTATATGTCTCGACTGGCCTGGGAACGCCTCGGTATACCCCCGGAGGAGCTGGCGTCGGTGGCTGGGGAGAGGGAGGTCTGGGTTTCTTTGCTCCGACTGCTTCCCCCGCGACCCGGACCCGGATAAGCGGTGGATAATGGATGGATGGATGGATAATAATTAATTAATTACTTTTTTTAAGTAAGTAATTAAGTTTTTGTTACCTCTTTATATTACTGAATACTTTTCTGTTCATTTGCTGCTACATATCCTCACTGTAAATAAAGGACTAATAAAGGATTATCTTATGTTATATTGCTTTATATGGAAGCAAATCTGTCTCATCAGATTTTGAAATATTACCACATTTGAATTTGTAGCACTGACTTTTTTTGCACTGAAACTATGAATATACTCTGAATATAATTGCTCTTGAATAGAACTCGTGAATTTTCAAGAACAAGTTTTCACTGTTATTATTCAACGTTAATAAATTCAGATAAAAAAAAATTCAAGCTCAAAAAAATTCAAACAATATATTTCGAAGTTGCTCAAATTCGGTAGACGAAATTCAGACAATTCAGAAATTCAAAAAATCACTGAGGATTTACGTCATATAAACCCAAACATTGTGAGATGGTACCTGTTAGTTACAAAACATGACGGAAAACCATGTGTTGGTTTTCCAACTCCTAGGTATTGTCATGCCTACAGCTACTTCCACGTGCCCATTTATCAATAAATAAATAAATAATACAACCAAACTTTGGAATACTGCTTATATTTTGCACAAATTTTATTTGATCTCATTTGAAATAAAATTCTGACACATAATTTTCACACTCCATTTCATGCTAGATACATTGTGCTCCAATTAGTGTCTATTTTAAGGCATGTGATTATTCTGGAAATTAACATGATACATATTTTTCGCAATTAATTATTTCAGCAAATAAAAGTCTAGTGATTAGATCTAGATATTAGTTTTTTATTAGGTGATGTAAACACAACATCACTTCTGTTGAATTCAGAATGTAGATAACATTTTTTAATGCTGAAATATGGATTACATTTAAGTCTCCTTCTCTTGTCTCATTTAATAATAATAATAATAATAATAATAAGTTAGATTTATATAATGCCTTTCTAATACCCAAGGTCGCTTTACACAAAGAGGAGGGGGAGAGAAAAAAAAAAAAGATAATAATAATTATAATAATAAAAATAAAAATATAGAGGAATACACTTATGCCTGCAGAGTGCAGAAGTACTGAGAAAAGAGATAGGTCTGTAGCTGGGTTTTAAAGGCAGAAAATGAAGAGCAGAGATGAAGACTTTATGGTAATGAATTCCAGAGCTTGGGTGCCAACACGCTGAAAGATCTACCACCAGCGGTAACCAATTTAAATTTTGGTACTGACAAAAGACCGCTCTCAGGACTCTTGTCCTGTAGGACAGTAGGAGTGTAAAAGTTCAGAAAGGTAGGCTGGCGCCAGACCATGCAGAGCTTTGCATGTGAGCAGGAGAACTTTAAACTGAATACGGAGCGAGACAGGTAACCAGTGGAGCTGATGAAGAACAGGGGTGATATGAGCTGATTTTTTAGAGTAAGAGAGGACCTGAGCAGCAGAGTTCTGAACACACTGAAGAGAGTGTATGGTCGTAGAAGGAAGGCCAATGAAGAGAGAATTACAGTAGTCTAAACGGGAGGAAATGAAAGCATGGACCAGAATTTCAGCGTCCTTAACAGAAAGCAGGGGACGAAGGCGAGCAATATTACGTAGATGGAAGAAGGATGTTTTGGTTAGGGCCTTAATATTAGGTTTGAAGGACAGGGAGGAGTCAAGAAGTACACCTAAATTTCGAACAACTGGAGAGGTTTTTACAGCCACACCATCAAAGTTAAGTGTGATATCAGAGATTTTTGAAAGAATGGACTTGGGGCCAGTGAGCAAGACTTTTTTCTGTGTTGAGTTTCAAAAAGTTGGCATGCAACCAGTGTCTCAGATCCTGAACACAGGGAATAATGGCAGAGGGGGGCAGAGTGGAGGTATTTTTGGTGCTCACCTATATTTGAGTGTCGTCTGCATAACAATGATATTTAAGACCATGGCTGTGGATGATCTGACCAAGTGGCAGCATGTATATGATGAATAGTATAGGGCCTAGGACTGAACCTTGGGGAACACCTTGTGTAACAGTACTAGGGGAAGATCTGTGTTTACTCACTCATGCACACACACACACACACACACACACACACACTTAATCCACACAATAATTTTTTGTAGTTGAATCTGAATATAGGTGTGTTATTTGTCTGAGCTATGAGCTGCAAGATGCAATTTTCTTTTATAAAACCTGTGTCCAAGCTTCATTGTTTGATGTCAACTCTCCATCTGAAACATTTACTCACTAAATTAATAGATTCTAATTAAAATATTTTAAAAACTACAGTGAAATGTTAATAAATTAAACAGCTGTTTTCTATTTTTGTCCTGCATACCACTTCATCTTCCTTCCAAAAAAACAAGGAAATACTAGTATTTTGTCTTGCGATTCGTCATGATTCATCACAGTGTCTTTGTGATTAACACAGTTACATTTTTTAATCTATTGACACCACTAAAAGGTAATGCATAAATCAAGAGTGATGCTCTTAATTTACTTGAAAAAAGTAAATCTTGTTATATTTATTATTCAAAGAAATACATTTCTAGAGTTCACACAGAAGATGATTTACTGATTTAATTTTTGATTATTGACACATTATGAACAGCAACAATATTCTAATGTAGTAAATATAAGTTGTAATGAACATTTTTTTTAACAATAATAGCCATGCGTAAGTGTAGCACTCAATCTTCAGTATTTAAAAGTGCAAATAATTCTTGATTACATTAATATCACACATAAAACAATAAGCAGTTTTGTGCAAAAAAGTACTTGTGTGGTTGCAAAATGAAAGAGCAGCAATACAAGTGTATATTTGCAGTGAGGAAAACAAATTGTACACTGTATAGGTCTACAGCACACATAAATAATGAACCTTTAAAATGACCTTTGCATGAAACACATGAAAACCCAGACAGATTTGTGCATTCACAATAAATATTTATGTATTTCCCAGAATGTTTCACATGTCTTACTCCTGAGCATGCACAAGTATCTGGTGCAAATGCTAAAGCATTTTTTTTTGTAGCAAAGGTACAAATTCAGACCCGTAGGCCTTATTAGACACATAAATAAAAAGTAAGGCACTAATAATATATGTGGAGTATAATTCCTTACTTTCAATTTGTGAACAGTTTTATTAAAGCTTTAGTGAACTTTGACAAAGCAGCAGAGAGGAAGTGTTGCACATTTATATAAACAATGCAGACACGACTACACAGGCAGCTACTGATGTAGGCGATTGTTGTGTTAGGAATCTTGTCCAAGGACACTTTGTTGTAGTATTGGTCATTTTCCCAATCAGAGAACTTAATCCAAGTCTTGTGCAAAGAAGTCAGAGTTGTAACCCACAGCGCTACACCTACCACATGAAATCTGACTTGTCACATGCTTAAAGACTCAACTTTCATCAGTTTTGACTTGTCTTGAATGAGACTGACTAAAACACTGTCCAGTTACATGTGTTTTCTTTTGTTGTTTGTGCATGCATCCTATGGCCAGCACATTGTATTTTATTTTTTTTAGGAATCTGTGGTACCAGATCAGTCAGAATCAGGGAGAGTGAGTGCAAGAGTAGTGTGATGATTGTTTTAGATATTAGGTCCGACTTCACTCAAAGACCAAGATTTTCTTCCTTCACTTCAGACTCCAGCAGAGCTTTTCCAGCCTGGATACACTCAGACAGCTTCCCCACTGAAACACACATAAATCACAAGCATTGTTATCATCATTATACCACAGTTAATCCTGACCCTGCAGTGCGATTGGCTGAGAGAACTTCCATAAGCACCAATGTTGCACAGTAATTGCAAAAATACGCATAACCCAGCAACACCAGCGCTTACAGTACAGCGGTTGAGTGCCTGGACTTTTTTCAACCAGTATGGAACAGGGGTGTTTTCTTGTTATATACCCAATGTTAAAGAGAATAAAGATTTATGGTACAATGCAGCAGTTATCTGCTTCTTCCACTTTGTAAACAAAAGAAAATTGCAGGGAAATAAAAACAGGAAAATGCTCCTGTATAAATGCTGTAAAAATTGTTAAATCATGACATTTTACTGACTCTATCTATCTCAGTTTTGCGCTGTCCTTAGACAGAGAGCAGTTCTGAATAACATAGTTGATATGCATCAAAACCAGTGTAACACAGACTGGCTCGCTGGAGGAAACCAAGTTTCAAAAATCCTGAACAGAACCAGGTCAGGATCCAGAATTTGTTGAAAAAGCAAAAAGGAATATATGACGGAATGGAACAGTTTAACCTTGTGGAATGTCGATAAACAATTTTTTTTCTTTTTTCTTTATCTTAAAACCTAATAATAAATGGCGGTAACAAACTGTGGTATAATCACAGTAATAAACTTGAGGTTTCGTGCTATAATGTGGGATTTTGGCACTGGTGACTGATCTTCAGAACTCACACACAAGCTGCGTTATCTCATTTTATATCACTCCCTCTCTGTATTGATTAGTGTGTAATGAGTAGTTTAACATGGAGAGATTGGGCAACTGGTCATTTGCTCATTTTCATTGATACCTAGATGTTTTTGCTGCTGATATTCTGTAGCTTTCCGAGAACGGCTCCAGGATGTGGCCTTTATGGCTATGAACTTCCATTCTTCCTGTTCTGGCTTTTTGAAGCTGTGGAGCCAGATTAAAGCCACAATGGTGACCCACACTGCATTATCCACCTGCACAGAATTATGGGAAAAACAGCTATTACTTTAACCCAAGGAAAAGAAACAAACCTCATACAAATGTAGGGAATATTGTGTTTGCAATATCAAATCATATATACTTATCACGTATGTATATCAACCAATGGTTCCAAATCATCTGTAGTTGTAGCCTCTTGCTCTTGTTTATACAGCATTGGATTTTAGTTAAGATGGAGGCACTTGAGAAAAAACCCGAGTTTCCACTTAACTACTGCTTTTGTTAGCTTGCTGCTCATTGATTTGTCCACAGTTCACCTGCCAGCTCTGTCCTGTCTGGTCACCATAATTGCTTCAAAAGCCACACAAAGCCAGTTGTCACTCAGTTGCTGGAGTCATTGAAGAGGCTTGTATATTTATTAGGCATGATCCACATAAGCCTTACATAACATAATAAATAACTAAAAATAACCTGTGCAGGCCTCTTCTGGATTAGTTCATTCTCTGTCTTGCCAAACACACTGAGGAGTTTACTATCAATGTCCCAGTATCCTGCAGCTTTCTGGAGAGAGAGCAACTTCATGTAGGGGTCCTCATATTCAACAGGTTCTGACACATAAAAACACAAAATATTTTACCTGTAAGAACATTTCTTTACCAAAACAAGTGAAGAATAACCACATGACCTGACGTTCTGGTATGGACAACAGTGACAATACATGCATGTATGTTGGTAATTTTGAGGAGAGTAAAATTCTGTCTCTTCTCCTTGTAATTCTAAAGTGAAATATGTAAATGAGCAATATCAATCATGGAATTAAATTTATTTGTGGTTTTGTGTGTTGATCCTAAAAGCATGTTCCTGTAGCGGAGTAACAGTATTCAAGCTGGTTATGCTTAATGGTGATTATAACTTATAATAATAATTATTATTATTATTACTGACTTAAATTACAAAAATTGTAACAATTAATTAGAGATGGAAATACTGTCACCGCTACGTGAGTTCTTCAGTATTTTCAGACTCATAATGAACAAACTCCACACACTGTATAATTTCAAATAATGGAAACACTTTATTAAAAGAAAGATAATAGGTTGATAAACATAGCACAATCATCAAAATCTCATGGAATCAACGCAGGTGAAACCAGTTCGAATTTAGTAATTGGCTAGGCTATATGGCTTGTGAATGAGGGGTTGCTAAATTATTCAATTAGGTATAATTTTACCAAGAGATATAATTCGTTCTCAACTCTGAAAATGATGAATTTAGCTTACTTTTTTTTTCTTTTGGTTATGATCACAGCCTAAGTGTCCAGCAGATTTTTGCTCTGTTTTCCGGTGTTTGACTTGTCACGGCTGAAGTTAGGCTGATTAGTGGGGAGAGTCCCTCCAGGATGAGTCAGCCACTTTCGGCATTCTCTAGACAGTGTGACGTCAGTCGGAGATTCCCTTCACAGAGAACTGCTGGCCTGGCCAGATTTCCCGGAGTGATATTCCTTTTCCGATGAAAGTACGTCGAATAATTCAGCTCCGTTCTTCAAAGCTAATTTTTGAATTAATTAGCTTATACGTATTTAAAGATTTTCCTCTGTCCCAGCGGTGTCTTTTATTCTAGTCACAATAAGTTTCACCTGCTTCGATCAGTCGTAAAATTAAACTTGGATTGGGCTACAAACACGAACACAAATAAAACAAAGAAAGGGGGGGGGGAGATAGGTGCAGAATCTTTCAACACACACACACTCTGTGGAATGTATGTTCTCCACTACATCCCCCCCCCTTTTTTTTCAGTTTTATGGTCCGGCAGGGAGCATGGAGCTGAAAAGAACTTTTGCTGTGGAGGAAGGTGAGATCAGCAGGCATATTCCTATCAGTGTATGGGTGCATATGGAGTGTTAATGTTTGCATGCTGAAGGGATTCTAATTATTTATGGGTAGGTCTTGTTCAAACACAACCTCGAGAGCTGGTTTTTCGACATGGCCTTCGGCTTCATATCTAAAACTTGGGGGTTCACCTCTCTGGGCTCTCTTATGTCTAACAAACTTAACCATTTTATTAGACCAGGTTTCTAACCTGCTCTGTAGGGCTCAAGTGCGTTTGAAATAGAACCAAGCTATACCAAAGGTCAAAAGATATCCTAATCCTACCAGTGTAACTATTAAGGTGTCTGGAGTGGACCATGCATATGTGACAGGCTGTACTGGCCAGAGGGTTTGAGACGACAGTTCTTTAAGAGTGTTATCAATAGAGGTTAGGTCAATGACTTGGGTTCCCTCATATTCTAGGCGAGTTAGTGTTTTAGTATCTAGCTCGATGGTGTGCTTGGAGAAGAAATCTGAGATTTCTATGTCGCTCTCATATTGGTCAGGGTTCAGGTGATACAGGGCCAGGTCTCCTACATGTAGGATTGCGTCTACGGGGACATCTACCCAGAAAGTCTGGCTAGGAAGGGGTGATCATAGGTTAGTAGGGCCTGTAGGGTCTGTAGGGCCACAGATCCCATTTACGTTGTCACGAATAAAAGGTTTGCTAGGGCACAAGAAGTGGATGTCTTTAGTGAGTGTGCACATAAGCAAGTTGGGTACCAAGTACAGATCAGGGTTATCATCTTGGTATGCTACAAGAGGTGTTGTCTTTACACGAAGGCAGAATCTTGCCAGAAACCAACGTTGACAACATCTTTCAAATGGTAGATGTTTTCAGGCGCCATTATGGGAAGGTTAATGATGAATACTTATTCTCTGTCTTGAGGATTGACATAAATTGAGATGGTGTTACCTAAGGTATAGGCTAGGTGGGCCTGGAGATCAGTAACTACTTCTTGAGTTGCTGTAGACAAAATCTCCTGTACTAAGGATAGAGGCACCAGATAGGGATGAATCCTCCCCATAGCTAGGCTATCCACAGAGGAGCTGATTTCTTGTAGCATAGCAGACAATAGCATATTCACAAGCTGGATGTGGGCAAGGTCAAGTTGCACTACTGAAAGCAAAGAGTTAACCGTCTGGAGCGTTTTGTTCAAAGCGACACTGTGAGCATTGAGTACTACGACGGTGCCATGTAGGGTTTGTCCGATTGTTTGCAGGTGTTGTTGCTGCTTTTTTAATTGGGTTTTAATGTTTGGAATTTCAGCCTGCAATTCTCCTACTTGACATTTGACAGTGGCTACATTGACGGCATTGACGGTGGACGTTCCGAGACTCAGTAGTGATCCCACAGTTGCAGCTGCCATTAGCAATCCCCCTATGAAAAGTTTAGACTGTTTGTTAAAACCACTTAATTCTGATTGCGTTATGGTAAACTTTTGTAGCTGGTGGAGCATATGAGTTACGTCAGCTTCGGCATGGCTGATAGCTTCCTCAGTCCATCTAGCTCCATTCTGGCCAGTTTGCAAGGCGGTTATCTGTAGATTTTTCCTACATGCTTCGGCGGGATTCAACTGTACGAATACTCTCTGGGTATGGAGGCGACAATTACTGATTAGCAGTCCTGGCTGGTCTTTCAGTACTATTCCAGAGTCAGGACCCGGTTCAATCACTTCAGGGAGCATGGCGGTTCCTAGGGAGCTGACGATCAGGAGAATGAGCAGCGGGGCCTTCCTACCAGCAGAGATGCTCATGATTAGATTTAGGGTATTTACGGCGAGTCGTTTTTTAGAAAAATTATAAAAAATTTCCACTATACCCCCCTTTTGATAAAAGTTTTACGTCTAGGATAAACACTCTACAATAACTGACGATGAGGGACTAGGATCTTGGACCCTGAGTGTCCTCAGTCTGGTTAGAAGCTTGTTGCCTGCTGAAGAGTGAGAGGAAAAGGGGAAAAGGGATAGAGGAACTAAGGTGTGAGTAGAAGGCTGTAGTTGTTTGTTAACCGACACCCTTCTTGCCTTTGGTTCTATTGTTTATGACCTAACACAAGCATTAGCATCCCCTACAAGTCCCATGGGAGTTGTGTGTGGTCTGATTTGGTTGCGGCGGACCCACTTGAGCTCAGTACTGTCCCGAACTTTGTTTATCTTGATCTGGTACACAACGGGGGACAGTTTGTCTGTGATCTTACAGGGACCAGACCATCGGGGTAGGAATTTGCGGGCCAGATTCCCCTGTATTCCATGACCTTTCAACAGGTTGGACAAAGATGTAGTACCACACCTTGTCCCCTATTTGGAGTTCGTCATAGGATGCCTTGTGATCATAGTACGCTTTGTGACCTTCTGCTCTTTTTTCCAGTTTCTGCTGGGCGAATGCAAAAGTGGCTTTGAGGTGTTTCTGCAGATCCAGTCTTGCTGGTTTGCTGCTACGTACATTTTCAGTATGCTAACAACTGTTTGGTTGGCTCGCTCTACCTGACCTGAGCTTTGAGGATGGTGGCTAATGTGAAGGCTGGCTTTTACTCCTAGGAGTTGCCAGAGCTTCTGCATGACCTCTGCTGTGAAATGTGTCCCTCTGTCAGAGTCGACATGGCTGGGTAGGCCGTGAGAAGACATGGTTCATCAGTAAGGCAGTGGTTAGCGCTGTGTCATTCAGTGCAGGGAGGCATTCTACCCATTTAGTGAATGCACATGTGACTGTGAGGAAGTACTTACCTCTTACTGTTCGGGTGAGTGGTCCAACCCAGTCTATCTGGAGGTTTGAACAAGGGAAGGATAACCCTTTCTTTTGCAAGGGGGTTCTATCAAGAGGATTTGAGGGTTGAAACTGGCAACATACCAGACAGCCTTTAATGTAATCAGCCACATCTTTTACCATGTGGGGCCAATATGCCACCTGCCAAAGCGCATGGTGTGTTGCTTTGACCCCTTTGTGTCCTGCAGATGGGGAGTCATGAGCGTGCATCAGAATCACCCCCCTGTGGCACTGAGGAATCACGAACGCAGGTGAAGTGTGTGAGTCAGTGGCATGAACAAGCAAGCCTTTGACGACTTGGAGGGACGCTCTGGTGCCGTATAGGTCTTTAAAGCCTAGTATGGTGTCAAGATCTTGAGCCGAAATGGGACATGTAGATGGGTCAGGGACATGCATAAGCATTTTAGAAATGGACGGGTCCCGAGCTTGGAGAGTAACTAAGTCGGCGTCAGAAAAAGCAGGTTTAGTAGAGGCAATGGTAGTTTTAGCATTGTCAGGTGACACTGTCGCTACAGTTCGAGACTGTGAAATAGCTAGGACTTCGATGTCGGGCAGGTTTGGATCAAATGTTCATGGTGTGCCTTCATGGGCCCCTTGTTTGGCTAAGCTATCTGCCTGGTCACTGAATTCTTTGTCATCTCCCGGGACTCGGGAGTGACCCCTCACTTTCTTCCAGTAGATCTGCAGGTCATGTGTGTCTACCAAGTGTTCACACGCCGCAAAAAGCTCTTTGTGTTTGACTGGCTTTTTGTTTGATGTGGTGTAGTTGTTGGTTTTCCACAGTTTCAAGTGGCATGTGAAGCTTAGGCGTGCATAATTGGAGATTGGACCAACATTTTTATGCTTTTCTGGACTGCAGACTGAATTGTGATGAGAATTCATTAGGGGTTCGTGAGGCCACCCGTTTATTCAAACAATACCCACACCTGCCATTAGGGTGTGTTCTCGGCGGAATGAACAAACATCTACACATGCAGAGACAAGGTTTTTGCATGTGTTAGGGTCAAAATAGTGGTGGTTAGCCACGGTAGGTATGAGGGTTTCTGGAGTCTGTGGCACTTGGGAAGGAATGTCTCCTTCACATCGCCTGCAGGAAGCAAGTCCTGTGGCTAGAGGGCTCTTGTAGTTTTGTGCGTAACGTACCTTCAAGTCAAAGCTTTGGAGAGCCATTAGCCAGGAGGCTACTCGAGCGTTAGTTACTACACCCTCTCGAACTCGTTGGCTGTTCAGGAAAGTGATTGGCTGATGATGAGTTTCAACAATCACCTTCTGACCACCTAGGTAGTTGGAGAAATGTTTGACTGCCCACACTGTTGCTAGTAGTGCTTTTTCGCAGTCACTATATGTGTGTTCCAGCATAATTTTACTAGCATAGGCTATGTCATGTAATTGATACAGACTGGAGCTGAGACAGTGGTCAGAGAACCCCACTTCTAGGTAGAATTCTTTGCTGCTGTCAGGGTAGGCAAGGCATGGGGCTGTGCACGGTTTAGATTTCAGTGCCTGCATGGCTTGTTCCTGGGCTTTGCCCCAGGTGAATGGAGTATCCTTTTTTAGTAGGTCATAAAGTGGACGGGCTAGGTCCGCATAGTTTTCTATGAACTGGCGTGAGTAGTTGCATACTCCTAAGAAACTATGGAGTTCCTTAATATTGGTGGGTGCTGCGAGGTCTGTTACCCCTTGCATTCGACTCACTTGTGGTTCAACACCATCAGTGCTTACGAGCAGACCGATGTAATTCACCTTTGTTCTGCACCACTGACATTTGGAGAGTGATATTTTCGCACTTGCTGTTGTGAGCTGGTCAAGAACATGATCAATCTCGTCAATGTGTGCTTGTAGGGAGTGGTTGCGTATGAGTATGTCATCCACATATATGAGGGTGCCTCGCTCGCGGGAGGCACATTTTAAGAAAATGTTGAACTCCGCTGGAGAGTTGGCATACCCAAAGGGGCACCGAGTGAATGTATACTGTCGGTTCGCGAAGGTAAAAGCTAGCTTGTGTTGGTCTTCCGCTTGCACCGGGATGGAATCCAGAATCCAGAAATCCCGAGGCTACATCGATGGTGGAAAAGTATTTAGCGTTTCAGACCGAGGGAAGTTCTTGCTCTAATTGTGTCATCGGCCACCGAAACAATGGAACCTGTTGATTTAGTTTCCGATAGTCAATGGTCAGGTGCCATTTACCTGTGCTGTGTGCTGTTACAGGGTCAGATTATGCCCTTTTCCAGCAAGTCATCAATGATTTCTTGTACCAGTCCATAGGATGCCAATGGAATTTTGTATTGGCGGACAAATGTGGGTGGTGCTCCTGGACGAGTGGGGTTGCGCACTGAGTGAATGTCAGTGAGACCACAGTCCGTTGAATCTTTGGCGAATGATTTTTGGTATTTAAAAAGTACTTCACAGAGTTTCTCGCATTCTTCTTCGCTTTGGAGGGCATCGGCCTCCTTTAGAACTTGTTCGACTTGATTAATAAATTCAGAGTCAGATAGTTCTTTTGAATTGCGTGGATTCAAAGTGTCTTCTCCCGTTTCTGGGAGAAAAGATGTTTCCCAGGAGGATTCCAGGAATGAATTTAAGGAAAGGACCATGACTGTCATTTGATCATCATCGGCAAGATCTATTCTGCAAATGGCGTCTTTACTCATGTCCAGAGCCGAGAAGAGAGAAACGGCTCGTGTCGATTGAGTATAGAACACCTTTGATTCTAGATGATCAAGAGGCAGGGATTCAGGCATTGGTCCTATAATAGGGATTCGCAACTCGAAGTCATGGAATTTCGTACTGACCAACCAACCCAGAGGAGATGAATGAGGAATTGTCAAGGCTCGTGTTTCCACCAAAGGTGTGGCTTCTAGGGTAAGACCTAGTTCAAAGAACTGAGTTGACGGTTGGAAAAGCTCATGAGCGTGGCTTAAGTGTTGGCCAGGACGCATGACCAAGCGATGGGTACATTTGCAGTGTTCGCGGGTACCACAAGGGAAACTTGGTTAGTAACCTGACATACCTCAGGAATAGTTTGTCCTGAGCCTAGGTTGCTGGGATCTGAGGATCAGGTTTCTATCGAAACATCAGTCAAGGACCACAGCACATTATTGAACGTGTCTACATGTACATCAAGGCGCACCAAGAAGTCACTTCCAATGTAAGTGTCATGTGGCAAGTTAGGGACGACCAAGAAATAATGGGTGAGTACCCTTTTGTTCCACTGGATGGTTAGAGCACAAATTCCATCAGTGGGTGACATTACTTTTGATGTCGGGTCGAGAGGGAAGCGACAAGGACTGCTCACCAAAGGAATATTTGGTTGAGTGAGGCGCAGGGTCTCAAAGAGGGTTTGGTTTATGGCGGACTTGTCAGTCCACAGAGCCAGAACGACATTGTCAACATGATGGTCCTGCATTGTGAGGCTGTTCACGATCGGAAGGCCGGGAATGTCTGTTGTGGAAGGCTTAGTGAAAGTGCACAGAAATGTGCTCTGCTGTTCTAACATGGCATTAGGGGGCCAGGAAGAGACTGTGGTCTCTGGTGTGGCCACCATGGGCTCAGTTTCCTCTTCCACAAAGTGAGGGATCTGACTTGGTGGGTCTTTGCGTGCAACTACTTTCTCAGTTAAGTGTCCCATGAATTGTTGGACTGGTGTGTCGCCTTCAATGACCAAAGGGTCGTCTGGCATTGAACCTTCCTTACCGTCTAACTGAACAAACAAAACAGCACTGGAGGGTGTCTTTGAGTCAACCCCCTGTACCATTTGGTCCTCAGCGCTTGCCTGGGTCACAAGGAGATTGCACGGTACACTAGAAGACAGAGCTTCGCTTGTCACCTCTCCTACATATCTCTACCATTTCTAGGGTGTTAGAGGATGGCTCTGGGTCAGACCGCACAGAGGTGATAGAAAGAACGTCAGGTTTTTTCTTTTTTTCTTTGCAAATCATTGCAAGCATTCGGCGGATGTCCTCTAATTCCTTAGAGTTAAATTCCTTGCCTTTAAATTTCTCTTTGGCATGATTTTCTTTATTTTGATACCAGTATTTTTCCTTCTTTTCTTTATTAGAATCAGAAGGCTGGTTCTAAGTTTTTCGCTCATATCCTTTATGGGGATATGCTGTCATCTACTGTGATTCCAGGGAACCGTTGTAAGTAGAAATCAATATCTTTAGGTAGGAAAAGATAGCATTAGAACCATCAGGTTTGGGATCAAAGCGGGTTATATTGCGTGCGATTTTGTCCAGGTCCTTGTATGAGGGACCGGGAGAGTGTAGAGGTTGAGGGGGCCAGGCACTGGGTTGCAGTGCTCTGGGTCTAGGAGGGCGTTGCAATGGACGGCTGACAGGAGACACAGGTGCAGGCGAAATACCTGTTGATACCAGAGGAGGTGCTGCAGCAGCTCTAAAGGTTATGGTCCCTGAGTCTGGTTCCTGATCCACACCATCTTCCTGCTGGTCTTGTCTTTCTGTAGCGGCACTAGGTGGCACATCAGGAGTGACCTGGGGCAGTGTGTTCCCTTCAGCCATTTCGTTCTGCCTCCACCTTTGCTTGCTGTCGCCGTGATACATCAAGTTCACGTTCACTGGCCCTGAGCTGTCCTACAGTGAGGATGGCTATTTGACCTAATGCCTCAGTTAGGGACTTGCCCTTGAGTATGTCTGTTAAGTGGTTCTCTATCCACTTGGCCACCATGTGATCACGACTGACCTGTGACGCTTTCTGCACTGTTTCTGCGAGTCCAGGCATCACATCACTGGTGAGGCTGGCCAGAACAGAGAATGCCTCATCCCACAAGCTATCTACATATACTTCCGGGGGAGAAGTCCCTCCTGCCATGTTAGCTGTGTCTAACTGTGAGGTGTACATTAATTCTATTTAATTAGGATTAATCCCGTTAATCCCTTTTAAATTAAACTGAATTAAAATTCACCTATACCGAGTGCTCTAAGAATAAATGTTAGTCTGTATGGTGTTTGAGTTCACTTGTGAATCTCTAAAGGAAGACTGTTAGTAGTAGAGTGTGGAGGGAAAGTTGCTATACACAAGTGAGCGGGAATTTTTTTTTTCCAATAATTAAAGAATTATTACAAATTTTTTAAAAAATAATTAAAAATTATTAAACCAAATTAAAAATTTCAAATTAAAGTATTATAATAGCAAAAGAAATTTTCCAAATTAAGGAATTATTAAAAATAATGAAAAATAAAAAGACTTTCCCTTTTAACTGTGTTTACGAGCTGGTATCAATTTAAAATCCCAATCTCTAATTACTGCTCACTGTATGTTATAGCTGTATCAGCTTACTGTGTTGCTAAGCCTTTAATCGTAGTTATTCAGATATGCAGAGTTTAGAGACAGCCACTAGAACTGTAATACCAGGTCTTGTGAGTGTGAAATGATCAGACAATTTCAATTGCGATAGCGAGTTTCTCCACTAGAGGGCACTGAAAGTAAATCTGAATGGCAACAGCAAGTTTCCAGTATTGGGGTGAACTTAAATTGTAATACCAGACCGCGACACCAGAGGGTGACAAGCAAGTTTATAATGCAATAGCAGCAATGACCACCAGTCCCACCAATGGTGGGAATTCTAATAAACACAGCACGAGCAGACACAATGCAACACGAATGGGAATTTCCACTGTAGCGGGATGTTTTAACACTAGAGGGCGTTAACTAAAAAGTCTAAAATGGGAACACAGATTTCGAACACTAAGGTACATTAAAAGGATTTCATTTGTAATGACAGCTTTTAAGCACCAGAGGGCTGCTAAACACTTAAGGTTGCCTCGGTGGTAATCAAACGTCAAGGTTAACACCACACTTGACCACAAGGAGGAGCACGGGAGGACACGCTTCAATAGACGCTAGTTATGAAGTGATTTTCCTGCAATCACGCACTTTAACCTCAAGAGGGAATTAGGCTTCCTCTGTTTTCGGGGCGTTTTGAATTTCCCTCCTTAGTTTTAGCTCCGCCCCTTCAAAGGGGTCGTTCGTTTCCTGAATTCGCGTTCAGTCCACCAGGAAGAGCTGAAGAGAGCAGACCGCTCTCTACACAGGCCGTATTTTCGGCTGTGTTCTTTAGTAACCTCCAATCGCTTAGTGCGTGATTATTATTATTATTATTATTATTAACGCTGGGAGCGACCCAGTTTTAAAACGAGCAGAGAAATTCGGTTCGGAGGTCCTTCTCGCCGGATTTCGCGGTCGAGGATCGAACTGTAGCAATGACCCACCGCGGAATACGCGCATTGGGGGTGCTGAGGCCTTATAGTTGTATGCATGCAAAATGGCGCAGAGCCACGCACTTCAAAAGCGATCAAGTTTATTTTCGACGGTATATACCACAGAACAGATTTTCAACAGTAACACACACAACACGAAATTGCCCACATCAAGCTTTGAATCTCAATCGTTATTCAGCAAAATAAACGGAATAAACGGAAAGGATTTCTCTATCCCAAGCTGAGATTATTTATCAGTGTTTACAGTTTGTTCATAAAGAGACTTTTTCCTGTCTCGTGTGGGCGCCAAAAAAAATTAATAACATTATGTAGTAATGTTATTAAGTAGTAGTAATAAAAACATTATTATTATTATTATTACTGACTTAAATGACAAAATTATTAACAATTAATTAGAGAGGGGATACTGTCACCGCTACGTGAGTTCTTCAGGGTTTTCAGACTCTTAATGAACAAACTCCACACACTGTATTATTTCAAATAATGGAAACACTTTATTAAAAGGAAAGATAATAGTTTGATAAACATAGCACAATCATCAAAATCTCACGGGATCAACGCAGGTGAAACCGGTTCGAATTTAGTAATTGGCTAGGCTATATGGCTTGTAAATGAGGTGTTGCTAAATGATATAATTATGGTATAATTTTACCAAGAGATTTAATTCGTTCTCAGCTCTGAAAATGAGGAATTTAGCTTACTTTCTCTTCTTTTGGTTATGATCACAGCCGACACGTCCAGTAGATTTTCGCTCTGTTTTCCGGTGTTTGACTTGTCAAGGCTGAAGTTAGGCTGTTTAGTGGGGAGAGTCCCTCCAGGATGAGTCAGCCACTTTAGGTGTCCTTTAGACGGTGTGACGTCAGTCGGGGATTCCCTTCACAGAGAGCTGCTGGCCTGGCTGGATGTCTCCTTCCCGATGGAAGGGGCGTCAAGATAAAAGTTTGCTGTTTTCCTCCAATCTTCAGAAGCTGGTTTACGAATTAATTAGCTTATACTTATTTTACAAAAATCTTTCTCTGTCTCAGGGGTGTCTTTTATTCTGGCCAAAATAAGTTTCACCTGCTTTGATCAGTCGTAAAATTAAACTTGAATTGGGCTACAAACAGGAACACAAATAAAACAAAGAAAAGATTACTGACAATTACTCGACGTTACTCTGTAGTTTCTGTATTGCACTGCTAACTGACACAAGGCGACCCTTGGCAGTTGCGTGAAGTTCTTTGCTTTAAGAGTCTTTGGAGAGTCAGCTTGTCGGCGTAGAGAGAAATCACATATTTTTGGCTAATACAAATAATGAATAGAGTATACTTCGTACATACTTGAATATAGCATAATGAGAGTACTGGATTATTTTTATTAAATATATTTATATATATATATAAGGGGGGGGTCACTGAAAAGTGTTCTGCTTAGTCTTTGTTGTGGACACAGGTATGTGCATGAGTTTGTGTGTGTGGGGGGAGGGGGGGTGCAGAGTCTTTCAACACACACACTCTGTGGAATGTGGGTTCTGTCTCAGAACTTATCATCAGAGTGGAGAGTCTTAAGTTTTCATTTCTTGATCTGGTCCATACTCCACCACAAGTGTTACCATATATATAACCTGAAAGATACTGCCAAATTATGAATATATATTTTAAGGATTGTTTTAAGTGTTTTCATTAATCTGGCACCTTTCTCACTCACCCTGACTCTCTCATGCAGCTCAGCCACCACCTCCTCTCCATAGATTTTGGCACTGAAATGACAGACAGCTGCTTCCGCAGGTAACGAGAACACGAATATCACCTCCACAGGACACTCCTCCTCCTCATTGTTCGTGTACTGCAGGGTGGAGGTGACTGTGGCAACAAACCCCATCACCTGCACCTCCACCTCTACCGTGTTGAGAGGAACTTGGGTGAAAATATGAAACACAATGTTAAATGATTCCTGCACTGAAATACCCAGTGAAACTGTCCATATGCACTTGGCTAAGAGTTTGAACAGCTTTCCTAAAGAGCAGGGATTAGTTATTCCATGCACAGCTTCTGCAGTCAAGTTAATGTAAATTAAAGCACAGTAAATGCAAGCACACACTCATGCAACATGACAAACACTGCAGTACAATGAGTGAATAAGATTCCACCTTTCTACTATTTTTAATTTTAACGTAAGTAATACATTATTATCCCTGAGAACAGAACACATTGTTCACATGCTTTTGCAGCACTTTTTCCTGATGGTGCTTATAATGGATGCAGTGACCAATATATTCTTCACGTGCTATTTTCATACCAGTTCATTTTTACGATGCGCTTTTTGTTTAATAAAATTTAAATGGTCATTTTTAATACTGCACAAAAATTACCATAAAATGACAAATGAGCATATTTAATTTTTTATTTAAATTATACATTAAAAATTAGATTAGATAATTAACCAATTGAACTGTAGCTTTGCTGCACAGAAACATATCTTAACGTAAATGTTACATAGTTCTGTTCCTGCAGTGCTAAGTGAAGACAGAGGCTCTATTCGAAGCTGAAATTTGAAGCTGAAAATACTACCTAGTGTTTCTTTAAGAGAGTAGCCATTTTCTCATATGAATTTTCTTCCTGTTAGTAAACAGCGTACTGACACTTAGTGACCAATATGTGGTGGTAATCTACATGTGGGGCACTCACTTTATGGAGTATAAACTTCATTTAGGGCCTGCAAAACAGTTGGAGTCCCCTCCTCATATGAGTAACCCTGTCATATCACCATAGCTACAGCATTCTTAGTTAGCTGTGTAGTAACCGCCAACACGCTGTCTGTCGCTGGGTTCTCTTGCCTGACCAGTGGAAGCTTTTTTCGCAGGACAAATTTCCCCGTTCTTTACCATGACCCTACTAACCTCTGTGTTTTTATTTGTTCCCTTTGTCTGGCTTTCTTTCTCCTGTCTCTCTCTCATGCTTTGAGATGTCCTGCTGCTCTCCAGGTGTTGCCCTGATCCAGCCCCTGTGTGTCCTGTACAAGATCCTGTCCTTGTCTCATCTACACTATCATGCTTGGCCATGCTGTTTTATTTCAGATTAACTCTGCACCTAATTTTAACTCACACTGAATCCCTGATCACCTCCTCCTTCATCAGACTCATACATCACTAATATCATCATCCTCACCATTTTCATTTCTGCTTCTCCATCATCACTAATATACTACATTTATATTACTATAACCCCTTCATCGGTCATTTCACTTTTACTTCTGTTCTCTGTTGTGTCTCCGGTGTCGACCCGAGGAGGATGGGTTCCCCGTATGAGTCTTGGTTCCTTCCAAGGTTTCTTCCTCGTGTGCTGAGGGAGTTTTTCCTTGCCACTGTTGCCCCTGGCTTGCTCATAGGAGGCTTGGACCCGGATCTCTGTAAAGCTGCTTTGTGACGACTTTTTGTTGTGAAAAGCGCTATATAAATAAAATTTGATTGATTGATTGAGTTGTATTTGTATATATAATAAAATATTCACCTTCACAAACACAAAGCACAAAAGCATATTTTTGGTGCTTCAGTTACTTATTAATCCTGAGATAAGTCACATACGTCTGAGCTCAAAAAGAAAATAGTGCTTAAATCATATCATCCTGCGTGTGCTGGAGCTGGTATGCATTATAACTGAGCTCAATATTCATAAAACAATCTTACAATAGAGTACAATAGAGTTGTTTCATGACAACACATCTTAGAGGGCACATGTGTTGAACATGTGTTAGCTGGGTTCAAGATGGGCCTGGGTTTGGCTGGGTTGGTACATGGGCTAGACCCAGTTGGCTGCCTATATATAGGGTCCATATGGACCCATAGTGGTTCATGTCTCAATTTAAAGAGATTTTTCAGAATTGTTCAGGTGGGTCCCTCATATTGGAGCTATTTTTAACCCTTCCTGGTCCCATCTAGTCCCTATTGGGTTTTCGTATGTTGGGGCCAACAATTAGCCCACAAACAAAACTTGCTGATGTAAAAGAGTTAAAATATATGTATTACAACCTAAAAAATTACACAAAGCTATTATTATTAAAGTGGTCTTTTTTTGGTATAGGCAGCTGTATTGGGACGTCTCTTCTCCTTCATAAAACTCCTCCCCCTTCCCTGCCTCTTCCCTTTTTACTCATATGTAATATAGAGAGGTAGGTTTCAGGCTTACTCCAGAATTTATCTTTTGTAATCCTATGTCTCTAGATTATTTTAAGTCACCAAATTATTTTATATACTTCATGTGTCCATTATTAATCATTATGTTGAGATATTTTCTGATGATGGTGTGTCTTATGACAAATATGCCCATTTTCATATTGCTATTGTCACACTGTAAGCTCTATGCTAAGAGTCTAATTCTGATCTCTTACGTTTTTTTTATATTCATGTAAAATCACAGAGGAGATACGAGGAGAGAAGAGATACACACTGCCTGTCTAATACTAAAAGGCTGTTTATTTCTGTTGTCAGGTATGGGGAATTTAATATGAACTCTGATAGACTCTTATGTATTCACTTTAGCAAACATATACGCTCATGCTATTATAGAAAAGTTCAGTAGAGTGACGTCATGACTGTACCCACCCTATCCAGAAATCTTAGCAGTTGTTAAGTTGACTTGAAAAATAACAGAGATTTTACCTTGCTGGCCTTTGTTTGTTATGAGGCCAAATGTGTCATACTTTAAACATCCCTGTTAAATAAAATAACTGTTAAAAGCATTTTACAACAAGAAGCATTTTGACACATTGTTCAGCTCCACAAAGAAGGGTACTGGGGTTCGATTATATCACCTGCCATCACACTGTACAACACTGACTCTACTGGGACATTAATGTACACAGCAGCTGGACATTGTAACTTCAGTCTTTTCACATCACTGTGCACTGCCACTTTATACCTTCGTACATGGGATTGTGACATAGCTGCTCAAGATGAGAGTAGGTACATGAGCTTTGCCTGACGTAAACAAGGACTACTGATGTGAAGACTGACCAATTTAATATTTACAGAGAAGGTTATCGACCAATAACTGTAGCGCTACAGTCAGACCGTCCAATCAGAAGACTTTAGGCTACTTCACCACGCCCCCTTCTCACTCAAGCGAACCAATCGGAGTAGGGGAGGGCGGGACTAGTTTGTGAATGAAACTTCTCGAAGTTCTATGTAAGCTCTAGAAAAACAAAATGCCGGACGTTTGTGAAATTCCGGCCGGACATTTTTTAAGTCTAAAAAAGAGGACATGTCCGGGTAAAAGAGGACGTCTGGTCACCCTCGTTTACAGAGTACACTCACTTTAAGACACTATTCATACTCAGCCACTCATTGGAAATTCTGAGATAATTCTTGGACATGACACACATTCTGTACTTTCAAACACTGGCAGAATATTTATGTTACATACTTAGTCATTGCACAGATAATTTCATATATTCATACAGTTGTTATTATGCAGATAATACATTCTTCTATTTTAGTAATAATTTAGTCTAATACATTTTTTCCTTCTATTTCAGTAATGATTATTTTAACATATATTTCTTTCTATTTTTGGTCTTTTTACTCTTGTCTGATCTTGTTTTTTTCTTAAGGTATTTAAGCTGCTGTAATACACGACTTTCTATCTGGGATATGACTCTGACTGCGTTGCAGCATTGGACATGCACAAAAGTGGTAAAAGCAGCTAAAAAATGATAAATATTTATTAACAGTAGCATTATTTAGGAATGAGCATTAGTAGGATTAGTGAATATGTTCATGTAGCGTTTTCTCATATGAAGCCAGTTACTATCAAAAGTGCCGTAAAGCAGAAATTTATCTAAAGACCGTTAGAGATTTAAAGTGCGCGTCTATTATGAGAACGCGACCAAGCGAGGGAAGGGAAAACCTTAATTAAAATGTAACTTTAAATATTTATACATTTATATGAATACGCTTAATCGATTGCCTATTTTACTAGTATTAAAATAATAAATATTTAATTAAAATAATAAAACCCCAGGATGTTTTAAGCGACTACTTTATTCTCAGGCTTTGTAAATTACAAATGTAATATCTTTTAGAAACTACATCTAGATCTGCTTCTCTAAAAGGAAAGAAAACATCGTCCCTTTTCCATTGACACAAATGAAATACGCACCGTAATTACCGTAAAACCACGATTACCGTAAAAACTGAAATACTTACACTGCACACTTTTCTTCTCCTCGTTGTTGGTTTTCGCTGTTTTGAATGTTTGAGCCCCATGTCTTTCTCCTGTCTGAATGTGGTTGTGTGCGTCTCTCTCTCTCTCTCTCTCTCTCTCTCTCTCTCTCTCTTTCTGTGTGTGTGTGTGTGGAGAGCCAGCTGTAGCCGAGATGTTACTGTGCTGTCCCCTTTTGTCCCGTCACAGTAATACCGGAAGTATGTCACAGCGGCTCCTGTGCCGGTACACCCAGCAGCACAGCGGCTCCTGTGCCGGTACACACAGCAGAACAGCGGCTCCTGTTCCGGTACACACGGCAGAACAGAGGCTGCTGTGCATATAGCGTCTTATGTTTATTCATTCATTTGTTGTCTGTAACCGCTTGTCCAGTTCAGGGTCGTGGTTGGTCCGGAGTCTACCCGTAATCAATGGGCCCAAGGCAGGAGCACACCCTGGAGGGGCGCCAGTCCTTTGCACGGCGAATGTCAATATTATACAAATTATATTTTTTTATGCAATGTAAATTGGAGTTGTTTATGGTGACATTTATAATAGACAGACACTACCATGCAGCTGACTTTCTGCACTGTATCCTTGTGTTTTCCTGCTCTACTCACTTTTTATCTCAAGATTATTAACTAACAATATACATTTAGCTCAGGTGGGAAAACCAAACTAGAGCAGTATGGATTTCTCTGTTTAAACATATAATGTAGGCCTAGAATTAAGATTATACAGTTGAAGAACAGCTGAATATTCCTCATGGACAATGTTAAAGTTATCTGGCTAAATGAGTTATCCTGTTTTGTTAAATACCCACAGGGCTTGGAGTTATGTAATATTAGTGACATTAATTTTGGCTGTTAAAATGCAATTCTGACTTATGATTAATATGTGTTAATAATCATCAGATTAAAACATAATAAAACATCAGAAAATTTTAGAACTACAAGCTATTTATTTAACATTGTTAAATTGTTTATATAACATTTTTATAAGCCAATCTAAGAAATAAGGAATAAATATACATATTACAAAAAGTAACAAATAAAACTTGAATAACCTTTTACAATAAAGCTTATGTATCAAGCAGCCTTTGTCATTCTTATTCAAATAATGACACCTGGAGTAGCAAGAGACACCTCTCCTTGGTATTGATGGAAGCCTTCATGCTTGTTCAATATTTCAAGAGTCACCTGCAGTGGTAGTAAATATAAAATTAATAGTGGTTAATAATAAAATTTAGTAGTATTTTATCCCATTGTTGTTAATCTACCAATTCTATTGTAATGAATCATACTGTAGCCTTATTGAATTCCCTACCTCTGGCAGCATAACATCTAGAATAAAGTCAACACTTCTAAGGTCCTTCTTGTCCAAGCCTAAAGCAGTGTGGATTATTTTATACATCTCATCAATCTGGAAAAAATATACACATAAATATGTACAAACAGTACTTTAAATTGTACAAGATTTATTGTGTAAATATGGAGAAGAGCAAAAGTAAGAAAACCTAAAATGTCTCACCCGTTCTGTACTAAATTTAGATAGTCTAGGTCTAAGTATGGTCCGGAGCTTCATACATTTGTTGGGATGGCTCCACAGGACCATTCGCCCTGACTTCTTTTTGCCACTGAATAGTTGTCTGTGTAACTCCTATTGAAAGTATAATTGTATGATTAGCAAAAGAACAACACTGATGTGCATGCATTTCTTGAATCTATACTATCCACTCTTCTATGGAGATTTTACAAGCTGTCTGCACACAACTGAACACCTGGGTGCATGTTTAATTAACTGAATTAAAGGAACACTGGGTATGATTAGGTATTTTTGCTCCTGCACTTTTGTTCTTTATGCACTCAGATATTCCTCAAGCATAACTGAACAGAACTGTACATAAAAGGCACAGCAGTAAATTTAAAAAAAGAAAAATACATTTTATTTATTAGAAAACAAAGAAGAATTACCTGGATTTCTTCATCACTGATTAAGCCTCTCAAACCCTTCTCTTTCAGGACTGAGAGGAGACTGGATTTTTTTTTTTTTTTTTTTTTTTTTTTTTTTTTTTGTCTAGGCTTGCTATTTTTGCTGTAATCAATATTTTGAAATTTACCTGCCAAAATATTTTCTCTGATGTGTAGGCTATTCCAATAAGTAAAAATAGTTGACAAAATATTGAAATTATAAAATAGAAAAATGCTTAGAAAATGCACTTTTCATGACTACAGGAATATAAAGTGTTGAACATTGGATAATTTGGACCATGGATGATTTTCGTGGTAATTGGTCACGCCATGTACAAGAAAAATCACAACACTTTAACACACAAACACATCCAATATTTAATTAAGGTAAAACCCGCTGTTCTGCTGTGTGTACCGGCACAGGAGCCGCTGTGCTGCTGGGTGTACCGGCACAGGAGCCGCTGTGACATACTTCCGGTATTACTGTGACGGGACAAAAGGGTACAGCACAGTAACATCTCGGCTACAGCTCCTGCTGTGTGTGTGTGTGTGTGTGTGTAAATGAGCGAGAAGGGTATCTCTGCAGGCCGGAGGCAGCTCCAAGTGGGCCGTACAGCTTCAAGTGAGCGCGGAAGAACATTTTAAGCACGACTCAAGCACGTCGCTGGCTTCGAGATACGCAGTTGTCGTAAAGGCTCTGGAGACGACACAGATGCTAAAGAACACTTTTTATTAGTTTTTAAAAACAGGGCTGATATGGAGCTGTTTCTAAAAGCTTGTGTTGATGAGCAGGGTCTCAGGGTCAATGCGATGTTTGTGGTTACGCCATGCCCCTCACCCCAGAATTTTTAAGGCATGTAAACTGGACTGTAGAGCCCTCACCTCAATTCTTAAGGCACAGATACTAGACTGCAGGGCACTTTATACACCACAGTTCAGACAGTGTGTATAGTTTGATACTTTTAGAAACCTAGGCTGTCTGGTTACCTGTGATGTCCTACTTTGCATAAAATGCCCTGCACAAAATATGTATCCTAGTTATTTTCTTTCTTCTAACAAAGTTCTATAACTAATGCAGCTCAGATTGCTCTGTTTGAGCATTGTTTGGAAGTTTAAGAGAATGTCAGTGAGTTCTTTGGGACGTTGTGTTAGATTATTGTGTATTTTGTAGAACAGCTGTATGTCGGTGACCATGTAATAACTGTTTTGTTTTCAGTATTAATATTGTACCTTGTAAACATTGAGTACATTATATGGAGTACATTTTCAGCATTATGTGATTTACAGACTTGTTTGTGGTTGGATTAATATCTGAAATTCTTGCAATAAATAAAGAGAATAACCATTTAACTGAGACCACGTGTACTGAGAATGATGTTTGCTCACATATAGGCTACTACTCACTTCCTAACAAGAGACATGACAGTAAATATGGGTTCATCAGCACAGCCCATTGCTGGGGTGCTATCTTCGCCTGGCATTTCATCCAAGTCTATTGTCAGTATTTCTCTACAGGGATTAGAGAGGCAGTGTGTGCACATCTGTGTTAGTAACTGTTGCAACTTAATGTAGAATACATTCATTACAAATTTGTCCTCAAATATTTGTACATATGGTGTATTTCTGAAATAAATTAAACTGAATAAATGAACTATATAAAAATAATTTGATAGCCCTTCGGGCGGCGCGGTGGTGCGGCAGGTAGTGTTGCAGTCACACAGTTCCAGGTTGTGGGTTTGAGCCACACTCCATGTGACGCTCTGTGAGGAGCTGAATTAGATAAGCAGTTTCAGACAATGAATGAATGAATGATAGTCCTTCTACAAATTCACATGCACAATCCAGGTAATAATAAAGGGAGGCTTAATGACAGTCTAAGCCAGTGTTATCAAATTCCGATCCTATATATATATATATACATATACACACACACATACACAGACTACACACAAATTCAAAATTGACATTGATATTTGTCTCCCTCTGCTGCTGTAAGAACACACACACACACATTGATTGAACTGATATCTAATACACAATTTCAGTCATATGCATTGATTTTAATAAGTGAAGTTCATAAGGCAACAGTAGCACAACACTGTAATCAGCTGAGATTCATCCAAAATGAACCAGAACAGTCTGCTGACTTCATTTCATGTGAACATTTCAGCAGGATTTTGACTCATCATGCTGACCATTTGAGTTTACTGGTGCACTTCACATATCCAGCAACAAGTAAATTACCACATATCCACAGACCAATGTAAAACCACCTCAATCTTCAGACAATGAGTAATAGAAATAAAAACAAAAACAAATCAAAACCTACCATGCTTTTCTATGAAAACTATATAGTGAGTATTGTAGAACTTTCTTGAACAATTTGTAAATTATAGTAAAGAAGTAAATTATATTTAAAATAATGATGTGTATAAATGTTTTGGTTTGGAGCCCAGGAACGGTCGGTGGACAACGTAGATCAGATTCAAAATCCAAGACTCTCTTCCTTCACCTGACTCTTCAGCAGAACATTTCCAGCCTGGACACATTCGGACAGATTCCTCACTAAAATATTATCAAAATTAAACACAGTTATCATTAGATGAGTAATGAGTTTACAGTTATCAGACACAACTTCCAAAGTAGGCTGAAGTATTGATATCATACAGTTTATTATTTTTAATATGTTACAATATTCTAACTACATTTTTTGTTGGGAAGATATTTTCTTGATTTTGATTTATAGCATAATAATTAATTCTAAATATGGAACAAATATGGACAAAATATTAGGACGTTAAAGGAAATTAGTACAGTCAGTGATGTATCTCTCGTTTGCATATAGCTGTTACTGAATGGAGCAGGAGTAATTGGATAATTAGCAGTGTGTGAGTTGGGGATAATTTGTACCTTTCTGAGAATGGATCCAGGAGGTGGCCTTCATTGCAATGAACTTCCACTCTTCCTGCTCTGCCTTCTTGAAGCTGTGGAGCCAGATCAGAGCCACAACAGTGACCCACACTGCGCTGTCCACCTGCACAGCATCAGAAAAACACACTCGTTGTTTTAACTCCTCGGCCAAGGTCAGTGAACAAAGAATTTTAAAACGTGCAGAACCTAAAACCTAGAAACAATAAATCTACAGCACAATGGTTCTAATTTCTCTAAGAGAAGGTCCTAAGAGAATTAAATTCTAAAACAATCAACTTTACTACTGTGAATTACTGTTGTAAGGCACCTACAATACTGCCCATCACATACTACAAAATGATCATATCAGGACTGTGTTATGTTAAAGCTCTTTGCCACAGACAAACCTGAGCAGGCTTTTGCTGGGTCAGTTCCTCCTCTGTTAGGCCAAATACTTTAAGAAGTCCGGTCTCCAGTTCCCAATTTCCGGCAGCTTTCTGGAGAGAGATCAGCTCCAAATAGGAGTCCTTCTGGTCAAAGCTTGATCTCTGCCCATGCAAGCTGAACTCATTGAAGGAACTTTCCATATCCCATTCTGATGAAGCCAGAGACATCCCAACAGCCATACTTGAGTCATCATATCGTTCCTCTATTAAATATAATAAGCAATGATTTATTGAGGTATCTCACAACATATCTTAATAATATCCTAAAACAAATGTATACATACACTATAAGAAAACACGAGTACATAATGGGTTATGAAGAAATGAAATTAATTTAAAAGGCTTGAACTTGTTAAAAAAAAAAACATTATATTCAAGTACACAACTACTGCTTTGACTGTGGTGTAAACTAAAATGCAGTTAGAATGTTTATACCTCCAGGCGTAATAAGTGCCATACAAAAGAGGCCTTAGGACCTGAGGAGAAGAAAACAGAAGAGGGAGGCTGAGAACCATGGGAGAGTAAGGACAGAGAAATATCTCAAACTGTTCAATGCAAAAACAAAAAAAAAATGAATGACTCCTGACAGTTTTAAAGGTTTTTTCTTTTTTAATTGGATATTTTCAGTGCTGTGTTAAATTGCGACCACATTATATTTGAGTGGATTTTAAACTTACCCAAGAAACATCATTCCATAACGAATGGTGAAGAAAAAGATAAACAGTCTGTTAGAGAAAGTTAGATACTGCCAACAAACAAGCTTTTCATTTGGGAACAATTACAAAACAATTTTTTTACATCGTTGTCATAGTTTTGGCCTAAAATAAAGTCTCATTTTGTTGAGTCATGTTAATAAAAAACACATCAAATCTCACTGTAGCATACGGGGCAATATTATTCATGAATTCATTCATATTCTGTAGCAGATGTATTCATCTTAATCAAGGTGACAGTTGTTCAGGACTCTACAAGGAACACACTCACACACACACACATATACACACACACACTTGTGGAAACTTTAGTTATAGGATAGCGGAGCACCAAGAAGAAACCCGCACGTGGCTTGGTGGTTAGCACGTTAGCCTCCCAGCTACTTGGGATCTCCCAGGATCTTGGGTTCAAGTCCCATCTGGGTGGAGTTTCCATGTTCTCCCCGTGTCTGCGTGGGTTTCCTACGGGGGCTCCGGTTTCCTCCCACAGTCCAAAAACATGGATGGTAGGTGAATTGGCTTCTGTAATAACTGTCCTGGTTTGTGAGTGTGAATGTGTGTGTGCCCAGATATGGATTGGCGCTCTGTCCTGGGTGAAATCCTAGTGCCCGATGCAGTCCTCCAGGTGGACGGTCGTTTCTGGTCGAGAGTACGCTGTGCGCGTTTGGCTGCCGCTTCTCGCCAGTATGTGTGTGTGAATTGAGCGTTCTGAGCAGTGTAGATTGTAAAGCGTCCTTGGGTATCTAGAAAGGCGCTATATAAGTGTAACGATAAACCCACAAAGACACAGGGAGAACACGCCACACCCCTCGTAGATAGACAGCGACCCTGACCGGGTTGATGTATCACATTGGCCAGATTAATTTCCATAAATATCATGGGCTGGTGGTTAGGGAACTGGGCTTGTAACTGGAAGGTTGCTGGTTCGATCCCCAAAACCAGCAGGTCATGACTGAAGTGCCCTTGAGCAAGGCACCTAACCCCCAACTGCTCACCGGGTGCCATGGTTAGCGCTGCCCACTGCTCTGTGCACATGTGCTCACTGCTCCTAGTGTGTGTAAATGTGTGTTTCACTGCACGGATTGGGTTAAATGCAGAGATAAATGCAGAGGTAGTGTCGCAGTCACACAGCTCCAAGGATCTGGAGGTTGTGGGTTCGAGTCCCGCTCCGGGTGACTGTCTGTGAGGAGTTTGGTGTGTTCTCCCCATGTGGCTTTCCTCCGCATGTTTATTTTGTTTAAAAACTGACTGAATAATTTTAATGTGGTGGGCAAAATACACATTTGACAGAGCTCCATTTGACAGAGCCCACCCCTACCAAAATGTAAAACTGGCCTTGTTAACACACAGTTAACATCAGAAGTAGATTAATTGCTATTTTTCACACTCTCCATTGGAGAGCACATCCAGCATCAAGTTCCTGGGGTCATTTCTAGCCAAAGTGGATTTACCGGTGGGTGAAAAGTATGAAATAAAAATTCAGTCTATTATCAGCTCCCTTTATCAGCTTCCTACACACTGTGACACCTGGTTTCTATGTTCACTCTTTTAATTCAGTTCAATTATTCAATTTAAGCTTGATGCATGGAATCAAATATCTCCCACCTCTACTTGTTGGTGCCTGATAGTATGAACAGTCTGAAGAGACAGAGAAAAGTTAGTTAGATGATGTCAAAATGTGTTTTATGCAAAAGAGCAGATTTGTTTGACTCAGTTCTTACTCTTTGCTACATATCTTAGGTCTACCATAACTTAGAATCACACAACTAATTAACTCTCTCATGGAAAGTAGGTTAAACATTGACCACAGCATGGGTGACTTGTGTATGTGTGAAGGTACCAGTGATATGGAGGTTTAGGTTGGAATTTTAGGGAGACATGTCTGGCCATAATGTAGGTGGCTTTTCTAGAGGAGCTCATAGTTATTCCAGCACGACACAATGGTATGACAAGTAATCTCCCCTCATGTAGCTATCTAGTATTTTATTTAAAAGGAATGAATGATGATTTTATAGTTGTGGAAGCCATTATCCAAGATCCACTCTATGGAGCTCAAACTGCTAATGTTTATTTGGGCTAATTAGGAAGAACGATACCTGCTGAATAGTTCTCTTCCTCATCCATTTCACCAAGTTTTTATACGTGTTATAAGAGGTTAAGTGGCTTACACAGAATTCTAACTTGTGCTATACTGATTTGTTTATTTTTTTATAATAAGGAAGAGTAACTACACAAAAGAAACTAACTGAAGATAATGACTAATTTTGACTAACAAAATTATCTATGCATTTCCAGTTCCATTCTCTCTGTATAATGTATATCCTGTTAATAAACAAGTCGCAAACTCAGGTGCTGAATTCCAATCCAATGTTAGCAACTGTGGATGTAACATATTCACACACAAAATAATACAGAAATACGTACTGCCCGGCACTGGCACTTTCCTCCTGACCATTGGTCTAGCCACTGGCTGTCCACTGCCCTTATGTACTGCGAGGAAAGCAGTGAAAGAGCTGCTCACTCCTGACTGTACACTGAGGTCCACCACCTTTTTTCTTAAGCTCTTGTCATTTGTTTCTCTCTCCTTCATTTCCAGAGATTGGATCAAGGTTCGAGCAGCCAGTCGATGAATTCCTAGTCTACAAAGAATACCAACAGTGATAATGAGTTATTTCCAATTCAAGAGTATGAGAGTTATATAAGAGAGCATGAGGGGTGTCACAAATCTCAGGGAAAGCATGTGCTATCCATGTCCAGGTTAGTTTTGTTTGTGTGTTACCCTTTATCCTCAGCTGGTTTCAGGCTGAAGTTCAGCTGGTTGGTCACAGGCTGTTCTGCCAATGTGTACTGCACAGTGACGGTTCCTTCATCACCTCCAGAGATCTGAAGAAATCAGATAATATGGGTATTATTATCACATCTGCATTTGCACTCTTAATGAACACCTGATTTAGAGAAGTGGTTCCCAAAGTAGGGGGCGCAGCAGTGAAATACAGAGCGCATGTCATGGACAATTATTCCAATGTAAATGTGTCTGAGTGGGGGGCAGAAAACTATTCTTATATACAAACATGAGGCACTACAGAAAACATTTGGGAAACACTGACTTAGAGTACACCCAAGTGTTTAGAGACACGCAGACATGGAAAGATTGGCTCTATTTCTCAACTAAATTAAAAGTGTCAAAAACATACAGAACTGTGTAGTGACAAAAAAAATAGATAAAACAATATATTTGATATGTCTTGATCATTTTTGTCACTGCATAATTCCATATTATAAAAAAGGGGTGCTTTTCAAAATGTAAATCAAAATAGAATACAACATGGTGCAAATCATTTAAACTCTATATTTGATTGAACCTAGTGCAAATCCAGCATATCACATGTTGAAGCTAAGCAGTTTAGTTAATAGTTGAATACCCATTTTGAATACGAGGGACATATTTACTGTACATCACTGCAGTGCATTGCACCAGCACTTCTTAGCCACAAGCGTTTGGGAACAAAGGATACCAATTGCTGTAGTTGTGAAAGTGAAATGTTTTCCCATTCTTGCTTGATATTCAGTTGCTAAACAATTTGGAGACTCTTTTGTCATTTTAATTTTCTTAATGTGCCAACTGTTGGGAGGTCAGTTTAATACCCGGATCTTACGTCAGAGCTATGCTATTGTAATAGTAGTTTATTGGCGGTATGCAAGGACTTCTCTGAAAAAGACGTCATCTGGATGGCAGCAGGTGTTACTCTAAGATAACTGAACTGTGAATGACACTGAGAAGAGCAGCTTTTGGTCCCGATTGAGGAGAAGGCTAGAGTGTTGAGAAAAGCTCATCAAATGGCAAAGTGTGTTTGTGTGTGTGATGGGGGTGTATTAAGGACATTTCCCTGCCACTGCTCCTTCATCAAGAGTCTTTCTGGTATTCAAGGAGTGAAACGAAGATGGCCCAGGGTATCAGGCTGATGTGCTACAGGCAGTAATGCCATAGCAGGACAACACCTTCCTCTATATTAGTTCTGACTAAGCATTTGTTTTAAAAATAAGCCTCAGAAGTTTAAAGAGATAGTGAGAAATAATTGTTTAGTCAAGAGTATCAAAACTGCTGATAGGAACACATGGATGATATTTAAAATACTGAAAGATACCATTTTACTATAGTTATAAAAGCTCTCTCACCTTCCCACTGAGCTGAGAGTAAAGAATTGCCCTTTGACCTTGGAAAAGGACTTTGGGGGCTGGAGACAACATAGTGATGGATACACCATCTGGAACTGTCCATTTCACAGTGATGTCCACAGCAGAAGGCTGCAGGGCGAAACTGAGAGACTGCATCACCTGCGGAAAAATGAGGAATATTTTACTCCACTTTTTTCCCAATTTTTATTTACTGCTACTTCCACCCAGTAGCTTATTCTCCCCAGTCTCCCACACGCTAGAGAGTGAAGACAGCACTAGCCAGCCACACCCTCTTTTCAGACTGCCCTTGAGTGGAGTCAACAGTTTGGAAGGAGAACACTAATGCTTCAACTCATTTTTTTAGCATGCAGATTTATGAGAGAAGTAGGAGGGTCACTCCATTCTTTTATGTCTTGCTTTTTTACGTACTTTGAGCTGTAACCTGTCATTGCTTTTGATGAACTGAGCGATGCCGCCGCCTTCCTTGGCCATTCCTGTGACCAGTGCAGTGCTGGCTCCCTGCCCAATGCCAAAGGTGAAGCACCTAATGTTAAGATAATGCCCAGAGGTTTAGTCCATCCTGTCATTTCTGTAAACTACAGACTCAGTAAACTGATTTACTGAACACCAGACACATGTCTGCGAGTGTAAGTGAGAGAATACACTGACCTGTGGGATCTAGAGTGCATTCGAACCAGGTCCAGGATGTCCTTGACATTCCAGACAGATCCATCCGTGAAAACAAACACCTTGTAAAAGGGTAAAAAATAACCTCAGGTTTAATGTTCTACATACATACCATCAATTAATAGCCTCCCCTCCTTTTGGAGATCAAGGAGAATAAAGCTATGCTCCATATGCTGGATCTGTGCAATACCAATTTAATACAGCGGACAGTAATTATGATTTGATGATGATATTTATTCATTTATTTTTATGAGGGTTTTTCCAATTCTATTCAAGGGTCATACGCCAAAAAATGGGTTGCAGAGAAATATAATAATGAAATTCTTGAATTTTAACAAGCACATAAACACAAGAGGAACATGTACATGAACGTCCCGACGTTTAAGCTTTACATTATTCTGCAAACCAGACTGTGTAGTCACCCACATCTAACACTTCTGTGATATAAAACTGAATCTAGCTTCTTATTCTGCAGGATTTTTTAAGTCTTCTGGTTCTACCTTACATGCTGCAATAGCATCTGGCACTAGAATGCATTAATTCACCATTTAAGGTGGAACTAGAAAATTAACCAGCTACCGAGATATCACCTACTACTAGTGATGTTTTCTGCTTGTTGTGATGAAAAGGGTCATAATTCAAGTGCATGTGTGTATGTATTAAATGTATATATTAAATATGTTATAGCGTTCTGTTCACTGTGTTTTGGGGTGTATTTTGTCTGGTATGGCCACCCCCTGTCAAAACACAAGCGGTGAACTTTCCCTCACGCGCAGAGAGAACACGAGCAGTGAGTTTGGTACTGTCTTGACTGTCCTCGCACTAGGTGGGTTTTCTTCACTAAAAGTGTATTTACCTCCCAGAAAATGTTTTCCTGTTTGCGAGAGCACTGCTGTATATATGTTACCTAAAACATTGTATAATGTTAAAAATTTGGTGTATTCAATCTACATTTCTCATTTATTATTATTATTATTTATTATTTTAATATTGTGATAAAAATCGAGACAGATCAATAAAGAAAAAAATATTGTGATAATATTTTTGTGACTATATTTTATAGTTTATAAAGCAGAAAAAAAGACATTTGTTATGGGCTTATTTCCTGACAAGACACTCCCATCCCTAGGCAAAACACAGAAATGGGATTCACCCTAATTGTGAATACTAATAGTGGTGTTGAAAATAAATAGGCCAACATCAATTATATTTAGTTTTATAACATAGACATTAGTTTTACAACATATAACATGTTCAGAGTTAGTGCTGCCTATAAATCAAAAGACAAAATGTGGGTCATCATTTTTTTTGGGAAAAACCCCTGCTGTAGAAGAACATACACTATTTATTCATTCATTATCTGTAACAGCTGTTATCCAGTACAGGGTCCCGGTGGGTCCGGAGCCTGCCCAGAATCATTTGTAAAAACACTATTATATAACTATAAATATTCTAATGTGCACACACTGTGGACTGAGATGTTCAGCTGTGCACACAAAGCCTGTATCTCTCTAGAACATCTTAAAATGAATGGGACACTCTCCAGCAGTTGCACATGTGTCACTATGCCTAATGTCAAATGTGGTTTAAAGGGGTGTATAGCTCATTCGCACTGAGTCGCCAATCCACCTGCAACGTGTGTTTTTTTGGACTGTGGGAGGAAACCCACACAGACATGGGGAGAACACACCAACTCCTCACAGACAGTCACCCGGAGCGGGAATCGAACCCACAACCTCCAGGCCCCTGGAGCTGTGTGACTGCGATACTACCTGCTGCACCACCGTGCCGCCATTCAGTAACTTTTATTTTCTTAAATAAAAGAAAAAAGTTACTTAAAGTTACTCTTTGTTTTCTTGCATCCAGGTACCACAACCTAAATAGTGCTTAATAGTTCAAATGTGCTGGAGCATTTCTGTAGCCCAGAATGGATAGAGAGTGTCCTTGATAGAGTGAGTGGCGTGGTACCTGTCGAGGGTGATCTGGAAGGTAAACTTCACTGTAGATATGATTCAGTGGTTTCAGGAGCTCTGTACCTCCCATGTCCGCATTTATAGCCGCCACCTTCTTCATCGCCTCCTCCATTGTCTTCTGAGTGTATTCCACACTCTTACTGGAATCAAAAATAATTTCATGAACCACTAAGACTCAAACCGAGGTTATTTTACAAATAATAAAGACCACATGGTACCCACGGGAAAAAGGACTGAAAATGCGAGCCAAAGCCATAGATGTTAAAGTAGCAGCCGAGGGGCAGACTCTTCAGCAGCAGGAGAAGGGTTTCCTGTAAAATTTGTCAAATATGAAGCATCAACAAGCACATCAATAACATCAACCTATCATACATTACCCACAAACTAGCTAGGTCTCTCCAACTCCCACCACATGCTGCCAAGGTGAGAAGAAGAACATGCTTCCCCTGAGATGTAAAACCAGCCACTGCTTTTCTTAACTGCCAAGGACAGCTCAACAAGATTGGAGGAGAACATTAAAGGAACACTACAATAATATTTTTACAGTAAAATCACAACTTCAAAATAACGGTGATGGCCCACTGAGCTGTAATAAGGAGAACAGAGCCTCTGTCCTTGTTAATCCAGGCTCTGCACTACAAAAACAGCACTATGTTTTTGTAGTGCAGTAGAAAAAAATCTTACCTAGTGTTCCTTTAAATGCTCCTAAGAGGGAAGATTTCTATCATTATTCCTACTCATGCATCTACACGTATGCTGTAGGTACTTGCTATACATATCAAACTGCTCTGAATTACTGATAATTTCCAACCAATTCAATTATGAATATGTTACCCGGGCACTTATGATTGAGGACCCGTGCATGCTGCCAGACTGATCCATTAGAAAAATAAACTCTCCACGTTTTCCAAAAGAAGAAGCCACCTCTGGAGGGAATTCTGGGTAAAGACTGAGCATGATGACAGGGTCACGCATCAGAGAACCTGCAATAATAATAAAAAAAAAAGAGTTCTCGTTAATGACCATATGGGGGCACAGTGGTGCTGCAGGTACTTCGTGAGATCTCAAAGTACTAGGTTTGATTCTCTCTTAAGGTCGCTGTTGTGATCTAATCATGTCTGCATGAATTTCCTCACAAACACGTGTTGGTAGTTGGATTGACTTTTCAATTTTACATTTTTGTGAGTGTGATATCTCGCTATGGAGTAGTGACTTGTATTTCTAAGAGAGTCTCAGTGCTGCTTCTCTTCCTGCACAAATGATGCACCGGATGAGCTCCCTAATTATTGTCTAAACTATGGAGTGATGTCAATATAAACACTGGAGACACACTAAGATAACATTTGTAGAGGAGCAACCAGTAACTGGTACAAAAGAGACCAAAAAATATATAAAATGAGAAAAGGGAGCACAAAAGGAAGCTAAAATAAATTAGAAAAGATATATCAGTAGAGCTTGACAGTAATTTACTATCAAAATATATCACAATACAAAATGTTTAAATAGCAATGATATGATTTTAAATACATTTTCAATATTTCATTATTCAATTACAACATGTGTCGCTGATTGACTTTCTTTCTTTATTTTTTTTTTTTCAATAAACTTTATTCATTAATACAAATATATGCACAGTCCTTCAAAAATTCCAGCTTACATAAATTATATACTCATACATCTAAACATTTAATTACACATATAAATGAGCACAGTCTCATATATTTAGAGTGTCCCAGAGAATAGAGTCTTTAAAAAGTATATTAAGAGTCTTTTGACTTTTTAATTCTGTCCTAATGCTCTTAATAATTGTGTCACTAGAGACAAAAAAACTGTTCTATTGTCATTTTACATCGTGTTTTCCACAACTTAGATTTTACCAAACATATAATATACCACATAAAATTACATTTATATTCATCAATATTACAATCAAAAATGCCATAATAGATGCATTTAATATTTACATCAAAATTTAAACCAATATCCTTTACTTTCTGCCACACTTCTTTAGACCTATAACATTCTAATAAAAAGTGTTCCAGAGATTCTTCCTCTTGACATAAGGGCATTGGACACTTTATGGTTTTAATAAAACAACTCCATTTTACTAAAAGTCTGACTGGTAACCTCCTTACTGCAATTAACCAGGTTGTATCTCTAATAGTCTCAGATATATTTTTGCTAAGTATATTTTTAGACATATTTTATTTTCCTCTTTATTTAGTTCTCTAAACTCAAAATTCTGTACATAAATTTGATCACTCACTATTTTATATATGCTTTTATTTGAAGAATTTATCCAATTCATGTTCAAATCATTGTATTTATGTATAAAATCTGAAAAGATTAATTTATAATATGGAATAGATCCTCTAGCTTTACCTTTTTTAGATTTCCAATTTGTCAAATCTCCTATCCACTCTACTTGTCGTTGAATTCCATTTTGAATAATTTTGCAAAAGGAAATTTTTGTTTTTATAGAGAAATCAATAGCACCTAAGCCTCCTAAATCACGTCTTTTGTAAAGCAGTTGTCTTTTAGTAACTTCTCTAGTTGTATTCCATATAAAATTAACACATATTTTATTAATATTTTTTAACCATATATCAGGTGGTGGGAAAATACATGCTAAAAACAGAATCTTTGATAGAATAAAAGTTTTAGTAATATCTATTCTAGTCTTATAATTTAATTTTTTATCTTTCCATTTCGGAAATTTAGTTTAGGAGTTGGTGTGTTCTCCCCGTGTCCGCGTGGGTTTCCTCCGGGTGCTCCGGTTTCCTCCCACAGTCCAAAAAAAACACACGTTGGTAGGTGGATTGGCGACTCGAAAGTGTCCGTGAGTGAATGTGTCTATGTTGCCCTGTGAAGGACTGGCGTCCCCTCCAGGGTGTATTCCCGCCTTGCGCCCAATGATTCCAGGTAGGCTCTGGACCCCCCGTGACCCTAAATTGGATAAGCGGTTACAGATAATGGATGGATCTTTCCATTTCTCGACCTCTTCTTGAACTTTTTCTGTTTTCTGAGACCAGTTTGCATCTACACAACCTGTGTTATCTATATAAATTCCTAAAAGTTTTATTTTTTGGAATTCAGGAATGTTGATTTTGAATTTATTATTTGGATCTCCTATCCAGACACTTTCTGATTTATTTACATTTAATTGTGCCCCCGAAACTTGTTCATACATTTTTTAAATGATCGTAAATAATGTCTAACTCTGATTGAGATTTAATAAATCCGTTATATCATCAGCATATGCAGTAATTAGTATTCTTTTATCTCCTAATTTAACACCCTGAAGCCTCTGGTCTGTTTGAATTTTCATTATTAATGGACTTATAGCCAAAACATAGTGCTGCACTAAGTGGACAACCTTGTTTAACACCTCTATATATTTTAAACTGTTCCGTTAAATGTCCATTTACATTAATCTGTATTTTAGACACAACATATAGACACATAATCATTCTAATAAAAGTTAATGGAAATTTATACATTTTTAACACTTCCCATAAATATTCTCTGGAGATATAGTCATTGGTTTTAGTAAAAACTAGCTCTCTTAAAATACCTAAATTATCCCACATCAATCTTCCTTTAATAGCACAGGTCTGTTCTTTGGTGATAATTCCATCAAGAACATTCTGCAACCTATTCATAATGATTTTTGCATAAATTTTATAGTCAATATTCATTAAAGTAAGACGTCTCCAATTATTGATATAATTTTTATCACCTTTTTATATAATAGTGACACCACACTTTCATAAAAGTGTCGTACATAAATCCTTGTTCCACACCTTCGTTAAATACTCTAGTTAATAATTGGGAAATATCATACATACATTTTTTGTAAAATTCAGCAGGTAACCCATCTTTTCCAGGAGACTTTTTTAAATTGAATTGTTTTATTGCTGTGATGACTTCATTTTCTATTATTCTGTCCGCTAAAAAATCATACTCATTATTATATTCAAAATTTAAGTATTTTCTAAAATATTTATTATCTATTTTAATTTCTTTATACATCTCTTGACATAATATTTGAATAGATTTTGTAATCTCGTCAGGCTGATTAACAATTTTACCTTTTTCTGAATAGATTGATCCAATATAAGAGCTTTGTTTCCTTTTTGTGTATAAAGACATAATTTTAGCTTTATTATGAATTTGGCATTCATAGATTTGTGTAGATTTGAATATAGGTCATTATTCATTGAATCTATTTGTTCCCTCAATTTTGACATAGTATTTTCACCTTCATCACTTCTCTTTGTGCACTTTAATTTAATATATTGCATCATTGTTAAATTATATTTTTCATTTTTTTCCTTATTGTACGCCCGGCATTTTCCTTTAAAAAAGTCTCTTATCTGTATTTTTAGAACATCCCACAGTTCTAGATCATTTTTAGTAAAACTTTTTAAGATTTTATTCTATCAAGCTCTCCTTTTAAATCTAATAATACTGCAGGAATTTCTAAAACTTGTGTATTTAATTTCCAATAATTTTTTTAGTTTCACCCTTTACATTTAAATTACAGATTACAGCTAAATGATCAGAATCAATAATCATTTTTGTTTTATAAGAAGAATACACGGCCTGCCATAAGTTCATTGCACTCAGTTTTAAAGATAAATAATTTAAAAATACAAATTTTAACAAAGCAAAGAGGTTTATGTTTGACAGTGATGTCATGTTCTTTTTTGTTTTGGCAGTTTTTCTGGGACACTTATATTGTTAATATCGATATTAGAATGAAATCTTATCAACCAAAATTAAGAAATAAATTGTAATATTAATTTTGGCCATATCGTCAAGCCCTATGGAGCTGTCTAAGACACAAAAAAGCTGTTTTATTTTAGTTGTGTTCTCAGTTAGAAAAGAAATGTTCAACGTTCTTTTTTCACACCTTTTTCATCATAAACTTTATTGATAGCTCAGTCCCTCCTCAAACTGGGTAGCCCTCCAATCCTGGCTCTGTTAAACAATCTTAATCTCCTCAAACTCATTTTGTTTGTTCGTTTGCCCACTTTGTGCTCACTTCCTCTCTTTCTTACTATTTTACACTGCTTGTTATGCCACAAACAGGGCCCCCTGCTCATGCTCCGTAACCTTGAAAAAATTATTTGTAGAATTTGTTTTGGATTTTGGTGAAGAACTCCTAGATATTTTGCATGCTGGATATGTGGGACGCTTAATTATCATGGTTACACTAAACTCTTACCACATTCGGTGTTGTTAAGTCCTGCCTCCACAATGGCAGTGGGCTGATGGGTGTTCTGGTAATAAAGCAGTATCTCCACATCTCTGTCAAACTTGTGGCCTGGAGAGAGGCTCACCTGTATTCAGACAGTTAGAGGACTTATTCATCAAGAGTGTTAGAATAGGAAAACACTGGAGACCAACAGAGGCCATCCTCATATATTTTATTTTCCTCATCCTACCCCCATTAATATACATACAGCAAACGACCACACACCTCTGCCTCAGTGTGATCTGTGGTGAGGTAAATCAACTGCTCCAGGGAGCAGTTGGACTCCACTTTAGAAACAGAGAGGGAGGAGATGATGTGGACACGAAGTGACAACGTATATGGCACTAAACTTGCAGTAACAACTGTGACCTCAGTCAAAGGACTCAGATCTGGAAAAAAAAGATACAGACCCAAATAAAACACATTAAATATCATAACTCAAAGAGGACTAGAACAGGACTGGAAAAGGTCAGAGGAAATTATAAACAGATCATAAACTCTGTTGTAGGTCAAAAATGTGTGTTAGTAATAAATATTTATGGCTTGCCCATGTCACTGGGTTTGTATCGAGGGTTGAGTACAGCTGGCAGACAGAAGCGCAAGCCATGATCCGCCTCCACGGTCAGCTCAATGACGTAGATGAGGGTCACAGTGGCGCTCTCATTTGGAGGAAGGCTGCCCACAGCAAGACAGAAAACATCTGCACTTTCATCACTTTCCTCCAGTAGAAATGCCTGCTGCCCTGAACTTATCGCATTCTCATACTTCTCCTCAGCCTGAACAAGAGCGGGAACAATGCATTACGATTGGACTATAGAAAGAAATATTAGGGATGCATGAGGGTATCAGAATCATACTGGTGTCTGATGATGTCTATGATGTTGTAATTTCACTACAGCCAATGTTTACTAATTTTTATTGTATCCTGTAAATATCTGGACTGTCAGATTTACCTCCTGCTTGGAATGAACCTTGGCCACCACCTCCTGTCCGCTGATATTGGCACTGAAGTGACAGACAGCTGCTTCTGCAGGTAACGGGAACACGAATGTGGCTTCCACTGGAGACTCCTCCTCATTTACGTACTGCAGGGTGGATGTGACCGTGGCAACAAAGCCCTTCACCTGCACATCCACCTCCACACTCTTTAGAGGAACTTGGGTTAGAGGGAAACATTGAACACTTCCGTTTTCAAAACATATTTCACACAGCTGGAAAGTATCAGACCATAACCTTCCTTTCAACCACTACCACCTACGTGAGGAATGGACGTCTAGAGGTCAAGTCACAGTGATCTACTTTACAGGAGCATTTCTTTACAAACTTGACTCTGACTGAACTCGTGAGACAATTTAACATACAGCTGAGCTTTTACTTTTCTAGTAGTTCATCTTACCCTCTATAATTTTTCAGCCATCATTCATTAGTGGAAAATAAATCTAAACCTCCGCTGACCCAATTTTGCTTGGGAGGTGAAACTTACTCGAATGTTGCTGGTATAGATCGGCTAAAGTACAGCTGGCTCATACCGAAATACAGACACTTGGAGAAAGGCGTGTTCAAGAAGATAAATCCATATGATGAACTTAGATAGTTGTTAAAATCCTGCATATTTTCAAGTAATTTTTACAAGATATGTGTTAAAATATTGACCATCAAAGAAAAAAAATCAAAAAGCTGTTACCTTGAGTACATCCCTTTGTTATCAGGCCGCAGCTGTCCATGTTTATTTTAGCCTGTTGAGTAAGAAAGCTGGTTGTGTGTATCTGCAAGAAAGGTGTGGATGGACATGAATGGCTTGACATGAAGTAATAACATTCTTTGTGTCCACTGTCAGAAAAACTGTTACTGAGGCGTTCCCTTTTGCAGTCTCTGTGGTGGTATCCTCAAGGGCACATATTCTGTACCTATAAGGGGTATTTAGAGAACGTAACTGTACCTTATTGTATTGTAGTTGTAGATTTTAAAGTTGCGTTGATTTCATACGCTCCATTTCATTTCCAGGACCTATATTATATTTTCATTTTAAACATAGTTCTATAATGAAAACTCATGGAGAAGAGAATATAATGAACCCACAACTTGACTTTAAAACCATTGTTGTACATTTAAAGGTACTGCTTTTACCTTTAGTGACAGTAATGTACCTGAACTGTACCTTTTTCCTGAAAGTATAAAGGTCCTTATAGATAAGTTACTTAATTGTGGGCTTGGTGACAAAGCAGAACATTTTAATTCAATCTCAAACCAATGCCATTTGCTGGGATTTAAAAAGTAGCATCATAAGAATATTTCATATATTGCTTCAGTGTGTAGGATATGATTCATCCATGTCAGGTGCTTACACACAATCATTGGGCACAAGTCAGGGAACATATAAATATTCACTCTGGGAAAATGGCACTTACACAGCAGGATAACATTTTTTTACAGTGTCTAGTCTGCTACAACAATCACTTCTGGCTACTCAGAACAGTTCCAAGACTTTAGGATGAAAAATTCCGAGATCCGAGGTGTACCAAAGATTCTGTACTAAAACAATTATAAACGTTAACTCTCCAGAAAAGAGTTATGGACTGTCCTCTGTTAGCCTCAAAGCAATGTCCCAACATCTAATCTATAGTCTTCCCAGGAGAGATAATTCCCTATAAATACCATCAATATGTGGAGGTCTGTTGGCAGGTAAGAATATCCTAAACTGTAAACCATAATTTTTTTTTTAAAGCTAAGCATGCATTGTCTAAATGTTTCAGACTAACAAGTTGCATTGAGCATAAGATTTTACACTTATGTTAGTGTTAAAGACCATTAATTTTTAGGAGGCATACATGTATGTGATGTAGCTCTATGAACTGACCAGTAATAAGTAACAACATGGCATGATTTTAGTTTGTTACCCAGAAAAAGTGAAATTGATTTATTCCGCTATCTATATGTTGTTTGCCAAGTACACGATTGTGTTTAATAGATGATATATAATATAATAGATGCAGTAGAGGAGGAACTTTATTCATTGAGAGGTGAACTTAACTGCCCATATTGTAAGAATGCTTTTAAAGCATCTCATGACAATCTTGTCACAAGGCACCTAAAGTATGCAGTATATTTTGAGTACAATGGCATTAGTAAGTATATTTGTTTTGTTTTTTTGTAAATGTCATCGTATTGCAGATGTTTCTTTGTTTTTTAATTTTATTTAATGACAGCAAATGAAATATACACATTTTTCTCATTCAGCTAAAATACATTGTCACTTGTCTTTATAGTTAAATTCACAATTCCTTGCTTCTGTGCTAATGGCAAAGAGGAAAAAATGAGTCACTGGCATTGCCCTAAGTGCCGTCATCTCTTGGGTCGCACACCAGATTTTAAAAAAACATCTCAGTAATCACGGTTTGTGTAACTTTGAATTTCAATGTATTGTTTTTCTTGGAATGTATTTATTGTATTTTCTTGATGAATTTCAATTTCTTTTGCAGGTTTTAACGTTAGAGGAAAAACCTCCAGGCACACTTGCAAGTAAACACCTATCTTGAAAGTTATTTAATTATCATTTGTGGCACAGTCTTTTTTGTCTCTTAATATCATGTTCCTTTCTGTCTCTGCTATTTGCAAACTGTCTATACAAATGTAGAAGAGCCCACCCCAGAAACAGATAGACCATCAGCAGAGAGGAAGAGTAGAACAATTTCAAGTCTGGAGTGCTCTGTTTGCCACATGACCTTCAGTAACAGGTCAAATTTTGAAGCGTCATGAAGCTCAGCAACATGTCAAGGAGAGCCAGCCAGGAGAGCTATGCCAATCTGCATAGATGACAAAAGAGGGATTTTTGTCACCCCCAAAGTAACCTATTGACCTAGGGTTGCTACTCATATTTGCAAGTCCATTCTGTCTCAGTCCTTGGCATGTGAAGTACCATTATGCAGAGGCTATATGAGAATAGGGATGGAAAGTGGTAACCCAGGATTAGAATGCCAGCATCTTCAGAGAACAAATCATGCTATTCCCTATTCAAAATCACCAGGCCTAAGGCTGGATTCCTTACATTCAATGGTAGAGACAGGCCTCATCTCTACTTCTCGAAAAGACGAATGCATTGATTTGAACTCCAAAAGTCTGTCTGCAGGTGTTGATAGTGTTTTTCCCATTTTTTGGGGAGAACATAATCTCTCGAACAGATACGTGTACTTTTCCATTTTTACTGGGATAAAAAACAACTGGTGTCAGTTTGAGAGAACAAGAGTGACATTTGACAGCCAGTTAGGCCAGTGGCACTGCCGGTGCTGAAACAAAATGAAAAAATGTGTCCATAGATACATGTCCATGTGGTGGATTTTTCAAGAGAGACCCAATCTACCTCATGCTCAGACAGAGTGCTGAAGACATAGATGATATTGAGGAGAACGTAAAAGAGTCAGGTGACACCATAAGATATTTGTCACAGAGGACTTCAGCAGATATATGTGAAATGACAGAATATATTTGGAAACAATATTAAAGCACAGCTTAATATTGAACGCTCAAAAACAGACCAGTAAGTCCCACAGTCCTTCGAGCCTCTTGAGACAAACTGTCCTTGTCCATCTCCCCCAGATTTGGGAGTGAAGACTCTGGTCACAAATCATGGGACAGTGTATGGGATATCCACATTGACCAAAGGTTAATTTTTGCTAGTTTAATTTTGTAGTCAGCAACTGCCTCTTATATTTTTAGTTGTTTTCTTACTTTCTTTTTATACTCACAATCCTCAAATTTTCCTTTTTGGCATTTCCCCAGATGTGCCAGTGTACATAAAAGAGTGCCCTGTTTGCAGGCGCCCAGTGACATTCCAAGAGTATCAGTCTGGAATTCACAATTATAACAATTCTGACCATTCCCCTCTGTTCTCTGCTGACAACAGGACTATCAGTGAGTGAATAAAATTTGTCATATTATAAACAATTATTTTAACCTTCACACATTGTTACATATTATTAACAAATATGACTGTACAGTAGAGTATTATAGTAAAGTGATATCAGCCACATTGTTCATGCGTATCCATGAGTAACAAGTTCTGTACTGAACTTTCTCTTTTTTTATATATACACAGAATCACATTGCGGTAGGGTGATTTCAATTCCTTCCTTTCAATGTTATACGAAGGGCATTTTACCATTTCTCTGTGATGAGGTACTGTTCTTACAGTTATTCTTGCAACAGATGTGGCCACAGCCCACCAATGTTGATTGCTGATGCAAATTGGAAAATAGTTTTTATCTGGTAAGAAACTTATAATTCCTCTCAAATTGCTGTTCTTTATCTGTTCTTTGGGGACTCAAACATTATATTTGATGTAACACAACTACTCAAACAGCTCATAAAAGGCCTGTGAAATGTATTTTTTTTAGCAAGTCAACGAATATGTGGACTTCCTAGGATCCATGATAATTTATGTTCAACAATAATTTGACCAAGTCCACCTGTTTAGACGGCCAAATTTGGATAATACCAGCCCTGAGGACACTCAAGTTAATGTGAGGACTAGATGGGAGATGCTTGAAAAGCGGATTGTAGCATCTGGGTTTTGTGATGGTAAGAGGAATTGTAATACGTTATCAGTCACTGATGTTTATAAATTAATATTACTGAATATTGAACTATTAATGTATGTCTGCTATTTTTATTTTTCCAGGTACCACAGTGGTCAATCCCTTTAAAACTACACTGACATACTCTTCATTTACTCCATGGTTGGGTCTGGACAACAGACTAAATGATGTTGTACCAAAGACAGAAATTTTTAAAGGTCTGTTTCAGAAGGACCGAGTGTTACCTTCAAAGTGTGGACTGAATATAGATGAAGATGCCATATTGCAAGCACTGGATTCAAAAGCAGTAAGTACCAACCTAGAATGTACACAGAGTAAAGAATTTTACCTACAAACCGATTCCAAAAAAGTTGGGACACTAAACAAATTGTGAATAAAAACTGAATGCAATGATGTGGAGATGGCAAATGTCAATATTTTATTCGTAATAGAACATAGATGACAGATCAAAAGTTTAATCTGAGTAAATGTAACATTTTAAAGGAAAAATATATTGATTCAAAATTTCACAGCGTCAACAAATCCCAAAAATGTTGGGACAAGTAGCAATAAGTGGCTGGAAAAAGGAAATTGAGCATACAGCTGGAAGACCAATTAACACTAATTAGGTCAATTGACAACATGATTGGGTATAAAAAGAGCTTCTCAGAGTGTCAGTGTCTCTCTGAAGCCAAGATGGTAAGAGGATCACCAATTCTACCATTGTTGTGCAGAAAGATAGTGCAGCAATACCAGAATGGTGTTACCCAGCGTAAAATAGCAAAGACTTTTAAGTTATCATCATCAACCATGCAAAACATCATCAAAGATTCAGAGAATCTGGAACAATTGCTGTGTGTAAGGGTCAAGGCCGTAAAACTCTACTGGATGCTCGTGATTTCCGGGTCCTTAAATGTCACTGCATCTCAAACAGGAATACCACTGTCAAGAAAATAACAGAATGGGCTCAGGAATACTTCCAGAAAGCATTGTCAGTGAATACAATCCACCGTGCCATCCGCCGTTGCCAGCTGAAACTCTACAGTGCAAAGAGGAAGCCCTTTCTAAGCAAGCTCCACAAGCTCAGACGTTTGCACTGGGCCAGGGGTCTTTTAAAATGGAGTGTGGCAAAATGGAAGACTGTTCTGTGGTCAGACGAGTCACGATTTGAAGCTCTTTATGGAACACTGGGACGCCATGTCATCCGGACCAGAGAGGACAGGGATAACCCTAGCTGTTATAAATGCTCCGTTCAGAAGCCTGCATCACTGATGGTGATAGGGTTGCATGAGTGCTTGTGGCATGGGCAGCTTGCATGTCTGGAAAGGCCCCATTAATGCAGAGAACTATGTTCAGGTTCTAGAACAACATATGCTCTCATCTAGACATCATCTCTTTCAGGGAAGACCCTGCATTTTTCAACAAGATAATGCCAGACCACATTCTGCAGCAATCAACATCATGGCTACGTAGGAGAAGGATCCGGGGACTGAAATGGCAGCCTGCAGTCCAGATCTTTCACCTATAGAGAACATTTGGAGCATCATAAAGAGGAAGGTGCGACAAAGAAGGCCCAAGACAATTGAACAGTTAGAGGCCTGTATTAGACATGAATGGGAGAGCATTCCTATTACTAAACTTGAGAAACTGGTCTCTGTCCCCAGATGTCTGAGTGTTGTAAGAAGAAGGGGGATGCCACACAGTGGTAAAAAATGGCCTTGTCCCAACTTTTTTTGGGATTTGTTGACGCCATGAAATTTTGAAACAACATATTTTTCCTTTAAAATGATACATTCTCTCAGTTTAAACTTTTGATCTGTCATCTATGTTCTATTCTGAATAAAATATTAGATGTTGGCACCTCCACATCATTGCATTCAGTTTTTATTCACAATTTGTTTAGTGTACCAACTTTTTTGGAATCCGGTTTGTACAAAGTTACTTATATCGTTTGTGATTTTTATGCTAGTCATGACATGCAAAAGTGCTGTGATTCTTAATTGAAAAATGTTAATTGAAAATGTTTTCTGCGTTTAGCACACTAGAGAGGATTTGACTAAAGCATGCAACGCTCTTGGTGTGTCAGACATCGGTAGTCGTACAGACTTGATCGGTCGAATTGAAGAGCTCCTCCTTTACAGGGACCTGTATCCTAAAATGTTTATCAAGCTTCAGAAAGCTGGTGGTAAGAGACGAATCTGTTGTCAAATATTCATGCGACTCTCAAAGTGTGATTGAACATTGTATAAACATCTTTCACAACAGTATTGCTTCAAGGAAGACTCATAAATGTATTGTCATTTCCTCATTTGATATTTGATGTGAATGAACTAAATTCTCAAAGTTGAAATCAGTACATAGTTTTTAATCTTGATTATATGCTATTTAGGTGGAGTGCTGCATGTGACCTGTATACACTCAGTAGTATATTATCAGTCAGCATTGTGGTGGCAGGAGTCAGCCCGTGACCACGGGGAAGCTCTTTTGAGTTTTACACATCCCCCCACGATTTGTGTGTGTGACATTGCTGGACGTGTTGCCAGATAGGTCAATATGGTTGGTCGCCATACACAGAAGAGAATATCCAGGCTACACTGGAGAAACGTCTTGAAGTACAATTTCCATGGGTGACAAGTGTTGGCTTCTCATCAAGTTCAGACTCTCACAATCAGGAAAAATGTTAACAGATTTTCCTCTATGCACCCTGTAAGAGGAACCAGTGCAAGATATTCATTGTATGATAGATTCCATCAAAAAATCAAAGAAGACCAGAGGAAACTCTGAGGAGCTTAAAACTGGTGCCAGATTTGGCCACTCTGGTGAACTCTTCTGCAGCAGAACAGATAAACAGGGAACTATCATCAAGCAGGTACTCCTTGTGCCAAATGAATGATGAACATTATATGTTTTGTTTGAGATTGTATTTTCATCTTCACAACGTCAATATCAACGAAAAATACGCCAAGACCTTGGAGATGCTGACCAAGCAAGCCTTGCATATAGACATCACTGGAAAATTGAGAATCGGCTCTCATGGTACTTCTTTTGGGAAGATAATTATTTACAGATATTCTGCTGAAGAATAAAATAACAATAAGCCTCGATAATAGTTTTTGGAATAAAAATATGCTTTTCTAGTGTTAAGTGTTGATCTCAGTGGTAATTGTTTAAATGATTAATTTCAGCAGAAAGGAGGCAGGTACCCTCTCTTACAGACACATATGAAGAACAGAGTCAGGCATAGTCTGATGACTGTGTATTTTCAATAGCCATGTTCCCTATTGCTCCTGAAAATCAGGTAATAAGAACTTAAACATAGCTTACAGTACACCCTTCTGTATGTTTCATTGTTTGTCATTGGCAGCATATGTAATTTTGTATTTTATTTAAATTAGGACAAGCTCTTGGAGTTGTACACTGGACGAAGGAATGACCAACAAGTTTTGATGATAACCCAGTTACAATCAAAGACCTCTGTCCACATTATCTTCTTGACACTGGAATCGCACTAAAGCCAAGACTGCCCTGGCTAACTGATGATGCAAGAGTCTTAAATATTTCTTACATTTTTTGTATTAATTAATCCCTTATTTGTTTATTGATGGTTAGTTAGTGTAAAATGGTAATCTGGCCCCTTTCATTTTTATATATTTATATTCATAATCTGCACGATAATGTTTTTACAGCTACATTATTAATCCCAAGGTGTGTGTTTTTTCTGTAACTAAAGACTGTTGCTCTCTCAACAAACACCTTTATTGTATGGCACCGGGAATGGCAAGCCAAAAGAAACATTCCAGAGAAAGAAATCACACCTCTAGAGGTATCATGCCACATTAGCATAGATTTATATACAAACCCCATTTCCAGAAAATTTGGGATGGTGTGCAAAATGTTAACAGAAAGCAGTGATGTGTTCAATAATTTATACCATACATATAGAAATTTTTTAAGGTATATGCCTATTTAGAATTTGATGCCAGTAGCACACACAAATTGGGCAGTGGCAAAAATATAGCTGTAATAGTAATAATGCAAAAGGGAAAAAAGGTTAATTGGCAACAGAGTTGTGACCTTATTGGATTTAAAAAGACAGTCTCAAAGAAGCCACGTCTTTCAGAAATAAAAATGAGGAAAGGTATACCATTCTGAAAGATTCTGTGGGCAAGTACTAAAACAAATTAAGAATAACTTTTCTCAACCTAAAATAATAAAGAACCTGGGGATTTAATCATCTATAGCACATAATATAATTGAAAGTTTCTGGGAACCTGTAAAAATCTCTGTATGTAATGGTCAAGGCCCAAAACCAGTACTGGCTCTCTGTGATCTTCTGACCCTCATGTGACACTGCATTAACACTGTGCCCAAACAGGAAAGTTAAAACACACATGCAAACTCTACTGTGGTAAAGTATTTCTGGGATCAAATTCAAAATGGGCTTAAATAAAAAATAAAAATTAAAAAAAGTTTTACATTTTTTTAATTGTAAAAAAAAAACATGAGGGCGGCACTGTGGCGCAGTCCGGGTGACTGTCTGTGAGGAGTTTGGTGTGTCCTCCCCGTGTCTGCATGGGTTTCCTCCGGGTGCTCAGATGTCCTCCCACGATCCAAAAACACACATTGGTAGGTGGATTGGCAATTCCAAAATGTCCATAGGTGTGAGTGAATGTCTGAGTGTGTGTCTCCCTGTAAAGCACTGGTGTCCCCTCCAGGTTGTGTTCCTGTCTTGCGCTCAGTTGTTCCAGGTAGGCTCCAGACCCACCACAAACCTGAACTGGATAAGCGCTCACAGACAATGAATGAATGAAAATCAAACAAAAAAGAAATATCTCAGGTTCAATATTTGAAATATTGTCCTTTTACTGTTTTCAATAATATATAGAACTTGCACAGGATTTGTATGTCATTGATTTTTTTTTTTTTTTATCATTCACATTTTAACCAACTACTGGAAATGTGTTTTGTGCAACAATGATTGAGGAACTTCACTGCTCTTTTATAGAATGCTGAAAAAGTGCTGTGGCCACGGATTGTTGGCGGAACTGTTGGTCCAGAATGGGGAAGTCACTACATTCTTTGGGTATCATAAACATTATTTTTAGCTGGTTACCTAATTTGTAAATCAGCCACTATAGGTTGTAGGTTGTAATTATTTATGTGTTGGATTCATTGTATAGGTTTTTGATATCCTTGGACAAGAGATTCGAATTTACGACTCTAGAAGCTCAGTTTACACAGTGGAAAGTGATGACATGGATATGCTAAGGTACACTGTTTATCTTGATGTGAATTGATAGATTAACTTTATTTATATAAATATAAAGATAATCTTTTACATATACATATAAAACTTATTTCAGAAACATATTCCGTCAACATAATTCACTGAATGGGTGGAAAGTGTCAAATGCACAGTCAACAAATTGACAGCGTCAATTGCGGTGTGTTTGTTTGTACGGTATGTAATTTTTAAATATGTAAGTTTGTTTCAGCATTTTTACATAATTACAAGTATTAATAACAGATCTTTTCAGGGCACATAATAAGTTCATTGAGTCTCTTGTAAATACATGCACCCTTATCGGCACCTACGTTTTCCTGTAGAGACACTGTTTTGCATATATTTTGTGTTTGCTGTCAGATATAACGTTTGTTTTGAAAAGTATACAAAGCGAGTACTGTAACAAATTATGTAATTTGTATCTGCAACAGATAGCTGAGTTGGATGCAAGGGCTGATAAAATATCTGAAGAAACTCTTCATTGTGGACAGATTTGCTATTTACGGTTGTACCATGCTTCATGTCTGGTGAAGGATTGTGTTTCTGGGGCATGATTCAGAGATTTATACGTACAGATATACTGGAATTACTTCTCACTGAGAAATAATTACTTTGATATATTCTGATGATATGATAGGTGTCGGGCGGCACGGTGGCGCCGCAGGTAGTGTCACAGTCACACAGCTCCAGGGGCCTGGAAGTTGTGGGTTCGATTCCCGCTCCGGGTGACTGTCTGTGAGGAGTTGGTGTGTTCTCCCCCTGTCCGCATGGGTTTCCTCCGGGTGCTCCGGTTTCCTCCCACAGTCCAAAAACACACGTTGCAGGTGGATTGGCGACTCGAAAGTGTCCGTAGGTGTGAATGTGAATGTGTCTGTGTTGCCCTGTGAAGGACTGGCGTCCCCTCCAGGGTGTATTCCCGCCTTGCGCCCAATGATTCCAGGTAGGCTCTGGACCCCCCGTGACCCTAAATTGGATAAGCGGTTACAGATAATGGATGGATGGATGATAGGTGTCATCTGATATTATATAGACTGACAAACTAATGTTTTTTCATAGGACTTCCCAGCACGTTTAGACCGAAAGGATGAACAGGGTGCTATATCAGATAATAATTGCATTGCCCGAGATATCTATCCTTGCATTTTCCAGAAGACAGGAAAAAGGCGAGCACACTGTATATTGTTAAAATTTGTTTGAATTTGTAGTCACTTGTATTGTATAATATTGTTGCAGTTTTTTGTTTGTATATCATTGTGATTTTCAGAACCATGCATGCCCATATTAAAACTGTGGAGTGGATCCAGTGTGATTATTGTGATGGATGGTTACACAGTGACTGTGCAAGGATTGATTTATCCACACTGGACAAAGATGCACCGTTCAGCTGTGGATGCCATCTCCCAGTGCCTTACCCATATGAATGGTAAATCCACATATCCTGATTCCTCATGTAAATGGGAGATGCCATATAACTGACAGAAAAATGACAGATAATTCAACTCTATAATTTTATTTGTAGTACACATGAAGCATTGCGGAATGGCCTGGTTGCAGACTTGATTGAGGATGAAGAAATTCTGGTAGGAGAAGTGATGTTTTATTTCATTTAACGTTTCAGTGTTTAAAATTATAAATAAAAGATGTCTATGATGATCAGTGAATTTCTAGATATAAATTTCTACAGAAACTCAGGGACAACCTTCTATCTGGGACCTTGAAATCACATCGACTGTTCCTTCACAACAATCCTACATTTAACCTCAAAGTGAAAGCTTTGATTGAACGTTGTTTCTGTGTTTTTGATGAAAAACAGGTAGTGTAATTTTATTCTTGGTTGGCTATTAAAATATTACTACATCTAATTTGACTGTATCTAATCTAAACATATTGCAAGCTTTGAATATGTACACTGACTTTTAGGAAGAACTTAAGAATGGCTAATCCACTACACTGCAATGCACTTAATTTTGTAAACTCTTGTCAGAATGTAATTCTTTGTTTTATCTGCAAATTCTCTCTCTCTCTCTTTCTCTCTCATATATTTCCAAATTTATCTTACAGACTACAGCTATTATCGAGAAGTCATTTGCAGTTTTAAAACTTGATAAGAGTGAACTGACAAATGTTTCTTTCGTGCTTAACGTCATCACACCAGAGGTAATGTTATGGAATCAGTTGCAACTAAGTTAGTTTCTTAGTTATTCAGTTCTCACTTATTTGCACTTATACATTTCCCACTACAAGGTCACTATCCTACTCTTAAAAAAGCTGGAGGGGTTCCACCGATATCAGGCAGAAATGACCTTTGCTCGTGATTGGGACCTCTCCAAGGACTTGGATGAATAAACTGAAAGCATGAAAGTAAGGACAGGATGCCTGTGATTTGGTTATTTGTTGATTTTGTTGTGCCACTTAATCATGCTGTAATCTCATCCCTCTTTTTGTCCCTCCCTACCAATCTGTTAAGGCTTTATTTATAAGGCTTATTATTGTGAATTGGGAAATATTGGCTTCTTTATGTTTCATTCATTCATTATCTGTAACCCTTATCCAGTTCAGGGTCGCAGTGGGTTCAGAGCCTACCTAGAATCATTGGGTGCAAAGCGGGAATTCACCCTAGAGGGGGCGCCAGTTCTTCACAAGGCAACACACACACAGTCACACATTCACTGACACACTCACACCTACGGACACCTTTGAGTCACCAGGCCACCTACCAACGTGTGTTTTTGGACTGTGGGAGGAAACCTGAGCACCCGGAGGAAACCCATGCGGACAGGGGGAGAACACACCACACTCCTCACAGACAGTCACTTGGAAGAAACCCACGCAGACAAAGGGAAAACACACCACACTCCTCACAGACAGTCACCCGGAGGAAACCCAAGCAGAAACAGAGAACACACCACACTCCTCACAGACAGTCACCTGGAGCAGAACACGAACCCACAACCTCCAGGACCCTGGAGCTGTGTGACTGTGACACTACCTGCTGCACCACCGTGCCGCCCTGCAAGGCACATTGTATATTATAATTGTTAAAAGAGTAATGTGGATATTTAAATTTGTTAATAAATTTGTTTGAATACTACTCTTGTTGTCCAATCCTTGACTATTCAAATAAAGACTAAGTCCTTTAGTTAAAATTTCTGTATTTAAGAATATTTATACATTTTTTTAAGCTGTGTAATTGATTTGAATACTGTGACCCTTATTGCTGTTGTATCCATTTTCAGTATTTGTAAAAGTAATCAATGATTTACTGTTGAATAGGAAACCACACAATGTGAGTCAGCAGTTTTAGAAATTTGTGTCTTCCATGTACGAACATAAACAGTTTACACAGAACTAATTCCTATTTTGAATAATTTTATTTTATTTTTTTTTTTACATAATTTGAACAACATTAGGCGGCACGGTGGCGCAGCAGGTAGTGTCGCAGTCACACAACTCCAAGGGCCTGGAGGTTGTGGGTTCGATTCCCGGTCCGGGTGACTGTCTGAGGAGTTGGTGTGTTCTCCCCGTGTCCGCGTGGGTTTCCTCCGGGTGCTCCGGTTTCCTCCCACAGTCCAAAAACACACGTTGGTAGGTGGATTGGCGACTCAAAAAGTGTCCGTAGGAGTGAATGTGTGTGTGTGTCTGTTTCCCTGTGAAGGACTGGCGCCCCCTCCAGGGTGTATTCCTGCCTTGTGCCCAATGATTCCAGGTAGGCTCTGGAACCACCGTGACCCTGAACTGGATAAGCGATTACAGATAATGAATGAATGAATGAATAACATTAACATGATGTCTTGTTTAAATTGTGGTAAGATAATTTGATAGTATAGTAATTGTAGAGGAGAAGAAGATAATAGATAAATAGATTCACTGCATTTTATTCTTCCATGGTTGTGAAAACAAGTAATTAACAAATTGGGACAGTAAACACCACTTTATCAAGTTACTAGCCATTTGCAGTTACACCACAACTAACTGGATTATAAAATGCTTTGAAAACTACTGGTGAGAAGGATGCATTTGACAGGCAGCTCCCAGTGTCTGAACGGTGGCTGCTCTCATTGAGTGGCTGCAAAAACCTATCGACTTGCAGCCGCAACTGATTGACTGTCGGCTGCCAATGGCTGACTAGGGGCTGCCACTGATCGACTGGCGGCTGCAAATGATTGACTGGTAGCTGCCAATGGTTGACTGGCGGCTACAACTGATCAACTGGCAGCTACAACTGATCGACTGGCGGCTGCCATTGACAGGTACTTCCTGCTGCCAGCTGCCAATAAGAGATTAAACCCTTACAGTCCTGTGGCCAAGAACGGCCTACTACTGCTGAAAAAGAAATTTGACTGACCCACAAAAGGTCCAATCACAACTCAGCTTATTTTGGCATGATGTGTGAAGGCAGTCTTTCGCTTTAAAGGAGTGCCAGAGTCAGTACAAAATGATACACGGAAGTGTGTATACGCAGAGCCAATGAGAATCGTGACAGTGAGGCCAGTTTATCACACTGAAAGTATCAGATGCTCCATCAACTGCTGAACGTAATGTCTGTGTCTGTCAACATATTATCCCAGACTTCTTTAACCTTCCTTCTGTGTTAGCTTTCTGTTAACATCTCTTATGTTAATGGGTCGGTTTTGAAGTCAGCCATAAGATCCCCTGAAAACAATTAATAATCAACCAATTTGTTTCGTTCCTCTTGTTTACCTTGTTAGGTTCCTTATCCATGAAAGGATTGGTTTTAATTTTTCATTGTTGCAGACTGTAAACTGGAGATTTACACTCTACAAAACACAAACTCTAAACTGACTGGGCCTTACATGTCCGGACATGTCTGTCTTTCCTTGTTTTGTGAAACAGACAAATATAGAAGCCCCTAACTGAAGCTCGAGTGGTTGTAGGAGGAGCCAGCTGTAGTTTTCAATACACCAAATTTCATGTGATCATCAGCAAATGATACAGCCGAATGAAACCTATCTTTATACCTTAAAGTAACTCTAGGTACCTCCTGAACATGCCCAACAAAGACACTTGAACCAAGCAGGGATATTATCCTCAAACAAATTTCTCTCTCAAATCAAAAAAATCAATCTGGTTTGGGGAATTACAGATGCTAATTAAGCATCACACTTGACTTCCGGGTTGCGAGAGATACGCTGGCGCGTTTGGCTGCCGCTTCTCTCCCGGTGACAAAGTTTGTAATAGTTTTAAAGTTTGTATTCGGTTTTTCTGCCCGCTGTGTGCAAAAGTGCTGTGGAACCCAACACACTGTATCAAACTTTGTACTGGATTTATTGTAATATGAGCCTTGGATTTCTCCTTGTGGCTCTGAGCTCTCTTGGAGCTCTCATAAACACAATCAATGATAATAAAAGAACCCAATCTCCCAATACTCTTAATCTTTACCCTCACTTGTTTCGATGCTTGAGAAAGGTGTGGCCAGAAAACAGCAACCACACAGACTGCTTCACTCCGTAGAGCAAAAGAAAAGAAACAAAAAAGAGTAGCGCTACGGTACCTCAAATCCACAGGGTATCTCACTCCTTTCTTGGTCCTTCTTGCTCTCAAGCTCGCTCTCTCTCTCTCTCTCTCTCACTCTCACTCTCTCTCTCTCTCTCTCTCTCGCTCTCCGACACTCACGGGTGGCGTTGCGTTCTTTCGCCAAACCCAATCAAGCTCTCAGGTATAGTCCCGCCGACTAATCCCGCCCCCTTTCGGCACCGTAGTAGTCTCTCTCGTTAGCAAACGTTCTCCGTCGCCACGCAGTAGTCTCTCTAAATATAAAAGTGCTTTAACTCGTCTGACTTCTACAGACAAACAGTCTCTCAAGCAACAAACTCTGTTCATTCACTCCGAGCTCACTAAGTCTCACACTGAAAGCTAGGGTATTTACTCAAAAGTACACTGCAATGCTGTTACTACGAGACTTACAAGTTGTTCAACAGACACTTTCTGCAAATATTAAGACCATTTTACTCCAAAAACCTTGAAATAAAACCACTGACCTACAGCCGTGCTTCTGTCGTCTGTTCTTTCCTCGGGTCTCTTTTTTTCTTTTTTTTTTCTTTTCCCGTGCGCGTTCCCGTTTTCTTTCCCACCGTTCTCTAGGAGCTAATCACAAGAGTATGGCGTTATTTTTGTGCCACAATATATTTCGAACGTGCAAGAAGGTTTCTGCGCGCGCGCGCGGATATTTTTGAGGGAACAAGGCTTCTGCGCGCGCGATGTCTTTGACCTGCGCGCTCGCTCCACACTTACAGCCATTACAAAGTGCCTCAGATTCAGCCAATTAGAAACGTCAAATGACAAAGGTAATTTCTGATTGGATGGCTTGACCGCCAAGTGGGAAGGACATACAGGCCGGAGACCAGTAAATATCTTTCTAAAGGAATCTTAATACTGCAGTTCAAACTGTTCATGTAGAGAGAGGAAGGCAGGTTTAAATCAACCTACCTGAGCAACCCTCCTGAGTTTTACACACACACACACACACAAAACAACACTGAACAAATAGGTTTTAACTCTGGAAAGCTCTATTGAGTTTATCAGAAAAAGACCAAAAAATAAAAAATACAGAAAGATTTCACAGACCAGGTGGGTTCAGTTCACCCTCCTTTCATTCCCCTGTATGTAATTAAGGCTACATACATTGCCAATATTTACGGCAAAAAAATGAAACACTATTTTGCTATACATAAATTTTGAACCACAGTTAAATCAAATACACACTAAAATATGCAGGTGTACGTTACTACATTACAGAATTATAGCCAACAGACTTGTAAATAGCAAACCGCAAGCTAACTTTATTGCAGTATTAAGCTTCCTTTAGGAAGTTATTTAGATTTAAGCATTACACAATCAGCTAGCCCTGCATGTTGGTAACTACCGATCTAGATAGCATTTACAGTACTTTCTTTTACTAATAAAGTAGTTTCTACAGTCAGTGTGTTTCTACACTAAGTGTGTAGCGAGCGCGCAGGCCAGAGACATCGCGCGTGCAGAAACCTTCTTGCTCGCTCAAAAATATCCGCGCGCGCAGAAACCTTCTTGCGCGCTCGAAATAACCGCGCGGGATTAAATAGAAGTTTCTGAAAAAGTCAAAAAATCTTGATGCAATAAACAAATTTATGGAGTACTTGTATGCATTTAAACCCTAAAAACGGGTCGCTCAAGATATCCCTGGTTAATAGGGGAAAATGTAAGGACAGTGTTGACAAAGTCTTGAGAGATTTATATTGTTGTTTGAACAGTGACTTCTCTATTGCTCATAGTGGGTTAAACAACGGTAAAATCCTGGTGCAACTCTAAACAAAAACACACCTGATCCAGGTGACAAAGGCTCTCAGAGGCGTTTGTATATTAGCGCTGGATCAGAGATCTCCAGGGTGGTAGATCTCCAGGACCAGGATTGAGCAGCCCTGGTAACCGCTTCTCCAATTCAGGGTTGTGGTGTGTCCGGAGCCTATCTGGAATCACTGGGCGCAAGGCAGGAACACACCCTGGAGGGGGCGCCAGTCCTTCTACTCTGCATATGTTAAAAATTAAATAGTTGTATTCTGGCCCAAATAAATTTGCTGGTCCCGTGGTGGTGTGAGAGCGGGGAGTTTGTGGGGATTAGTAGGGGGTTGAGATCTCAATGCAGCACTCTTGAAATTAGTTTTTTGCAGGTGGGGTGCTTCACTCGCTCACTCACACCTGTGGACAGTTTCACACACTCACCCAGTCACTCTCAGCTGTGTGAATCTGTCCTCTGTGATTCCAGGGAGGTTCTGGACCCACGACCAACAATGAACAGGGTTTGCGGAAAATGAATGAATTAATGTTTATTTTTATTGAATCAAACATACATATAAATATTTTGCTATATTCCACTTCTGTGGTTATTATTATTATAATTATTTTATTTTTTTTAAATAATTCTCACAGTGTATCTGAATACAAATGGGCGCAATAAGTAGGCTGAGTTTCTACCAATAATTTCATGCATCAGCCAATCAAAAGTCTGAATTTCCTGTCTATCTATTTTTTTGCATTATCCAGTGGTTTGAGCACCTTAGCGGCTCTGTACTGACCGTTTAGGGGTTTAATGTTGTAGTGTTGGAGTTATTTGCAGTGTTGTGTTTTCCCCTTAAGTATGACTCTTAAGGCTTCATTTCTTCTTCTGAGCTGAGGGATTTACTTAAGGGTGTTACACAGAATCCCTTAAAAGATGTCCTTACGTAAGGAAATGTGTTATTCTATTGTTTCCATGGAAACAGTTGTTTACATGCACTCACTCTGATGCCTGTTATCGCCACTGTTGTACCAGCTGACAAACTTCAGCAGACGGGCGAGGGCGTTTGAAACTCGGTGAACGATGTGACACACTGTTGACTAATGAACATAAACTACCTACTGACTGGAAGGATCCCGTAGCATAAAATCAGAAAACAATCATTAACTGGGGGAGGATGCCGGACAGACCTGGCAGGCCCAAACATGTGCTGAGGGTTTGCTGGGAACGTTTGGCAGAGGAACCTGTCAGAAAGATCTTCAACTCCCACATCCGGCAGAGCTTCGACTGCATCCCGGGGGAGGCTGGAGACATTGAGTCCGAGTGTATCACTCGTCTATCACTGGGGCTGAAGTGGCCAAGGTGGTAGGGAAACTCCTTGGCGGTAGGGCCCCGGGGGTGGATGAGGTTCACCCCGGGTTCCTCAAGGCTCTGGATGTTGTGGGGCTGTCCTGGTTGACACGTCTTTGCAACATCGCGTGGACATCGGGGGCAGTGCCTCTGGACTGGCAGACTGGGGTGGTGGTTCCCCTTTTCAAAAAGGGGGATCGGAGGGTGTGTTCCAACTATAGGGGGATCACACTCCTCAGCCTCCCTGGTAAGGTCTATGCGGGGGTACTGGAGAGTCCGACTGATAGTTGAACCTCGGATCCAGGAGGAACAATGCGGATTCCAATGCGGACCAGCTCTTTACCCTCGCTAGGATCCTGGAGGGTGCATGGGAGTTTGCTCAACCAGTCTACGTGTGTTTTGTGAATCTGGAGAAGGCATTCGACCGTGTCCCTCGGGGTATTCTGTGGGGGGTGCTCAGGGAGTATGGGGTACTAGGCTCTTTGTTACGAGCTATCCAGTCCCTGTACAAACAGAGCAGGAGTCTGGTTCGTATGGCTGGCAGTACAGTCGGAGTTGGACTCCATCAGGGCTGCCCGTTGTCACCGGTTCTGTTCACAATTTTTATGGACAGAATTTCTCGGCGTAGCCAAGTGGCGGAGGGTGTCCGGTTTGGTGATCTCAGGATTCCATGTCTGCTTTTTGCTGATGATGTGGTCTTGTTGGCTTCATCGAGCCGGGACCTCCAGTTTGCAGCCGAGTGTGAAGCGGTAGGGATGAGGATCAGTACCTCCAAGTCCGAGTCCATGGTACTCAGTCGGAAAAGGGTGGAGTGCTCTCTCCAGGTTGGAAGTGAGATCCTGCCTCAAGTGGAGGAGTTTAAATACCTCGGGGTCTTGTTCACGAGTGAGGGAAAAATGGAGCGTGAGATTGACAGGCGGATCGGTGCAGCGTCAGCAGTAATGCGGGCTCTGTACCGGTCCGTTGTGGATGAAGAAAGAGCTGAGCAGAAAAGCAAAGCTCTCGATTTACCGTTCAATCTACGTCCCAACCCTCACCTATGGTCACGAGCTTTGGGTAGTGACCGAAAGAACGAGATCGTGGGTACAAGCGGCTGAAATGAGTTTTCTCCGCAGGATGTCTGGACTCTCCCTTAGAGACAGGGTTAGGAGCTCGGACATCCGGGAGAGACTCGGAGTGGAGCCGCTGCTCCTCCACGTCGAGAGGAGCCAGTTGAGGTGGTTCTGGTTCGGATGCCTCCTGGACGCCTTCCTGGAGAGGTGTTCCTGGCATGTCCAACGGGGAGGAGGCCCTGGGGCACACCAAGAACACGCTGGAGAGACTATATGTCTCGACTAGCCTGGGAACGCCTCGGTCTACCCCCAGAGGAGCTAGAGTCGGTGGCTGGGGAGAGGGAGGTCTGGGTTTCTTTGCTTCGACTTCTTCCCCCGCGACCCGGACCCGGATAAGCGGTGGATTATGGATGGATGGATGGATGAAATAACTGCAATAAATAATATATGTAATAATAATGTATTAATAATTAATTAATTAATGTGTGTAATTACACTTTTTAAGTAAGTAAGTTTTTATATTACTAAATACTTTTCCGTTCCTTTGCTGCTGCGTATCCTCACTGTAAATAAAGGACTTATAAAGGATTATCTTATGTTACATTGCTTTATATGGAAGCAAATCTGTTTCATTAGACTTTGAAATATTACCACCTTTGAATTTGTAGCACTGATTCTTTTTTTCTTTTTTCTTTTTTTGCACTGAAATTATGCATCTGTATAATGTAATGCATCTGTAAAACACTTTCTTTCTGAAAGTAAAGTATTACTTTTTTGTGGGGTTTGGTCACACAACCACCTCCAACTTTACATTTAGACTGCTTTTTTTTTTTAAGTGAGGTCTGGTTGTCACGGATCACGAGGCGGACTGACAGAGGCGGACGCACTTGCTAGAACTCAGAGATTTTAATATAACAAAAGATATAACAAAATATATAACAAAACACAGACAAGCTACACAGGAAACAACATTACAGGACTGGGAAACGAAACGACATGACTAGACTATGAAAGAGCAAAACAACCAACCATACAAAACAAAGAAACGACACGACATTACTAGGAAAGGAAACGGCACGACTTAGAATAGGAAGCAAAACAACGAGACAGGGAACTGGAATCTAACGAGAACGAGAATGACACAAAAAGACAGGACCTGACAGAGAACTTGACAAAACAACGGTGAAAATGAGAAATGTACGACAAACAGGACGTGAGACAAGGGGGCTTAAATGCAGACACAAATGAGACACACCTGGACAGATAACAAGGAGGACGGGTTAACAGATGACACGAACGAGGAGGCGGGACGAGGGCGGAGACAAGGACATAAACAAAACATAGCCATGTGCTAAAAAGAGCACATGACTGGGGACAACAGAAATGACGAGACGAAGGCGTGACACTGGTGTCACTAAAATATCACTACAGATTCACCACTTCACCTCATCGCAAAGGTACTTCTTTGACACTGCAGTCCAATGCTGGTGGCTTATACCTTTCCAGCTCAGGCTTGGCATTGAACCTGGTGACCTTAGGCTTATGTGTGGCTGCTCCAGAGCATGTATTAAAAATTTTTTTTATCATTTTATAATTGATGTATTTCAATAAATTGTTTTATATCTCTCTACAAAGACTGGCACATACACACAAATATATTTTATATAATAAACACAAAGAAACAATACCGTCAGCTAAAGTGAAATCCCTAAGGTTATACACCCTCCTCTTGTCCACCATTGGTCCTGTCACTGGATGTCCACTGCCCTTGTGGACAACTGTACACTGAGGTCCACCACCTTGTCTCTTAAGCTCTGGTCAATTGTTGCCTTTTCCCGGGCATATGTTTTCTTTTCCTCCATTTCCAGAGACTGGATCAAGGCTCGAGCAGCCAGTCGATGAATTCCCTGTCTACAAAAATATCAGCAGTGACAATAACACCATTTAGTTTACTTCCAATTACTGACCACATTCATATTCAGTATTTGACAAGTATTGAAATACATACACAGTCCAATCACTGGATTAGGAACACCAACCTTGTATCTAGGCAAGTTCATTTATAGAGCACTTTTCATACACAAGGGCAATTCAAAGAGCTTTACAGAGTCAAAAGAAACAGTAAAAAGCAGTTAAATTAAGAGCAAGGCATTTAGAATACTTAAATTTTGCATTAAAAGGAAACAAAATTTAAATTATTCAAACAATTAAAATGATACAGCAAAAGAAAAAACACTAATGTAATCTACACTCTCTGTCCATTTTATCAGCTCCACTGAACACACAGGTGCAGTTCTAGAGTTACAGACTGTAGTTCATCTGTTTCTCTGCATACTTTCTTGTCCCCTTTTCACCCTGCTCTTCAATGGTCAGACCCCCCACAGAGCAGGTATGATTTGGGTGGTGGATCATTCTCTGCAGTGACACTGATGTGGTGGTGGTGTGTTAGTGTGTGTTGTGCTTTTGGATGTTTTTCAAACCTTTGTCCACTCACTGTGTTCACTCCACTTATGGTGAACCTGAGTAGTTGGCATTGGACCCGCTTTTATGTGAGAGTGCAAAGATGAGGTTAAACCCTGCAAAACAGATACAAAGAGTGCTGAGATATGAGTACTGATTAAATATGGTAAAGAAAGGAGAAAAAAGATAAAACAGTGAAAGCAACAAAAACACTGCGGTTCTGCCTCTCGCACCTCACTGCTGGGAGATCAGCATTTGATTTACAGAGTGTCTTCTTCTCAACAGCAGCTGAAAGCAGGGCTGTTTAGACAGTGTAAGAAAAGTGCTGTGTTGTTAGTTCCTTGTGGTATTTTTGACCAAAGCATTGAAATTTCATTAGTGTGCCAAAACCCCATTAAGCAAAAAATTTATATGTCTCCTTTAATAATAAGAAAGATAAAAGCATTTTTGTTTGACAGTCTGACATTCTCTCTCTCTCTCTCTCTCTCTCTCTCTCTCTCTCTCTCTCTCTATGAGCCATGGCCAAGGAACGGCATGGATGGTGGAGAGACACTGAACGTTGAAAAGCATGGAAAGAGAAGAGGATATTGCTCTATTCCTGTTCCATAGGTGGGTTTATTTTTGCTGTTACAGTTACATTATTTAAGGTGGAACTGACTCTAAATTTAGAAGAGTGCTAACTGCATGAAAGTAAACACAGAGTGAAAGACAAAACTAAACAATTTGAGTTACAAATGTGTTCCTGTGGTAATTCAAACAGTGAACAAAAACCTTTAAAAGTTAAACTTCAACCACCAACAAGCTACAGTCAGTTCTTACTCAAACACACCGTTCCACCTTAAACGATTTTGTATAAATACACAAAAAAGATGAATGACAATGCTAGGGGTGCTGCAACAAGTTAGGATTTTCCTCTATCCTTTTGGCATACGAACTCCCGCTGGCACTCAATGCTGCTGCACTGATGTTGAACTGGACAGCTCTGTCTAGGTCAACACACTTTTAACAAAGTGAACACTGTAACCTGATTTGGTGTGACTTCCATTTCCAGATTTCTCAAAGTATTGGAGTAAAAAAGTAAGATATTTAACTATGAAATGTAATGAAGTTAAAGTAAAATGTCAGCCTAAATAAAAATACTCCAGTAAAGTACAGATACACAAAAAAACTACTTACATTTACTCCGTTACTGTCCACCACTGGAAAAGTGTAAAACTGCCAGCTGTTTGGTAATAAGATTTGTAACATGACTGACTGTTCATGAAAATGATAAAGTGTTATTGACTTGCCCATGTCGCTGGGTGTGTATCGAGGGTTGAGTACAGCTGGCAGACAGAAGCGCAGGCCATGATCTGCATCCACGGTCAGCTCAGTGACGTAGACGAGGGTCACAAAGACACTCTCTTTTGGAGGAAGGCAGCCTACAACCATGCTAAACACATCTGGACTCTCCTCAGTCTCCTGCACTATATACGCCCTCTGCCCTGAACTTATAGCATTGTTATACAGCTCCCATGCCTGAAACAGAGAGGGAATATATATATACACCATCAAACTGTAATAAATGAATACTAATCTGTGTCCTGCTGGTATGGATAGAGCAGAGAGCTAAGTGTTCAATTAAACAATCAGATCCTGCTCTACGATCCCAGACCACAACCCTGGACTGGATAAGAGGTTACAGACAATAAATGAATGAAAGGAATTCTGATCTATATCCTTACGTTTGTATACACCCTTCATAATTAGTGAAATCATCCATTTTCGACACAGACATTCAACTGTGCACTTGTTCTGCAGCTTGTATCATTTCCCTAGAAATGTAGTGCTACTAGAACAGATTATGATACTCTGGAGCCGCTGCTCTTGAGCTGAAGGTCATCATGACAATTCACAGGCACTGACTCACTCAAGCAGAGGAACCACATTCTCAAAAGACATCTGAGGTTCCTCCTGCGTCTCACTTTTCTTCAGACCAGACCTTGTCTCTAGACACTTCTCTCTGATGCATGACCCTGTGTTTTATTTCTTTAAGATCATGGTACTGTTGATCTGACCTGCACAGTTGTGAAAGTTCCTTTGTGTGGTATACACAATTCATGATGCTTAAGACAGTAATAAAACCTAATGTCATAATTTATCGTTAAGTAATAATAATCATCAAGAAGTATAATTAACTAACGTCCATTTATTCATTCATTCATTATCTGTAAGCGCTTATCCAGTTCCGGGTTGCGGTGGGTCCAGAGCCTATCTGAATCACTGGGTGCAAGACTGGAACACACCCTGGAGGGGGTGCCAATAATTCACCTACCAACATGTGTTTTTGGACAGTGAGATGAAACCGGAGCACCCGGAGGAAACCCACGCAGACACAGGGAGAACACACCAAACTCCTCACAGACAGTCACCCGGAGGAAACCCACGCAGACACAGGGAGAACACACCAAACTCCTCACAGATAGTCACCCAGAGGAAACCCACTCAGACACGGAGAACACACACACTCCTTACAGACAGTCACCTGGAGAAAACCCACACAGACACAGGGAGAACACACAACACTCCTCACAGTCACCCAGAGGAAACCCACTCAGACACAGGTAGAACACACACACTCCTTACAGTCACCTGGAGGAAACCCACACAGACATAGGGAGAACACACAACACTCCTCACAGTCACCCAGAGGAAACCCACACAGACACAGGTAGAACACACACACTACTCACAGACAGTCACCCGGAGGAAACCCACGCAGACACAGGGAGAACACACCAAACTCCTCACAGACAGTCACCCGGAGGAAACCCACGCAAACACAGGGAGAACACACCACACTCCTCACAGACAGTCACCCGGAGGAAACCCATGCAGACACAGAGAGAACACACCACACTCCTCACAGACAATTAGGGTTGCAACTAATGATTATTTTGATAATCGATTAATCTGTCGATTATTTTTTTCGATTAATCGATTATTAATCGGATCAAAAGGAAGACAAGCCAAATTTGGTTTCCTGTCTGTTACTAGTATATTCAGGACACCATCAGTGAGAACAGCTGCTTGCTGTGGTGTGTAGATCTTCAAAACATAGTCAGCAATGCTGGGCTGTTTTTATCTGAGGTGAGAGAGAAAGCGAAGATATGAACATACACCATTTTAAAGTTAATAACTACTGATCTAAAATGCAGACAACATCCATCCATTATCTGTAACCGCTTATCCAATCCGTTATCTTGACTAAAACTACGGTTTGTTTTGGAACTGCTGGTCGAGCTGACACATTTAAGGTGAAAGAGAAAACTCGGGGGGATGCTAAGGCTTGTTCGCTAAACGCGAGTGTAATATCAATGTACTAAGAAAACAAATGTTGTTTAACTACTCTAGCAGGCTCTAGTAACATTGAGTGAGAGAAAAAGTAGAATTAACTTACTATACTTAATCTCTTTCACACATAGCTCCAACAGGCTTCATTTTCAGATGCCTCATGCAGTGATGTTGTGCTGCCGTGCCATGAGAGATCAGCTGTGCACATTTTGCACCTAACGCTGTTCCTTGTGTTCCCATACTTTTGATGACTTGAGTCGTACATTTTTCTCTCTGCTTGTGCTAACATTATCCTCTGCTGTGACCGCCTCCGCCATTTTTCAAACCCTTCTTCCAGAGTCCGTCATGTGTAGCAATTGTACCTATGTGTATAATAACTTAGACCCAACTAATCGATTATTAAATTAGTTGCCAGCTATTTTAACAATCGATTAGTTGTTGCAGCCCTACAGACAATCACACAGAGCAGGATTGGAACCCACAATGTCAGGATCCTGGAGCTGTGTGACTGTGACACTACCTGCTGCATCACCGTGCCGCCCCACATTCATTTAGGATTTTATAAAATACTAAAATAATGTTTGTTGTGTTAATTGTGACGTTACTTAAACATTTATTGCTGACTTATAACTAAATACTTAAGTTAATCTTAAGTTAATGTACCCTTATTGTAAAGTGTTACCATATATATAACCTGAAAGATACTGCCAAATTATGAATATATATTTTAAGGATTGTTTTAAGCGTTTTAATTAATCTGGCACCTTTCTCACTCACCCTGACTCTCTCATGCAGCTCAGCCACCACCTCCTCTCAGCAGATTTTGGCACTGAAATGACAGACAGCTGCTTCCGCAGGTAACGAGAACACGAATATCGCCTCCACAGGACACTCCTCCTCCTCATTGTTCGTGTACTGCAGGGTGGAGGTGACTGTGGCAACAAACCCCATCACCTGCACCTCCACCTCTACCGTGTTGAGAGGAACTTGGGTGAAAATATGAAACACAATGTTAAATGATTCCTGCACTGAAATACCCAGTGAAACTGTCCATATGCACTTGGCTAAGAGTTTGAACAGCTTTCCTAAAGAGCAGGGATTAGTTATTCCATGCACAGCTACTGCAGTCAAGTTAATGTAAATTAAAGCACAGTAAATGCAAGCACGCACTCATGCAACATGACAAACACTGCAGTACAATGAGTGAATAAGATTCCACCTTTCTACTATTTTTAATTTTAACGTAAGTAATACATTATTATCCCCGAGAACAGAACACATTGTTCACATGCTTTTGCAACACTTTTTCCTGATGGTGCTTATAATGGATGCAGTGACCAATATATTCTTCACGTGCTATTTTCATACCAGTTCATTTTTACGATTCGCTTTTTGTTTAATAAAATTTAAATGGTCATTTTTAAACCTGCACAACAATTACCATAAAATGACAAATGAGCATGTTTAATTTTTTATTTGAATTACACATTATGCAATAAAGCCGTAAAACATATTGTACATCTGATATATCAAAAACGAGATAATTAACCAATTGAACTGTAGCTTTGCTGCATAGAAACATATCTTAATATAAATGTTACATAGTTCCGTTCCTGCAATGCTAAGCCCAGAGAAGCGAAGACAGAGGCTCTATTCGAAGCTGAAATTTGAAGCTGAAAATACTACCTAGTGTTCCTTTAAGAGAGTAGCCATTTTCTCATATGAATTTTCTTCCTGTTAGTAAACAGCGTACTGACACTTAGTGACCAATATGTGGTGGTAATCTACATGTGGGGCACTCATTTTATGGAGTATAAACTTCATTTAGGGCCTGCAAAACAGTTGGAGTCCCCTCCTCATATGAGTTGTATTTGTATATATAATAAAATATTTACCTTCACAAACACAAAGCACAAAAGTTTATTTTTGGTGCTTCAGTTACTTATTAATCCTGAGATAAGTCACATACGTCTGAGCTCAAAAAGAAAATAGTGCTTAAACCATATCATCCTGCGTGTGCTGGAGCTGGTATGCCTTATAACTGAGCTCAATATTCAAAAAACAATCTTACAATAGAGCTGTTTTATGCCAACACTGCTTAGGGGGCACATGTGTTGAACATGTGTTAGCTGGGTTCAAGATGGGCCTGGGTTAGGCTGGGTTAGTACATGGGCTATTAGAGAGACCCAGTTGGCTGCCTATACAGGATGAGTGTGACCTTTACACCTTTATTTGCTACACATGGAAAACATGGGATTGAGACATAGCTGCTCGAGATGAGGGTAGGTAGATGAGCTTTGCCTGACGTAAACAAGGACTACTGACGTGAAGACTGATCAATTTAATGTTTACAGAGAAGGTTATCGACCAATAACGGTAGCTCTACAGTCAGACCGTCCAATCAGAAGGCTTTGGCTACTTCACCACGCCCCCTTCTCACTCAAGCGAACCAATCGGAGTAGGGGAGGGCGGGACTAGTTTGTGAACGAAACTTCTCGAAGTTCTATGTAATATCTAGAAAAACAAAATCCCGGACTTTTGTGAAATTCCGCCCGGACTTTTTTTAAGTCTAAAAAAGAGGACATGTCCGGGTAAAAGAGGACGTCTGGTCACCCTAGTTTACAGAGTACACTCACTTTAAGTACACTCACTTTTAACACTCACTATTCATACTCAGCCACTCATTGGAAATTCTGAGATAATTCTTGGACATGACACACATTCTGTACTTTCAAACACTGGCAGAATATTTATGTTACATACTTAGTCATTGCACAGCTAATTTCATATATTCATACAGTTGTTATTATGCAGATAATACATTCTTCTATTTCAGTAATAATTTAGTCTAATGCATTTTTTCCTTCTATTTCAGTAATACTTGTTTTAACATATATTTCTTTCTATTTTTGGTCTTTTTACTCTTGTCTGATCTTGTTTTTTTCTTAAGGTATTTAAGCTGCTGTAATACACGACTTTCTATCTGAGATATGACTCTGACTGCGTTGCAGCATTGGACATGCACAAAAGTGGTAAAAGCAGCTAAAAAATGATAAATATTTATTAACAGTAGCATTATTTAGGAATGAGCATTAGTAGGATTAGTGAATATGTTCATGTAGCGTTTTCTCATATGAAGCCATCCATCCATCCATTATCTGTAAACCCTTATCCAATTTAGGGTCGCGGGGGGGGGGGGGGGGGGGGTGGGTCCAGAGCCTACCTGGAATCATTGGGCGCAAAGCGGGAATACACCCTGGAGGGGGCGCCAGTCCTTCACAAGGCAACACACACACACACATTCACACCTACGGACACTTTCGAGTCGCCAATCCACCTGCAACGTGTGTTTTTGGACTGTGGGAGGAAACCGGAGCACCCGGAGGAAACCCACACGGACACGGGGAGAACACACCAACTCCTCACAGACAGTCACCCGGAGCGGGAATCGAACCCACAACCTCCAGGTCCCTGGAGCTGTGTGACTGCGACACCTACCTGCTGCTAGAAATTCATCTAAAGACCGTTAGAGATTTAAAGTGCGCGTCTATTACCGTGTTTCCCCGAAAGTAAGACAGTGTCTTATATTCTTTTTACCCCCGAAAGTCCCACTATGTCTTACTTTCGGGGTATGTCTTATATTGGTAAAAAATGTCGATTTTTGTTTTAACCATAAAATTAACATTTATTAACAACCTGAACAGTATGGTATTCACCATAAAACAGTTTTATAAAAGCAAGTGCCAAGAATGTCTTGTTACAACCGTATCATGACGGTATTTCCATGTATAACATGTAAAACAATGAAAAACGGTGAGAACGAACAGTTTAAATATGTTATACTGGAAGATAAAACAGATTTATTCCATGACAACCATGGCCATGCCAATCAGAGCGGCCACCAGCGGCTGCACATGAGGGCACTGAGGCTGCGTGTTGGACCACGGACAACATTACTGCTGCTCCCGCGGCCTCCACATCCCTCCGCTCATTCCGCTCCAGATCCGTCCGCATCCCGCAGTTAATGCAGCAAAAGGTACCGGTACTATGGCTTGTATTTTTCCAACGTACAGTTTACTATGTCTTACTTTCGGGGTACGTCTTACATTAGCCGACCCCCCTAAAACCCACACTGCGTCTTACTATCGGGGAAACACGGTATGAGAACGCGTTAAAGCGAGGGAAGGGAAAACCTTAATTAAAATGTAACTTTAAATATTTATACATTTATATGAATACGCTTAATCGATTGCCTATTTTGCTAGTATTAAAATAATAAATATTTTAATAAAATAATAAAACCCCAGGATATAAATCGGTTTTAAGCGACTACTTTATTCTCAGGCTTTGTAAATTACAAATGTAATATCTTTTAGAAACTACATCTAGATCTGCTTCTCTAAAAGGAAAGAAAACATCGTCCCTTTTCCATTGACACAAATGAAATACGCACCGTAATTACCGTAAAACCACGATTACCGTAAAAACTGAAATACTTACACTGCACACTTTTCTTCTCCTCGTTGTTGGTTTTCGCTGTTTTGAATGTTTGAGCCCCATGTCTTTCTCCTGTCTGAATGTGGTTGTGTGCGTCTCTCTCTCTCTCTCTCTCTCTCTGTGTGTGTGTGTGTGTGTGTGTAAATGAGCGAGAAGGGTATCTCTGCAGTTCGGAGGCAGCTCCAAGTGGGTGGTACAGCTCCAAGTGAGCGCGGAAGAACATTTTAAGCACGACTCAAGCACGTCGCTGGCTTCGAGATATGTAGTTGGCATAAAGGCTCTGGAGATGACCCAGAGGCTAAAGGACCCTTTTTATTAGTTTTTATGCTGATATGGAGCTGTTTCTAAAAGCTTGTGTTGATGAGCAGGGTCTCAGGGTCAATGTGATGTTTGTGGTTACGCCACGCCCCTCACCCCAGAATTTTTAAGGCATGTAAACTGAACTGTAGAGCCCTCATCTCAATTCTTAAGGCACAGATACTAGACTGCAGGGCACCTTGTACACCACAGTTCAGACAGTGTGTATAGTTTGATACTTTTAGAAACCTAGGCTGTCTGGTTAACTGTGATGTCCTACTTTGTGTAAAATGCCCTGCACAAAATAGGTATCCTAGTTATTTTCTTTCTTCTAACAAAGTTCTATAACTAATGCAGCTCAGATTGCTCTGTTTGAGCATTGTTTGGAAGTTTAAGAGAATGTCAGTGAGTTCTTTGGGACATTGTGTTAGATTATTGTGTATTTTGTAGAACAGCTGTATGTCGGTGACCATGTAATAACTGTTTTGTTTTCAGTGTTAATATTGTACCTTGCAAACATTGAGTACATTATATGGAGTACATTTTCAGCATTATGTGATTTACAGACTTGTTTGTGGTTGGATTAATATGTGAAATTCTTGCAATAAATAAAGAGAATAACCATTTAACTGAGACCACGTGTACTGAGAATGATAATGTTTGCTCACATAGAGGCTACTACTCACTTCCTAACAAGAGACAGGACAGTAAATATGGACTCATCAGCACAGCCCAGTGTTGGGGTGCTATATATTCTTCGCCTGGTATTAGGTTCATGGTAGTGTTGCAGTCACATAGCTCCAGGTTGTGGGTTTGAGCCACACTCCATGTGACGGTCTGTGAGGAGTTGAATTAGATAAGCAGTTTCAGACAATGAATGAATGAATGATAGTCCTTCTACAAATTCATATGCACAATCCAGGTAATAATAAAGGGAGGCTTTCTGACAGTCTAAGCCAGTGTTATCCAATTCTGATCATATTCTACCTGTTCAAACAAACCTGATTCAACTAATTTTGTGAGTAGCATGTTCCAGGACCTGGTTCTGATTCCAAATCAAAGCATATGTGATCATCTGAACGCAAAGAGTAATACATAATACTCTACAACAAGGACATACTTCTGTAAAGAATCATTTAAAACCAAGCAAAGGAACTAAATGAAGTACAATGAACTTCTCTGAAGTTTATATTCTTAATTGAGCCAAATTTCCTGAAAGGTTGCACCACTCTCTTGGAATTCATTAAACCTTAACTACATTACAGTGAATTTCCATCTTATTAAGTTCACCTAACTTGTAGCTACAGGCACTGACTACACTGTCATATACACCCACTATGACTGAGTGCTCATGGTAGGTTTATGATTATTTGCAAATTATTAATCCATTAATTAGTCCATTAATGGAAAGGAGCTGCTTTAAATATTTATTTGAATAGTGGGCCATTTTCCACAGTGTTACTTAAGGGTTTACACATTTAAACTGATTATAATCCAATACTGTGCTGAGTACAAAACAAAAAATACAGTCCTATAATTCTGTAATCAAATTAAAATAATGATTGTAGACATGACAGACCTAATGGATTTCATAAGTTTGCAGTTCACCCCATAATCAGATTACCAAAAATATATAATTAAAATATTAGGAGTGCTATGTATTTCGTTTTCACTGAAACCTAATATTTTAAACTACAACTAGTAGACGGTACCTAGTTCTGTTGGAGATAAACTATGCCCTTTTTTCAAATCACAAATGCTGCATTTCCTACATTCGCCTTCCCACAAAACATCTAGATCCCCCACTTGCTGGTGTCTACCCACTTGCTGGTTTCCGCCCACTTGCGGTCCTCCGGCCTGCAGATATATGTACTTGTGGGTCCATTTCCACATCTCACAGACACACGCTGCTCATGACGTCATTTCTTTGGACAAACGCAACTTTCTGTCAATTACTATTCCCTTAGAGTCCACACATAGTTTTCTCTGTTTGTGCCTGAACAGCATGTTCTCATACTGCTTACGTCTCCGTAGAAACATTCTGAAACTAACATATTTGGGAATTTGTTGGGGTTTTTTTTGTTATGAAAAAATAAACCCCTTCTTCATTTATGTACATTCACAGCTACATATTAAAGAATCTTGTTTATATTTAATATATGGTGAAAGTAGCCCATTACCGGTAAAGCATCATTAATATAGTATCATCTAAAATCGAATATTTTCCCAGATTTAAGAGATAATTTACGTTTTATTTCTTACATGTTTATATTTACACAAGTGTTTGTACATTTATATATGTTTTTGTAATCATCATTTTCTGCACCAAATACTGTATTGTTCACTTTGTGTCCTTTTGTTTCTTATTTATAATTTAACATTAATAAAATAGATGTACTTACTAATTATTTTATGTTCTTTTGGAATCAGTTAATTCTTGTTTTAGATGTGTCACACACACACACACATTTATATATATATATATATACACATACACAGACTACACACAAATTCAAAATTGAAATTGGTATTTGTTATGTCTCCCTCTGCTGCTGTAAGAACACACACACACACACACACACACACACACTGGTTGAACTGATATCTAATACACAATTTCAGTCATATGCATTGATTTTAATAAGTGAAGTTCACAAGGCAACAGTAGCACAACACTGTAATCAGCTGAGATTCATCCAAAATGAACCAGAACAGTCTGCTGACTTCATTTCATGTGAACATTTCAGCAGGATTTTGACTCATCATGCTGACCATTTGAGTTTACTGGTGCACTTCACATATCCAGCAACAAGTAAATTACCACATATCCACAGACCAATGTAAAACCACCTCAATCTTCAGACAATGAGTAATAGAAATAAAAACAAAAACAAATCAAAACCTACCATGCTTTTCTATGAAAACTATATAGTGAGTATTGTAGAACTTTCTTGAACAATTTGTAAATTATAGTAAAGAAGTAAATTATATTTAAAATAATGATGTGTATAAATGTTTTGGTTTGGAGCCCAGGAACGGTCGGTGGACAACGTAGATCAGATTCAAAATCCAAGACTCTCTTCCTTCACCTGACTCTTCAGCAGAACATTTCCAGCCTGGACACACTCGGACAGATTCCCCACTAAAATATTATCAAAATTAAACACAGTTATCATTAGATGAGTAATGAGTTTACAGTTATCAGACACAACTTCCAAAGTAGGCTGAAGTATTGATATCATACAGTTTATTATATTTAATATGTTACAATATTCTAACTACATTTTTTGTTGGGAAGATATTTTCTTGATTTTGATTTATAGCATAATAATTAATTCTAACTCTGAAACAAATAATATGGACAAAATATTAGGACGTTAAAGGAAATTAGTACAGTCAGTGAAGTATCTCTCGTTTGCATATAGCTGTTACTGAATGGAGCAGGAGTAATTGGATAATTAGCAGTGTGTGAGTTGGTGATAATTTGTACCTTTCTGAGAATGGATCCAGGAGGTGGCCTTCATTGCAATGAACTTCCACTCTTCCTGCTCTGCCTTCTTGAAGCCGTGGAGCCAGATCAGAGCCACAACAGTGACCCACACTGCGCTGTCCACCTGCACATCATCAGAAAAACACACTCGTTGTTTTAACTCCTCGGCCAAGGTCAGTGAACAAAGAATTTTAAAACGTGCAGAACCTAAAACCTAGAAATAATAAATCTACAGCACAATGGTTCTAATTTCTCTAAGAGAAGGTCCTAAGAGAATTAAATTATAAAACAATCAACTTTACTACTGTGAATTACTGTTGTAAGGCACCTACAATACTGCCCATTACATACTACAAAATGATCATATCAGGACTGTGTTATGTTATAGCTCTTTGCCACAGACAAACCTGAGCAGGCTTTTGCTGGGTCAGTTCCTCCTCTGTTAGGCCAAATACTTTAAGAAGTCCGGTCTCCAGTTCCCAATTTCCGACAGCTTTCTGGAGAGAGATCAACTCAAAATAGGAGTCCATCTGTTGAAAGCTTGATCTCTGCCCATTCAAGCTGAACTCAAAGGAACTTTCCATATCCCACGCAGAGGAGGAACTCATCAAATTTGATTGATTAGGTTCATTATGTAGATCTATTAAATATAATAAGCAATGGTTTAATGAGGTATATCAGAAGATTGGTGTGTTCTCCCCGTGTTCTGGTTTCCTCCCACTGCCCAAAAATAAGCGGTGGTAGGTGGATTGGTGACTCAAAATGTTCGTATGTGTGAATGCGTGTCGTGAAGGACTGGTGCATCCTCCCTGTGAAAGAATGGTGCATCCTCCAGGGTGTGCTCTTCCCTTGCACCCTGCGATTCTGGGTAGGTTCTGAACCCAACGCGACCCTGAACTGGATAAGCGCTTAGAGACAATGAATAAATGAATGATAGAATGTAGACTAATCATTAAAAACCATTAAGACAGGATTTTATTATGATTGTTTATGATGTTTTTGTGTTGTATTTAATTCCCAAATAATCTGAAGTGTGGATTTTAAACCTATCCAATGACCACAAAATCCATGTCATGTTGTGTGTAAAGAACAGAAGAATGATAGAATCAGACGAAGTGCTACAACATCCTCCACAAATTTGGAATTCGGAGCAAATAAATTACATGTTATATACATTTTATATGCATGTATATATATATTATTTAATTTAAGACTTTGATACCTGGTTTAATTCGTGGTTTTTTTCTCTCTATTTCTGTACTTTCTGTAAAAGACAATGAGGTGTTAAGTATATGAAATCACAAACTATTTATTCAAATGTGCCTTTTCTTATTGGGTAGATCACATTGGGCAAACTGTGGTGTAAGCTAAAATGCAGTTAGAATTTTTATACCTTCAATCATATGTCTGATAGGTGCTGCGTTAAGACAGCAGTCTTAGGACCTGAGGAGAAGAAAACAGAAGAGGGAGGCTGAGAACCATGGGGCAGTAAGGACAGAGAAATATCTCAAACTGTTTAATGCAAAAACAAAAAAAAAGTATCACCACTGATTGACTCCTGACAGTTTTAAAGGATTTTTCTTTATTAATTGGAAATTTTCAGTGCTGTGTTAAATAGCGACCACATTATATTTGAGTGGATTTTAAACTTACCCAAGAAACATCATTCCATAACGAATGGTGAAGAAAAAGATAAACAGTCTGTTAGAGAAAATTAGATACTGCCAACAAACAAGCTTTTCATTTGGGAACAATTACAAAACAATCTTTTTACATCGTTGTCATAGTTTTGGCCTAAAATAAAACACAGATTTTGTTGAGTCATGTTAACAAAAAAACACATCAAATCTCACTGTAGCATATGGGGCAATATTATATAATTATACAGAGATTATATAATCAGGGTGGCAGTTGTTCAGGACTCTACAAGGAACACACTCTGGAAAAGGTCACACACACACACACACACACACACACTTGTGGAAACTTTTGTTTTTCCAGTCCACCTACCAGCGTGTGTGTTTGGCTGTGGAAGGATTGAGCAAGGCACCTAACCCCCAACTGCTCACCGGGCGCCATGGTTAGCGTTACCCACTGCTCTGTGCACATGTGCTCACTGCTCCTAGTGTGTGTAAATGTGTGTTTCACTGCACGGATTGGGTTAAATGCAGAGATAAATGCAGAGGTAGTGTCGCAGTCACACAGCTCCAGGGACCTAGAGGTTGTGGGTTCGAGTCCCGCTCCGGGTGACTGTCTGTGAGGAGTTTGGTGTGTTCTCCCCGTGTGGCTTTCCTCCGCGTGTTTATTTTGTTTAAAAACTGACTGAATAATTTTAATGTGGTGGGCAAGATACACATTTGACAGAGCCCAACCCTGCCAAAATGTAAAACTGGCCTTGTTAACACACAGTTAACATCAGAAGTGGATTAATTGCTATGTTTCACATTCTCCATTGGAAACACAGCTATAAACTCTCCAGCATCAAGTTCCTGGGGTCATTTCTAGCCAAAGTGGATTTACCAGTGGGTGAAAAGTATGAAATAAAAATTCAGTCGATTATCAGCTCCCTTTATCAACTTTCTACACACTGTGACACCTGGTTTCTATGATCACTCTTTTAATTCAGTTCAATTATTCAATTTAAGCTTGATGCATGGAATCAAATATCTCCCACCTACTTGTTGGTTCCAGATAGTATGAACATTCTGAAGAGACAGAGAAAAGTTAGTTAGATGACGTTAAAATGTGTTTTATGCAAAAGAGCAGATTTGTTTGACTCAGTTCTTACTCTTTGCTACATATCTTAGGTCTACCATAACTTAGAATCACACAACTAATTAGTTCTCTCATGGAATGTAGGTTAAACATTGACCACAGCATGGGTGACTTGTGTATGTGTGAAGGTACCAGTGATATGGAGGTGTAGGTTGGATTTTTAGGGAGACATGTCTGGCCAAAATGTAGGTGGCTTTTCTAGAGGAGCTCATAGATATTCCAGCACAACAAAATGATATGACATGTAATCTCCCCTCATGTAGCTATCTAGTATTTTATTTTAAAGGAATGAATGATGATTTTATAGTTGTGGAAGCCATTATTCTGACACTTAGTGGCCTAGATCCACTCTATGGAGCACAAACAAGATGATTTGAGGACTACACACTCATTTGATCCTTTATCTCCTGAAATACAACACTGTGTTTGCTGCTGTTAGTGTTCAAGGAACTTGCTAAAGTTGCTAATGTTTATTTGGGCTAATTAGGAAGAACGATACCTGCTGAATACCTCTTCCTCATCCATTCCACCAAGTTTTTATACGTGTTATAAGAGGTTAAGTGGCTTACACAGATTTCTAACTTGTGCTATACTGATATATTTATTTTTTTATGATAAGGAAGAGTAACGACACAAAAGAAACTAACTGAAGATAATGACTAATTTTGACTAACAAAATTATCTATGCATTTCCAGTTCCATTCTCTCTGTATAATGTATATCCTGTTAATAAACAAGTCGCAATCTTAGGTGCTGAATTCCAATCCAATGTTAGCAACTGTGGATGTAACATATTCACACACAAAATAATACAGAAATACGTACTGTCCGGCACTGGCACTGTCCTCCTGACCATTGGTCTAGCCACTGGCTGTCCACTGCCCTTATGTACTGCGAGGAAAGCAGTGAAAGAGCTGCTCACTCCTGACTGTACACTGAGGTCCACCACCTTTTTTCTTAAGCTCTTGTCATTTGTTTCTCTCTCCTTCATTTCCAGAGACTGGATCAAGGTTCGAGCAGCCAGTCGATGAATTCCTAGTCTACGAAGAATACCAACAGTGATAATGAGAGCATTGAACTTATTTCCAATTCAAGAGTATGAGAGTTATATAAGAGAGCATGAGGGGTGTCACAAAGGGTGTTACCCTTTATCCTCAGCTGGTTTCAGGCTGAAGTTCAGCTGGTTGGTCACAGGCTGTTCTGCCTATGTGTACTGCACAGTGACGGTTCCTTCATCACCTCCAGAGATCTGAAGAAATCAGATAATATGGGTATTATTATCACATCTGCATTTGCACCCTTGATGAACACCTGATTTAGAGAAGTGGTTCCCAAAGTAGGGGGTGCAAAGCTACTGCCGGGGCGCAGCAATGAAATACAGAGCGCATGTCATGGACAATAATTCCAATGTAAATGTGTCTGAGTGGGGGGCTGAAAACAATTCTTATATACAAACGTGAGGCACTACAGAAAACATTTGGGAAACACTGATTTAGAGTACACCCAAGTGTTTAGAGACACGCAGACGTGGAAAGATTGGCTTCATTTCTCAACTAAATTAAAAGTGTCAAAAAACATACAGAACTGTGTAGTGACAAAAAAATTGATAAAACAATATATTTGCTATGTCTTGATCATTTTTGTCACTGCATAATTCCATATTATAAAAAAGGGGTGCTTTTCAAAATTTAAATCAAAATAGAACACAACAAGGTGCAAATCATTTAAACTCTATATTTGATTGAAACTAGTGCAAATCCAGCATATCACATGTTGAAGCGAAGCAGTTTAGTTGTTAGTTGAATACCCATTTAGAATACGAGGGACATATTTACTGTACATCACTGCAGTGCATTGCACCAGCACTTCTTAGCCACACTCTGCAAGCATTTGGGAACAAAGGATACCAATTGCTGTAGTTGTGAAAGTGAAATGTTTTCCCATTCTTGCTTGATATTCAGCTGCTAAACTATTTGGAGACTCTTTCGTCATATTTTCATTTTCTTAATGTGCCAACTGTTGGGAGGTCAGTTTAATACCCAAATCTTACTTCAGAGCTATGCTATTGTAATAGTAGTTTATTGGCGGTATGCAAGGACTTTTCTGAAAAAGACATCATCTGGATGGCAGCAGGTGTTGCTCTAAGATAACTGAACTGTGAATGACACCGAGAAGAGCAGTTTTGGCCCCGATTGAGGAGAGGGCTAGTGTTGAGAAAAGCTCATCAAATGGCAGTGTGTGTGTGTGGTGGTGGGGGGGAGGAGCTGATGTCATCAGGCTACAGGCAGTAATGCCATAGCAGGACAACACCTTCCTCTATATTAGTTCTGACTAAGCATTTGTTTTAAAAACATGCCTCAGAAGTTTAAAGAGATAGTGAAAAATAATTGTTTAGTCAAGAGTATCAAAACTGCTGATAGGAACACATGGATGATATTTAAAATACTAAAAGATATTATTTTCCTACAGTTATAAAAGCTCTCTCACCTTCCCACTGAGCTGAGAGTAAAGAATTGCCCTTTGACCTTGGAAAAGGACTTTGAGAGCTGGAGACAACATAGTGATGGATACACCATCTGGAACTGTCCATTTCACAGTGATGTCCACAGCAGAAGGCTGCAGAGCGAAACTGAGAGACTGCATCACCTGTGGAAAAATAGGAATATTTTACTCCACTTTTTTCCCAATTTTTATTTACTGCTACTTCCACCCAGTAGCTTATTCTCCCCAGTCTCCCACACGCTAGAGAGTGAAGACAGCACTAGCCAGCCACACCCTCTTTTCAGACTGCCCTTGAGTGGAGTCAACAGTTTGGAAGGAGAACACTAATGCTTCAACTCATTTTTTTTAGCATGCAGAGTTATGAGAGAAGTAGGAGGGTCACTCCATTCTTTTATGTCTTGCTTTTTTACGTACTTTGAGCTGTAGCCTGTCATTGCTTTTGATGAACTGAGCGATGCCGCCGCCTTCCTTGGCCATTCCTGTGACCAGTGCAGTGCTGGCTCCCTGCCCAATGCCAAAGGTGAAGCACCTAATGTTAAGATAATGCCCAGAGGTTTAGTCCATCCTGTCATTTCTGTAAACTACAGACTCAGTAAACTGATTTACTGAACACCAGACACATGCCTGCAAGTGTAAGTGAGAGAATACACTGACCTGTGGGATCTAGAGTGCATTCGAACCAGGTCCAGGATGTCCTTGACATTCCAGACTTCTCCATCCGTGAAAACAAACACCTTGTAAAAGGGTAAAAAATAACCTCAGGTTTAATATTCTACACACATACCATCAATTAATAGCCTCCCCTCCTTTTGGAGATCAAGTAGAATAAAGCTATGCTCCATATGCTGGATCTGTGCAATACCAATTTAATACAGCGGACAGTAATTATGATTTGATGATGATATTTATTCATTTATTTTTATGAGGGTTTTTCCATTAAATGTATAAATTATGTATTAAATGTATATATTAAATATGTTATAGCGTCCTGTTCACTCTGTGTTTTGGGGTGTATTTTGTCTGGTATGGCCACCCCCTGTCAGAACACAAGCGATGAACTTTCCCTCACGCACAGGGAGAACACGAGCAGTGAGTTTGGTACTGTCTTGACTGTCCTCGCACTAGGTGGGTTTTCTTCACTAAAAGTGTATTTACCTCCCAGAAAATGTTTTCTTGTTTGCGAGAGCACTGCTGTATATATGTTATATGTTACCTAAAATATTGTATAATGTTGAAAATTTGGTGTATTCCATCTACATTTCTCATGTCACAGTGTGACATTATTTTAATATTGTGATCGAATCGAGACCAATAGATCAATAAAGAAAAAAATAGTGATAATATTTTTCTGACTATATTTTATAGTTTATAAAGCAGAAAAAAACTGACATTTGTTATGGGCTTATTTCCTGACAAGAGACTCCCATCCCTAGGCAAAACACAGAAATGGGATTCACCCTAATTGTGAATATTAATAGTGGTGTTGAAAATAAATAGGCCAACACCAATTATATTTAGTTTTATAACATAGACATTAGTTTTACAACATATAACATGTTCAGAGTTAGTGCTGCCTATAAATCAAAAGACAAAATATGGGTCATAATTTTTTTGGGGGAAAAACCCCTGTTGTAGAAGAACATACACTATTTATTCATTCATTATCTGTAACAGCTGTTATACAGTACAGGGTCCCGGTGGGTCCGGAGCCTACCCGGAATCATTTTTAAAAACACTATTATATAACTATTAATATTCTAATGTGCACACACTGTGGACTGAGATGTTTAGCTGTGCACACAAAGCCTGTATCTCTCTAGAACATCTTAAAATGAATGGGACACTCTCCAGCAGTTGCACATAGTGCTAAAATCACTATGCTTAATGTCAAATGTGGTTTAAAGGGGTGAATAGCTCATTCGCACTGGGCATGGAGCTGTGGAATGTCTTCTAAAAGTTGTTTAAAGCATTTTTACCCAGTTTTTGAAGAGCTAAGAGACAGTTTGAAGTACATCCAGTAACTTATTTTCTTAAATAAAAGAAAAAAGTTACTTAAAATTCTTAAAGTTTCTCTTTGTTTTCTTGCATCCAGGTACCACAACCTAAATAGTGCTTAATAGTTCAAATGTGCTGGAGCATTTCTGTAGCCCAGAATGGATAGAGAGTGTCCTTTATAGAGTTAGTGGCGTGGTACCTGTCGGGGGTGATCTGGAAGGTAAACTTCATTGTAGATATGCTTCAGTGGTTTCAGGAGCTCTGTACCTCCCATGTCCGCATTTATAGCCGCCACCTTCTTCATCGCCTCCTCCATTGTCTTCTGAGTGTATTCCACACTCTTACTGGAATCAAAAATAATTTCATGAACCACTAAGACTCAAACCGAGCTTATTTTACAAATAATAAAGACCACATGGTACCCATGGGAAAAAGGACTGAAAATGCGAGCCAAAGCCATAGATGTTAAAGTAGCAGCCGAGGGGCAGACTCTTCAGCAGCAGGAGAAGGGTTTCCTGTAAAATTTGTCAAATATGAAGCATCAACAAGCACATCAATAACATCCACCTATCATACATTACCCACAAACTAGCTAGGTCTCTCCAACTCCCACCACATGCTGCCAAGGTGAGAAGAAGAACATGCTTCCCCTGAGATGTAAAACCAGCCACTGCTTTTTTAACTGCCAAGGACAGCTCAACAAGATTGGAGGAGAACATTAAAGGAACACTATATAATATTTTTACAGTAAAATCACAGCTTCAAAATAACGGTGATGACCCACTGAGCTGTAATAAGGAGAACAGAGCCTCTGTCCTTGTTAATCCAGGCTCTGCACTGCAAAAACAGCACTATGTGAAAATAAATCGCATTGGGGAGGCCCAGTAGAAAAAAAATCTTACCTAGTGTTCCTTTAAATGCACCTAAGAGGGAAGATTTCTATCATTATTCCTACTCATGCATCTACACCTATTCTGTAGGTATTTGCTATACATATCAGACTGCTCTGAATTCCTGATAATTTCCAACCAATTCAATTATGAATATGTTACCCGGGCACTTATGATTGAGGACCCGTGCATGCTGCCAGACTGATCCATTAGAAAAATAAACTCTCCACATTTTCCAAAAAAAGATGCCACCTCTGGAGGGAATTCTGGGTAAAGACTGAGCATGATGACAGGGTCACTCATCAGAGAACCTGCAATAATAATAAAAAAAAAAAAGAGTTCTCGTTAATGACCATGTGGGGGCACAGTGGTGCTGCAGGTACTTCGTGAGATCTCAAAGTACTAGGTTTAATACTCTCCTAAGGTCGCTGTTGTGATCTAATCATGTCTGCATGAATTTCCTCACGCACACCTGTTGGTAGTTGGATTGACTTTCCAATTTTACATTTTTGTGAGGGTGATATCCCGCTATAGAGTAGTGCCTTGTATTTCTAAGAGTCTCAATGCTGCTTCTCTTTCTGCACAAATGATGCACCAGATGAGCTCCCTAAATATTGTCTAAACTATGGAGTGATGTCAATATAAACACTGGAGACACACTAAGATAACATTTGTAGAGGAGCAACCAGTAACTGGTACAAAAGAGACCAAAAAATATATAAAATGAGAAAAGGGAGCACAAAAGGAAGCTAAAATAAATTAGAAAAGATATATCAGTAGAGGGCGGCACGGTGGCGCAGCAGGTAGTGTCGCAGTCACACAGCTCCAGGGGCCTGGAGGTTGTGGGTTCGATTCCCGCTCCGGGTGACTGTCTGTGAGGAGTTGGTGTGTTCTCCCCGTGTCCGCGTGGGTTTCCTCTGGGTGCTCCGGTTTCCTCCCACAGTCCAAAAAACACACGTTGCAGGTGGATTGGCGACTCGAAAGTGAATGTGTGTGTGTCTGTGTTGCCCTGTGAAGGACTGGCGTCCCCTCCAGGGTGTATTCACGCCTTGCCCCCAATGATTCCAGGTAGGCTCTGGACCCCCCCGCGACCCTAAATTGGATAAGCGGTTACAGATAATGGATGGATGGATATCAGTAGAACTTGACAGTAATTCACTATCAAAATATATCGCAATACAAAATGTTTCAATAGCAATGATATGGTTTTAAATACATTTTCAATATTTCATTATTCATTTACAACATTTGTCACTGATTGTTACAAATTCACGGTTGGCGTACTGATGGAGGCGAAAAGAAAGAAACAACACGACATAACTAGGAACATAGCAAAACCAAACAAGAACAAGACTAGAACTTAGGAAAACAATACCTACAATACAACATGACTTAGGGAGTAAGACGAAAGCGAGAACGATACAAAACAACCTGACAGGGAAACAAACAATACAATACAATGACCGATACCAGGAAGTGACACAAGGGGACTTAAATACATCAACAAACAAGAAACACCTGAAACGAATAACCAGGGTAAAGGACAAGGAGGCGGAACAAAGGCGGGACATGGGCGGAGACAAGGACATATAAACAGAGCCATGTGTAAAATGAGCACATGGCTAGAAAAATAAACACCGGACGTTACAGATGCCCCCTCCAAAACGCGCAACTCCCGAGGTGCGTAAAAAAAACCCCAGGAGCTGGCGCAGGAGAGGAGCATGGAAAACATGACAGACCAGACAAGACAAGGAACCATCAGGAGACAGGACTCAGGACAAGACAGGAACAGACATAGGAACTGGGGACACGACAGGACCGGATATATGAGACGGGACACGGGACATGACAGGAGACAGACAAAGTGGGGCAACAGGAGACTGAACAAGAGACTGGACAGGTGACTGAAAAAAGTGAAAAGGAGACAGGACTTGGGACTGGAAAGGACTCGACAGGACGGGAGTGCACACATGAGACTTGACAGGAGATTGGGGTTGTTTATTAGACAGGAACTGTGACAAGACTGGGGACTGAACCGTTTTGGGGACAGAAGACTGGACATGGGCAGGTGACAGGACTGATGCTTGAGACAGGACGGGTGACTGGACTGAGGCTGGGTGCTGGGACTGGACAGGAGATTGGACAGAGGGCTGAAACGGGGACTGGACTGGAGACTGGACAGAGGGTTGAAACGGGGACTGGACTGGAGACTGGACAGAGGGTTGAAACGGGGACTGGACTGGAGACTGGACAGAGTATTGAAACGGGGACTGGACTGGAGACTGGACAGAGTGTTGAAACAGCGACTGGACTGGAGATTGGACAGAGTGTTGAAACAGTGACTGGACTGGAGACAGGACAGGAGAAGAGACAGGTGACAAGACATTAGACTGATACGGTGACTGGACTGGATTATTAACAGGGGACTGGACAGGACTTGGCAGGGGAACAGGGACCGGCCGGAGCCACAGTCATGGGTGCTGAAGCGGCTGGAGCCACAGTCATGGGTGCTGAAGTGGCCGGAGCCACAGTCACGGGTGCTGAAGCGGCCGGGGCCACAGTTACTGGTGCAGAGGCGGTGGGGGACGCCGCCTTTGCAGGAACAGATGCGGCGGGGGACGCCGCCTTCGCAGGGACAGGAGCGGCCAAGGAAGCCGCCTTCGCAGGGACAGGAGCAGCCGATGAAGCCGCATTCACTAGGACAGGAGCGGCTGAGGAAGCCGCCTTCACTGGGACAGGAGCGGCTGAGGAAGCCGCCTTTACTGGGACAGGAGCAGCCGAGAAAGCCGCCTTCTCAGAGACAGTAGTGGCCGAGGAAGCCGCCTTCTCAGAGACAGTAGTGGCTGATGAAGCCGCCTTCACTGGGACAGGAGCGGCTGAGGAAGCTGCCTTCTCAGGAGCTCGAGTGGCTGGGGTGACCGCCTTCCCGGAGACAGGAGCGGCAGGCGCCGCGTTCACGGTGACAAGAGGGGCGGGTGCCACGTTCACTGGAGCTAGTGCGGCGGGTGCCACCTTCGCTGGAGCTGGTGCAGCGGGTGTCGCCTTTGCTGGAGCTGGTGCGGCAGGTGCCGCCTTCGCTGGGCTGGTGTGGCTGAGGAGGCCGCCTTCGCTGGAACAGCAGGTGCCGTCTTCGCTGAAGCAGGTGCAACCGTGGAAGCCGCTTTCACGGGGAGAGGAGCGGCTGGAGGCGCCGCTTTTACGGGAACAGGAGCAGCTGGGTTGTGTCGCCCTGGAAAGACATCCAGAAGGGCATAGAGGCTTGCAAGATTCTCATGGAAGTTAGGAGGGATTGCAGCGACATCCTTGGATACAGGGGCCCCTGCGGCGACGTCCACGGAGGGAGAGGCTTGTGCTGCTCATGTTGGAGTTATTGTGGTTTTAGGGGAACTGATGGGCGCACTCTTGAGTGATTTCTTCAACCGTAATTCCCCCAGAAATGCACCCCTGTTAGCCTCACCTCTCATGTCCCGCGGTTTGAGGCTAACAGCCCCTAACCTCAACCCCCCTCCAAAAATGTACCCGGATCTGAGGGGGTAATCCTCGGGAGCAGAAGGGGAGAATCTTTCCTCTAAATGTTCCAAAAAAATCTCCACGGTAAGATCCTGGGCCTTTTCCTCAATTAAATTTTCTGCCCACCGTAATGCCTCTCCTCTAAGGAGAGATTTAAGAAATATGACCTGGATAAAGTCCGGAGGTGTAGGACAGGTCAAAAACTCAAAGTACTCTTTGCACTGCAGTATAAATTCCTTACAATTGGGACCTCCTTCAAATTCCGCAGGCATTTCTAGTAAAGATAACAATTCAATTAGCTACCCTTGTGGCCAGTAAGCCCTCTGCTATTTTAATGGCTTTGTCCGTTGACATGGCTGTGTTAGCTGCGTCCTTTATGAGATCGGTCATTCTGTTACGAATTCATGGTTGGCGCACTGACGGAGGTGGACGCAAACGATAAAACACATATACTTTAATCTATCAAAACAAAGAAACATCACGACATAACTAGGAACAAAGGACAAGGAGGCGGAACAAAGGCGGGACATGGGCGGAGACAAGGACAAATAAACAGAGCCATGTGTAAAATGAGCACATGGCTAGAAAAATAAACACAGGACGTTACACTGATTGACTTTCTTTACACGGCCTGCCATAAGTTCATTGCACTCAATTTTAAAGATAAATAATTTAAAAATACAAATTTTAACAAAGCAAAGAGGTTTATGTTTGACGGTGATGTCATGTTTCTTTTTTGTTTTGGCAGTTTTTCCTGGGACACTTATATTGTTAATATCGATATTAGAATGAAATCTTATCAACCAAAATTAAGAAATAAATTGTGATATTAATTTTGGCCATATTGTCAAGCTCTATGGAGCTGTCTAAGACACAAAACAAGCTGTTTTATTTTAGTTGTCTTCTCAGTTAGAAAAAAAATGTTCAACGTCCTTTTTTCACACCTTTTTCATCATAAATTTATTGATAGCTTAGTCCCTGCTCAAACTGGGTAGCCATCCAATCCTGGCTCTTTTAAACAATCACAATCTCCACATACTCATTTTGCTTGTTCGTTTGCCCACTTTGTGCTCACTTCCTCTCTTTCTTACTATTTTACACTGCTTGTTATGCCACAAACAGGGCCCCCTGCTCATGCTCCGTAACCTTGAAGAAATAATTTGTAGAATTTGTTTTGGATTTTGGTGAAGAACTCCTAGATATTTTGCATGCTGGAAATGTGGGACGCTTAATTGTCATGGTTACGCTAAACTCTTACCACATTCGGTGTTGTTAAGTCCTGCCTCCACAATGGCAGTGGGCTGATGGGTGTTCTGGTAATAAAGCAGTATCTCCACATCTCTGTCAAACTTGTGGCCTGGAGAGAGGCTCACCTGTATTCAGATAGTTAGAGGACTTATTCATCAAGAGTGTTAGAATAGGAAAACACTGGATTAAGCAGGATAAGTGCAGCCTAAGACTACCAGAGGCCATCCTCATATGTTTTATTTTCCTCATCCTACCCCCATTAAAATACATACAGCAAACGACCACACACCTCTGCCTCAGTGTGATCTGTGGTGAGGTAAATCAGCTGCTCCAGGGAGCAGTTGGACTCCACTTTAGAAACAGAGAGGGTGGAGATGATGTGGACACGAAGTGACAACGTATATGGCACTAAACTTGCAGTAACAACTGTGACCTCAGTCACAGGACTCAGATCTGGAAAAAAAGATCCCAAATAAAACACATTAAATATCATAACTCAAAGAGGACTAGAACAGGACTGGAAAGATCATGAACTCTGTTGTAGATCAAAAATATGTGTTAGTAATAAATGTTTATGGCTTGCCCATGTCACTGGGTTTGTATCGAGGGTTGAGTACAGCTGGCAGACAGAAGCGCAAGCCATGATCCGCCTCAATGGTCAGCTCAATGACGTAGATGAGGGTTACAGTGGCGCTCTCATTTGGAGGAAGGCTGCCCACAGCAAGACGGAAAATATCTGGACTTTCATCACTTTCCTCCAATAGAAATGCCTGCTTCCCTGAACTTAACGCATCCTCATACTTCTCCTGAGCCTGAACAAGAGCGGGAACAATGCATTACGATTGTACTATAAAAAGAAATATTAGGGATGCATGAGGGTATCAGAATCATACTGGTGTCTGACGATGTCTATGATGTTGTAATTTAACTACAGCCAATGTCTACTAACTTTTATTGTATCCTGTAAATATCTGGACTGTCAGATTTACCTCCTGCTTGGAATGAACCTTGGCCACCACCTCCTGTCCGCTGACATTGGCACTGAAGTGACAGACAGCTGCTTCTGCAGGTAACGGGAACACGAATGTGGCTTCCACTGGAGACTCCTCCTCATTTACATACTGCAGGGTGGATGTGACTGTGGCAACAAAGCCCTTCACCTGCACCTCCACCTCCACACTCTTTAGAGCAACTTGGGTTAGAGGGAAACATTGAACACTTCCGTTTTCAAAACATATTTCACACAGCTGGAAAGTATCAGACCATAACCTTCCTTTCAACACCTACCACTTACATGAGGAATGGATGTCTAGAGGTCAAGTCACAGTGATCTACTTTACAGGAGCATTTTGAAAGTACGGACCACGCCTGTAGAAGCTGAAAAGGGGAGGCGAACTCAGAAGTCTTTTGGGGAAAAGTTCAGGGCAGCTTATGAATGCGTATGAAGCCGGACCCCCCTGTTGGATAAATGAATATGAGAAAAGGGTGGAGACGGGGTGGAGGCGGGAGCGAGTTTAAAGCAGGAGGCTCAGTGGGCTTTATAAAGGCCGAACACAGCTCCGAATATGGGGATCAGCAGGAATGACCCAGCGCGGAGGTGCGAGCTGACGTCGTGAAGCAGTCGAGTCTAGATCCATCTCCTGAACTAAATGAGGTGAGTTTGTCTGACGTGGAAATGACGTGAATTTGCAGGGTATATATAGGCCTGAGAGGAGGAGTTCGGGCGTGGTCCTACTCTCAAAATTCTGTTACTAGCATAACTTCACTTTGCTAGTACGGACCACGCCCGTAGAGGCTGAAACGGAGAGGCGAACTCAGAAGTCTTTTGGGGAAGAGTTCAGGGCGGCTAATGAATGCGTATGAAGCCGGACCCCCAAAAATTTACAGGAATGCTGGTCATTAAGTGCTACAGAATGGATAGGTTCAGGTACTCTGGTCAAGGGTTTGATTGGTGTCCTGATTGTGTTTAGGTGAATGAAGGGGTTAGTGAGTCTTTGAATGAACTACCTTTAATAAACTGGTGTATGACTGAGAGTCATGTGAGATGGTAGAGAAATAGCATGAGTAAGTTGAATGTCCTTTATTGATTATGATAACGGAAATTCTAGTGTGACTGGTAATTCGAGTATTCAGATGCCGCAGCGGTAAAGGGGTGATGATTGCGAAAAGTGATATAGAGTCAGAGTTGGTCTTAAGATGGACAAGATCATCGCATTGGCAGAAATCAAATTGATCATCTAATCATAGAATTTTAACGTATCACCAGCTAAATGTCATTAAGCTACGGTGTAACAATAATAGTGACATTTATCTGGGGCCACCATGCACTGGACAGAGTGTTGCTAAGTCCAATTTCTACTTCAGTGTAATTGATGGTGATTGGGTAATAGTGAGGGGTCTGAGGCTGGCAACAATAGGAGGAAAGTGGATTAGTAGCAGCCTTCAAGTCAAGTACTACAGAGGGGCAGTGTTAATAAAGCGAGATATTCTTCGTTGGCAGGTGTGCCCTGGTGGTGCCTTTCCAATGGCATAGAGGGAATCGAGAACGGAATGGTGATCTAGAGGGATGACAGATGAGGCCAGTTAAGAAGCCCAAAAAGGTCAGCACCGCAGGAAAGGCGAGATAGAGAGAAGGCATTTTGTCACACGGGAGAAAACTCTGAAAGAGAAAAATCCAAAAGGTGCTGAGGAGATCAAGCAAGGTGGCAATGTAGAAAGTTGACTACAAGATAACGAAGATGCCTAGAGGGTGTTGAAAAAACAGGTGCCAGAGGTGGCGTCAAGTGCCCGAGTGCTGGTCCAAGGTAACCTAGGGAGAGAGCATAAGCTGGAACTTAGGGGCTAGATAGCAGCGTGGTTTTGAAGACAGGAGGACAGGTTGAAGGTCCACAGCGCCTGGAGGAATCAGTGTGAACTGTACCATAGGAGGCAGGGTGAGGTGCTGTTGCTAGCGAGAGATGAAAGAGTAAGGTCCTCGCTGGCACCAGCTCGAAAGTTAGAAGCTGAGAGCAACAAGGCTGCATGTGAGAGGGTGAATTGAATTTGAGGTGGCGTCAAGGGCCTGAGTGCTGTGTAGGGGGGATGGACCAAGGCCACGCCTGAGAAGAGAGCATAAGCTAGAACTTAGGGGCTTGGAGCGGTATGATCGCGAAGAGGAGAGGTCAGGTTGAAAGCCCGCAGCTGCTGGAAGAATTAGTACGAACAGTACCATAAGAGGCAGTGTGAGGTGCAGTCGCTAGGAGAAGCTTAGCTGCAAGCAGAAGCAGAAGGTAAGATCCAGCAGGAGAGAGTGCAAGCCGTACAGTGGACGCAGGGCGCCATTTGTTTGTGAGGGGAAGGCATAGGGACGAGCGTCCACAGCAGTTTCTAAGGAGAGAGTGCAAGCTGAGAAGTTGGAGGTGGACAGGAGACAAGCCCGCCACAGCACCTATAGAGGGGTGCAGGCTGGAAGGTCTGAGGCATGCAGCTGCGGCTGAAATGGGGGAAGAGTTGGGATAATGAAGGGAGGGGTAGGATGATGCGTAGAGTAGATCGTAGAATAGACCGCGTCGAGTGCCCAGAACGCTGGACGGGAGACAGGTCGCCACGGCACCTATAGAGGGGTGTGGGCTAGGAGGTCTGAGGCATACAGCTGCGGCTGCAATGGGGGAAGAGGTGGGAAGATGAAGGGAGGGGTGGGATGATGCATAGAGTAGACCTACAAAGAGTAGACCGCATCGAGTGGTCAGAGCGCTGGACAGGAGACAGGCCCGCCGCAGCACCTATAGAGGGGTGAAGGTCTGAGGCATGCAGCTGCGGCTGCAACGGGGGAAGAGGTGGGATGATGAGGGGAGGGGAGGGATGAAAAGAGGAGGGGTGGGATGATGCGTAGAGACAGATCTAGAGAAAGAAAAGGGGAAGGGGTGGGATGATAAGGGCTGGTATGATGCGTAGAGTCAGATGTAGAGGAAGAAAAAGGGGGAGGGGTGGGATGATAAAGAGAAGGGTGGGATGATGCGTAGAGACAGATGTAGAGGAAGAAAAAGGGGAGGGGTGGGATGATAAAGGGAGGGGTGGGATGATGCGTATAGAGGATAAGAGAGAACGAAACGAACTCGGAGGGCTGTGTCTAAATGGGTGCAATGCTGTCAGTCAAGGTAGTGTTCAGATGGAAAGAGTAGCCGATTTGGAATGGAGGCTTAAACATGCCTGCTTTTTTTTTCCAACCTTTCAGATAGGACCAGCTTGGCAAGCAGTGCAGTTAAACGACTGCATTGGAGATGTACATAAATATTGCAGATTCTAAGCCATTATCCAATTCAGCTCAGATAATTATATTATTATCAAAACGGCCCTCTAAGGCACCGACCTGTGAGACAGCAAAGACTATAAGACATTGAGGCTAATGTCTCCAGCTTAGACACAACCAGAAAGGGTAACGGGAAGACGAAGGATACTCCAGCAGGGGGCGTCGAGTCGGAAATAGAAGGTTGTGAAGTCATCGCATTGCTGCGCAGGGGATCCTCACACCGGCAGACAGGTTTCTCTCTTTAGCTGAGTGAGAGACGCCATTGTTTCGGAGCACGTTGCTGGAACGCCGAGACTGTTCTGCCAGAGAGGAGGAAGCTGTAGAGCTCATAGCTGAGGAGCCGCAGCCATGACGACGAAAGATTCGCGTTCCCCAAAACACGAGGCAGTCCCGTAGCAGTGTAGCCGGAGATGAAGATAAAGGGAGGCACGAAGCCTTACGCCAGCGTTGGAGGGAGATGCGGGGGGTCACTCGGGAGGTCGAATGCAGCTGGAGGAGAAGCAGGAGAACAGAGCACCGATCCAGAGCGGGTAAGATAGCAGAGCATAGAACAGTTGAAGCGGTTATAGGCGTGACAACGGCCATACGTAACTTCAGATACCGGGCAGTCCCATAGCTGTTTAGCCGGAGCGAGTTTAAACAGGAGGCTCAGTGGGTTTGATAAAGGCCAAACACGGCTCCGAATATGGGGATCAGCAGGAATGACCCAGTGCGGAGGTGCGAGCTGACGTCGTGAAGCAGTCGAGTCGAGATCCGTCTCTTGAACTAAATGAGGCGAGTTTGTGTGATGCGGAAATTACGTGAATTTGCAGGGTATATATAGGGCTGAGAGGAGGAGTTTGGGCGTGGTCCTACTCCCAAAATTATGTTATTAGCATAACTTCACTTCTTTACAAACTTGACTCTGAATGAACTCATGAGACAATTTAACATACAGCTGAGCTTTTACTTTTCTAGTAGTTCATCTTACACTCTATAATTTTTCAGCCATCACTCATTAGTGGGAAAAAAATCTAAACCTCCCCTGACCCAATTTTGCTTGGGAGGTGAAACTTACTCAAATGTTGCTGGTATAGATCGGCTAAAGAACAGCTGGCTCATACCGAAATAGAGACACTTGGAGAAAGGCGTGTTCAAGAAGATAAATCCATATGATGAACTTAGATATTTGTTAAAATCCTGCATATGTTCAAGTATGTTTTTACAAGATATGTTTTAAAATAATGACCATCAAAGAAAAAAAAATCAAAAAGCTGTTACCTTGAGTACATCCCTCTGTTATCAGGCCACAGCTGTCCATGTTTATTTTAGCCTGTTGGGTAAGAAAGCTGGTTGTGTGTATCTGCAAGAAAGGTGTGGATGGAAATGAATGGCTTGACATGAAGTAATAAAATTCTTTGTGTCCATTGTCAGAAAAACTGTTACTGAGGCGTTCCCTTTTGCAGTCTCTGTGGTGGTATCCTCAAGGGCACATATTCTGTACCTATAAGGGGTATTAGAGAACGTAACTGTACCTTATTTTATTGTAGTTGTAGATTTTAAAGTTGCGTTGATTTCATACGCCCCAATTCATTTCCAGGACCTATATTATATTCTTCCATTTTAAACATAGTTCTATAATGAAAACTCATGGAGAAGAGAATATAATGAACCCATAACTTGACTTTAAAACCACTGTTGTACATTTAAAGGTACTGCTTTTACCTTTAGTGACAGTAATGTACCTGAACTGTACCTTTTTCCTGAAAGTATAAAAGGTCCTTATAGATAAGTCACTTAATTGTGGGCTTGGTGACAAAGCAGAACATTTTAATTTAATCTCAAACAAATGCCATTTGCTGGGAAAAAAAGTAGCATCATAAGAATATTTCATATATTGATTCAGTTTGTAGGATATGATTCATCCATGTCAGGTGCCTACACACAATCATTGGGCACAAGTCAGGGAACATATAAATATTTGCTCTGGGAAAATGGCACCGGATAACATTTTTTTACAGTGTCTAGTCTGTTACAACAATCACTTCTGGCTACTCAGAACAGTTCCAAGACTTTAGGATGAAAAATTCCGAGATCCGAGGTGTACCAAAGATTCTGTACTAAAATAATTATAAACGTTAACTCTTCAGTGTGTGAGAAAATTTCTGGTTCTGTTGGGGAATTCAAAGCAAATCTCAGGTGAGTTGCAGCTTATTGACACTATATAATGAATAATTACTGCATAAATACAAAAGAAGCGTCTTGAAAGTTAATCATATTATACATATGCAACAACACTTATTCACTTCAATATTATAAGGGCTTGATTATCGAAGAAAAAAAAACACTGTTTTAATAAATGGCTGTTTTAATATAACACAGAATTAGTATAGTAACAATAGCAGAATATATCACTTTACAAAAATAATAATAAGGAAGCATGTCACAGTTCTAACATCAAGTGATTTATTTATTTATTTATTTACTTGTATTATACAGCATGCATTGATTATAATAAGATAAATAATGAACAGGCTCCTACCTACCTGTGTGATGGAACAGCATGTGGTGAGATGTTCCTGGCTTATGGTTTAAAGAAATAAGGGGTGGGGGTGGTTTTTTAGCCAAGGGGGCGGTGCTCGTTGAGCTAGAGTTTACAGAGTGCTACACAACAGATTCTGTAACATAGAATCTATATATGGTTTCTATAATCAAAATTAAATTCTTGAACTTAATATCTTTCCTGCATTAACAATATAATACATTGTATGGCCAGCAGTGAACATCTGCTTATTCAACAGACCTCCACATATTGATGGTATTTATAGGGAATTATCTCTCCTGGGAAGGCTATAGATTAGATGTTGGGACATTGCTTTGAGGCTAACAGAGGACAGTCCATCATTCCAGTGAACACTGTTCCACTGCTCCACAGCCTGATGCTTTAGGTCTTTATAACCCACCATGACATGCTTGAGCAAGGTGACCTATGGTTCATGTGCAGCTTAAGGCCATGTGCCATTCTTCAAGTCACTGATTTTATTTAGAGATTATATCCCTGTCCTTGACACCTGTGGAAAACAGTGTAGTGCTATTGTTTTTTCAGTTTGAATTCTGATTGTAGTGTCTATTAGTAGTTTTATAAAGTTTGGGCCCTGACGCTAGACAACTAGAGGAGTTTTTTAAAAAGAGCTTTTTTTGAGTTTTGCAGCCTCTCAGACAACCACATTTCAAGATGGTAACTGTGGTTTCATTTCTGAGCAATGACGTATGGGCCAGAGTTTCTGTCAATGCTATGGTTTCTACACACATTTTCTATTTCTCAGGGCATAAACTACATGTACAGATTTATATGGAGTAAAATTTAGGTCATATTTTGGGCTTCTGAAATGATGTACACAAATATGCCCACAGTCTGCAATTGTATATCAACTTTTGTGTGCATGTGAAAACAAATTGTGAATAACGTGTTGGTGTTACTTATGCTTGTACGAGTGGACCAGGCACAGCAGTGCTGCTGGAGTTTTTAAGTCACTGCTGGACAATAATTCACTAACAAAAATACATTCAGCCAACTGTTTCCTGTGGGTAGCATTCTGTCAACAGTGTCCTGTGGGTGGCATCCTGTGGATGAGGTCTGTACAGAGAGTCTGGTACCTATCACCACCTAATGTGGCCAAGATGTGGTACAAAATGATAGAATCCTGACAGTGAGGCCAGTTTATCACACTGAAAGTATCAGATGCTCCATCAACTGCTGAACGTAACGTCTGTGTCTGTCAACAACATTTTATCCCAGACTTCTTTAACCTTCCTCCTGTGTTAGCTTTCTGTTAACATCTCTTATGTTAATGGGTAAGTTTTGAACCGTGTCTTAAGTCAGCCATAAGATCCCCTAAAAACAATTAATAATCAACCAATTTGTTTCTTTCCTCTTGTTTACCTTGTTAGGTTCCTTATCCATGAAAGGATTGGTTTTAATTTTTCATTGTTGCAGACTGTAAACTGGAGATTTACACTCTCCGGACATGTCTGTCTTTCCTTGTTTTGTGAAACAGACAAATATAGAAGCCCCTAACTGAAGCTCGAGTGGTTGTAGGAGGAGCCAGCTGTAGGCTGTTGGTGTATGGTGTGTTTATGAGTCCAGATTTGTGTAACGCCCCATTCCTTTAAAAGTATTATTTAAAGTTATTGCAAATAATATGGATGGGGCCCTGGGTTCTATAATTACATTCTGCCGTCACTAGGATGTACCTGGTGGCGGGATTCAAGGGTTTTGTGCTATAATCAGTATGGTGTCCCCAATTAATAAACACAGCAAGTCAATAACACCAATAACACTTTCAAAAATGATCAAACTTAAAAAGTATGTACTGCTGTTTAATTAAACAAATATTTATTGACTCCAATATTCAATAATTTTCTTGAAGGCTTTTTTTCAAGTTATCTGTATACCACACAGAAGTTTTCAATACACCAAATTTCATGTGATCATCAGCGAATGATACAGCCGAAACCTATCTTTATACCTTAAAGTAACTACTTGGGTAAAGTTGGTTTCATATTCGCATATTCAGATTTCTTTGTCCAATAGCTCTCAATCCGTGCATGCAAATGACTTAATACTTGCAAAAAACACGAAATATATTGTTTTCTATGGGCTGCCGCAATCTCCGCGAGAGCTAAGGGACCATTTACAAACTACACTACACAGTAAAAACGAAGGTGACGAACCTCACACATGATGTATACTACATCTCTTACCTTGATAAATGTAACCATTACTGGCCCATGGTGATACATTTTTCATTAAATACATTGATCAAGTGCAACCCACATGACATACTACACCTCTTATTTTGGCAAATTTAACCATTCCTGGCCTGTGGTGATGGGTTTTTGAAAATAAATTCCAATAGCTTTTGAACCTTTTATGATATTGTTTCTAAACAAGTTTTACACAAAACAACATCAATGGTTATAATACAAAAAAATTATTTTCAATGTAAAAATTAAGTTGTCTGACTCATGAGAGGCATAACTTTTGCCAGAGGTCACAGGACACATTTAAAGAAAGCTGGAGCAGACATTCCCAGAAATAGAGACTACCTTATGTAATGCATAACATGAGATGTGTTGCTATTTGTCTTGGACAATGTCCTAGATCCACAATGGCCCTTTACAGACAAACAGTCTCTGTTTCTGGGAATGTCTGCTTTTTTGTGTGTATATACTTACATTCTGCAAAATTAAGACAGTTGGTCAATAAAAATAATTTAAAACCTGTTAAAAAAGCTGCTCAAATTATTGCCTACCCCACCATTACTTCATTCAAACAGCTACATGTTCTTTCTGAGCAATTTCATTAAATATTCAAAAGCTATTGAAATTTATTCTCAAAAATGCATCAACATAGGCCATTAATTGTTAAATTGACCAACATAAGAGGTGTATTATGTCATGTGGGTGGCACTTGTTCAAATTTAAACTTGTTTAGAAACAATATCATAAAAGGTTCAAAAGCTATTGAAATTTATAATGAAAAAATAATCACCACAGGCCAGCAATGGTTAAATTTGCCAAAATAACAGGTGTAGTATGTCATGTGGGTTGCACTTTATCAAATACAAATTGTTCAGAAACAATATCATGAAAGGTTCAAAAGCTATTGAAATTTGTAATGAAAAATGTATCACCACGGGCCAGTAATGGTTACGTTTATCAAGGTAAGAGATGTAGTATACATCATGTGTGAGGTTCGTCACCTTCGTTTTTACTGTGTAGTGTAGTTTGTAAATGGTCCCTTAGCTCTCGCGGAGATTGCGGCAGCCCATAGAAAACAATATATTTCGTGTTTTTTAAATGGCAAACATTTCTGACATAAACTCAGTTGTAGTTGTTTGTCTTGGATCCCAAAAACAATACTTTGAAAATATTAAGTCATTTGCTTGCACCGTTTGAGAGCTATTGAAGAAAGAAATCTGAATATGCGAATATGAAACCAACTTTACCGGAGTAAAGTAACTCTAGGTACCGCCTGAACATGCCCGACAAAGACACTTCAACCAAGCAGAGATATTATCATCAAACAAATTTCTCTCTCAAAACAAAAAAAGTCAATCTGGCTTGGGGAATTACAGATGCTAATTAAGCATCGTAAACACAATCAATGATAATAAAAGAACCCGATCAATGCCGTCAATAAACCCAATACTCTTAATCTTTACCCTCGTTGCATGCTTGAGAAAGGTTTGGCCAGAAAACAACAACAACACAGACTGCTTCACTCCGTAGAGCAAAAGAAAAGAAACAAAAAAGAGTAGCGCTCCGGTACCTCAAATCCACAGGGTATCTCACTCGTTTCTTGGTCCTTCTTGCTCTCTCTCTCTCTCTCTCTCTCTCTCTCTCTCTCTCTCTCTCTCCGACACTCACGGGTGGCGTTGCGTTCTTTCGCCAAACCCAATCAAGCTCTCAGGTACAGTCCCGCCGACTAAACCGGTTCCCTTTCGGCACCGTAGTAGTCTCTCTCGTTAGCAAACGTTCTCCGTCGCCACGCAGTAGTCTCTCTAAATATAAAAGTGCTTTAACTCGTCTGACTTCTACAGCCAAACAGTCTCTCAAGCAACAAACTCTGTTCATTCACTCCGAGCTCACTAAGTCTCACACTGAAAGCTAGGGTATTTACTCAAAAGTACACTGCAATGCTGTTACTACGAGACTTACAGGTTGTTCAACAGACACTTTCTGCAAATATTAAGACCATTTTACTCCAAAAACCTTGAAATAAAACCACTGACCTACAGCCGTGCTTCTGTCGTCTGTTCTTTCCTCGGGTCTCTTTTTTTCTTTTTTTTTTCTTTTCCCGTGCGCGTTCCCACCGTTCTCTAGGAGCTAATCACAAGAGCAAAGGAAACCAAAACTCACATCTATCCACTAAGGACGAAACCAAAAGAACATCGACACCCACATAAAGATTGCACCAAGCACATGTTGGTTCTGTACATCCCAAACAAACTTCAGACTCTATTTCTTTTTTCAGAACTATATATTTATTTCAATTAACCCTTTGTTTGCTTCCCTCCTGAAAACACCTATGTTCCTGTTACTTTACATTTACAGCTAAAACACTTAAACTGTAAAACATAATCTTTCTATTTTATTTCTTCCAAGGGCTACATTTGGCACTTGTTTTTGGTTTTTGATTTGGGTCGAAATTGACCCTAACAACAGAAAAGCCATAATTTTAATAAGAGCATTTTATAATTTACTAAAAATGTATTATTTTGTTTAAATAGAAGTTCCTGACAAAGTCAAAAAATCTTAATGCAATAAACAGATTTATGGAGTACTTGTATGCATTTAAAGCCTAAAAACGGGTCGCTCAAGATATCCCTGGTTAATAGGGGAAAATGTAAGGACAGTGTTGACAAAGTCTTGACAGATTTATATTGTTGTTTGAACAGTGACTTCTCTATTGCTCATAGTGGGTAAAATCCTCGCGCAACTCTAAACAAAAACACACCTGATCCAGGTAACAACCCAGTAAACATTTGGCCGTTGATTCAACGTTGAAATAACGTAATGACTGCCGTCTAATCAACGTTCTCTTAAAGTTGAAAATGAAAGTTGAAAAGTCGTCCAAACACAGACATTGAAAAGACGACTATTAGAAGTATTTTGGACGTCCATTGACGTTATTAATTGGTCCTGAAATAAATTACTTCTATAAAACGCATTTTGGACGTCTACTGACGTTTAAAATATGTCCTTGACGGGCAGACTACTTTTATACCTATTTTGAACGTCCAGGGACGTTCCTTGTTTACTGGGAAAGGCTCTCAGAGGCGTTTGTATATTAGCGCTGGATCGGAGATCTCCAGGGTGGTAGATCTCCAGGACCAGGATTGAGCAGCCCTGGTAACCGCTTCTCCAATTCAGGATCGTGGTGTGCTGCATTGTACCATAAATCTTTACTCTCTTAAAAATTAGATATATAACAAGAAAACAACCCTGTTCCATACTGGTTGAAAAAAAAAAGTCCAGGCACTCAACCGCTGTATTGTAAGCGCTGGTGTTGCTGGGTTACGCGTATTTTTGCAATTACTGTGCAACATTGGTGCTTATGGAAGTTCTCTCAGCCAATCGCACTGCAGGGTCAGGATTAACTGTGGTATAACGATGATAACAATGCTTGTGATTTATGTGTGTTTCAGTGGGGAAGCTGTCTGAGTGTATCCAGGCTGGAAAAGCTCTGCTGGAGTCTGAAGTGAAGGAAGAAAGTCTTGGTCTTTGAGTGAAGTCGGACCTAATATCTAAAACAATCATCACACTACTCTTGCACTCACTCTGCCTGATTCCGACTGATCTGGTGCCAGAGATTCCTCAGTAAACATTCATTTTAACAAAACAAAATTAAATACAATGTACTGGCCATAGGATGCATGCACAAACAACAAAAGAAAACACATGTAACTGGACAGTGTTTTAGTCAGTCTCATTCAAGACAAGTCAAAACTGATTAAAGTTGGGTCTTTAAGCATGTGACAAGTCAGATTTCATGTGGTAGGTGTAGCGCTGTGGGTTACAACTCTGACTTCTTTGCACAAGACTTGGATTAAGTTCTCTGATTGGGAAAATGACCAATACTACAACAAAGAGTCCTTGGGCAAGACTCCTAACACAACGATCGCCTACATCAGTAGCTGCCTGTGTAGTTGTGTCTGCATTGTTTATATAAATCTGCAACACTTCCTCTCTGCTGCTTTGTCAAAGTTCACTAAAGCTTTAATAAAACTGTTCACAAATTGAAAGTAAGGAATTATACTCCACATATATTATTAGTACCTAATAATAGTAGGTATTAGTACCAGCAATATCATAAAAGGTTCAAAAGCTATTGAAATTTATAATGAAAAAATAATCACCACAGGCCAGCAATGGTTAAATTTGCCAAAATAAGAGGTGTAGTATGTCATGTGGGTTGCACTTTATCAAATACAAATTGTTCAGAAACAATATCATGAAAGATTCAAAAGCTATTGAAATTTGTAATGAAAAATGTATCACCACGGGCCAGTAATGGTTAAATTTGACAAAATAACAGGTGTAGTATGTCATGTGGGTGGCACTTGTTCAAATTTAAACTTGTTTAGAAACAATATCATAAAAGGTTCAAATGCTATTGAAATTTATTTTCAAAAATCCATCACCACAGGCCAGCAATGGTTAAATTTGCCAAAATAAGAGGTTTAGTATGTCATGTGGGTGGCACTTGTTCAAATTTAAACTTGTTTAGAAACAATATCATCAAATGTTCAAAAGCTATTGAAATTTGTAATGAAAAATGTATCACCACGGGCCAGTAATGGTTACGTTTATCAAGGTAAGAGATGTAGTATACATCATGTGTGAGGTTCGTCACCTTCGTTTTTACTGTGTAGTGTAGTTTGTAAACGGTCCCTTAGCTCTCGCGGAGATTGCGGCAGCCCATAGAAAACAATATATTTCGTGTTTTTTAAATGGCAAACATTTCTGACATAAATTCAGTTGTAGTTGTTTGTCTTGGATCCCAAAAACAATACTTTGAAAATATTAAGTCATTTGCTTGCACCGTTTGAGAGCTATTGAAGAAAGAAATCTGAATATGCGAATATGAAACCAACTTTACCGGAGTAAAGTAACTCTAGGTACCGCCTGAACATGCCCGACAAAGACACTTCAACCAAGCAGAGATATTATCATCAAACAAATTTCTCTCTCAAAACAAAAAAAGTCAATCTGGCTTGGGGAATTACAGATGCTAATTAAGCATCGTAAACACAATCAATGATAATAAAAGAACCCGATCAATGCCGTCAATAAACCCAATACTCTTAATCTTTACCCTCGTTGCATGCTTGAGAAAGGTTTGGCCAGAAAACAACAACAACACAGACTGCTTCACTCCGTAGAGCAAAAGAAAAGAAACAAAAAAGAGTAGCGCTCCGGTACCTCAAATCCACAGGGTATCTCACTCGTTTCTTGGTCCTTCTTGCTCTCTCTCTCTCTCTCTCTCTCTCTCTCTCTCCGACACTCACGGGTGGCGTTGCGTTCTTTCGCCAAACCCAATCAAGCTCTCAGGTACAGTCCCGCCGACTAAACCCGCCCCCTTTCGGCACCGTAGTAGTCTCTCTCGTTAGCAAACGTTCTCCGTCGCCACGCAGTAGTCTCTCTAAATATAAAAGTGCTTTAACTCGTCTGACTTCTACAGCCAAACAGTCTCTCAAGCAACAAACTCTGTTCATTCACTCCGAGCTCACTAAGTCTCACACTGAAAGCTAGGGTATTTACTCAAAAGTACACTGCAATGCTGTTACTACGAGACTTACAAGTTGTTCAACAGACACTTTCTGCAAATATTAAGACCATTTTACTCCAAAAACCTTGAAATAAAACCACTGACCTACAGCCGTACTTCTGTCGTCTGTTCTTTCCTCGGGTCTCTTTTTTTCTTTTTTTTCTTTTCCCGTGCGCGTTCCCACCGTTCTCTAGGAGCTAATCACAAGAGCAAAGGAAACCAAAACTCACATCTATCCACTAAGGACGAAACCAAAAGAACATCGACACCCACATAAAGATTGCACCAAGCACATGTTGGTTCTGTACATCCCAAACAAACTTCAGACTCTTTTTCTTTTTTCAGAACTATATATTTATTTCAATTAACCCTTTGTTTGCTTCCCTCCTGAAAACACCTATGTTCCTGTTACTTTACATTTACAGCTAAAACACTTAAACTGTAAAACATAATCTTTCTATTTTATTTCTTCCAAGGGCTACATTTGGCACTTGTTTTTGTTTTCTGATTTGGGTCGAAATTGACACTAACAACAGAAAAGCCATAATTTTAATAAGAGCATTTTATAATTTACTAAAAATGTATTATTTTGTTTAAATAGAAGTTCCTGACAAAGTCAAAAAATCTTAATGCAATAAACAGATTTATGGAGTACTTGTATGCATTTAAAGCCTAAAAACGGGTCGCTCAAGATATCCCTGGTTAATAGGGGAAAATGTAAGGACAGTGTTGACAAAGTCTTGACAGATTTATATTGTTGTTTGAACAGTGACTTCTCTATTGCTCATAGTGGGTAAAATCCTCGCGCAACTCTAAACAAAAACACACCTGATCCAGGTAACAACCCAGTAAACATTTGGCCGTTGATTCAACGTTGAAATAACGTAATGACTGCCGTCTAATCAACGTTCTCTTAAAGTTGAAAATGAAAGTTGAAAAGTCGTCCAAACACAGACATTGAAAAGACGACTATTAGAAGTATTTTGGACGTCCATTGACGTTATTAATTGGTCCTGAAATAAATTACTTCTATAAAACGCATTTTGGACGTCTACTGACGTTTAAAATATGTCCTTGACGGGCAGACTACTTTTATACCTATTTTGAACGTCCAGGGACGTTCCTTGTTTACTGGGAAAGGCTCTCAGAGGCGTTTGTATATTAGCGCTGGATCGGAGATCTCCAGGGTGGTAGATCTCCAGGACCAGGATTGAGCAGCCCTGGTAACCGCTTCTCCAATTCAGGATCGTGGTGTGCTGCATTGTACCATAAATCTTTACTCTCTTAAAAATTAGATATATAACAAGAAAACAACCCTGTTCCATACTGGTTGAAAAAAAAAAGTCCAGGCACTCAACCGCTGTATTGTAAGCGCTGGTGTTGCTGGGTTACGCGTATTTTTGCAATTACTGTGCAACATTGGTGCTTATGGAAGTTCTCTCAGCCAATCGCACTGCAGGGTCAGGATTAACTGTGGTATAACGATGATAACAATGCTTGTGATTTATGTGTGTTTCAGTGGGGATGCTGTCTGAGTGTATCCAGGCTGGAAAAGCTCTGCTGGAGTCTGAAGTGAAGGAAGAAAGTCTTGGTCTTTGAGTGAAGTCGGACCTAATATCTAAAACAATCATCACACTACTCTTGCACTCACTCTGCCTGATTCTGACTGATCTGGTGCCAGAGATTCCTCAGTAAACATTCATTTTAACAAAACAAAATTAAATACAATGTACTGGCCATAGGATGCATGCACAAACAACAAAAGAAAACACATGTAACTGGACAGTGTTTTAGTCAGTCTCATTCAAGACAAGTCAAAACTGATTAAAGTTGGGTCTTTAAGCATGTGACAAGTCAGATTTCATGTGGTAGGTGTAGCGCTGTGGGTTACAACTCTGACTTCTTTGCACAAGACTTGGATTAAGTTCTCTGATTGGGAAAATGACCAATACTACAACAAAGAGTCCTTGGGCAAGACTCCTAACACAACGATCGCCTACATCAGTAGCTGCCTGTGTAGTCGTGTCTGCATTGTTTATATAAATCTGCAACACTTCCTCTCTGCTGCTTTGTCAAAGTTCACTAAAGCTTTAATAAAACTGTTCACAAATTGAAAGTAAGGAATTATACTCCACATATATTATTAGTACCTAATAATAGTAGGTATTAGTACCAGCAATATCATAAAAGGTTCAAAAGCTATTGAAATTTATAATGAAAAAATAATCACCACAGGCCAGCAATGGTTAAATTTGCCAAAATAAGAGGTGTAGTATGTCATGTGGGTTGCACTTTATCAAATACAAATTGTTCAGAAACAATATCATGAAAGGTTCAAAAGCTATTGAAATTTGTAATGAAAAATGTATCACCACGGGCCAGTAATGGTTAAATTTGACAAAATAACAGGTGTAGTATGTCATGTGGGTTGCACTTTATCAAATACAAATTGTTCAGAAACAATATCATGAAAGGTTCAAAAGCTATTGAAATTTGTAATGAAAAATGTATCACCACGGGCCAGTAATGGTTACGTTTATCAAGGTAAGAGATGTAGTATACATCATGTGTGAGGTTCGTCACCTTCGTTTTTACTGTGTAGTGTAGTTTGTAAACGGTCCCTTAGCTCTCGCGGAGATTGCGGCAGCCCATAGAAAACAATATATTTCGTGTTTTTTAAATGGCAAACATTTCTGACATAAACTCAGTTGTAGTTGTTTGTCTTGGATCCCAAAAACAATACTTTGAAAATATTAAGTCATTTGCTTGCACCGTTTGAGAGCTATTGAAGAAAGAAATCTGAATATGCGAATATGAAACCAACTTTACCGGAGTAAAGTAACTCTAGGTACCGCCTGAACATGCCCGACAAAGACACTTCAACCAAGCAGAGATATTATCATCAAACAAATTTCTCTCTCAAAACAAAAAAAGTCAATCTGGCTTGGGGAATTACAGATGCTAATTCAGCATCGTAAACACAATCAATGATAATAAAAGAACCCGATCAATGCCGTCAATAAACCCAATACTCTTAATCTTTACCCTCGTTGCATGCTTGAGAAAGGTTTGGCCAGAAAACAACAACAACACAGACTGCTTCACTCCGTAGAGCAAAAGAAAAGAAACAAAAAAGAGTAAAAATTAAATAGTTGTATTCTGGCCCAAATAAATTTGCCGGTCCGGTGGTGGTGTGAGAGGTGGGTGTTTGTGGGGATTAGTAGGGGGTTGAGATCTCAATGCAGCACTCTTGAAATTAGTTTTTTGCAGGTGGGGTGCTGCACTCGCTCACTCACACCTGTGGACAGTTTCACACACTCACCCAGTCACTCTCAGCTGTGTGAATCTGTCCTCTGTGATTCCAGGGAGGTTCTGGACCCACGACCAACAATGAACAGGGTTTGTGGAAAATGAATGAATTAATGTTTATTTTTATTTAATCAAACATACATATAAATATTTTGCTATATTCCACTTCTGTGGTTATTATTATTATTATCATTATTTTATTTTATTAAAATAATTCTCACAGTGTATCTGAATACAAATGGGCGCAATAAGAAGGCTGAGTTTCTACCAATCATTTCTTGCATCAGCCAATCAAAAGTCTGAAGTTCCTGTCTATCTATTTTTTTGCATTATCCAGTGGTTTGAGCACCTTAGCGGCTCTGTACTGACCGTTTAGGGGTTTAAAGTTGTGGTGTTGGAGTTATTTGCAGTGTTGTGTTTTCCCCTTAAGTATGACTCTTAAGGCTTCATTTCTTCTCCTGAGCTGAGGGATTTACTTAAGGGTGTTACACAGAATCCCTTAAAAGATGTCCTTACGTAAGGAAATGTGTTGTTCTATTGTTTCCATGGAAACCGTTGTTTACATGCACTCACTGTGATGCCTGTTATCGCCTCTGTTGTACCAGCTGACAAACTTCAGCAGACGGGCGAGGGCGTTTGATAAACGTTGATAACGTTTATTCAACGTTAATAAATTCAGATTAAAAAAATTCAAGCTCAAACAAAATCAAACAATATATTTCGAAGTTGCTCAAATTCGATAGACCAAATTCAGACACCAAAATACGAGTTATAAAAAATTCAGATACACATCCGGGTCACCAAGGATGAGCAATCGATTCATTTGGATTTCCTCTTTCACCTTAAACGCTGCAGTAGTTACACGCTGTCGCCGCTAGATGGCAAAATACGAACACAACTTCCATACCGTGGAAATACCCCACGTTTAGCTTCATTCCGCGGATAATATCTCTTTTTTTTCAAAGTGTCTCAGAAATCTGAAAGTCTCACTAAAGACACAATATAAGACACTATTGATATCCTGAAGATGAATAAATTTTACTGTGGATTTTTTTTGTAATGGCCCTGTGAACATAGCATGTGATATGACAGAATAAAAAATCAATGAGGATTTACATCATATAAACCCAAACATTGTGAGATGGTACCTGTTAGTTACAACACATGACGGAAGACCAACTCCTAGGTATTGTCATACAGCTACTTCCACGTGCCCATTTATCAATAAATAAATAAATAAATAAAACAACCAAACTTTGGAATACTGCTTATGTTTTGCACAAATTTATATTATCTCATTAGAATTAAAGTTCTGACATAATTTTCACACTCAATTTCATGCTAGATACAGTGTGCTCCAATTAGTGTCAATTTTAAGTCATGTGATTATTCTGGAAATTAACATGTTACATATCTTTCACAATTAATTATTTTAGCAAATAAAAGTCTAGTGATTAGATCTAGATATTAGTTTTTTATTAGGTGATGTAAACACAACATCACTTCTGTTGAGTTCAGAATGTAGATAACATTTATTTAATACTGAAATATGGATTAAATTTAAGTCACACAGTCTCCTTTTCCCCTCATTTACTCACTCATACACACACACACACACACACACTTAATCCACAATTTTTTTGTAGTTGTTGAATCTGAATATAGGTGTGTTATTTGTCTGAGCTATGAGCTGCAAGATGCAATTTTCTTGTATAAAACCTGTGTCCAAGCTTCATTGTTTGAAGCCAACTCTCCATCTGAAACATTTACTCACTAAATTAATAGATTTTATTTAAAATATTTTAAAAACTACAATGAAATGTTAATAAATTAAACAGCTTTTGTCCTGCATACCACTTCATCTTCCTTCCAAAAAAACAAGGAAATACTAGTATTTTGTCTTGTGATTCGTCATGATTTATCAGTGTCTTTGTGATTAACACAGTTACATTTTTTAATCTATTGACACCACTAAGAGCTAATTCATAAATCAATAGAGATGCTCTTAATTTACTTGAAAAAAAGTAAATCTTGTTATATTTATTATTCAAAGAAATACATTTCTAGAGTTCACACAGAAGATGATTTACTGATTTAATTTTTGATTATTGACACATTATGAACAGCAACAATATTCTAATGTAGTAAATATAAGTTGTAATGAAAACTTTTTAACAATAATAGCCATGCAAGAGTAGCATTCAATCTTCAGTATTTAAAAGTGCAAATAATTCTTGATTACATTAATATCACACAAAAAAATAAGAAGTTTTGTGCAAAAAATAGTTGTGTGGTTGCAAAATGAAACAGCAGCAATACAAGTGTATATTTGCAGTGAGGAAAAATATTGTACACTGTATAAGTCTACATCACACAAAAATAATGAACCTTTAAAATGACCTTTGCATGAAACACATGAAAACCCAGACAGATTTGTGCATTCACAATAAACATTTATGTATTTCCCAGAATGTTTCACATGTCTTACTCCTGAGCATGCACAAGTATCTGGTGCAAATGCTAAAGCATTTTTTTTGTTAGCAAAAGTACCTTTGGTTCAATTCAGACCCGTAGGCCTTATTAGACACATAAATGAAAAGTAAGGTACTAATAATATATGTGGAGTATAATCCCTTACTTTCAATTTGTGAACAGTTTTATTAAAGCTTTAGTGAACTTTGACAAAGCAGCAGAGAGGAAGTGTTGCAGATTTATATAAACAATGCAGACACGACTACACAGGCAGCTACTGATGTAGGCGATCGTTGTGTTAGGAGTCTTGCCCAAGGACTCTTTGTTGTAGCATTGGTCATTTTCCCAATCAGAGAACTTAATCCAAGTCTTGTGCAAAGAAGTCAGAGTTGTAACCCACCGCGCTACACCTACCACATGAAATCTGACTTGTCACATGCTTAAAGACTCAACTTTAATCAGTTTTGACTTGTCTTGAATGAGACTGACTAAAACACTGTCCAGTTACATGTGTTTTCTTTTGTTGTTTGTGCATGCATCCTATGGCCAGTACATTGTATTTAATTTTGTTTTGTTAAAATGAATGTTTACTGAGGAATCTCTGGCACCAGATCAGTCAGAATCAGGCAGAGTGAGTGCAAGAGTGGTGTGATGATTGTTTTAGATATTAGGTCCAACTTCACTCAAAGACCAAGACTTTCTTCCTTCACTTCAGACTCCAGCAGAGCTTTTCCAGCCTGGATACACTCAGACAGCTTCCCCACTGAAACACACATAAATCACAAGCATTGTTATCATCGTTATACCACAGTTAATCCTGACCCTGCAGTGCGATTGGCTGAGAGAACTTCCATAAGCACCAATGTTGCATACTAATTGCAAAAATAAGCGTAACCCAGCAACACCAGCGCTTACAATACAGCGGTTGAGTGCCTGGACTTTTTTTTTCAACCAGTATGGAACAGGGTTGTTTTCTTGTTATATATCTAATTTTTAAGAGAGTAAAGATTTATGGTACAATGCAGCAGTTATCTGCTTCTTCAACTTTGTAAACAAAAGAAAACTGCAGGGAAATAAAAACAGGAAAATGCTCCTGTATAAATGCTGTAAAAATGGTTAAATCATGACATTTTACTGACTCTATCCATCTCTCAGTCTGGCGCTGTCCTAGACAGAGAGCAGCTCTGAATAACATAGTCGATACGCATCAAAACCAGTGTAACACAGACTGGCTCGCTGGAGGAAACCAAGTTTCAAAAATCCTGAACAGAACCAGGTCAGGATCCAGAGTTTGTTGAAAAAGCAAAAAGGAATATATGACGGAATGGAACAGTTTAACCTTGTGGAAGGTTGATAAACATTTTTTTTTCTTTTTTCTTTATCTTAAAACCTAATAATAAATGGCGGTAACGAACTGTGGTATAATCACAGTAATACACTCGAGGTTCATGCAATAATGTGAGATTTTGGCACTGGTGACTGATCTTCAGGACTCGCACACAAGTGGCGTTATCTCATTTTATATCACTCCCTCTCTGTATTGAATAGTTTGTAATGAGTAGTTTAACATGGAGGGATGGGGTGACTGGTCATTTGCTCATTTTCATTGATACCTAGATGTGTTTGCTGCTGATATTCTGTACCTTTCCGAGAACGGATCCAGGATGTGGCCTTTATGGCTATGAACTTCCATTCTTCCTGTTCCGGCTTTTTGAAGCTGTGGAGCCAGATCAAAGCCACAATTGTGACCCACACTGCATTATCCACCTGCACAGAATTATGGGAAAAACAGCCATTACTTCAACCCAAGGAAAAGAAACAAACCTCATACAAATGTAGGGAATATTGTGTTGGCAAAAAAAATAAATAAATATCAAATCATATATGTACTTATCACATGTGTATATCAACCAATGGTTCCAAATCATCTGTAGTTGTAGCCTCTTGCTCTTGTTTATACAGCTTTGGACTTTTGTTACAATGGAGGCACTTGAGAAAAAAACCCGAGTTTCCACTTAACTACTGCTTTTGTTAGCTTGCTGCTCATTGATTTGTCCACAGTTCACCTGCCAGCTCTGTCCTGTCTGGTCACCAGAATTGCTTCAAAAGCCACATAAAGCCAATTGTGTTGTCACTCAGATGCAGGAGTCATTGAAAAGGCTTGTATATTTATTAGGCATGATCCACATAAGCCTTACATAACATAATAAATAACTAAAAATAACCTGTTCAGGCCTCTTCTGGATTAGTTCATTCTCTGTCTTGCCAAACACACTGAGGAGTTTACTATCAATGTCCCAGTATCCTGCAGCTTTCTGGAGAGAGAGCAACTTCATGTAGGGGTCCTCATATTCAACAGGTTCTGACACAAAAACATATTTTACCTGTAAGAACATTTCTTTACCAAAACAAGTGAAGAATAACCACATGACCTGACGTTCTGGTATGGACAACAGTGACAATACATGCATGTATGTTGGCAATTTTGAGGAGAATAAAATTCTGTCTCTTCTTGTAAATCTAAAGCAAATGAAATATGTAAATGAGCAATATCAATCATGGAATTAATTTTATTTGTGGTTTTGTGTGTTGATCCTAAAAGCATGTTCCATTTTAAAACAATTTTCCGTTGTATTTTTCTAGGTATATTAAATATATGTTTATATTATTTTCTTGCTATACAGCACTGAAAAGAAATTATCCATAACAATATTGGAATGCTATTTACAACATTTAATTCACAAAGGATTCCTATTCATGCAGAAGAATGGATCTTTCTGTGTTCATGGTTCTGAGAAACACAGACAGACACAGGGAAAACACACCACACTCGTCACAGACAGTCACCCAGAGGAAACCCACGCAGACACAGGGAGAACACACCACACTCGTCACATACAGTCACTCGGAGGAAACCCATGCAGACACAGGGAGAACCTGGGCCTGGGCTTCAGCTTGAAATGCTATGGATGATTCAAAGGGTAAAACTTGGAAAATGCTTCAGTGGTAAAGTTAGTGGTATTAAAAAGTTATAATGTGTTTGTGATACATCATCACAGTGTTAATTTTCAACGTGTTTTATAGTAAAATTACAAATGTTTATACAATAGTATTTGTCAACTTACCTTTAGATTCATAGTTTTCCCTATGATCTAAAAGAAAAGCACAGTACAGGAATGAAGTAGTTAATTCATGCATTCATTTATTCATTCATTAATTTCTTTACTCATTTATTCTGTAACCGCTTTCACACTCACCGAGTTATTCACACACTCACACCTGTGGACAGTTTCACACACTCACCCGGTCACACACACCTGCGCACAGTTTCACACACACACACACACACACACACACACACACACACACACACACACACACACACACACACACACACACCCGTGGGCATTTTCACTTACACACTCACACCTGTGGACAGTTTAACACACTCACACAGACATTCACAACCATGGACAATATCACACAACAACCTGTGTGTTTGAACTGGAGAACCTGGATGAAACCCATGTAGACACAGGGAGAACAGCACACATGCTGACCATATTCATCAAAGATGTATTCAGTCAATCAATAAAAGTACTTTCAGCCATTTCATTATTAATCAGTTCCATATCTTGTGCAAACTACACGGCCAAATGTTTGGGGATATTCCCTCTGTCCACTTTCTTTCTGAAAGGAAAGTATTACTTTTTGGGGGGTTTTGGTCACACAACAACCTCCAACTTTACATTTAGACTGCTTTTTTTAAGTGAGGTCTGGTGTCACTAAAATATCACTACAGATTCACCACTTCACCTCATCGCAAAGATACTTCTTTGACACTGCAGTCCAATGCTGGTGGCTTATACCTTTCCAGCTCACACTTGGCATTTAACCTGGTGACCTTAGGCTTATGTGTGGCTGCTCCAGAGCATGTATTTTAAAAGTTTTATCATTTTATAATTGATGTATTTCAATAAATTGTTTTATATCTCTCTACAAAGACTGGCACATACACACAAATATATTTTATATAATAAACACAAAGAAACAATACCGTCAGTTAAAGTGAAATCCCTAAGGTTATACGGCCTCCTCTTGTCCACCATTGGTCCTGTCACTGGATGTCCACTGCCCTTGTGGACAACGAGGAAAGCAGTGAAAGAGCTGCTCACTCCTGACTGTACACTGAGGTCCACCACCTTGTCTCTTAAGCTCTGGTCAATTGTTGCCTTTTCCTCCATTTCCAGAGACTGGATCAAGGCTCGAGCAGCCAGTCGATGAATTCCCAGTCTACAAAAATATCAGCAGTGACAATAACACCATTTAGTTTACTTCCAATTACTGACCACATTCATATTCAGTATTTGACAAGTATTGAAATACATTCACCGTCCAATCACTGGATTAGGAACACCAACCTTGTATCTAGGCAAGTTCATTTATAGAGCACTTTTCATACACAAGGGCAATTCAAAGAGCTTTACAGAGTCAAAAGAAACAGTAAAAAGCAGTTAAATTAAGAGCAAGGCATTTAGAATACTTAAATTTTGCATTAAAAGGAAACAAAATTAAAATTATTCAAACAATTAAAATGATAAAGCAAAAGAAAAAACACTAATGTAATATACACTCTGTCCATTTTATCAGCTCCACTGAACACACAGGTGCAGTTCTAGAGTTACAGACTGTAGTTCATCTGTTTCTCTGCATACTTTCTTGTCCCCTTTTCACCCTGCTCTTCAATGGTCAGACCCCCCACAGAGCAGGTATGATTTGGGTGGTGGATCATTCTCAGCGCTGCAGTGACACTGATGTGGTGGTGGTGTGTTAGTGTGTGTTGTGCTTTTGGATGTTTTTCCAACCTGTGTCCACTCTCTGTCCACTCTTTTAGACACTCCTACCTCATTGGTCCATCTTGTGGATGTAAAGTCAGAGACAGTAGCTCATCTGTCGCTGCAGTTTGTGTTGGTTATCCTCTGGTCCTCCATCAGCACTGGATATGTTTGGTTGGTGGACTATTCAGTGCAGCAGTGACAATGAGGGTTTTAAAAATTCCAGCAGCACTGCTGTGTCTGATCCACTCCACCAAGTTTAGGACAGTTGTTTGCTCTGTTGAGAGCTGTGGTGCAGTCTTGGTTAAAGTCAAGAGGGGGCAGGTTTGCCAACTCCAGCAGCAGGAGTGTTATCACACAGAGTTGTGTGTCACTAAATGAAAGGCATGAAGAGTAACGGCTGAAACAGCACACCAGTTCTGACAAACACATGAAAGCTTACCCTGTGTCCTCAGCAGGTTTAAGGCTGAAGTTCAGCTGGTTGGTCACTGGTTGCTCTCCCAGTCTGTACTGCACAGTGACGGTTCCTTCATCACCACAAGAGCTCTAAAAAAATCAAACAAGCAAAATGAGCTCCTGTATAATACAAACTACCAGATCATAGTTCACTCATTCATTCATTGTCTGAAACCGCTTATCAATTCAGGGTCGCGGTGGGTCAGGAGCCTACCAGGAATCACTGGGCGCAAGGCACGAACACACCCTGGAGGGGGCATCAGTCCTTCACAGGGCGACCCACACTCACACCTACAGACACTTTTGAGTCGCCAATTTACCTACCAACGTGTGTTTTTTGACAGTGAGAGGAAACCGGAGCACCCGGAGGAAACACACGCAGACACAGGGAGAACACACCACACTCCTCACAGACAATCACCCGAAGGAAACCCACGCAGACACAGGGAGAACACACCACACTCCTCACAGACTCACCCAGAGCGGGACTCAAACCCTGCTGCACCACCGTGCCGCAAAATTCATGATATAAATTTAGGATATGCACATAATAATACGCCACTGTAAGTTAGTTTTATTCAGTTCTCTCTGAAACTTGCAGAAACTTGGGGTTGGCTTGCAGCAATGCTTTGTTTATAATATGTTGAGATATTAAAAAACGACTTAATTTTTCCCAGAAGTCGATGATCAAACATGTCATGTTAACATTCATCATTAATCTCTTTAAAAGTAAACTTAATTAAAACAAAACCATACAAATAAAAAAGCAGCTATAAACTGCACAGCTGCATTAAACAATATATCGTGCAGCCCTGTCCCGAACAGCATGATATCAGGACAGAAATAAGGTGCTACAGACTGTCCAGATGAGTTAATGATACTCATTAAAAACCCAGCCCCAGATGAGCACTTCCTGAAACTCCTTTTTAAAGTAAGAGTCCCTTCAGAAAGACGACAGAAATCAGATTAATGCTAAACTAAAGACCTTGAATACACACAAATAAATTTTGTTTTATAGAGTGGCTCAATGTTAATGGACTGCATTATGGAGTAGTTTATTGTGAATGTTTTTTTGTAAATAAATACAGTTATGAACTGAACATTGGTGTATTTGTGTCATATTTTATGTTGGTTGCACTTTTAAAAAAGCAATTAGCCACTGCAGACTGTACGCTACTGCAATTTTATCACAGGGAAGGAAGTTTTATGCACTCTGCTTAGTGTCATGACAAAAAACACACCCTCTCCTCGATTAAATTGCAGTATTGCACAGCCACTCGTGGCTTCTTTCTTTATTAAATACCTTTCCTGACATTTGAGCATACAGCAGCGCTCTTTGACCCTGCAAGAGACCATTGGGGGGTGGAATTAAATCAGTGACATATATGCCATCTGGAACAGTCCATTTCACAGAGACGTCAGAAACAAAGGGCAGAAAGGCAAGGCTGAATGACTGCATCACCTGTGGAAAGGAAGAGACAGAGCAGAAGTGTAAGGAAAGGAGAAGAGCAGACACCTTTCCTCTGTGGTTTGTTTATAATATATAATATTATATTATAAAAACACAGGGCTGGACTTAGTCTTACTTTGAGCTGTAGTCGCTCATTGCTCATGATGAACTGAGCAATGCCGCCGCCTTCCTTGGCCATTCCTTGGACCAGTGCAGTGCAGGCTCCCTGCCCAATGCCAAAGGTGAAGCACCTAATATTAATTATATAAAATATAAAATGCCCAGAATTTCAGTTCATCCTGCCATCCCTACTACAGACTAGAGATAGCAGCGCACTAATGCTTCTCTTTAATTAGTATGACAGTAAACTGATTTACTGAACACCAGACACATGTCTGCGAGTGTAAATGAGAGGATACACTGACCTGTGATATCTAGAGTGCATTCGGACCAGGTCCAGGATTTCTTTCACATTCCACACAGATCCATCAGTAATAACAAACACCTTGTAAAAGGGAAAGAAATCTTAATATATTATGTAAAGTACCCTAAACCTTTCATCATAATCAGGGTCACTGTGGGTCCTGAGTCTGCATTAAATCTTTGGGCACCACTCGAAAACACACCCTGAACAGGTCAACAGTTCATCACAGGGCATCACACACTCACACATACACACACACACACACACACACACACACAGCTTTGGACAATTTCACATACTCACTCATTTACACACTCACAAGTGTGGAATGTTTCACACAGTCACTCACACCATCACACCTGTAAACAGTGTCACACACTCACCCAGTAACACACACTCATATCTGTGGACAGTTTCAAACACTCACCCAGTCACTCACACACTCGCAGTCACTTACACCTGTGGTTTCACCCACACACTCACACCTGTCAAGGGTTTCACTCAGTCACACCTGTGGACAGTTTCACAAACCCACACACTCATTTACACAATGACAGCTGTGTAAAAATATCACTTAAGTCATCTTTCTCTCTGCAGCATTTCAGATCATATTCATCATAAAACACACCTATAATTATCAAAATAAGTAAACATGTTTTTTAGAGCTGCAGTATGTAAGTCTGTGGATTTAGTGACCTCTCTGGTGGAGCTATGGAACAGCACACATATTAACTCAGTTTAGAGAAAAACAAAAGTGACTTACCTGAGCAAAATCCTAAAGATAAACAGATACACAGAGCATATGTTTCATTGAGGAATGTGGTACCTGTCTGGGATGATCTGAAAGGGAATCTTGGCAGTAAATGTGCTCCATTGGTCTTAGAAACTCTGTCCCACCCCTGTCTGCCCTCAAAACTGCAACGTTCTTCATCGCCTGCTCCATTGTCTTCTGAGTGTATTCCACACTCGTACTGGAATCAAAACAAGGAAAGACATGAATTACTATCAAGCTAAATCTGATCTGGTGGGTACATTTATGACCTGAAACAGCTCAGAAGTTCTAAAAGTTTTATCTGTGATGTCTCAGAACTGAGGAACCCATGAAGAACCCATAAAATCCTTCACTTTCTTGCACTTGTTTTTATAAGATCAACAAAAATTATATTTTGCTTATGTAATTAAATACTTTAGACTACTCATGATGGCTGTGACCACAGACTACTTGCCATTGTTGAACTGTTTGAATTGGGGGTTGTCCAATTCTATTTGTCACACAATTTAAACAAGAGGTTTGGCAAAAAGGTTACCAAGTCTGTTTTTGGGCCAAAAATTTAAAAGCCATGGGTGATCACTTCTTTTTCTTCCCCACAACTCTTTACTAACTACCATTTATTTGTCTTCTTTGTCAGTTTAAGTCTGTTCAGAGTCGTGGTGTGACTGACCCCCACCTGAAATCACTGGAGGCAAAGCCGCACTTTATAACATTAATGAAAATATAATAGATGTTTTATATTTTCCTTTGTATGGTGGGACCCTGAGGCGGCACAGTGGCGTAGCAGGTAGGTGTCGCAGTCACACAGCTCCAGGGGCCTGGAGGTTGTGGGTTTGATTCCCGCTCCAGGTGACTGTCTGTGAGGAGTTGGTGTGTTCTCCCTGTGTCCGCGTGGGTTTCCTCTGGGTGCTCCGGTTTCTTCCCACAGTCCAAAAACACACGTTGGTAGGTGGATTGCTGATTCAAAAGTGTCCGTAGGTGTGTGTGTGTGTGTTGCCCTGTGAAGGACTGGCGCCCCCTCCAGGGTGTATTCCCGCCTTGCGCCCAATGATTCCAGATAGGCTCTGGACCCACCGCGACCCTGAACTGGATAAGCATTACAGATAATGAATGAATGAATGAATGAATGGTGGGACCCTTTTGTTTTAAGAGGGGTCTAGGACCCCCTGCCCTTTCCTTAAACTTAACTCTGATACTCACGGGAAAAAGGAATGGAAATCAGAGCCAAAGCCATAGATGTTAAAGTAGCAGCCCAGGGGAAGACTCTTCAGCATCAGGAGAAGGGTTTCCTGCAGAGTAAAAACAAGATTTTAATGTGATTTCTCTCATTATATTCACTCTGTACTGGAAGCCCTGAAGCCCAGACCTTTGAAAGTATGCTGCTGAGACTAAGTTTCAAATGATTTTTTTCTGAATCTCATACAAAATAAAACATATTCAGTTCAAAACATTTCCAGCATTAATTGCACAATTTTAGCCGACAGAAACATAAAAAAAATGTTTTTATTTTACTAGTAATCTTTTTCTTCTACTAGTAATGTGAGCCAGAAGGGTAACCAAAATATTTATGCCTAAAACATAGCATGTTAGACTAGGGTGTTATAGGGTGGGGTTTTTTTTCGTTTACCCCCAAGGTTTTATTCAAAGAGGAAATGTTTTTCTGAGGTGCTAGGTGCTAAGAATTAGCATTCTGTGCACCTTGTGGTGAATGACACAATACAGATACTCAGCAACAAAAATCATTTCATATCATTTAGTTTCATTGATGTAAATTCAATAAAACTGTTATATCCAAGTTAACTGTTCGCTGAGACGGTATGTCCCCACAGATTATATGGAGCATAACCTGTTTAATTAAGGGACAACAAAGTAGTTTGGTTTCATTAAGTGCACAGCAAATTCACCAGTGTTAAATCAACACTATTAGTGTTAAATTACCACTGTTAGTGTAATAATGTCAGTGTTAAGTTAACACTAATAATGTTGATTTAACACTGGTGAATTTGCTGTGTGGCACATTTTAGAATAAAATGATTATCAAAATAAGCTTTTAAATATTTTTGCTCATTTTTGGTGGGAAAAATGACTTATTGCTCTTTTAACTAAATGACAAGCTTTACCCGGGCGCTTGCGATAGAGGACCCCGCCATGCTGCCAGACTGATCAACTAGGAAAATAAACTCTCCACGTTGTCCAATAGAAGAAGCCATCTCTGGAGGGAATTGTGGGTACAGGTTAATCATTACCACAGAGTCAGCCATCAGGGAACCTGCAAAAAGATTAAAGGGGAAAAACAATAAGCAATTTTTTTCTGTCTACTGAAATACCACTGGGGTAGAAACAGAGATAAAAAATACCTGGTTGGGCATGTTTACATCCTGCCTCCACTATGGCAGTGGGCTGATGGGCGTTCTGGTAATAAAGCAGTATCTCCACATCTCTGTCAAACCTGTGGCCTGGAGAGAGGCTCACCTGTATTCAAACACAGTTACAGGAACAGTTATTCTTGCTGCTTTACCATTTTCCTTGTGTTGAAAGAGGTACACGTGTGATAACACTTGTAAATACTCGTGTACATGCAAACAACCACACACCTCTGCCTCTGTGTGATCTGCGTTGAAGTAAATCAGTGGATCCAGGGAACAGTTGGACTCGACTTTAGAAACGGCAATAGGGGAGGTGATGTGGATATGAAGCGACAAACTACAAGCCGCCAAGCTTTCAGAAACAGCTGTCATCTCAGTCACACGACTCAGATCTGAGAAAGAGATACAGACCCAGAAAACAACATCAAGCAACGAGGACCGATAAAGATCAGAGGAGGACTTCAGTTTTTCTCTATGAACCTCCATTTAAAAAAAGCTAAAGCAGTGAGGTCAAATAAAGGTTTCATTAAATATTTTATTATTTGTTAAAAAGGCCATTTGAAATTCTGTTGGACCTGTATTTAAACACACAAAAATGTATATTTTAAGTTTTATGGTGAACCTGAGCAGTTGGCATTGGACCCGCTTTTATGTGAGAGTGCAAAGATGAGGTTAAACCCAGCAAAACAGATACAAAGAGTGCTGAGATATGAGTACTGATTAAATATGGTAAAGAAAGGAGAAGAAAGATAAAACAGTGAAAGCAACAAAAACATTGCGGTTCTGCCTCTCGCACCTCACTGCTGGGAGATCAGCATTTGATTTACAGAGTGTCTCCTTCTCAACAGCAGCTGTTGTAAGAAAGACAGTGTAAGAAAAGTGCTGTGTTGTTAGTTCCTTGTGGTATTTTTGACCACATTTCATTAGTGTGCCAAAACCCCATTAAGCAAAAAATGTATATGTCTCCTTTAATAATAAGAAAGATAAAAGCATTTTTGTTTGACAGTCAACATTCTCTCTCTCTCTCTCTCTCTCTCTGTCTTGCTCTCTCTCTCTCTCCCTCTCTCTCTCTCTCTCTGAGCCATGGCCAAGGAATGGCATCTGGAGACGTTTGGATGGTGGAGAGACTCTGAACGTTGAAAAGCATGAAAAGAGAAGAGGATGTTGCTCTATTCCTGTTCCATAGGTGGATTTATTTTTGCTGTTTCAGTTACATTATTTAAGGTGGAACTGACTCTAAATTTAAAAGAGTGCTAACTGCATGAAAATAAACACACAGTGAAAGTGTGACAAAACTAAACAATTTGAGTTACAAATGTGTTTCTGTGGTAATTCAAACAGTGAACAAAAACTTACAAGTTAAACTTCAGCCACCAACAAGCTACAGTCAGTTCTTACTCAAACACACCGTTCCACCTTAAATGATTTTGTATAAATACACAAAAAAGATGAATGACAATGCTAGGGGTGCTGCAGCAAGTTAGGATTTTCCTCTATCCTTTTGGCATACGAACTCCCGCTGGCACTCAATGCTGCTGCACTGATGTTGAACTGGATAGCTCTGTTTAGGTCAACACACTTTTAACAAAGTGAACACTGTAACCTGATTTGGTGTGACTTCCATTTCCAGATTTCTCAATGTATTGGAGTAAAAAAGTAAGATATTTAACTATGAAATGTAATGAAGTTAAAAGTAAAATGTCAGCCTAAATAAAAATACTCCAGTAAAGTACAGATACACAAAAAAACTACTTACATTTACTCCGTTACTGTCCGCCACTGGAAAAATGTAAAACTGCCAGCTGTTTGGTAATAAGATTTGTAACATGACTGACTGTTCATGAAAATGATAAAGTGTTATTGACTTGCCCATGTCACTGGGTGTGTATCGAGGGTTGAGTACAGCTGGCAGACAGAAGCGCAGGCCATGATCTGCATCCACGGTCAGCTCAGTGACGTAGACGAGGGTCACAAAGACACTCTCTTTTGGAGGAAGGCAGCCCACGACCATGCTAAACACATCTGGACTCTCCTCAGTCTCCTGCACTATATACGCCCTCTGCCCTGAACTTATAGCATCATCATACAGCTCCCATGCCTGAAACAGAGAGGGAATATATATATACACCAGCAAGCTGTAATAGATGAATACTAATCTGTGTCCTGCTGGTATGGATAGAGCAGAGGGTTAAGTGTTCAATTAAGCAATCAAATCCTGCTCTACGATCCCAGACCACAACCCTGGAGTGGATAAGAGGTTACAGACAATAAATAAATGAAAGGAATTCTGATCTATATCCTTACGTTTGTATACACCCTTCATAATTAGTGAAATCACCCATTTTCGACACAGACATTCAACTGTGCACTTGTTCTGCAGCTTGTATCATTTCCCTAGAAATGTAGTGCTACTAGAACAGATTATGATACTCTGGAGCCGCTGCTCTTGAGCTGAAGGTCATCATGACAATTCACAGGCACTGACTCACTCAAGCAGAGGAACCACATTCTCAAAAGATATCTGAGGTTCCTCCTGCGTCTCACTTTTCTTCAGACCAGACCTTGTCTCTAGACACTTGTCTCTGATGCATGACCCTGTGTTTTATTTCTTTAAGATCATGGTACTGTTGATCTGACCTGCACAGTTGTGAAAGTTCCTTTGTGTGGTGTACACAATTCATGATGTTTAAGACAGTAATAAAACCTAATGTCATAATTTATCGTTAAGTAAAAATAATCATCAAGAAGTATAATTAACTAACATCCATTTATTCATTCATTCATTATCTGTAAGCGCTTATCCAGTTCAGGTTTGCGGTGGGTCCAGAGCCTACCTGAATCACTGGGTGCAAGACAGGAACACACCCTGGAGGGGGTGCCAATAATTCACCTACAAACATGTGTTTTTGGACAGTGAGAGGAAACCGGAGCACCCGGAGGAAACCCACGCAGACACAGGGAGATCACACCAAACTCCTCACAGACAGTCACCCGGAGGAAACCCACTCAGACACAGGGAGAACACACACACTCCTCACAGACAATCACCTGGAAGAAACCCATGCATACACAGTGAGAACACACAACACTCCTCACAGTCACCCAGAGGAAACCCACTCAGACACAGGGAGAACACACACACTCCTCACAGACAGTCACCCGGAGGAAACCCACTCAGACACAGGGAGAACACACACACTCCTCACAGACAATCACCTGGAAGAAACCCACGCATACACAGTGAGAACACACAACACTCCTCACAGTCACCCAGAGGAAACCCACTCAGACACAGGGAGAACACACACACTCCTCACAGACAGTCACCTGGAGGAAACCCACACAGACACAGGGAGAACACACAACACTCCTCACAGTCACCCAGAGGAAACCCACACAGACACAGGGAGAACACACACACTACTCACAGACAGTCACCCGGAGGAAACCCATGCAAACACAGGGAGAACACACCACACTCCTCACAGACAGTCACCCGGAGGAAACCCATGCAGACACAGAGAGAACACACCACACTCCTCACAGACAATCACACAGAGCAGGATTGGAACCCACAATGTCAGGATCCTGGAGCTGTGTGACTGTGACACTACCTGCTGCATCACCGTGCCACCCCACATTCATTTAGGATTTTATAAAATACTAAAATAATGTTTGTTGTGTTAATTGTGACGTTACTTAAACATTCATTGCTGACTTATAACTAAATACTTAAGTTAATCTTAAGTTAATGTACCCTTATTGTAAAGTGTTACCATATATATAACCTGAAAGATACTGCCAAATTATGAATATATATTTTAAGGATTGTTTTAAGTGTTTTAATTAATCTGGCACCTTTCTCACTCACCCTGACTCTCTCATGCAGCTCAGCCACCACCTCCTCTCCGCAGATTTTGGCACTGAAATGACAGACAGCTGTTTCCGCAGGTAACGAGAACACGAATATCACCTCCACAGGACACTCCTCCTCCTCATTGTTCGTGTACTGCAGGGTGGAGGTGACTGTGGCAACAAACCCCTTCACCTGCACCTCCACCTCTACAGTGTTGAGAGGAACTTGGGTGAAAATATGAAACACAATGTTAAATGATTCCTGCACTGAAATACCCAGTGAAACTGTCCATATGCACTTGGCTAAGAGTTTGAACAGCTTTCCTAAAGAGCAGGGATTAGTTATTCCATGCACAGCTACTGCAGTCAAGTTCACAAATGCAAGCACACACTCATGCAACATGACAAACACTGCAGTACAATGAGTGAATAAGATTCCACCTTTCTACTATTTTTAATTTTAACGTAAGTAATACATTATTATCCCCAAGAACAGAACACATTGTTCACATGCTTTTGCAGCACTTTTTCCTGATGGTGCTTATAATGGATGCAGTGACCAATACATTCTTCACGTGCTATTTTCATACCAGTTCATTTTTACGATTCTCTTTTTGTTTAATAAAATTAAAATGGTCATTTTTAATATTGCACAACAATTACCATAAAATGACAAATGAGCATATTTAATTTTTTATTTAAATTACACATTATGCAATAAAGCCGTAAAACATATTGTACATCTGATATATCAAAAATTAGATAATTAACCAATTGAACTGTAGCTTTGCTGCATAGAAACATATCTTAATATAAATGTTACATAGTTCTGTTCCTGCAGTGCTAAGTGAAGACAGAGGCTCTATTCGAAGCTGAAATTTGAAGCTGAAAATACTACCTAGTGTTTCTTTAAGAGAGTAGCCATTTTCTCATATGAATTTTCTTCCTGTTAGTAAACAGCGTACTGACACTTAGTGACCAATATGTGGTGGTAATCTACATGTGGGGCACTCACTTTATGGAGTATAAACTTCATTTAGGGCCTGCAAAACAGTTGGAGTCCCCTCCTCATATGAGTTGTATTTGTATATATAATAAAATATTTACCTTCACAAACACAAAGCACAAAAGCTTATTTTTGGTGCTTCAGTTACTTATTAATCCTGAGATAAGTCACATACGTCTGAGCTCAGAAAGAAAATAGTGCTTAAATCATATCATCCTGCGTGTGCTGGAGCTGGTATGCATTATAACTGAGCTCAATATTCATAAAACAATCTTACAATAGAGTTGTTTTATGCCAACACAGCTTAGGGGGCAGATGTGTTGAACATGTGTTAGCTGGGTTCAAGATGGGCCTGGGTTTGGCTGGGTTAGTACATGGGCTATTAAAGAGACCCAGTTGGCTGCCTATACAGGATGAGTGTAGGCAGCCCAGTAGCTGCCTATATATAGGCTCCACATGGACCCATAGTGGTTCATGTCTCAATTTAAAGAGATTTTTCAGAATTGTTCAGGTGGGTCCCTCATATTGGAGCTATTTTTAACCCTTCCTGGTCCCATCTAGTCCCTAGTGGGTTTTCGTATGTTGGGGCCAACAATTAGCCCACAAACAAAACTTGCTGGGAAACAACTGCTCTTTTGGGTCCCACAAAGATGTGTTGACTTGACAAATAACAGAGATTTTACCTTGCTGGCCTTTGTTTGTTATGAGGCCAAAGGTGTCATCTTTTAAACATCCCTGTTGAATAAAAAAACTGTTAAAAAGCATTTTACAACAAGAAGCATTTTGACACATTGTTCAGCTCCACAAAGGGTACTGGGGTTCGTTTATATCACCTGCCATCACACTGTACAACACTCACTCTGCCGGGACATCAATGTACACTGAGTCACTATAGGACAGCAGCTGGACATTATAACTTCAGTCTTTTCACATCACTGTGCACTGTCACTTTATACCTTCGTACATAGCGCACAGAGTACTACTACTGACAAAGACACAACTTACATCCTAACATCTCACTGTTTACATTTGACCAGATCTGAGAAGGTGAAAAAGAGGACACGTTTCAGGTGGTGAGCTTTAAACCTTTATTTGCTACACATGGGAAAACATGGGATTTTCTTTTTTAATTCATCTGGGGAGCTTTGCCTGACGTTAACAACTACTGACGTGAAGACTGACCAATTAAATGTTTACAGAGAAGGTTATCGACCAATAAAAGTAGCTCAACAGTCAGACCGTCCAATCAGAAGACTTTAGGCTACTTCACCACGCCCCCTTCTCACTCAAGCGAACCAATCGGAGTAGGGGAGGGCGGGACTAGTTTGTGAATGAAACTTCTCGAAGTTCTATGTAAGCTCTAGAAAAACAAAATGCCGGACGTTTGTGAAATTCCGCCCGGACATTTTTTAAGTCTAAAAAAGAGGACATGTCCGGGTAAAAGAGGACGACTGGTCACCCTAGTTTACAGAGTACACTCACTTTAAGACACTATTCATACTCAGCCACTCATTGGAAATTCTGAGATAATTCTTGGACATGACACACATTCTGTACTTTCAAACACTGGCAGAATATTTATGTTACATACTTAGTCATTGCACAGATAATTTCATATATTCATACAGTTGTTATTATGCAGATAATACATTCTTCTATTTTAGTAATAATTTAGTCTAATACATTTTTCCTTCTATTTCAGTAATACTTATTTTAACATATATTTCTTTCTATTTTTGGTCTTTTTACTCTTGTCTGATCTTGTTTTTTTCTTAAGGTATTTAAGCTGCTGTAATACACGACTTTCTATCTGGGATATGACTCTGACTGCGTTGCAGCATTGGACATGCACAAAAGTGGTAAAAGCAGCTAAAAAATGATAAATATTTATTAACAGTAGCATTATTTAGGAATGAGCATTAGTAGGATTAGTGAATATGTTCATGTAGCGTTTTCTCATATGAAGCCAGTTACTATCAAAAGTGCCGTAAAGCAGAAATTCATCTAAAGACCGCTAGAGATTTAAAGTGCGCGTCTATTATGAGAACGCGACCAAGCGAGGGAAGGGAAAACCTTAATTAAAATGTAATTTTGAACATTTATATGAATACGCTTAATCGATTGCCTATTTTACTAGTATTAAAATAATAAATATTTTAATAAAACAATAAAACCCCAGGATATAAATCGGTTTTAAGCGACTACTTTATTCTCAGGCTTTGTAAATTACAATTGTAATATCTTTTAGAAACTACATCTAGATCTGCTTCTCTAAAAGGAAAGAAAACATCGTCCCTTTTCCATTGACACAAATGAAATACACTCCGTAATTACCGTAAAACCACGATTACCGTAAAAAAAAGAAATACTTACACTGCACAATTTTCTTCTCCTCCTCGTTGTTGGTTTTCGCTGTTTTGAATGTTTGAGCCCCATGTCTTTCTCCTGTCTGAATGTGGTTGTGTGCGTCTCTCTCTCTCTCTCTCTCTCTCTCTCTCTCTCTCTTTCTGGGTGTGTGTGTGTGTGTAAATGAGCAGTGCAAACGGGTGTGGCAACACCGTGACCGTTCTACTATGGAAACGTCCTCATTTACGGTATTTCACATTTAACATTGATGATTTTTTAGCACAGCGTAAAGGATTATGACATCCAGTCACACTGAAGTGGTGGTGTGTTAGTGCGTGTTGTTCTGGTACTAGTGGATCAGACACAACAGTGCCTTTTAAAACCCTGTGTTCACTCTCTGTCCACTCTCTTAGACACTCCTGCTTTGTTTGTCCACCTTGTAGATGTACATTCAGAGACAGTAGCTCATCTGTTGCTGTACAGTTTGTGTTGGTCATTGTCATCCTCTAGACCTTCATCAGTGGACATAGGATGCTGTTGGCTTGATGTTTTTGGTGGTGGACTATTCTCAGTCCAGCAGTGACACTGACGGGTTTAAACTTCAGCAGCACTGCTGTGTCTGATCCACTCCTGTACCAGGTGTAACAGCACATCGCACACTAACACATCACCACCACGTCAGTGTCACAGCAGCACTGAGTATGATCCACCACTTAAACCATACCTGCTCTGTGGAAAGGGGTGAAAATCGGAGTAAGAAAGTATTCAGATAGAATACAGTCTGCAATTACAGAACTACAGAGTGCTCCTTTGTGGATCAGTGTATATGGTCAGGTCTAATGACCAGACGGTCCAACTGTTCATACACACTGAGTGAATATGAGGTTCATTCCAGCAACTGCTTTATTCCCACTGACCCCTAAAGGTCCATCCACTCTTTTTCTACTGCTGAAACACAACACGTAACCTTTCCTTTTACTCACCCTGTCACCCCATGCTCTCTTTCTCTCTCTCTCTCTCTCTCTCTCTCTCTCTCTTTTTCACAATGTTCCAGTCATTCTTTTTCATTACAGGCTTCGGGTGACTCCACTAAAACTCCAAAGTAATTTAGTAAATTCAGTACTTTCATGTAACGATAGATTCACTGATGAACCATTTTCTTTTATTGTTTGGGCTTTTGCTATATGAGCTTTTAATGTTTTGTTCTTTTTGTTGTTGATCTTCTTCTACACTCTTAAAAATAAAGGTGCTACAAACGGTTCTGTAAGCGATGCCATAGCAGAACCATTTGGGTCCATAAAGAATCACATTTGCTAATAACCTTTAAATTAGTAAAGAAACATTACATTGAGTGTTAGATTTTTAAACTTTTAAAAGGTTCACACTCACACATCACTTAAACAAACATGGTTCTTTGATGGTATCACTCAAAAACACTTTAGCACCTTTAATTTGAAGAGTTTTCTCCTGATTCTTTATCTTCTTCTTTGCCTTCTTCACGTTATGTACAGAATAGAGAAATATATCTGTAACTGTAGCCCCTCCAGAGCTCTGTATATCCAGTCACGTGTCTAGGGCCGGGAAGTTGGTTCCTCGCAATGATCAAGAAACCCCTTTTGATAAAGAAGCCACCAGAGACAGACTTGTGTCCCCTTTCTTGTGCTTCTTTTTGTCTTTCATTCTTTTTGGTGAAGAAAAGGAAGAGGCTGAAAAGCAGAGAGGGAGGCCTAGGCTGAGACACACTGACTTTAATGTATTCAGGGCTATTGTAAGAAGCAAGTGTACCATGCTATAATGGGGCAAAGAAAAAGAGGGGAAGGGGGGAGAAGGAGAAGGAAAAGAGGTATATGGGACTTCAGGGGGGGTGCTTCAGTCTGTGGCTTAGAAACAAAATCAAGATCTTGCATTCACGCCTGTGGGTTTTCGGACGAGTCTCGACACAGAAAACCTCAGCTGATCACTGCTTGCAGAGAGTCTAGAAGAAGAAGTACATGCACAACGAAAGGTAAAACAAATGCATCAATCTCAGTGAGTTTCTTTGTTTGTTTATTTGTGTTCATTTTGGTTGTTTTTGTATTTAAACAGCATTATTCTTTTGAGTCTAATACAGGCAGAAGGAGCTAGCGGTTCGTTTACTCTTATAGCATTTCAATCAGCACAAAACCTCATCATCTCCAAACTTTTGTTTGGAAAACATTGTTAAATATAATGTAAGTCAATGTAATACGCCTCTCTTTTTTCATTTTGGAGCATTTCTATTGGCACATCATTTATTATAAACATGATGCAAAGGGCAGCTGTTAATTTCAAATGTAAAATGAGATGCCAAATTTGGTTTTTGTATTCACTTGTATTTAAATTAAATATCAATGGATTATTTCAAATATTAACATTTTTACTATTAGTATGTACAAGAATTGTATCAATTGGTCACTACTAATCACAGAGCTTCAATTTTATGTTTAAGATCTAGAAACAGGGGCATCTAACAAATAAGATGTTCCACTGCACTTCTAGCAGATAATCAGTACTCAAGTGATAAGTCTGAGCTGCTATTTTAGTACTTCTATGCAAGTTTATAAAATACTTTTACCTGAGTGTGGATTCAGTCCTCCCTGCCTGCCTCTGCTGCATCCTCTGATCATGGTTAGTCAAATAACTCCAAAATAAATGTATAAAAAAAAAACAACAACAGTGGAGCATGTTCCACTGGTGGTGTTTGAAGCATCCTGAGGTGGAACGATATCTGAATTTACTTCATTCACTGCAAAAAAGGAATTATTTAATAATTCAAAACCTAAAGTTTATGGGTAAGTGACACAATCTGCCTCAGAGTTTTCATAATTCTGTTCAAATAAATTAACTAGTGTTATTATTACTAGTGCAAATATTAACTTAAAGGTCTGAAGAATCAGAAACATCTTGCCATATTTGTGTGTGGATTATGTATTGCAAAAACGCAGGTGAGACATACAAAACTGGTGAAGAACCTTGTTTACCACTTGACAATGTGTCCTTCCCTCACTCTCAGCCTCACCACATCCTGTCATGGAGAAAGATGGTTTCCTCTCACTTGGCTCACTGCGGTTTTATTTGGCAGTGTATTTTGAATGTTTTATCAGTTACGGATGTTAACTAATACACGATCTGATATGAGGGTGATGTAAATGCACAATAATAATTTCAAAGATAATTTCAGATATCATAGTTTTTTGCAATAATTTGTGATGAAATATTATTAAACATGGTTTAGAGTATTCCAAATTCCCTTCTACACTGATATATACGAAGAAAACTTTGTGAACGACAGCTTATTCAATATCTCTGAAGGGTATAAGTGGGTTTTAATAATAATATTGTGTGTATGAAGGGTGTAACAGGGCGTTTGTCTGACCTTTATTGCAGTGCAAGGCAGGAGTCTTCTTGAATGTCGTTACAGATGCACAATGATTGCTGTCTTCTGAGGATCTTTGATGGTATTTAGTCATGAGAACCATAGGGAGCTCAAGCACTAATGATGGAAGATTAGCTCAGGATCTAAAACACCACTCCAACACATCCCAAACACTGACACTGAACTGTGATTCTTCTCTAAACATTGTTCCAATGTTATATATGCAGACGCTGGGGGATATTATAATCCTCCAGCCCAGGCTTGGTATGTGGCATAATGATCTCAGGCTCATGTATCATGCTTTTCAACCTAAGGTGGCTATTAGGGTTTTTTATCACCTTTTGGACACATAGGGCTGGTTTCCTACACAGGGATTAAGTTTAGTCATGGACTATATCCTCCTTTCAAAGGAAAATCACAATTCAGAATGGCATGTAGTCCAGGACTAAGCTTAATCCCTTTCTCTGAAACCACACTAGACTTTTTAAAAAATGCTCATAGGGTTTTGAAATCAAGGAGCCTTAGAAACAGGGGCCTTAACATAAAGTCTCCCTTTAACTGTACCTGATGATAATGATAGTGATGGTCTCATTTACAGATGTGACACAGTTGTTGGTTAAACTGCCCAGTCTTTATTGAGAGTGGAATGATGGCTGGAGGTTGTACATTGGTCAGCAGGTGGACTGGCCTCTTCTTCATACTGATTCACTGTGTGCTGATCAGCCGGGCGTTCCTGCCCAACTTCTGGTCTCGAATTCTGACGCTGTCCTGGGACTCGTACACACACCAGTACATGACTGAGCAGGCCCTGGTCAATGTTACCATGGAGACGCTGAGGATGCAAGGGTATCAGCTGCACTCCAGCAGTCAGGTGGGTGGGGCAGGATGGAGGAACCTTTTTATCATGTCCATACACTCTGTTCCTGGCTGTGCTTTTTCTATGTACAGTATAAAACACCATGTGTAAACTTGGTGTTCTGACATGTACACCTGTATTTATTGACCTCAGGCAGGTTTGGGGCGGGCCTTCTGGCAGGCTGTGAGTGAGGTGGTCAGTGCCAATGCTGACATGGACTTTCTGAGCTATGCTCGCTCTGACCCAGTGTACCACTTTGACTCTGAGAGAGTGGAAGAAGCCACAGAGATGCTGAGGGACTTCTGGAAGCAGACCATTTTACTGACCAATAAGAAGGAGTACCAAGCTGCAAGACTTAGGCTTGGGCAGCTCTTCCACTCCTTACAGGTATGGGGATCTCGCTGTCTAAAGTGTTGGGTAGCTAGTTTAAAAGAACATCAGGTAATACTGTTAGTTACTGTTGGCTACCCAGAATCATTGGGTGCAAGGTGGGAACACACCCTGGAGGGGGCACCAGTCCTTTACAGGGTGACACACACTGACACCTACAGACACTTTTTGGAGAAAACCAGAGCACCCGGAGTAAACCCCCATGCTGTACCATGCTGTACCTGTGATCCATGCTGTACCCTTGAAGGGACATTTACACTGCTTTTACCTTTAGTGAACACTTATTAACCCATACAGGACATTTCTTTCTGACAGTGTAACAGTCTGCATGGTAATGTATGTGTCTTCATCCATGTAATTTGTAAACTGTATTTTCAGTGTTGTGTAACAATAGCAAAGAATGTAAAAAGTAAGCACTCTGTATACTCCCAGTATCCAAATCTAATGAATGGAATATTTCTGATGTGTCTGTAGGACTTTTATAGCCACAGTAACTGGGTGGAAATGGGACAATACTCTGAGTACCTTCACCTGCTTCACACAGAAGAGCCTGCTGTACCTGTGGCCTCAGGTGAGTCTGCCCCATATGAACTTACCTGATTTTTTAAAACAATGAAATGAGAGTCTCAATGACTCTCTATGGTTCAAGGTTGTTGTGGCTTCAACAATTTTCCCCTCAACTGACCCAATATTGCTACTTTGATATGTTGGTTCTTAGAGGACACTCCCACCTGTGCAGTGTGCCACAGATTCAGCTGTTATAATAATCTCCTTGAGGAGCTGGTCAAGGGTCCACCACAGCCTCTTCTGACCACTGGCTACTTCAGTGCTTACCCAGCCAAACCTGCAGGTACACACACTCGCCAATACAAGTCTGAGACTTATATTAGCCTATAGCCTTTTAGTGTACAATGTTCATGTTTCATAGGAAAGTGCAGTCATGGGGGAATTCTGGACAGCAGTCGTCACCAGGGAGCTGAGGGTGGCATCAATAAAGATAGCACCTCCCCTCTCTTCTCCCCCCACCATTACCTCCACAAAGAAGCAGCCCGGCTTGCAACCACAGCAACCCTCAACGTGCTCCGAGACCTCCGGGACGAGGTGGGGCACAAGGCTTTCCTCAGGTCAGAGGTTAAAACACGTCATTATTCTGAAAGTCTACCGTGATCTGAAAAGGGGCAGAGCACAAAGACAAACAGAGAAGGCTTTCCAAGTCAGGGAAGATCACAACAAACCACTGAAATATTGCAGACCAGAAAGAGGGCAGCTTTGGTGATTTGTTGCAGAACATAAAAAAAGCAATTAATTCTGTTCCTAAGTAACAATCTGATTAGGGAAGTTTCAGTCCAGTCTGCAGTGCAAGGGCAGACAATAAAACAAAGCATGGTTAAACGAGCACATCACTCCCAGAGAACCCAACTCTACTGCATTACAGTCCAATGCTGGGAGGATTTATATCCCTGAGACTTGGCATTGGGCGTAGTGATTTCAGACTCATGTGGGTCTGCTCGAGATCATCCCATTATATTGAGAATGGAAATTATACACACTGCATGCACAGAAGAATAAGGAAATCAGGAGTGGTTCCACCTTAAAGCAGCTGAATTCACTAATTCTAAAGTGTGTCTGCACATGTTTGGACACCCAACAGCTTTCAACTAGTTTGACTTGAGACTATACCAGAAAAGCTACAGTCCAGAATAATACATTATTTCTCTGAACTGAAGATGACCTGGACTTGATTAGATCTGACTGGACATAACTGGATTCAGCATTAGTGAATCTAATTAAACTGAATTGATGTTATGAGAGATAATGTGTTTTCCTCCAGGCTCTTTAGTGTCCAGCAGCCTCCTGCCCTTGTGTTTGTGATGGACACTACGGGCAGCATGTTTGAGGAGATCACGGCTGCCCGTATGCGTGTGCTATCCATCATCCAGACCCGGGCCAGAAATCCGAACCCTGGCCTACCTGGAACCTTCCTACTAGTCCCTTTCCACGACCCGGGTAAGATCCACTCTGGTGAGAGGGAAACAAGCAGTGTGATTGGATTCATTCAACTCAGACACATGCTTTGAAAGAACTAGTCCAAAGCAAAAGAGAACAAATTGAAATTTCATGTCAGTTTATAACTATGTCAAATCACAGTCTGTGCTACTTTGTTTACTGGAGTGTAGATACCATATAGCAACATGTGAATGCTGTACTAATTTTATTTACATTTACATTTATGCATTTGGCAGACGCTTTTATCCAAAGCGACTTACAAAAGAGGATCTAACATTCGAACTACAGCACAAATTATACAAAATACCTTACATTAAGTGCAGTATGCCAGGAAGTAATAAGTGCATTAAAGAAAGACATTCAGTGCAAAAGATACTCTCGGAAGAGCTGGGTTTTCAATGATTTCTTGAATGCAGAGAGGGTTTCTGTTGCTCTGATAGTGCTTGGAAGCTCGTTCCACCAGCGTGGTACCAGAGATGAGAATAGCCTCAACTGACCTGTACAGGGGGTTGGTCGTGTTAGTTGGCGCTCCTTTGAGGAACGGAGAGGGCGGGCGCTAGCGTATGGTTTTAAGAGTCTATTGAGGTAGATGGGAGCAGAACCAGTGAATACTCTGAAGGCCATCATTAGTGATTTAAATTTGATGTGAGCAGCTAAGGGTAGCCAATGCAGCTCAACTAATAGGGGCGTGACATGTGCTCTTTTTGGTTGGTTGAAGACCAGGCGTGCTGCCACATTCTGGATCATCTGTAGCGGTCTCACAGCACAGGCCGGAAGACCTGTCAGGAGGGCGTTGCAATAGTCTAGACGGGAGATTACTAACGTCTGAACGAGGAGCTGTGTTGTATGTTGAGTTAGGTATGGCCTAATCTTCCTTATGTTGAATAGGGAGAAGCAGCACGATCGAGCTACAGCGGTAACGTGATCTGCGAAGGTCATCTGGTCATCAACCATGACACCTAGGTTTCTTACAACCTTGGTGGGAGCCACCGATAGGGACTCTAGCTTGATGCTGATGTTGTGGAGAATAGCTTGCTTGGCTGGGAGGACCAGTAGTTTAGTTTTGGATAAATTCAATTGGAGGTGATGTTCCTTCATCCATGTAGATATGTCAGAGAGACAGTCAGAGATTCGAGTTGCCACTGAAGTGTCTCCTGGAGGAAAGGATAAATAGAGCTGTGTGTCATCTGCATAGCAGTGATAGGAGAAGCCGTGCGAATGTATGATTGGGCCTAGAGAGGTGGTGTACAAGGCAAAGAGGAGGGGTCCCAGCACTGAGCCTTGGGGCACACCTGTGGTGAGGTGGTGTCGCGCTGATGTTTGTCCAAGCCATGACACACTGAAGGATCGTCCAGTGAGATAAGACTCAAACCAGGAGAGTGCATTGTTCTTGAAGCCCATGTCAGTGAGTTTGTTTAGTAAGATGTGGTGGTTGACCGTATCAAATGCTGCTGATAGGTCGAGCAGAATGAGAACTGAGGACTGACCTGTTGCTTTGGCATCTTTAAGAGCTTCCATTACTGACAGAAGTGCAGTTTCCGTCGAGTGGCCGCTCTTGAAGCTGGATTGGTTCGAGTCAAGAAGGTTATGTTGGGAGAGGAATTTTGTTGCCTGCTTAAAGACAGCTCTTTCAATGATTTTAGACAGGAAGGGGAGGAGAGAGACTGGTCGGTAGTTCTCTACTATAGAAGGAGCAAGAGCAGTTTTTTTGAGTAGAGGTCTTACTTGAGCTAGCTTGAAGGTGTTTGGAAATGTTCCAGAGGTTAGTGAAGAATTGATTACATGAGTGGCTGCGGACACAATGGTTTGCAGTAGGGTGGTAGGAATGGGATCCAGTGGACAGGATGTGGGACGGCCACCTCTAAGAAGATTTGATACCTTGTCTTCTGTGAGAGGAGTGAAAGAAGGGAAGGAAGCAGTTTAATCTAGTTGTGGTCATTACATCATTTTGGTAAATTGAGGGTATATGTACAGGGTGGCCCATTTATATGGATACACCTTAATAAAATGGGAACGGTTGTTGATATTAACTTCCTGTTTGTGGCACATTAGTATATGGGAGGGGGGAAACTTTCAAGATGGGTGGTGACCATGGCGGCCATTTTGAAGTCGGCCACTTTGGATCCAACTTTTGTTTTTTCAATGGGAAGAGGGTCATGTGACACATCAAACTTATTGGGAATTTCACAAGAAACAATGGTGTGCTTGGTTTTAATGTAACTTTATTCATTCATGAGTTATTTACAAGTTTCTGATCACTTATAAAATGTGTTCAAAGTGCTGCCCATTGTGTTGGATTGTCAATGCAACCCTCTTCACCCACTCTTCACACACTGATAGCATCACTGCAGGAGAAATGCTAGCACAAGCTTCCAGTAGCTGTAGTTTCACCACCCGTAGTCACCACCCATCTTGAAAATTTGCCCCCCTCCCATATACTAATGTGCCACAAACAGGAAGTTAATATCACCAACCCTTCCCAATTTATTAAGGTGTATCCATATAAATGGCCCACCCTGTAGATTAGTATACTTGTCATGGGGTACCAGTGGTCAGCTTGTGCTACCACAGAATCAACTCCTAACCCCAAGCCCCCAAGACTCTGAGGAACTTTGTAATTCAAGAGGGTGATTGTCAGGAACCTCCAACCCAGAGGAACATGGTAGATTTTCCCTCAATAGAGGGAGCCCCTTGCACCCAGAAGCTGAAACTCCAATCTGGAGTGACAGGGAAGCCTTGCCCTTAAGTGAGGAAGTGCCAAGCAACCTACAGAACATAAGTGTGTAATAGACAACAATCTAATGTGATGACGTGATCTGGGTCTGTTCAGTTGGTTCGGTTGAGTTAATGGTTATCTCTTAAGATTCTGATTCTCTACGGTGCGAGGAAATCCTTGGCTTAATGCCGGGATCAGACTATGATATTGTTGTCTTCCACAATGTTCACTAAGTCAGGTTATCAATGTAAATTTGTGGCATGTCTTTGATTATTTGGTTCAGACACTGGAAATGTATCGGATACAATAAATCAGGCTAAATTAAAAGTGTAGTGTAATCCTGGCATTAGAGAAAGCCCACTCGGTTCATCTTTTTCTGTTTCTCAGAATGACAGTTGTTCCCTTACTTGCTTGAACTGTTCCTCTAGGTTGGTGTTTCCCTCACCAGTTCCATAGTTCCTCAGGGTTTGGGGTTGAGCAGGATCCGTCGTAGCGCTGACCCAAATCTGGGAGTCCTAGGATAGCACAATTGTCTTTAATCTCTCTGTATTTGCAAGATGGCCTTCTCTCTCTGGTGCTTAACAGTGTGGCATTAATGTTCTCCTCCAAGCAAGTTGAGCTGTCCAGTGTTGTAATGTGAAAAGATGTAGTAGGTGGCATTAGGGTGTGGTTTGGTTGCCGAAAGACCCGGGGAAGAACAAGAACCCATGTCCCCTATCAGAACCTGAACCTCATCATCAAACTTTGAGTCTCAAACTGGCCTGAGGTCTCCAAAACTGACCCAAACATTGTAAACAGTAGTTCTAATAATTGTGTTACTGTATGTCCACCACTGAAAAGGAAAGGGTGAGTTTTGTGGTTATCATTAGTTCAAGGATGTCCAAAACAAGGATGCTCAAAGGGCATAAGTGTGTATTCCTTTTGTCAGATGTAGGTCCAGTTTTGGAGACAGATGACCCGGATGAATTCCAGCGCTTCATGGAGAACTTAATGGCTCTCGGTGGAGGAGACGAACCAGAGATGTGCCTCACTGCTATTCAGGTAACCATGGAAATAGAGGGACATGAAAATGATCCCAGTGGAGTGCAAATTGAGTGTGTATGATCTTTGATAGACATTTTTATGAAATGTAAGTTGGTTCAGATAGTTTCAGTGGCCACTTTTATTTACAGACTCTGAACATTTACAAGAATGCACCTGTTTGCTTTCTTCTGGTGTAATATCTGCTGACAGTACACAGTGTGTATATTTGTGTTTCTGTGTTTATTACAGCTGGCACTCATCCATAGCCCACCTCTATCTGAGATTTTTGTTTTCACTGATGCCTCCCCTAAAGATAGCCACCTCTACAACACAGTTAAAGCCCTCATCCTGGAAAAGAAGAGCAAGGTAAAAACTACACTTTGATACTTTGATAAAGACTGCAATAGGTTACTGGACTCTCATCTTTCAGCTTGTCATTTTGAGATGGAAGAACATAGACGATGAGGAGAAGGAGACTAACACTTCCTTCCTGAGCTCTTTGCTGGTCTGCAGTGACCATCAATAACAATCAGCCTCCTTCTCTCAGGTCACCTTCCTCTTGACTGAAGATCCGAGTCAAGGAACGAGAGAGAAAGGGATGAAGAAGAGGAAAAGGAGAGAGACACTGTCTCCTGATCGGTTCAATCTCTATTCCTCCCTGTCCTCTCTGTCTGGAGGAATGACCGTCTTCACCACGAACAAAGACATCCATAAAGCTTCAGCCATTGTGGAAGACAGCACTGCTTCCAGCAAGGTACATTAACAAAAGAGCACAAGATACTTGGGTTTCAAGTTGCAAGGTTTGGACTCAATGAATTAATATTTAGTCAGTGTCTAATTTCCTACCATTTTCTAAAAGTTACATAGTGCAGTTTCTGCCCTATTGAGCCAATGCTCCTCCCTTTTACATGTCAGTGGAGCATCACAATGATATTGAACCGTTAATATTGAGGGGAAAAATGCTACCAAGTGTTGTTTTAATGGTCAGAAGTAGCCATTGGATACAGGCTTCCAATCAGAACTCAGCTGGGGTCATAACAGTACTCCATTACAAATGTCTCATTACATCGGTTGAGTGATTTACGCCTTTGGCTCTTAAAAACACACAGCAATCATTCATATCACTGGTCCTCTATCATCTCCTGTGGTCACTGAGTGAATTATGGAGCTCTTCCACTGCATGGTACCTTCTTGACTTGATTCGACTCTGCTTTGCTGCTTTGGTCCCTAGTACATGGAATCGTGGTTACAAGCGAGGTGAATAGGGACTAAACCATGACATGTAACGTGCTTTGGTCTTTTAAAGACGTTCAATCCTTCCTTGGATCAGTGGCTGATGAAAGCGTCCAGCGAGAGCTGGACACTGAAACAAGGAAGGAACAAACTCTACTGATCTGTCCCAAACAACAACAACAAGCCAATGCACGAGTAAACAACGCTTAATGTTACCACTACCATTGTTGTGGTCTCCAAAGCCAGCTGTTCCCATTAGAGATGGGGTTGTGCGACATCACTGGCTACATTTCAGGGGAGGGTAAGCCAGTTAAATTGAGTAGAGTAGGTACCATGCAGTGGAAAATCAACATTACACTGTAACTGTGTGAGAGCATTTGGAGTCTTGCCCAATGAATCTTACTGCTGTAGTCTGGTGTGTTTACCAGGGCTGGGAATTGAACTCTTGTCTTCTATGTTGTGTGCAATGATGTCTCCCTGTCTCCTTCAGGTGACTCTGTTTCACACAGAAGGTGAAGCTCATTCCTCCCACTCCTTCACTGTTGATCATGGAGTGAGTTCTGTCATGCTGCATGTGGCAGGAAAACTCACACAGTGTGTTCTTTCCAGTCCTGCAGGTACACATACACATGCACACACACACACACCACACACACACACACACACACATATTTGGTTATATATATTAATGCATACAAACACAGTCTCTTTCTCTGTAAGGCATTGATCAGTCTCTTCTCAGTGGGGCGGGTCCTCTGGCTGAGCTGGATCTGTCTGAAGGCCTGTACAGAGTGAGTCTGCTGCCTCCAATAGAGCCTGGCCAATGGCGTCTCAGCATGACAGCCCATGGACCAATCACATTCAATGTATTAGGTGAGCAGGCCTGCCCACTTTTCTGTAAACAAAGATCAGAGTATTTATTAGAAGCAGCTACAACAGAGCCTAAGGTCCCCCCTCGGGTTTCAGCCAAGGTGCAGTGGAACTGTGTTCTCTGGAGTTCTTCAGGATGGTGTTTTCTGGAGTAACAGCTCCATATAATATATTTGCAATAAGCTGGAATGACCCAAACTTATCAGCAATTAAACAGTAAATAAACAGTTAACTCCTGCTTTTTATGGTGTTCTTAAAATAGAGCACTCCTGAATATGAGGGATCAGCATTAACTGGACACAATCTGTAATCTGTCTCCTAGGAGATGGCACTTTGGACTTCCTCTATTACTTTGCAGTGGAGATGAATGAGACTCACCCAGGGCTGAGAAGAGTGGAGGGCAATCCGGTGGCAGGTGTTTTTTTTTATTGGAAACTGCACTAAACACTGTACATCCACTCACTGGTCATTATATTAGAAACACCAGCCTTGTACTTCAACACACATTGTTATAATAGTAATAATAAAAATAAAAATAAGTCGCAGTCACACAGCTCCAGGGACCTGGAGGTTGTGGGTTCGAGTCCCGCTCCGGGTGACTGTCTGTGAGGAGTTTGGTGTGTTCTCCCTGTGTCTGTGTGGGTTTCCTCCGGGTGACTGTCTGTGGGGAGTTTGGTGTGTTCTCCCTGTGTCTGTGTGGGTTTCCTCCGGGTGACTGTTTGTGAGGAGTGTGGTGTGTTCTCCCTGTGTCTGCGTGGGTTTCCTCCGGGTGACTGTCTGTGGGGAGTTTGGTGTGTTCTCCCCGTGTTTCCGCGTGGGTTTCCTCCGGATGCTCCGGTTTCCTCCCACAGTCCAAAAACACACCTTGGTAGGTGGATTGGAGAATCAAAAGTGTCCAAGTGTGTGAGTAAATGTGTGAGTGTGTGTGTTGCCCTGTGAAGGACTGGCGCCCCCTCCAGGGTGTATACTTGCCTTGCGCCCAATGATTCCAGGTAGGCTCTGGACCAACACGACCCTGAACTGGATAAGTGGTTACAGATAATGAATGAATGAATAATAATATTTAACACTTATATATTGCCTTTTGCAAATCCAATGTTCAGATGGAAAAAAAAAAACAGATAAGGGGTGTAAAAGTATTCAGAAAATAGGTGCATTTTTATCTGAGTTTTGAACATGAGAAAGATTTAGAAGAGCGAATAGAAGAGGGTAAACACACCAACCTGTATAATTATATACCTTCTGCAGTTACTAACTTAATACAACATTGGCTAGGATGAAATCATTTAGAAATTAGCATCTTAAAATCAACATGCTCTTGAAAAGTGTATGTTGGGTTGTGTTAAATGTTCTTACCATCATTTTCTGTTGGCAGGGAGTGTCAGAGTGTTTTAGTTGTATAAAATACTTGTTTTTGAATGTTATGTATATACCAAAGCATACTACTATGGCCTATCATTACCTTGTCTGATATGTAGTTATTTTACATATTTGCATATGCAAACTATTCACAACAAAAGTCCACAATAACAAAAGTAACCGCATCTGACTGAAAGCACAAGTTGTTCACGCCTGTGGAAATGCGTTTTGGCATTATGAAAATGTAGTGCCTGTGGTGAATATGTGATACATGTCTGTAGTTCTGCAGAAATCCAGAATAAATCTGACTATTTACCGCATTGATCTTAGTGCGGCACACATTTTAATGTGGTATGTGGCTTGGTAAATTGGGTCTCCTGATTATGGGGAATACCTTATAGCTGCTTTGCTAACTTCCACCACTAGAGGGATGGCTCCTTCAGTAATTCAAGTCCAATGGGCAGCACCCGTATCTGCTCTCACAAGAGTGGAGCTCCCTTACAGCTCAGTACTCAGTCTGGACTTCTCTTTAAAGAGAGCTGTTACAAGGCTCAGCCTGTAATTTGGTAAGGCCCTCGAGTTTACTCCTGGGTCTCCCTTTCCTTCTGAATTCATTTAAGTCCAGAATAGTGTCCTGAAGCTTGTCTACTTCAGACTTCTCCGGAACACTTGAGTTTTTAACAGTGGCTATGCTTACATGCAAATATTTCCTCCAATAACGTAATGACTTCCTTCTAATCAATGTCTTCTTAAGGTTGAAAATGAAAGTTGAAAAGAGGACTAACAGATGTATTTTGGAGGTCCATTGACGTTATTAACTGGTCACCACTTAACTGACTTATTAAGATTTATTTTGGATTCCTTGTTTACATGGATGGTTCTTCTATTTAACGGATTATATAAAGGATTATCCAGCTCATACTATTGGATAGAAAATGTAATCGGAATGACCCCAATCAGACTACTCTCTTCCAACTTGGGAATGTGTATAATGTGTACATATATGTATTCTATTCCGATTGAACCAGTCAGATTATTAATAGATTATCAGGCTACATGTAAATGTGGCTACTGGTGAACTCATGCCCCCATGGTTGAGAAAACATTGCTAAAGTGCTCTCTAGAGTGGCAAAAACAAGGCACAGTGCCCTATTGGCTGCCCTTCATATGGCAAATACATAACTGTATGTCCTATACACCCGAAAGTGTCCTGTGTCCATTTTATATCTACAAGGTGGACCAACAAGGTAGTAGTTTCTAACATAGTGGACAGTGGGTGGACACTGTGTTTAAAAACTCCAGCTGCACTGCTGTGAATGATCCACTTCTACCAGTACAACACACACTAGAACACCACATCAGTGTCACTGCAGCACTGAGAACGATCCACCACTCAAATCAGACCTGCTCTGTGGGGGTCCTGACCATTGAAGAACATGGTGAAAGGCAGCTAACAATTTGCAGAGCAACAGAATGATTACAGTCATTAATTGTAGAACTGCATTGTAACCTGTGTGGTCAGTGGAGCTGAGAGAATGGACAGTGAATGTAAACCAAGAAACTGCCCATAATATTATGACTAATCAGTGTATATGGTGTTAAATGTAATTTATGTTTTCTCTTATCCACCTTCTCGGCAATAGGTGAACCAGCCTTTTTGGTGCTAGCTGTAACAGGCCTGTCCAGCGGTAATGAAGCAACATTCAGCCATGTGACCTTGCTAGTGAACAAGGGGGAGAGCTTAAACAAGGTTTTGCTGAATTCTTCATCTTCCGGGCCGTTTGGTGGGGAACTGGTTGGCCATATAGACTCCGTTCCCAGAACGCCTTTCAGCTTGCGTCTTTCTGGTGAAGACGGGAAGGGGAACAGGTTTGAGAGAGTTTCGGCGGAGATGGTCCAGCCCACTCACGTGCAGATTCTGGTATGATTTTAAGTCGTAACATATGACAAAGTGGCATGGCATTGTCAACTTGTGTTAAAATTTCTGAGGTGTGGGAGGAAACCCACACCACACTCCTCATAGACAGTGACCTGAAGGATTTGTTAATATTTATCTTCTTGTAAAGACTGTAACAATGATAAATCCTCTCTCCTCCAGGTGCTCTCGGCTCCTCAGCTCCTCTCAGGTCATCCCTCCCTGGTTCTGTTTGAGGTGTTTAACCATGGTCCAGAGCGCCAGTTCACACTCACCGCTGAAGATGACTGCGGCTACCTCTCTGACACCAGCCGCTACAGGTGAAGTTGAACAGTGCTAATGGTTAACTGAACACAGTGGACAAGGTTAAGGCCAGTATTTGAGGATTTTTTTTTTCAAATAGTCGACTGCTCAAGGACAAACTTCTTCTGACCTCTGTTTGAGAACTGTAGTGACTCTTTCTGTTATGTGGACATTTTAGTGAGCAGTGGACTGGTATAGACAAATGTGTGTGTGTTTTTTTATTTTCCCAAAAAAATATTATATGAAATGTTAAGCTTTATAAAATCGAGAGCTTGAAGTCTGGGAACATGCCCACACCATATTATTAATACAAAATATTAAAATAAATAAATATATATGTATATATATATATATATATACGTTTTTTACAGCATTTAGACAAATAATATACAAGAGATTTACAAAGCATCCTTTTATTACAGGAGGTTTTCCATAGAACAGAGGGGTTCAGTGAGGAGGGAGGTGGAACTAAAGACCCCTCAGTCCACTCCAGCGGGTCAAACGGTCACACTGACCCTCACTGTCCAGGCACAGGACTCGCTGGACTCAAACTATGCTGTGGTCCATCTGACAGTTCTGCCAGAGGTGAGGAAGTAAACATAAAAACATAAACCTCTTGGCTGTGTCAATATTAATATTTTAAACTCACGTGAACTGACAGCAGCGCCCTCTAATGAATAGCAGTCAGTGAGAAATCCTGTACATGTTAAACATGGGTTTAAAAATAAAATCATTGTTATGAAAACATTTCATACTGCAATATGATTTTAAACCCATGTTTAATATTTCAATACACATTATTTACAGCATCTGTCACTGACTCTGTCACAGGCTGCTGCCATCAGTTCAATAAATAATTTAAAATTATTTATATTTATGTAAACCCTAGAGGTGATGCCATGTTTCTTCTTTTTCTTTTTCTTCATGTTTGTTCTTGGCGCTTTTGCCCTGGCTTTTATACTGTTCATATCAATATTGGATTTATATTGTATCAGCAGAAATGTAACAAATATCGTGATATAAATTTCGGCCACATCATCCAGCCATAAAAGCATCCAACGTCTTTTAAGAATATAGTTCTACATCATTTTTCCTCTCTGAAACTCTCCCCAGGAGCCAGACACTTCTCCTCCCTCGTGTTCCTTGATGCGTCTGGAGTCCGGCTGTCCACTTGAATGCTCTCTGGGAAACTGGAGTGTCTCTCTGACTGTAAAAGACTACGGCCACTCTGGCTTGGCCTCTGTGAAGCTCACTGAGGGACAGGGAATCCTTAAAGTGTTCCATGAGCAGATCACATGGAGGACAGAGAGCCCCCTCACAGAGCTCCGTGAGAATCCTGTAACAGGACATACAAGCCCTGTCATGCAGCTCCATGAGGAGCCCAGAGAGCGTCAGCACCTCAGACACAGAACAAGGATCAGGGATAGAGGCTCGAGGGTGGAAAAGGGCAGATTAGTGCATGGAGACCCCGCATTGGACATCAGTGAGTGGGCTAGGGGGAAGCCTATTACACTGCATTACATGTCCAGTTGCTGTATCCCAAAGGCAGAAGTTCTGGTTTGGGACAAATCAGGCAATATGAGACGCTGCCATCTGATCGCCAGCCAGCAGAGGGCTCTGAGAGAGAAAGAGAACAGTGCTGCAAGCAGCACTACGCACACACTTCTAACAATGCTGACTCTCTTGGGGTTATACATTGTTTAAATTTTTATCTGGTTTTAAAAACGTAAAGTGCCACTATCTCTGGGTGAGTAGGACGGTCCTCCTTCTCCCTCCTTCATCCAGTATTGTAATAGCCAACATGTGCGTCTAATAGCTGAAAACAGAACTGAAGTTTAGTGTTCTCCTCCAAGTGTGTTGATCTGTGGAATGATTAATTACCAGCAGAGCTTTTTGTTCATTTGCTTTATCCTTATACCTTTTTAAAATTGTGGCACTTTCTCTGATTGAGTGGGAAGGTCCTCTCTCCCCACAGTCAGCATAATGCTAGCCAGCATCTTAACTAATGGTGGAATTAAATGGAATCAGATTTGTGCCAAAAAGAATCGCACAAAAAAAATCTCAAACATAAAACTTATAACTTGCAAACAAAATATCCAGCTCTGACGTTTGTGCTCCATGACTTTTGCGCGTGAACTCAGTTCTGCACGTGCTCTCTCAGTTTTGTGCGCGAGCTGCACGTATGGAACGCCGTTGGTCTCTAAACGTGTTGGATTCTCTGTGTTAACACGTAGCGTACCGAACAATGTTCTTATGAGATTTTGTATAAACATTATACATATATAAATACGTTTAAAAGCGCGCACAAACACACACACACACACACACACACACACACACACATATGTATATATATATATAGAAAAACCCCTCACTTCAACCTCCACTGAATTTACTGCTGAAAAAAAGCCCTTTTTTAATTCAGATTTGTGAGTAAATTAGTGTATCTTTAAACATATTATACATGTTTACAGAAGGTGGAGGATCTGGAAAGTTAATTTCACGATAGGTTTGTATTGACACCGTATTGTTTAGCAGTATGCTATTAAAAGAATGCACATAATTTATCAATGTGAATGAATTACACCTCAGTATGTGTCACACACAGTGTGAGAGAACAGTGATGTTTGTTTGATATAAAACTATGAAAAGCTTTAGAGCATGTTATGAATTAAGTTATATAATAATATGCATGTTTTACGAATTTTAAGGTATTATACACCAGAGTTTTTTTTTTTTTTGTGAAAAATGAAACTTCCAGTTGCTATGGGGATCAGCTTACTAGTATTGCTGTCTTCGCACTGCTCACATAGGGCTCATCATAGCCATAGGTCAGCACTTAGCTCACTCTGTTATGAATAATTCAGATGAAACATAGGGACAACGTTCATAAAGGATTTATGTTTGATGTAAATCCTATCATGAATATGTAAGTACGCCTGGATTTGAGGCCTCCCATTGGTGAAAACCTTAAGAAGCGTGTAAACATGTCATTTTTGGTCACGTAATCACGACAAAATTTTACGTGTTAACGCGCAATCTTTTAATAATGTGTTAATAATGTATAAGTATAGAACGTGAAGAATTACTGTTCTTTTTGGACCGTTCCCAAAGTAATTAAAATTTAGAAAATATCAAAAAGTTCCAAAATAGAACCTTCCTCCTCAATACAAAATATATTTTATCCACTACTAGTCTAAATTAACAATATCAAAGAAACCAGATTCAAAATTAGAGCAAATGTTCAATTAACAATTTTCCCTTTAAATCCCATGTTTAAACCTTACAGTTTCCCCAATGTACCCTATTAATTACTCAGCTTTACACCTTGCTCTCCTTTCTCCTATTCTCAACCTCTAAAAACGTCTTTCTGGAGCTCATTGTCTATATTTTCTTAATGTATAGTCTCCAAGAAAGCTCATTTAATTTACTTTATATATTTTACTTTAAAAACGTCTTCAGTTCAGGCTCATTGTCATGAATAAACAAACCCCTCATTTTATTGAGGTTCATATTCATTTAAATAACTGTCCTTGAACGAAGCTCATAATTGTTACCATTACAAATTTCTTTCCCTATTAAAATCTAAATCTCTCATTCTTATCACATTTCCCCTTTTTTCTAAACACACCCACAAAAAATTTATGGCTCTTTACAGCACATGGAGAGTTCTCCCCACACAAACTCAAAGGCAACCGCAGAAGAAAAGGGGGTTGATCAGTCCCCCACTTTCTCCTTTTTCTCCCCCAAAAAATTTTTTTTCAGCTGACACACACACATACACATACACAGCAAGACACTCCTCTATCGCCCTCTAGCGAGCAAAAACATACACGACAGTCATGTAACAGCCACTAAGAATAAGACAAGCTCTCAAAACTGACATAAAACATGAATACACAATCAAATTTCATTAAAATATACAACAAACTGTGGCGGGAACAACTTCCGCTCTTTTTATTTTAATCATTTCGCGGGGACAACTTCCGCTGCTTTTTTTAATTAATTAATACGCGGGGACAACTTCCGCTCGTGGGTACAGCATCCGCGAATATTAATATACTTCTGAGGAGACGAACTCTCACGGCCTACCCTTAGACCAGGCAATTAACACGAAACCTCGTCAGGTTCCGAGCTGAGGACGCCACCACTCTGTCTCAGATGGGTACAACGTCCATCTATTCCATTTTAAATTCCATGATGGGTACAACATCCATCTATTCCATTTTAAATTCCATAACCAAGCAACCCCAAAAAGTATAAACCAATAACAAATTATAAAAACATATTTAAAATAAATTGATTTGCTCATTACCTCACTCCAGACCGCCTTCAGGCCTCCGCACCACTCTGATTTAGAAATTCCAGTATGCAGACCAGTCGAGTGAAGTTCAAAGCAAATCAAAGTATTTATTACAATACTGGATCCAGGAGAACTAATACATAAGAAACGCAAAGTGCCCTTTCCACGCAAAGTTCTGACTCTTCGCATCTGACTCCACAGTTTTATACCCCAAATGACGTATACCCTGCTGGCAAGGCGTTTCTGGCTGATTAACATATATTAATATGCATAATAAGACATGTTAGTACTCATGTTTCTCGCGTGCAGGTTTCCCAAGCACCTGTGACCCCAAAACACTCATCATGCCCTTCTGACTCTGTAGGTTTTGTTTCCCACACTCCTTTTCTGTCACCAAGATTCAGAGGAGTCACTAATGGACTTAAGGTCACTGAGATGCCCTAAAGTTCAACTGTCCTAACTAACACTTGTGATTTATACTACAAGCCTAAGTGCAGATCTGTTCAATGTTAGAGGTCTAAGAATTTAGAAAGGTGTAAATACTGAGTCAACATACCAGTTAGTGTGCAGATTCTAAACTGTTTAAATGCATGTCTAGATACTGGTTAATCATTCATATGAGTACATATAAGATACAAGATTTCACACAATGTATATGTAATTATACTTTCTAATTTTAACTAATATTCATTTAAGGATATTTGTCCACTAATACAAAGTAATAAAATTGTTTTTTACAACAAACGCCATTGGGCTATAAACGTGTGAACACATGCGCTAACACGTTATTAAAAGTTTGCGCGTTAACACGTAAAGTTTTGTCATGATTGCCAATGGAAGGCCTCAAATCCAGCCGTACTTTCATATTCATGATAGGATTTACGTCATACACTGTAGCTGACACGAAACATAAATCCTTTGTGAACATAGTCCCTACGTTTCATCTGAATTATTCATAACATAGTGAGCTAAGCGCTGACCTATGGCTATGTTGAGCCCTATGTGAGCAGTGTGAAGACAGCAATACTAGTAAGCTGATGCCCATAGCAACTGGAAGTTTATTTTTCACAATAAAAGAATCTGGTGTTTAATACCTTAAAATTTGTAAACATGCATATTATTTCTGTGATTTTGTTTTTTTTAGATTTATTAGCTGTGGTACTAAGTGAATGGTAAAATATTTTTTATGTTTGCAAATGTGATTTAATGTCCTGGCTGGATGTGATATATTAATATACCATTTTTTAATAGGAGATTTCTACACAAAGGCTCCACTTTCTGTCCTATCTGATGTCATGGGATGTACATTAGTCTTAAAGATTAGGTCTAAATAGGATTACTGAAACCATCATCTTAACTGATTTATGAACATTTCTTCACCTCCCTCTAACTTATCAGAAACCGTAGAGTATATTTCATACTGACTACCGTACAAGTTTAAAAAGCAGTAGTTATAATAAATTCTTTTAACGCAGTCAACAACAGGAATAGTTTGTAACTGAGATATCAGTCTAAACTATCAGTAAAACCTATGAGGCAAGTAACGCCAGACTTTCACACTAATTCAGTTCAGGGTTACGGTGGGTCCGGAAGGCACCTTGGAGGGGGTGCCATTCACACACACACACACATTCACTCACACCTACGGACACTTTTGAGTCGCCAATCCATTATCTGTAACCCTTATCCAGTTCAGGGTCACAGTGGGACCAGAGCCTACCTGGAATCATTGGGCGCCAGGCGGAAATACACCCTGGAGGGGGCCCCAGTCCTTCACAGGGCAACACAGACACACACACACACATTCACACATTCACACCTACGGACACTTTTGAGTCGCCAATCCACCCACCAACGTGTGTTTTTGGACCGTGGGAGGAAACCGGAGCACCTGGAGGAAACCCACGCAGACACGGAGAGCACACCACACTCCTCACAGACAGTCACCCGGAGGAAACCCACACAGACACAGGGAGAACACACCACACTCCTCACAGACAGTCACCCGGAGGAAACCCACGCAGACACAGGGAGAACACACCACACTCCTCACAGACAGTCACCCGGAGGAAACCCACACAGACACAGGGACTCCCAGTCACTTTCCAGACTGGGAGTGCAATTATAATTCTCTGGGAAACCGAAGCATACATTACATTGGTACAAAAGGAGCTAAATATGGAGAGCGCATCCTTGCTGGAGCTTATTTTTCCTCTTTCCGAGAAAGAGCAAACTCTTCTCAAAACATGAAGAAAAAAAGTCCTAATGCAAATTTTGGAAGCAGATGCTGAATTCTAGACTTGCATATTAAATTATCATACAGCAGTAGTTCTCAAACTGTGGTACGTGTACCACTGGTGATACGCAAAGGATCCTGAGGTGGATGACATCTGAAAATGTACTACATTCACTAAAAAAAGGAATTATTAAACTATTGAAAATCTGAAGTTCTGTTTCAGAATTTTCAGAAATTTCTTTTAATAAAATTTGTGTTTTACTTAAAATCAAAAACAAAATTACTATGTGGGCAAGTGTCAACTTAAATATGAAGCAGTGCATATCCAAAATAAAGATTACTTCCAGCCCAGGAACATCTTACAATGCTAGTTTGTGAATTGTAAAAGCAGGTAAACCAAAAAAAAGGCTGAAGATCTTTGTTTACAAAAAGATGGGGCGTGTGAAATCAACACAGTTTTAAAATATACAGTTATTATAGAATAGGGTACAATTACATTCCCTAATTAAAAGTCCAGAATACGTACCCTTGGGGCACTACCATAGTGACAGTGTACCGTGAAAAAATGGATGCTGAACCAAATCTATGTTTAAAACTCACTGTAGTATCCTTCCACTGCAAAGTTAAACTCAGTCCAGACTTTTCACTGAATAGTAAATGGTAAGTGCATATGTACACTTACAGCATACAAGGTTTGTGTGTGTGTGTGTGGTGTGTGTGTGTGTAGGTCATTCAGTGTTCTTGCACCCAAGTTGTGAAATTTATTAATGCAAAATCTTCACCTCAGCTCTTCATTTTCTTCTTCCTTTTTTTTCCATTATTTTCTATTTAGCATTTTTTAATATATATATATATATATATATATATATATATATATATATATATATATATATATATATATATTGTGTGTGTAAAGTGAACTTGGGTATTAGAAAGGTGCTATATAAATGTAACCTAATATTATTATTATTATTAGCCAACATTCAGCCAACAACTTAAAAAATACCTAAACACATTTTAAAGGTACTAGACAGAACACAAAATACACACAAACTAGTCTTGAATGTCAAATCAATGGCAGGTTTATTTGTTTGGCACTTCTTAGTACATGGTGGAGTCAAAAGGCAGATGCAGAATAGGTAAAGAAAATAGCCCCATGTGAGTAAGCCAAAGGCGACAGTGGCAAGGAAAAACTCCCTCAAAGCTGGAGGAAGAAACCTTGGGAGGAACCAAGACTCACAATGGGGACCCATCCTCCTCTGGTCAGACCACTTAAAGGAACACTAGAGAACATTTTATTTTAAAGCTGTAATGTCTAGTGTTCCTTCAAGGTTTTTAGGGCTGTCTTTAGGACCTCCTTCTGAACCTGGTAGTTAACCTCTTCCAGAAACTTTTCCTTTTCTTGTTACCTCCTTCCTCTGTCATTTCTTTCTGACACATGCTGGAGATGCTTTCTTTTGCTTGTTGCTGCTTCAGCTCTTGCAGAAGCCTCTGTTTTCTCATAACCACAATGGGGACTGTATCCAAGACCTTTTCTTCCCTTTCCATAGTATTTTCCACTAAACGCACCAGGAGTTCATCATGCTGCAGACCCATTTTCTGCATCATCATGCGCTTATACCTATCCATAACTTCTAGGTTCTTGGAACGAAGCTCATCTGACATACTCTCTACCTGTTTTGTCCTGTACTCTGCCTGTTTAAGAGTCTTTTTTAGCTTCTTTATCAGTCCCTCCTTTTTTAGCATCTCCTTTTCGAGCTCATCATGGTCCTTTATAAGCTTCTGGACTTCCTTCTTTAACCTGACGTACCCCTTATCTGGTTTTAGGTTTTCAGGGCTCGGTCTGTCCACTCTGTTCAGTGCCATCTTTGTAACCTGCTCTATCTGCTCATCCCTTATTTTAAGTTGTGCCCTTAGTTTTTCCATTTGCCTTGCCATGATGTTTTCCTTCATGTACATGGCTCGTTCCTTCTGCATTTCAGCTCTCTGCCTTCATTCTTGTTTTAGTTCTTCTTCCCTCTTTGCCAATAACTCCTTCACACTATACATGTGCTCCAGAGTCCTCCTCCATGCATCCCACAATTCCCCCTCATCACTACCAATCTGACAGATCTTTTGATTTAAGTAATCAATGTCCTTGTCAAGATCCATTTTAAATCCAAGAAAAGGACTTAAAAATCGGTGTGATGTAAAAGACTTAAAATCAGAAGCTCATACGAACAACGCTCTTCCGTCAAAGTCTGAATGTCTGTCGAGCAGCTCCTCTGTGGCTCTATATATACACGTTCAGCGATGACATCAATATAGGATATTTGGGCCCTGTCAGAGAGTTCTTGAAGAATCACGAATGTACAGAATATTCTGGAAAGCCAGAGAAGGTCACAGAAGCAGAGTAAAAGCTCATTCATACTGCCTTTAAGTACATTTACTGATCGCGATCGTTTTTAACGTTGTTGATACAGAGTATATTCAGCTCTGAAAACAGCCCCAGAAATAATATAATTCCCTGTGTCCATGGACCCCCTGGATCTGCCGCCTTTATCTATGGGGGAGCATAACCACAGCTCTGAAAACAGCCCTAGAAATAAGCGCTTCTACAGAGGGCACGTGTAATAATACTGCTGTTATTTCTCAATTCATTCGTTCAAAACACACAGAATGCGCTGTAGACTTTAGCTGGGATTGATTTTCAGCAAATGCCTGAACGTGGCGTCGTTTCCAAGGCAACAAACACAACATTTTTTTTCTCTTATAACCAAGAATATATTTGCTCATTTTTTCACTGCTATACTTTACTTCCATTGTTTCTAAAATAGTTTATATGCTTTTATAATCGAATATTTTTTGATTATTTTATCAAATATTAGTTTGAAGCGGACAGCACTCAATATGAATTGAATTTCGCTATTTCTGAAATCGGCTCCGAATCATGACTCCTTGCACTGGAATTCACCGAACTGACTCTTAGCACTAAGATTGTGGCAAAGAGTCGACACACTGCTGGGCATCTCGGTGTCAAGGAATCGCTTTTTTAGGAGTCGACTCCCTCGGTGTGCTGTCGCTAGACAAAGCGCCTTTTTGGCGTTTATTTGCGATTACATATTTTATGTAGTTTATTTGGGAATTTACAGTTTTTAAATAATTTTCATTTTGCTTGTTTATTGTAAACCTCGTTTATCCCAGAGCAGAGAGACAAATAGATTTGTTTTCATAGTACAATTTTTTAGACGGAAATACCTCAATATCTACATTGATATCGTTGGACTTTGCAGGTATTTCAGCGTTTTAGTAAGTCACAGAGAGTATTCGTGTCTATGTAATATCCCCACTGTGTCTCTCCACTGCTGGGCTGCAACGTGGAGTACGCTTGCAAAACTCAGGGATCAGGCGCACGAATCTCTGAGAGCACGCGCACAGAACTCGTGCAGCACAAAACTCAGAGGGCACGGGCAGAACTCAGAGTTCACGTGCAAAGGTCATGGAGCACAAACGTCAGAACTGGATATTTTGTTTACAAGTTAAAAGTTTTATGTTTGAAATTATTTTTTTTTTTGTATGATTTTTTTGGTACAAATCTGATTCAGTAGTACAACTGCTCTCCTCCAAGCATGTTATGTTTTGGAATAATGCCAACATGGGCATTAGCTCAACACATGTGGAAGTTCATGTTTTCTTTCAAGCATATTGTTGCTCAGGGGATTAGACCAAATAAGTAAATTTCTCTGGCTTATTAGAATTAAAATGTTAATTTCAGAAAATGGAGTCTACTGGAAAACAAAAATGACTGGAGCTTTCTGTAGAAATGAGACTTAATATCTGACGCTGTGAGCTAGAACATATCTAAACATAAATTTGTAAGTGAATGAATTAATGCTTTTAACGCTCTGAATTCCTGTGAATTAAAATGTTTTTTTTAAATGTGAAAAAATGTGTTCTATCTCACTGCCCTTTCTCAATCCCACATTTCCTTTGTTGCTATTAACTGAGCTCATCTCTGCATCATTTTTTTAATAAATTCAAGAAATTTGAATGAAACAATGCAAATCAAACTAACTCAGTTTTCATATTTAATGAATGTGAAAAACTTGGCATCAGTTCAAAGATTAAAAACACTGCAAATCCAGTTCTGCCCTCTTCCTGTATTTACTGTATATACACATACGTGATTGGCTCAGAGATTGTTGTCAAAGCTAGGAAATGACTGAAGAATGTTCTTGAAGATCAGGGGTTTAACAGAAGATCAGAGGAAAAGGAAACACAGATCAGGCACTAAGAGATCAGCTAGAGCAGAAGATCAGGTACAGCAGTAACAGAGGACAAAAGCTCAGGTAGAGCAGAATACCTGATAGAGCAGAGCAAAATCAGAGCAGAAGTATCAAAGCATAGCTACAAAGACTAGATAGAGCAGGTCAGGTGATCAGGTCAGGTCAGACAGAGCTGAAGAAGAGGTAGAGCAGAAAAAGGTTAGATAGAGCTGGAGAAGCTGGAGAAAAGATGGGGAGAAATATTGAGGAAAGAGGTCACTGGAGTAGTAAAACTGAGTTTCTCCTAGCTGTGGCTGGGAATGTGGTGGGCATGGGCAACGTGTGGAGATTCCCCTACCTCTGCTACAAGAACGGAGGAGGTAAGTACATGTATTATATGTACTGGCTCTATTTAAAATCCTGGTGATCATTTTAACAGGTTCTATTACATTTATTTACTGTAAAACTAGTCCAAGTACTTCACTGGGCTTTAAAAGGAACGTTCACTCATTTGCGCTAGAGTTGGCCTTAACCGAGTTCTTTGAAGTATTCCAAAAAGATGCAGTCTGTTTAAGTAAACCAAATTGTGATATTATGATATACAATCATAAATATGTTGGTAATGTCACCGATGTATTCCTTAGGGGTCTTCCTTGTGCCCTACCTGGTGTTTGTTGTTACATGTGGAATCCCCCTGTTTCTGCTGGAGACATCCATGGGACAATACACACAGCAAGGGGGCATCACATGTTGGCAACGAGTCTGTCCATTGGCGGAAGGTCAGTGATCCTGCACGACTGGTCATTTAAAAAATACATTAAAAAAAAGATTTACCCTTATAGTTAATATGTATTATTATAGTACCACAGTTTAATGTTTAAAGGCTTCAGAAATCTCTCTCTGCTGCTGCTTTTAACTACAGTGTTGGGATTAATCTCAGAATGATTGACATTGGCATCAGCATGACATCAGCATGTAAACAACTAGTAGCTGAGCGAGAACCTTAGTATAAACCCTTACTAATCTGGGTTTGGACGCCTCTGTAATGCACAAGAGCTGAGAGGCAGCTGGTTTTGCAACTGTTAAACACTTTGTCATGATATTGTATTAGATAAGTGTTTTTGTGTAACATATAACTGTAATTCATATTTCAAACCTTCTGCTCTTTTGTCATTTAATGGTAACTATGGTAAACTTACTAAAAGTTAAGTATAAATACACCACATTCACATATAAACCCTGTATAGTTTCATTACACTCCTCCTAAAATCCAACAGAGGAAACTGCAGAAGAAATAATAATAAAAAATCTCTCTAAAGGCAAAAGCCTGGGTCATTCTTTCTTCATCACTTCAGATCACATTCATCGCCGCACATAACGGTTACAGTTGGAAGTTTAAAATTGAGTGGACAATGGCTTTAACTTCCATCATGTGTTAAGCCATTTTCTTCCATCATCCTAACAGTTACCATTTGAGATACAAGGATTTATTTTGACTGCAGCAAAATATATTTTATCAAAGAGAACATATATATCATAGAATAAAAATACATTTTCCATGTTCTAGTGTGTCCCATAAACCTAGAACACTGACATACTGAAGTCATTTACTTATTATATATGACATTGAATTAAATATAAAACTATTCCATGGACAAGAAACACTAGACAATGTCATGCTTGAATAAATGAATCTGGCCTGGCCACCTCTGCTACACCTGTATTGTATATTGCAACAGAGCTTTGTGTATGTGTGTCATTCAGTGTAAAGTAGAGTAATGACTAATGACTCCCTTGGTCAAGCTCAATTCTGATTGAGGCAGCTTTCATATTTCACATTTTTACACACACACACACACACACACACACACACACACACACACACACAGACAGACAACATTTAATGAAGGATAGTATATTCTGTCTTTTGAGAGAATTCGGACAGAAAGCCCATTCCAGAGTCACCACACCTATCATGAGCTCATCATGAGGCTCAAAGGAAGGAAACATTAAAAGCAAAGCGTGTGAAGTCAGATAATATTGGAGGACGATGGTGTGTCATAGTCTGGGGGATGTTTTCTTTAGCAAAATGCCACTTGTCACATTCAAACGTGGGTAATTGAATGAGTAGAGATGTTAAAGTTTTTGAAAGTGTAACCTGTTCTATAATTTTCTTTACTGTGTTGTCAGAGATATTTAGACATTGACACACACTTTTAATATTTTAGATTGAAAGTGGATTTGAAATCCAGATGGAAAGATGTGACTGAAGTTTATATTTTTAATAGTTTTGGAGCACTCAGTCCCTCCAAATTCACTAGCTATTTGGTTTATTTCAAGTTACCTTTTGTTTTGTTATCCATCTCTACAATGAAGGGTTGTCTTATCAGATTTGCAGCATTTGACTGACTCTCAGCACAAAGTAAAGCACTGTAACCTTTAGAATTCATGCTGCTCCTTCTGTGAAACCTCAGTAAACACAAGTGATCCAGTTCCATCCACAGATATAAGTTAACTGTGTTAATATTGCTTTAGTCTCTGGTCACTGTGTGGTGATAATTTTCCTACACAGTTTCAACTGTGAAATCTGGACAACAGATGAAATACCAGCTCTGTTGTAATTATACTCTGTTACATTGTCCACTACCCAAGCAGCAAAAGGACAATCTGGACAAGCCCCCATACATCATGACTGTCGGCTAAAACCAGTAATATATGGGTTATAAACATGAGACAGGTGCAGAAGGTGTTGTAAAAGCAGGAGGTGAATTGGAAAACATGAGACTCTGCTTTCCATGAACTACAACATGTCTAGGTTACACAAAATAAACGGTTACAAGAATATCAAGTTTTCTAGTGTTTACACTTAATAATGTTGGTGCTAACCTACGGAATATGGCCATGGACATTGCATGTCTGCCACTAAAACTTAACCAGCCTGAGGTAAAATTAAACATGGCCTGTTGTTTAATGCACTATGGCTTTGCAAGCAAAAGAATATCAGTTGTGGCTTTTAAAGTTTGCATTTCAAGGGTGAAAATGTGAAATATTTTCTTTTGAACTTTTCCGTTGATTTAATTTTTCATAGGGTACTATATAATAATTTGGTAATATTAGTTCATTTAGATTTGATACTTTAAAGTCCACAAAAAGGATTTTTTTTCCACAATCAAGCAGATGTTTTAAAATCAGGTTGTATACAGTCTAATATTCATTGACTCTTTAGACTGACAGAAGTAATGCTGACATATGTACTAATTTCTGTGGTATAGTGGAAAGCATATGGACATCATTTCCATGTCATCTATTAAATCTATAAGCAGGTGGCGCAGCAGATAGTGTCGCAGTCACACAGCTCCAGGGGCCTGGAGGTTGTGGGTTCGATTCCCGCTCTGAATTGAGTTGGTGTGTTCTCCCCGTGTCCGCGTGGGTTTCCTCCTGGTGACTGTCTGTGAGGAGTTGGTGTGTTCTCCCCGTGTCCGCTTGGGTTTCCTCCGGGTGCTCCGGGTTCCTCCCACAGTCCAAAAACACACGTTGGTAGGTGGATTGGCAACTCAAAATTGTCCGTAAATGTGAGTGTGTGTGTGTGTCTGTGTTGCCCTGTGAAGGACTGGCGCCCCCTCCAGGGTGTATTCCCGCCTTGCGCCCAATGATTCCAGGTAGGCTCTGGACCCGCCACGACCCTGAACTGGATAAGGGCTTACAGGCTTACAGAGAATGAATGAATGAATGAATGAATGTAATTTAAGCAGAGGTTTGATGTATTTGTTACCTGCACTTGGTACCTGCAGTTTGTTGTCTGAGTTATTAAATTATAAACTTGAAATATGAAAAGCAGAGGTGATTTACAGTGTCTGCTCATATCGGTTCATACCCTACATTCTCAGACTGTTCAATAGTAGCTTGATGTCTGTGTTATTCCTCAGGTATTGGCTATGCTGGTCAGCTGATTCAACTTTATGGCATGTGTTACATGATGATTTTGGCTTGGGCTCTGTTCTACCTGGCCTACTCCTTCAGCTCCAGTCTACCTTGGGCCAGCTGTGACAACATCTGGAACACCCGTATGTAATGATTCATTTGACCCATTCATTTTAGATTACTTATTAATTATCAGAGTTTAGATAGTTTCACAATTCAGGAGATATGTGACATATAAGTTAAATTTAATGAAACACTTTTAGCGAAAGTGATCATTATTAATACACTGTGTGAATTGATTTCATTTGTGCATTTTTCAGATGATTGTAATGTTGTCGGAAAGAACCTGACTCTCAACTGGACCCAGCAAAGCAACTCAACATCACCTGCCACTGAATTCTGGGAGTAAGTGTTGTAACTGTCAGTGTATACGGGTATCAATGTTTAGTCAGCAGTCATCTTGTGGTTGTGAATGACTAACTAGTGTGGATATAAACAAAGCAGCCATATCCAGTAACCGTAAACCTACAGAGCTCCTCTATATGGTCTATAAGTTTACTTGATACAATGACAAGTATGTAGTAATAGACAATAACAGAACTAAGACAAGCTACAGTTCATGTGGCAAACTGTATATGGAAACCTTATAATAATTGATTTTGGATCTTCAAGTTGTCATAAATGGAAACTATGAGACATACAGAAACAAAGACAGGGCCACAACTCTCAGTCTTTGCAGTAAGCTACAAATTTATTAAATGGCTAATTTTGTTGATTGTCTTAATAGACACAGAGTCCTGTCCGTTTCTCGGGGTATTGATGATGTGGGTAGTGTTCACTGGGAAATTCTCCTGTGTCTGACTGCAGTCTGGATCATTTGTTATTTCTGCATCTGGAAAGGAGTTAGGTCCACTGGCAAGGTATGGGAATTTCTCAGGTGTTGTACTTTAACTGTACATTTTACAATAATATTCATTTACCATCTATATATCTTTTCCAACTTTCTCAGGTGGTGTATTTTACAGCTACATTCCCCTATGTGATGCTGATGGTTTTACTGGTCCGAGGGCTGACTCTGCCTGGAGCTCTGCAGGGAGTTGTGTTCTACCTTTATCCGGATCCTGAGAAACTGTTGGATCCACAGGTGCTGTCTTGCATGGAACTCAGTCAGATCTGCTGAGTTTGATCTTGTGAATTAAGTAAATATACTGATTTGAGGCTTAAGTAAGTCATTTTAATAGTCATGGGTGTTTTGCGCTCTGTTAGGAACTAGACTTCCTTGAAATAATTAAAAGACTAATTTCATACATTGTGGACCAAGGCACACCTTACATCTGAGAAGTATCACATTATTGGGATATGCTAGAATTGGTGGTTTTCCCTGTGCAATGCACACAATTATCAGTCTTTAGGCAAATTTTAAATGGAAGGCATGCAGGGGAAAGCCCAAATCTCATATCCTCTCTTTGTTGTTCTTGTTAAAGCTGACCATCTGGGGCACTCGTGTAATATAAAGTTTTGTATGGCTAAAACTATTGGTATTCATGGTACTTCACTAAGATTGGAAATGGCGATAAAAGAATGATGGCATCCTTTACAAGTATTATGTAATGCCATTTGGATCAAATACTGCTCCTTCTGCCTTCTATAAACTCTTAAGTACCATGCCAAGGGACCAAATTGGAAGGTTTGTTGTAAGTGTAACACTCTAAAACTTTAGAGGAGGCACACTGCCCATTCCTACAAAACGTACAGACCTAAAAAAATTAAGAGACCAAATGCACGGACCAATTGAATTGCACAGGCAATACACATCTACAATCGTTCATTATGAGCATAGGCTTCCTTTTTATTGCCCAAATAAAATGAAACTAGGGTTGCAAATATATATAACAATAAATAACCAAACTAAAAACTCAACCATCTGCATATGCAAAGTCAATGCAATATGATTTAGCATTAACAGGGTACAATGCAATACTTAATTAGTTCAGTCTTAGATATGATTCTGTAAATAGTATAAATAGTGAAATTAGTAGTGCAACAACTCCGATTAACAAGAAGCAGAAAAACAATTACAAAAATTGAGTGTAAAATATGAGTCCTAAATAATGGGAAAATATAGTTATTATATTTTATCCTCAGAACGATTTAAAGAAAAAGATTTAAAGTGGAGTTAGACCAATGTGGAAACAGTGTATTAATACAAATGTGATATATCAAGAAAAAATAAACCTAAACACAGGAAGAAACTCAGCAATCCAGTGTTTGTTAGTCACAACAACGTTGCTCTGCTGACGTATGTAAAAAAAAAAACATGCTAAGTTAAGGTCTGTTTTAATTGGGTGTTTCTGTTATTCTTTCAGATTCCTAAAATATTGCTTCTAAAGTATTCTAGTGTTCTACCTAGTTGTTTCCAGCTGCTTTGTGAAATGTCTGTGTTTGTATAGGTGTGGATGGAGGCAGGGGCCCAAGTCTTTTTCTCCTACAGCACATGTGTAGGCATGCTAACTGTCTTGGGGAGCTACAACACATACAACAACAACTGCTACAGGTAATTCTTACCAGGGACATTTAGTAATGGTAAAATATTCCTGTTTATAGCAGTAAGTCTCCAGACAAATATTATGTAATTGTTAAGTACGTGTGTGTATTTTTGGCCCTAGGGACTGCTTCAGGTTGTGTTTGCTGAACAGTAGCACCAGTGTGATTGCAGGATTTGCTGTGTTCTCGGTTTTGGGTTTCATGGCTCATGAACATGGCAAACCAATAGAGGAGGTGGCAGAATCAGGTTTGTTTGGATTTAAGATTAGTGTCTCAGTCAGAGATTAAGCCTAGTCGTTCATTTATTTTCTGTAATTGCTTAAAATCGTTCAGGGTTAGAGTGGGTCTGGAGCCTTAAGGGAATCTTTTGGCACAAAGCAAGAACATACCCTGGACAGGGTGTCATTCCATCACAGGGCATCACAAGCTCATACCTTTGCACAGGTATTTTTGGAAGAAACCTATGCAGACACATGGAGAGCACCCCAAATTCCTCACAGTCAGTCACCCAAGGCTGAATCCACTGAATCCGGAGACTAGGCCTCATCCCTGACTGGGAAAGGGACCTATATCATTTGTCAGTAAAAAGAAAAAATATCAAATATAATGGAGTTAATACATTTAGTTGAAATACTAAAACTCTTCTCCGTTATGTCTCTTCCAGGACCTGGTCTAGCCTTCATAGCTTATCCACAGGCAGTGGCTATGATACCACTACCTCAACTGTGGGCCATTTGCTTTTTCATTATGGTCATTCTCCTGTGTGTTGACACACAGGTATACAGACTAACACACAAAAACATAGCTTACATTCAAAAGATCTAGTTATCTAGTTCTGATTCTACTGTGTTTTGTATTTTGTTGGTTGCCAGTTTACTGCCATGGAAGGGATCATCACTTCTGTGACTGATGTTTTCCCGAAAGTTCTCCGTGGGACTGGACGCAGAGAACTCTTTCTCTTTGCCTTCTGCCTATTCTGCTTCTGCTGCCAGCTTATCATGGTCACAGAGGTCAGAAAAAGGAAAGATTGAGGACTGGATAGAGTAGGAGGGTATAAATAGTGGTCTCATTAAAATGGTGTCTGAATGATGAGATTATAAAATAGTTTTTGTAAAAATGTATCATTAGACTTCAAAATTTGGTTTGTAGATACAATACAAATACTTAAACTGAAAATGCTTCCAATGTGCTATATGCACAGTATAAATAAGATAAGTGTTACATGGCCCTGATTTGGAAAACCTTGAACCTGCTTGAACCTAAATAACTGCCTCATTGAGCTGAATTTGCACTTGGTAATGTAAAGTTGTGTCTGGCAGGGAGGAGTGTACTGGTTCCAGCTGATTGACTACTATGCCTGTAGTGGGGCCTGCCTTCTGTTCCTCTCCATATTTCAATCCGTGTCCATTGGCTGGATTTTTGGTGAGTCAGTGAAGTCAAAGTATCGCCAAACATTCATAAACATTTTTAATAATTACTGAATTCTTACAGGGCTAAAGATTCACTGATGTGATACTCGATCTTGTACATTTTAATCATGCAACTTTTGTACTAGACTTTACTCATGCTCTCAAGGCTAAATACCACCAAATCCTCACAGAAATATTTTATCATCTAGAATAACACTTGGAAAAGTAAAAGCTGGGGGAAAGATAATGATTAATGCACTTAATTTTAGACCAAATATATGAGCTGTTGCTAATGTGTATAAAATAATATATATCAATATATATATAGCAATCATTACATAATTGCCTTTGCAAGTCTCTACAACACTGTTTTTAACACTGACTTTCATTAGCACATCACTTTTCATGGCCATTTTGACTTCTTTAGGGGCAGAACGGCTGTGTGAGGTCATTGAAGACATGACAGGGTCGTACCCCAACTTCATCTTTAGACTGTGCTGGAAATACCTCACTCCATTTGGCTCGCTGGTGAGACTTATTTGTTTTGTCTATTTGATTTGTCTTGAAAATGACCAAACTTTGTTAATATAATACTGATACACTACATAACAAGATCAGGCCCATTAAATCCTCCTGCTAGTGTTTTAGTCTCAGTATTTCCGATGTTCCAGCTTTGTTTAGCCTCTGTCTAACTCATATCTCTTTATGCTTTACCTCCACCACTTCTTACTCTTTCCCCAATTTGAGGTGATGTTTATATATTACCTGGTGGAGCTGCAGCCGTTGACCTACAATCGCTGGTACATATATCCAGGCTGGGCGTATGGTCTTGGCCGGCTGTTCTCTCTTTCCTCCATATTGATGGTGCCCGGCTGGGCACTCTATCGTCTCTGGACAGCGAAAGGAAGCCTCAAAGAGGTGAGGGTGGACAGAGATGGAAAATAAAAATCAAGCTGCTGAAAGTCTTTGCTGAGTTACAGAACAATTTAGTTTCTCCTAGAAATTTCCACAAAATATAGGAGTCATGGAGATGCTACTTTTCTGTTATAATGCTTCAAAACTCTGGAACTCAGTTCCTCTTTTAATTAGACAGTCAAGGGTAGTGCATGTTTAAACCTTTGAATTTATCTTCGAATTAAGGACCACTTCATTTATATTACTTATCTGTAATTACTTATCTGTAATTTGATTACATTTTCTCTAAGTCTTAAAATGTGGCTATATAAAAGGGATTTACAGATAGAAATGATTATTAGTGACATATTACACTTAATCTAAGCTGCTGTTGCTATTCTTCGTCTGTCTGGATCATGAACAGGCCATTTCCCATGTTTATAAACCTACCAGTATAGTATAATATTAGTAATTCTGTCAAAAAGAATGGTCTCAAATTGTGCAATGGAAATGTTAAAAGCTGATATTGAATTGTAGAAAATGTTTGTTGCACTCATTGACACTAAAAGCCATGGAAAAAATATTTCTTTTTACACGGATTCCATTATTTTATTTTATTTTTTTACACAGGGTCAGTGGTGTTCCCCAGTATGCTGTATATGTGTTACTATATTATAGATGTCATTTTGTAAAGAACATACGTTAAATAATAATTAAAACCTCTACTTTATATTTGACATCCTTCTTCTTGTCTAATATTACTTTAAAGATTTAAAAGTTGCAAATAAAAAAATGTGTTTCATCTGTTCCCAGCGCTGGCTTTATTTATGCTGTCCAGACAAAAACCTCCCCCTGACCCGGAAACAGAGGACCAAGAAACAGGAAGTGACCTCAGCTACAGAGTTGCAGAATATTATTTAGATTTGTTTTTTTATTATTATTATAATTTTTTATCTACAGAATAAAATTTTAAACCACCCACTCTTTGTTTCATAATTTAAACACTTCAACTAATGCAGACATTAAGATTACATATTAAGGGAGATCCTCCAGCGATTCTTCACCAGCATATGGAGCATAAGCTTGTTCATTCACCTTATCTCATGTGAGCTGCACGTTATAGAATTTGTGATATATTAGTGGGAAAAGGATGACGAATCTTTTTAAGATTATGTGCTTTAAAACAGACTTTATATATTATTACTACTCTTTCAACAACGGTTGTGTTTTTATGTAAAATGCAATAAAAATAAGAATTCTCTTTTTATTTCCGAGATTCCCAATGTATTCACTGACCAACTTTATTTTATTTTGTAGATAGAAATGTAATATGTACAAGAGGGTTCAAGCACTAACTAGCTTAATATGACAGCCGATCCAAATTTGACAACTCCGAACTGTAGTATAAGTTGGGAGATGTAGGCAAGGCAAGGCAAGTTTATTTATAGAGCACCTTTCATACAGAAGCAATTCAAAGTGCTTTACAGAAAAAGAAACAATTAAATTAAAAGCCAGAATAAAATCATAAATGTCCAATAAGACAATTAAATAAAAAGAGTAAAATAATTAAAACAATTTAAAATGACAATAAAAGAAATAAAAAGCTGTTACAGAAAAGTGCAGAATATTTTAAACCGAGCTGTAGCTGCTCAAACAGGAATGTTTTAAGTCTTGATTTAAAAGTGTCTAAAGTCAGGGCTCTTCTAATGTTCTTCTAGCTGCCTCTCCATGTTTAGTTTTGACCTGAGGCAGCACTAACTGACTAGTTCCTAAAGATCTGAGAGCTCTGCTTGGCTCATATCTCTGTAGCAGATCTAATAAATACACTGGTCCTACCCCATTTAGACATGTATAGACCAGTAATAACACCTTAAAATCTATTCTGTAACAGACTGGTATCCAGTGTAAGGATTTGAGGATGTGGGAGGTGATGTGATCTCTTCCTTTGCTTTGAGTGAGAACTCTGGCAGCTGCATTTTGAATCAGCTGAAGCTGTTTAATGGTCTTTTTTGGAAGTCCAGCTAAGAGACCGTTACAGTAATCAATCCTGCTAGAAATAAAGGCATGGATAAGTTTCTCCAGGTCTGGTTTAGTCAAAAAATCTCTAATCTTACTGATGTTCTTAAGATGGTTAAATGCTGATCTTGTAACCGCTTTAATATGACTACTAAAACTGAGATCTGAGTCCCTTCATACACCAAGGTTGTGAGCCAGTTCTTTAGATTTGAGGGCCCTCGAGTCCAGATACGTAGCCAATCTTTGTCTCTCAGTTCTGTTCCCAAATATACTGACTTTTGTGGCTATGGCAAAATTGTTGGACATTGAGCCAAGTAGGTATGTGCAGTGTCAGATTATTTGTAATAAGTGATTGTGTTTGAAATGTGTGTTTTACAGTCTCTGATGTGTGTTGGTTTCTGTGTGATGTCAGAGGGTCTTTGTGTGATGTAATGTGTGAGCAGTGCTCCTAAAATCGGACAGGCGTTATATATAGAGTAGAGTAGTTATATATAAAATTTTAAATATTTAAATGCAGGAGAGGGTGTGGGAGAGGTTGCCTCGCTCTACAGCCAATCAGAGTTCAGCTCTCTACACTTGGTGAGAAACAAGTGTAAACATCAGAAATATACTCAGTACATAAGAACACACCATAGCAAAGGGTATTTCCTGTTTGGTGAGGGGTAAATAGCCACTTGACGAGGTACAGGAGACTTGTTTCTCAAGGAAAGTAAAGGAAAAAAAACTGTATGATGTTGGCATTAGGTCTAAACAAGATATATACACTGTATTTTTGCAGTAAAGGTAATCATATTCCTTTTAGAAAGCTTGGGGTGTAAAGAGACACTTGGAGAGGACATCTGTCCACTGTCTGCTCCAGCTTCAATAACTTCATAAGTATAAGTAAAATAAGTAAAGCGCCTACAATTTTGGGGTTTTCATCTGCTTTTGACCACTTCAGATATATTTCTAAAAGGTTTTATGTGCATAGGACATACATCACACATACTCAAAGTACCAAGACAAAGTTTATTTTCTAATATTATTTTAAGTGTGGGTGTAAGGAAGCATCAGCACAGAGAGGCCATAATCAGTTTTGGCCAGTGAGGCTTCACAAGAACTAATGAATTATGAATCTTATTTACACAGTGAGTAAGAAAAATTAAAGGAAGTCAAAGTTTAGCAAAACAACAATTTTTCTTTTTTGCTATGACTGGTGAGCTCTGTTTTTAATTATGATAAATATTCATGCTCATATGGTAAGACCACTGACATGTGCAGGTGAATAGGATCTTAAGTTCCATATAGATCAACAAAATAATACTTAAACTGGATTCTACATAAGTCTGCCAACTCTACACACTATGTGCTTGAACCCTAGGCCAATACATGAATTTCATGCCTGTACCAACACTTCAGAATCATTCTGGAGGATCTGAGTGTGCTCACCTGGTCCGCCTGCAGTGCTGATGAAAATAGACAGTGTTGATAGACAGAAATTCAAATACGAAAAATTCAAATACCAATATCAAAGCAATTGCCTTAGGAATCACTAGCAGGGGAGCTGCAAACGAAATGGGTGACTCTCACCGTATCAGTGACACGTCTCCATTTATACACCTCCCCAAAATCTGTCTCCTGTGTCGTTCGTGAGGTCTGTTTTCTTCAGATTGATCATTCAGCCTTCACGTAAAGTTACTATAGATCACAAATATCGGAGTCATGTACTGATCATTCGTGGTCTCTCCGACCAACGTACAGAGCAAGAATATAAACCTAAATTGTCTCCTTAACTAGGGTGACCACACGTCCTCTTTTACCCGGACATGTCCTCTTTTTTAGATTTTAAAAATGTCCGGGCGGAATTTCACAAACGTCCGGGATTTTGTTTTTCTAGAGCTTACATAGAACTTCGAGAGGTTTCGTTCACAAACTAGTCCCGCCCTCCTCTACTCCGATTGGTTCGCTCGAGTGAGAAGGGGGCGTGGTGAAGTAGCCTAAAATCTTCTGATTGGACGGTCTGACTGTAGAGCTACCGTTATTGGTCGATAACCTTCTCTGTAAACATTTAAACATGTAAACATTGGTCAGTCTGCACGTCAGTAGTCCTTGTTTACGTCAGGCAAAGCTCATGTACCTACCCTCATCTCGAGCAGCTATGCCGAAACGTAAATCTAAGTTCTCGGATGAATTAAAAAAGAAATTCCCATGTTTTGTGTAGCAAATAAAGGTGTAAAGGACCTAAAAGCACACATAGGTTCAGCTAAGCATACAACGGCAGCGAGGGGCGAGAGCTCATCACCCCGCGCCCCAGAGGCGTGTCCTCTTTTTCACCATCTCAGGTCTGGTCACCCTACCTGAACCCTGTAGTTATCAAGTTATATATTCCACAAAGCAAGACATGGCTGTTTCTCATGAACCGTTCATATAGTTCTAAACACCTAAAATCAATACATTATAACCATGTATCTTTTTAGAGAAAAAGAGAAAAACAAACACAACCACACACTGATATAACTTTTCCACCACCGATAAAATAAAAATAGGCAAAAATTATATGTTCAGAGAACACACTCACTCACTCGCTCAGGTCTTTTACTGAGACTTAAGATTAATTTTACTGACGGACAGATAAGGAGCACAGTACCGTTTATGACACTCCAACACACACACACACCAAATAGATTTCCAAATAAAAACATTATATACTTCCCTTGTTACATAAAGAAATGAGGGTGTGGTTAGAGAGGGCTCAGAGAATTACAGTTTCAGCAGTGAATGAACACACACACACACACACACACAGAGAAAGAGAGACACAGAGAGACTCATCCTTTTTGATACTCTGCAGGATGCCTGTGAAAGTGCTGGTTGAACACTGGTAAGCATCCAAATATTTATAACTGAGTCATTTGACCTTAGTAATTGATTGCACTTGATTTAATACATTATTACTAATTTTATGACCAAATAATAAATATTTCTGATCATTACTTGCTCCTCAAATATTTATTTCAGCGTGGTGAAAGGGTTCACTCAGTGCTTCTTTAGTCATAAATTCATTGATTAATAAATACGTCTCCTACTAATTAATACTCAGTAGCTGTTGTGTAATGTATCATCATCATCATCATCATCATCTTCTTTGCCGCTTAATTAACTAATGTATTAATATTACTAATGCTGATATACTGAATATTTCTGAAACATTACTGAATATTTTTTTCTGTTTTTTATTACGGTGTACAGTACTGTATATTATTACATTATCAATTTTGCATTATTAACAAATGTACTTGCTTAAATTTGACCCTATGTTGTTGTTAAGATCTAAGTTTATGTTCAAAGTATCTTTTATTATTATTATTATTAGTAGTAGTAGTAGTAGTAGTAGTAGTAGTACCCTTGCTTAGAAACATAGTGCAAGTGGTTTCCAATAAAACCTCTATTTTAATTTAAATTTCAAATAGTTTTTATAGACAGGGGAATATTTTACTTAAATATATTCAAGTAAATACAGTTTTATGACAGTAAATAAATACTATACATTAGTTTTAGTGAGAGCTTTAAACACAGAATAAAAGCAATAAAGTAAATATAGTAATAAAGTTCATAGATGTAAAATATAAAACACTGAAACATGTTTAATAAGCCACAAATACTGGCATAATAACTATAAATAAATAATAATAACACTGAGATGCCAATTGTTAGTGCAGAAACCTCATCACTGTCTAAATATAGCTTTCTCAGCTACTCTATTTACATTTAAACAACTTAATTAATAGCTTATTAAAAGTAAAATAATAAGCAAAGTCAGTTCATAAGCATCATGAAGCTTTCCTGCTCTGTGGTTTTATTCCACACAAAGATGTTCTTCAGGACTTTCCCTAATATGATCTGATATGTATATTTTGCATATTTTTTGCTTATTTCTTTTTATGAATAACACCTCTGTGCTCATCTAGTTCAGAAAATTCTGTTCATGAAATACTTTTCTAATGTTAAAAGTAGTGCAGTGAAAGCAATGTTACCAGGTGCTCACTTTATCATAAATAGTGCCACCACGTGGAACAGTTCCCTTTTAGAGGTGTTCAGATAAAAATCAGTTTTTGTATTAATTTTCCTCATTATTCTCATGATCATTTTATTTGTACACAAAGAAGAAACACACTCAAATTGTTTAACACAGTCAACACTTTTTAACATTCAGTATTTAATTCTCTATAATGTAAGATTAATTACACAAACTATTAAGAGAATTAGTAGCACTCCATCAAGAAGAATGACTCACATAAACGTATAGAGGCTTTTTCTAAAAAGCATTGATTCTCAGAACTATTTCTAAAGTAGACTTGATGACACTATTGGATTAATCTTTAACCCAGCTGTTTTATGAATTGTGTGTTATGTAATGCTTATGGGAAATATAAAATCAACTCAGTGTATACTGACATTAACATGAAATATGTATACTGTGTGTCTGTGTGAGTAGTTGTAGATGAGGTTATGAATCTAGGTTCCGGGACCTAGCTTTTGAGATCAAGAAGATGGTTCCGGATGCCGACATTTCCTCCATGATCGGACGAACAGGTGTCTCTTTCTCTCTTTCTCTCTCTCTCTCTCTCTCAGTCCCTCTTCTATAAGCAGCACCTATGTTTCATGTCCAAATGCAATACCCCCATAATGAGTGAAAGTGTGATCTTTGGAGAGAAAAACAAGCCCAAAACATCACCAGATATAATGAATAACGAAAGAAGCACCATTCACAAGCTTCCCGCCAGAGGCAGTGATGTCACCACTTCATCACTCCCCCTTCTCACTCAAGCAAACCAAACGGAGTAGGGGAGGGTGGGACTAGTTTGTGAACGAAACGCTTCTCGAAGTTCTATGTAAGCTCTAGAAAAACAAAATCCCGGACGTTTGTGAAATTCTGCCCGGACTTTTTTTAAGTCTAAAAAAGAGGACATGTCCAAATAAAAGAGGACGTGTGGTCACCTTAGTCAATAATGCGTGGGCTGGGTGTCATGTATCTAATATTTTGAGTGTAAATTGTGCATAAAATAAACATCAAGAATTATTATTAGTAAAGGTTTATTAATTTTGTTTCTGTGTGTGTGTGTGTGTGTGTGTGTGTGTGTGTGTGTGTGTGTGTGTGTGTGGTGTTGTTTCCAGGGAGTTTTGAGGTGATGATTAACGGAAAGCTGGCCTTTTCTAGACTGCAAACCAAAATCTTCCCCTCCACTTCCAAGGTTATGTACTGCTTATAGCACTTTAACCATGTCCTTATAGTAAAATCTCTCAAGTCTATGTCCATCTCAGTCCATGTCCTGTCCACTTATTTTGGCTCGTACAAGACCAGGCTCCTCTTTCTCTGAACAGAGATTTTTAAATTCACACCTAAAGAATTTTGAAATCACTGGGAAAATCTGACACATCACAATATTTGCAAATAGTTAGCATGTTAATTTGTTCATATCTCCATAGCATAGGGTTTTTTCCCCCCGTATTCTATTTTTTACTAAAGGGCAGAACTTTCCCGGTAAACATGTCATGATCAGTGCTTTTTATTTTCTTTTTGTTTTTGCATTCAGAGACTAAAAAGACATCTCAATGAGACCCTACTAGCATGTATTCTAATAATCACAAATATGTATATTCACAGAACTGTTATTTATGATTTGCTCAGTTGTAATAACTGTATATATATTAAACTGTTTGTCAGGTGGTCCACATGGTGGCAGAGGTGAGTCAGTATGGAACTGATGTGGAACTGCAAGTGGAAGAAGCAAAGAAGAAGAAAAAATGTGCTGTGCAGTAGAGTATCAAGGTGTGCCTCAATTCATTGCATTCATAGGGCACTTAGGGATTAAAACGCAGGGGTTAAAACAGGCCACTGGCCTCTGTAATTTATAATTGGAGTAGGAGTTTTGTCTTAAAAAGAGTTTGTTATATTTCTTGAAGTAAAATGTTACTGGGGATGGGAGGCTTGGGCTGCATCCCAAATACTTTCTCTGAGTGTCTTATCCAGCTGTGACATTCCTGTATTTTAGGGGAGTGACTTTGGAAAGAGGGCTGAAAGTAGAAGGTGGGTCATTTTTCGGTAGGATTTTTTCAGAAAGTTTACACATAATGGCTCTACAAAATCATCTACTCCAGCATTAACTGTGTTCCTATATATGAGAAAAATGCCCCAATAATGTGTTGTTTTAAGCTCAGCTTAGTGCCCTCTGTAGACAGAAAATGAGGCATTTGTGACCTTGACTATCTCTGGACAGAGAGTTTGCATGAATTTGTGTTTGTGTGTGTGTGTGTGTGCCTCTAGGGAGTTTCTCTTTATGATCACATGCTCTTAAATCCACTGGAGTGTGTGTGATGTTTTGAGACAATTCTCAAATAACACACTTACACTGCGCTTTCCTTTAGATTGTGTGCATGGTTCTGTTTAATGAGAAACATTCCTGGTCCCACTGAATCCTCAAATATCAGTCGACTCTTGTGATCATTCTGAAGTGGGACTCATGACCATAAGGAAATCTGGTTCTACGCTGTTTTCTCTTTGAAAGACATTAACGTGATGTTTAAAGTCTCTGCTATTGTGTCCTGTAGTAAATGACATGCTTTGAAACCAAATCCATTCTTGTCGTTTATTGTTTATGTTGTTCATTTATTCTCACACAAGCTCATTTGCAATAAGTCATTATGAATGTGAATAATCCTATGTGGAACAAACTAATGCTAACAGTCCTGTGCACTGAAATGTTACACTGTTAGTCATCATCCCTGTTAAAACCAGTAGCTCTTAACTCTGTATGGGTGAGTGTCCAGTCATATGACCTTCATGAAAAGTAATTATTTGATTCAGTTATGATTCAGTTTAATTTGATTACAATCCTGTAGGAAAGGTTTGAATTTGATTATAAATCTTTAGAAAAATATTCTGTGCCTCATATGGAATCTCAGATGTCACCAAAGCTCAGTTTAATTAGATTACAGACAGTAAAAACAATCCAGTATTTTCTCTTGCGATGTTTCATTATAACCAGACTTCTATAGCTTTTAAATATGTACACTAAATGTATTTTTCAATACTTCATTATAGACTCATTGTCACACAGCTCCGGGGTGGACGGTGTCTTAACATGAGGCTGTATTTGTAATGTGTTTGGTGTGCCAAATTTCCGTTCTGTGTTAGTACAAGGCCGACGAGTTCATTCATGTGCATTTAAGAGAGCCACAGGGAGGCGGCGCTGTGGGAGTTACTGACTGGTGATGTTACACATGGGCAGTTGTGAGTTTAGCACTGAGTTTGGGTTAAAAGAAAGAGTCAGGAAGCTGAAAACAGACAAAATACTTTGAAGACACATCACACAACTTTATGTTCACTGGTATGAGGCTTTCTCTCCTAAATATGTGTGTTTTGAGCCTCAGTTCACTGGAAAGTCATCTGCCTGTCAGGTGCGTTAAACTCTTGATACTGAATGTTATTTATTTTGATTTAAAATATGGCAAAACAATATTACATGTCTGGATTTCCTGAATTATTACACTTTAAGCTCAAGTATTTTGCAGTATCAATGAAACACACACACAGTGAATAAACCAAGTTGGATCAGAGGTTACTGGTTAATTTAATTTATTTTCCATTGCTGGTTAGGTACATGTTTGTTATTGTGAGTACACAGCTAATGAAGGTGGAGAAAAGAAAAAATTGTTACACTGTTATAAACTCCCACAGAATTGAATTCCCCTGCTCATGCTGGGCGCCATGCTGCGATATGTGTGAGTGTGTGCTGGGGGTTCTCAAGTTAGCAAATCCACAAAGCTGTCAGTAAATGTCAGTTTGAGTTTCATAAACTGTAATTTAACAGACAATATACCATCCTCACCCCTTTAAACCACGTACAGCTGAGATGTGGTTGGGGCTTCTCAAGCTTTAGCACTGGAACAACAAGATGATGTAGCTAACAACATCCACTGGGCTTAAACTGTGTTGAGGCATTTGAACATCAACCTAATGTGGCTAACAATGAAATAATTTTAAAAAGTCAACCACGATGCTAATGCTAACTTCTTCTTAGCCTCTTAAAACACCAAGAATGTCCCAGCTGCTCAAATATATGTGGGGCAAGTTGTAAATTGTGTAGGCTCTTGTAAAACTATGGCTTTAAGTAGATGTTGGGGTTAATAAATATCTACACTACTTACCCACGCTAAATATTTAGCTATTTTGTTCCAGCTGTGCTCAAAGGCCGGGAATCATTACGGCCATAGGTTAGCATAGCCACAGTAGCACATTAACACGTTATATTTGGGTATTACTGCAAGTTTAACTCTGAGATACAACTGGAATCATTTGGAACATCAAGCAACAGGAGCCTGACTAATGTTTATCACATAGAACAGCTTAATTTGATAAATACAATGTGCTAATGATAATTCAACGTTAAATGCTTTAAATGGCTCAGAATACACGAACATATAATGAATTAATGTGAATAAACAGACTTCTCTCTCCTGGTCTAGACTCCACTCTCTGGGTTTCGGCTGTAACCCATACATCTCTCATGAAGGATTTGGTCACTTTTAAAATAAATAAAAATGGTCTCTGTAAGCTGTACGTACATGTTCAGTGTGCAAGAGCTGTTTGTTGATGTTTTAAAATTATTTTAGTGGAAGGTAAAGTGGCAGGTCTATAAAGATGAAAGACTTTCAGTCTAGCTCTCATTGCCAGATCAAACAGAACCAGATGCCAGCAAAGCTCCCTGAAATAACGAGATCTGAACCAATCCAAACAAAGCTCCAGAAGACCAAGATCTCTATCTATTCAGCTAAATATTCAGAAACAGGTATAAAATTTCAAATCAAAATACAATAACCAAACATACCAGAAACTCAATTATGAGCCACAGAAGCTCCAGAAGGATCTCTAGAAACCCAATTACACCTCCAGAGAACCAATTGGAGATCTATAATCCTTTCTAGAAATCACATCAAAACTCAACAACCTGATCAGATTTCTAGACATCAACCCAGCGCTCCACAATAGAAGGTTCTAGATATATTTGGTCTGACTGTGGAGGTCAGGCACTCACAAACGCAATCTGAATTCAAATGGTCTGAAGGTTCCAGAACCAGACAGGATCGAACCACACACAAAGCTACGCCCCACCTGCTGTTAGTGTCCAAAGGCAAAACAGTCAGAGAGCTCTGCCCTCTTCCTGCTGATAAAAACAGATTAACAGTTTAACTTCTCTAATGAAAGAGAAAGAAAGAAAGAGAGGGATAAATGCATGTGAGCTTTTTCCATCTTGGTTCTCTGCGAAATTCTTACTCAGCTCCTCATTTTTACAGAGGGGCTTTGAATTTTAAGCCCTGCTCACAGCAGCTCTGCCTCTAGGCAGGTGAGCTGCACCTGGTCGCCATAGCAACAATCTCACAGAGAGGAGTAGAAGAAGATGTAAGCAGCTGAGGACTTGACGGAAGAGGTGGAGATTTCAGAAACTTCGTGATCATCAAACTTATACCAATGCTCCCTGGTTGCGTTCTTAGAGTACGCTGTGTAGTGGCCTCCATCTAAACCTCCATAATGATTCTACACACACACACACACAGATACAGACACACACAGAGAGAGAGAGTGTAAAATGATAAATTTGTAATAGCTGTGCACACAGTCATGAGGCTAAATTATGACCATGACAATGATACTCATTGTGCACTAAATGATTACTAGATTAGGAACACCTGGTTAACAATGGGTTAGTCCACTTTTTTTTTTATTAATTTTGACAAACTTTGAACAAGAGACTCCACAAAGTGGAGTTCAAACCAGCACTCCAGATCAGAGGAGGCTAAACCTGTTTGGACTGGTGGAGTAAAGTGAATAAAATAAAGACAAACTAAACAGAACAGAGGGTGAGAGTAGATCAAGTGCACTCACAGACACCGCGTAAAGGCTGTATCTCTTGAGGTTGCTTTTGGGGCCGATGACATACTGAGACAGGTCCAGGTTCTCTAAAGGGAAATCCACTGTGGTCTGGAGCTTTTGCTTCCAACGACCTTCATACCAGAACCTACACACACACGAAAGGGGACATTCAGGGTCAGCTGCACATGAACTTAAAGTCACCATGCTTAATTTTAGGTTGCAAGGGCCACAGCACTGGGCTGCGGGGTAATGAAAATATTCTCTGAAGTGATGGAGCTCCATTGGAGATGAGCTACTATGGTGTCTGTGATCCAGACTTAGTCATTCAACTTTGGTGTCTGAATGTTTATGGAGCTGTATTCCACCAAATCATAACACTAGTACGCCAATACTGAATGTTAAGCCTCCCAAGACAAATCGACTGATTTCTAGTAGTGAAGTAGTGAAGGCACATATCCTCTGTGTGTGTTGTTCTTTGCTCATGGTTTTCTACAGTAACACAGGACATAAAAACCATGACAATGTGAGAGACTGAAGCAAGGTGTTATTCTCCCTCAAATGTGAAACTCTGAAAGTTACGGCACACATAACCAATGTCAAGGCAGCATGGTATGGTCATAATAACAAATTTACACTTAATGGTTTTTACATATTTACATCCACTCCCTTTTGGAGTAAAGGCAGTAATTAAATCATGTGGTCACATCCATTTATATATTATATTATGTGTCAACTTCTGGTCATTGGTACAAAAAACACTGCATGACACCTAATATTGGATATAGGACCTTTAAAACACACACACACACACACACACACACACACACAAGTACTCACCGCTTTAAATGTACAAGTAGAATGGGAGGAATTTTCCAGATTTCTAGTTTCTTGGTGAATTCACGAAGGCATTTACAGTGAGGACAGTAAACTTTATTATTGTCCGTCAGCTTCTCCTCCTTAGAGAACAGCTTCAGACAGTCCTACACACACAAAACACGCTTTTTAATCCAGTTTGCAAATTATATTACATTCTTAAAAAATTTACATGTATTACAATCACTATTTGTTCACTCAAGTTGTGTCTAATTCCCTTCTTTAGCCAAGTCGCCCATCACACATTGCGACAAACTCAAAAGACTGAAGGAGAACTCCCTTAACCACTTTAACCACTGCTTCTATTACATCAGCTCAGAATGTTGGAGGAGAACATATGACTGGTTGAAAATAAGTTAGTAATTTTTTCAAGTGTGCTGAGTTGATATAACAGAATTAGCAGTAAGTGTTCTCCTCGGAGTGTGTTGTGCCGTATGTATGAATGTGCACCTGTAGTGAACATTTGCTGGTGGACGCTAGAGGCAGAGACAGGTACATGAATGTCTCGAATGTCCGACTCTTTCTGTGACAGCTGAGACATTGGAGACTGGACTTAAACTGACCCTGGAACAGAGCCACAATGATAGACTCGTTCAAGAGTTTATGTTTATTCCACGCTACTTCAGCCGCACTGACATCATCGAGGTGATCTGTCACTTCTTCTTTACAGCGTTTACGGTTATCAGCCTGAGAGAGAGAGAGAGATAGAGAGAGAGAGAGAGAGAGATTGTGTAGAGGTTAGATTTTGAAAAAGTATTCCTTACACACACACACACAGCATGCTTATGTTTTGTTTAAACACTCAAAAGGAGAGTCAGGACTACATAAGTCCCCAAGACAGTAAATTGATGAAGATGGTCATGATATTTACACCATAAAGGTGAAAGCAGATAAGGATAAAATTTGAATAATAAGAATAATAATACTCATTAATACTCATCAATTGACAAAATAATTATTTAAAAAATTTTTTTAGGGATGGGTGGTATCCACATTTTTCATATCAACGTGGTAATCACGGAATTACCAACAGTGCACACTGACACACGTGTTGACGATAAAATTTTCTGGGGCAGCAAATTTCAGCGACGGGTGCTGAAAGAATAGAAAAGTTCGAAAATAAGCAACAAAAGACCGGTTCTTCAAACGATTTGACTACTGTGATGCTGTTGATCACCTGCACTGCCCCTATAATTTACATGTGTACTGCACCTTGTGTACGCATATTGTTTATTTTCTGAAGCTGTGAACAACAGCTTCCAAACTGATGCAAGATACGCAAGGCAGCCATGATGCGTACGCAAACAAGTACATCTCTACCCTACAGGCACTTGTGGTTTAGCACAAGATAGCAGACAATTTCCTGTCTGTTTCCTGATTTTCCTGAGATAATGCCTTATATCTGTGAGTATAAATTAGTGTGAAGTCGTCTGTATTTTGTCCATTTTCAGCTTCCTTTCACTCTTTATTTTTAACCCCTATTCAAAGCTAAACGCACAGCTGTGGTGGGCTACTGGGTTTGTGTTTTTTTCCCCAACCCGTTTTCAGTGTGACATCACAAGTCAGTGAGCTCCCACAGCGCCCCCTCTCTGTTGCTCTCTTAAATGCACATAAAGCCTTTGACGTTGTATTTAAACACAGAACTTAAATTTGACACACAACACATGTCATAATTTTAAAATGCTGCCCTCAGTTTGAGATACTGTCCGTATTACCATTATACCACCCAACCCTACATATATATCATGTTTCTCCTGCAATCATTTAAAGAGATTAAACCGACATGAACCAACACTAGCAGTATTCCAATCTATTCAGTATAATAGTCCAGGCTTAAGACAGACATAGACATACACACACATTGCACTTTCAGCTAGCATGATGAGACAGGATGGGCGAGCCTTACGCAAAAAAGAGCTGCTCAGATGATTGACTGTCCGACACACAATCAAAAACCATGCAGAAAACCTCTCTCACACACACACAATTACAGTCACACCCACATTCACACACTCATAGAACCCAACAAGAAGAGAACACAGGGCTCATGAGTACTTACTCTCTACACACGCCGTCACAATGACAACAACAAAACAAAGGAAAAAAAAGAAGAATTCATAATAAATGTAGTCATTTAGTGAGATTTTTAGAACAGCCAGTAAATAAACAGCTCTTGGTTTTTGAAAAGTTCACGACCAAAACATTGTCATTTTTCCTTTATAATTCATGGCCTGGAGTTGTCTAAAACAGAGGTTCTCAACATTTCCCACCTCACAGCCCACCTATGATTTCTGTTAGCTAGAAATCATAACACTCCACAAGGAAACAATATTTAACTTATGCAATGTTTCTTTATCTTTTATTTTCCAATTGCTGATGTTGAAAACATGAGAATTAGGGCTTTTAAATTCAATCACAGAAACTAAAATGAATTAAGATTTTAAACATGTACAAAAGTGAAATGAAACTGATGTTAAATACTAGAAACACAGAGCACAGGTCATTTGACCACTGTGATTTCCTACGTATACCGTACTTCTACCTATTATTGCAAAGCATTGGAAAGGCTATGGCTATGACCAAAATGGCTCACTAATCCCTCATTAATATTGTGCTATACACTGAATGTTCACTTGATTAGGAATATATACCTTATATCACTATCCATTCTCTCAGCTCCACTGACCACTTTGCAGTTATACAATTACAGACTGTAGTCCCCCTGATTTTCTACATACTATTTTATCCCCCATTTCACCCTGCTCATCAATAGTCAGGACCCCTATAGGACCACAATGGAGCAGGTATGATGATACCAAAAAAAAAGTGGGTTTTAGCAACCACCTTACGCAGCAAACACATTAAGAAATCAGCTTGGAAGCCAAAGCAAAAACTAGGGAACATGTTTGCCATGACAAAGCACCCACTTAGCAACAATTTAGCAACCACCAGGAACACCTAAAAAACACAGAAAAATACCATAGCCACTGCCATTGCAACCACCTGTCAACTACCATAGCAACCACAAAAACACCAACCTAGCAACAATATAGCAAACCATCATTCTGTGCTTTTTTTCAGGAAATTCACTTTTCGTTTTTTTCTGGTGTGAGCATCTGTTTTTTCTGTTCACCACTCCTCTCTTCTCTATACAGTTTTTTTCTGTATTTATTAGTGCTATACTATTTTCCATGTGTTATGTGTCTGTTTTTACCTTGTTGAGATCCTCGTGGAGTCCATCCATGAGAAACAGGAGCAGCTCCTGAGAGTCCTGCTGTTCATATCCAGAGAACTGGTCATTTATTTTGCTGATGGTGATCTTGAAGTCTCTGGGGCTAATGAATTTGAACTGTCCTGACCACAAAGCCTTCATGATCACCCCAAACTCCTCTGCCACTTCACCCTTGTGACCCAGGATGTTGGCTCTGTTACAAAAAAAGAAGAAGAAAAAAAACCTAACACACCAGTCACACACAGCAATCAAAAGAGTTGAAACCTGAGAATAATAAGAAATTGTGTGGAAAGTGCAGATGCCCCACATTTCCTATCACTGTATAAATGATTCGTGTATCAAATAGATATATGTACTGTTTTGTATCATTATATAAAAGAAATGTCTTATAATTATACACAGTCATAACAGAGAATTATGACCACTTCCCTGTCCATTTGTTGCTCTGCATACTCTGTTTGCCCATTCAAATGGTCAGGACCCCCACAGGATGACCACAGAGCAGGTATAATTTGGGTGTTGGATCATGCTCAGTGCTGCAGCAACTTTGATGTGGTAGTAGTGTGTTATTGTCTGTTGTGCTGGTACGAGTGAATCAGACACAGCAGGTCTGCTAGAGTTTCTAAGTATCACTGCTGGACTGAGAATAGTCTACCAACTAAAAATATCCAGCCTACAGCGGCCTGTGTCCACTGATGTGTACTTGTGGACAACCAACACAAACTGTGCAGAAACAAATGAGCTACAGTCTCTGACTTTACGTGGACCAATGAGGTAGGTGTGTCACAGGGTGGACAGTGAGTGGACACAGGGTTTAAAATCTCCAGCAGCACTGGGTCTTTTCACACTCTTACCAGCTCAACGCACACTAACATACCACGACAACGTCAGTGTCACCGCAGCGCCGAGAAGGATCTACCACCCAAATCATACCGGTTGTAAGGGGACAAACTAAATTTTAATTGCAGAAATTACAATATGCCGGTGGAGCTTAGAGTACAGACAATGGGTGTAGAAACAAGGATATGGTCATAATATTCTGTTATGACTGTGTATATGTATTTCATATAGACAACAGCAGCTATATCTACTGCCCTGTGTATTACCTGTTGATGTCGTCCATGTATAAGTTCCTGTTGAAGTACTCAGCCATGACAGGAGTGTTACAGAGGCACTGGAGGATGGAGTTCATGTAGCAGGTGTTTCCCAGGTTCCTCAGACCAGTCAGACATGGACCCAAACCTCCAAAAACAGGGTTCATGTTCCGGATCTTGGCTGCACTCGGACGGGCCACTTCCACTTTAGCGTAACTTGTTGCAGCCAGGGGTCTGAGGGGGCAATGTACAAATTGACCAGGAATATATATATATATATATATGTGTGTGTGTGTGTATATATGTGTGTGTGTGTGTGAGTATGTAATTGCTCTTTCTGTTGATAGTGGGTGCAGGGGCTGGCTTGTAATGGTGTTGGTGTGTATGTGTGACATCTGTGTGTACATACTTGTTATCTCTGTTGATGGTGGGGGTGGAGAGTGGTTTTCTGGGACCCTCATTGTTGATGGCATTCAACTCTTGGCTGATATCAGGGGACGAATATGAGCGCTTGAGTTTGGACTGCTCTCTCTCTCTCTCCTGCTCTCGCTCCTTCTCTTTTTCCTTCTCCTTGTCCGAGGCAGCGGGTCGGGTGGGCTTTTGCTTGGGTGTGGGTGGTGTGGCTGGTGGAGTCTGTGAGACACTCACCTCAGGGGGATATAGGTGAACCCGATTGGTCGGAGAGTGGTAATACCTATATGTCCCAGTCACTGTGTCCAGAAACTAAAACACACGAACACGCGTATAAATAAAACACATCATTTTCAGATTCAGACTTTACAACACAGTGAAGGTGGTCCTAGATCAGATATATACAGGAACATTAGGTCTGGGTGAATATGTTAAAGAACTACATTTAAAGGTCGAAATTGGGCATTATCAAATGGTGGACCAGGTCCTGTCTGGGCCTGGATTAAGTGATGGTACTATCCAGATATGTGACCAATTTAAAATAAATTAATAAGAATCATAAATCACACTCACAGAGAATCTTGTTAATAAGACTATAGCTTCTCATAATGTAGCCCAATGCTTGTCCAATTCAACAGACAGAGCAAGAAGGATGCATGACATACTCCATGAAAATGCAGGTGCTATATATCAAGGTATATACATTACAGGCAATGAGTAATCCAGACGATGTGTATGGACGGTGGGTGGATTAGGGCGAGTGGGTGACACACTGCCAAAAGGGAATAAATATATATATATATATATATATTTTTTTTTTTCTTTCTTTCTTTCTAACATAGATTAATTTCAGGCACAATTCTGGATAACTGGAGCAGCCAGAGCTTTTTAGAGAGCAGCTGGTGTTCTGGTCAGTTTCGCTACAGTAAACTTCACAGCTGACTAAATGACAATTTTTAAGTCTATGACCACTGTTGGTTGCTCAGTCACTGTAGAGGCAAAGTAAATTTAGTAAAAAAGGCATTTATAATGAACTGGTGATATTTCTACATGGAGGTGACCACAGAAACAAAGCTCCTCAATGTTAGATGACAGTGTCAAGATATTTCCCCAAGTCATTTATACAATACTGTGAAATTTGTCCTTAATTTACCCAATGAACAATGATCAATCACTGCAACCATTGCCCAAACTGAGAGATTTGAGAGGAGCTGTCTCTGTTAATGTGTAATGATGAGAGTGCGAGTGTGTATACCTTCATCCACCCTTCAGGTAGTCCTGGTACGGTTCTCCCCATCTCCTCACTACGAGCTCGAGTTAGAGGCTCCCTCTGTAACACACACACACACACACACACACACTTTCAAGTGTTAATTAAATATATATCAGATATTCCCATCGTTATAAGGTGTCATTAATTGCAAGCAAATATTTGGATGGAATTCATATTAAACTACTTCAGTCTAACTTGACATTATTTATAATTTCATGCTGCCAAGAACGACATATGGGCAACAACAGTGAGGGTGGGTCAGTCTGTGTACCTTTCGTTATTTGGTATTCCGTTTCTAATCATGCAATAGAAAAACAGAGAATGAGTAATTTCCCTGTTTTGGAAGATATATCAAAAGACACACTGACCTCTGAGCGACTCAATCAATGTTAGTTTTGATTTCTCCGTGAGTTGCCAAGAGGTACATGTACTTTGGTTACACCCTTCATAATAGGGAAATGGGTTATTCCCCGTTTTTCTATTTCAGGACAAGAACCAGAAAACTAAATAACGTACACAGACCTGGGTTTTCATACCATTTGTTCTTTACATTTTTTATCCTCTATAGAAGATGTTTTGAAGTTTTATCTATTAACATTTGTGTAATAAAAAGATCAATGTCAGAGTTTGTTTCTTTGGTGTGTCTCACCTTTATCTCAGAGACAGCGGAGTTTGGGAGAGGAGAGTCCAGAGACATGCTCTTGATCTGAGAGTCCAGATTCTGCTCTTTTGTTCCTCTCCTGCCTCGCTCCTCTCCTACTCCTTCCTCCTCTTCCTCTGCCTTCTGTCGCTCCAGTTTCCTCTGCTCCTGTTTCTGCTCTTCCTCTCCTCTTCTCCTCTCCTTTTCTTCTGTCTGTCGTTTCTCAGTTGCTTCCCTCTCGCTCTTCTTCTTTTCTCCCTCCTCCTGCTGTTCTCTCCTCTTTCTGTCCACTTCATCCTCACTCTCTCTCTTCTGCTCCTCTTTCAGAGTGCCGTTTGGTTCCATAGGAGGTTTGACCGATCGGTCCGGGATCACTGGGCCGTTCACAGCTGTGGAGACAGGAGCGTCCTTAGCCCCAACATCTTCAATTGACTTCCCGCTATCCGAGAGTTTCACAGATGGCTTTTTGGAGCGGTCGATCTGGAAGGGAGAAGACAAACAAACAAATACAAAAAATATTTGATAACACTTTCTATGAAATCTGTATTTATGTCTTTATTAATAGGTTTATAACTCTTTGTAAGCTTATAAACATATTAATAATGTCTCATAAGACTCTTAAAATGAGCTAGAATTAAATATTTCTTTAACATACTCACAAGTGTCACCATTCTTTATAAAGCCTTTAAAATGGATAATGACCTGTGTTTAATTATAAAATGCCTTTAATATGAATGCTTCAAGTCACATCATTGTGACAGTTTACATTAATATTTATTATAAATAAAATTGAGGAATAACTTGTTGATTTTAAACATTAACATTTTTAATAAGTGTTATAGGTGCTTTACAATTATGCACAGTCATTATCCATTTAAATGGCATTAAAAAGAATTGTGACACTTGTATAATTATATATTTATAACTTTCAAAATAACAATTATAGCTGATTATAAAAGTGTTATGTGGCATTATTGAAAAGTATATGTATGTTTAAAAAGCATTGTTACCAAGTAACAAAAAGTCATAACTGCACTACACTGTGTGTGTGTGTATATGTGTGTTACCTGCGGAATGCTTTTCCCAGTGGCTGTGGGCTGTTTCGTAGTGGATGGAGTGGCAGAAGGCTGTGGGGTGTGTGAGTGGGTTGGAGTGTGTGTTGGAGTTTGTGTGTATGTGTGAGTGTGTGTATCATGTGCTGTGCTGTCAACATGTGTGATTTCATCAGAAACTTTTCCGTTAATCTGCACACTTTCCATAACGTCCTCCACACACACATTCTCGATCTGAGGCTCCTCCAAACATGGGTAACTGAAATTCACTGCACACGCAGACAGACAGTCAGAACAATGACTCCTAAAGAGCTTCATAATTATGTGTCATTATGTACTGGGAATTCTGAGTTGCATTTCTGTGTTTTATTGTGCTTTGTACAGAGGAGTTTGTGTTTTTTATTTGTGTTGACAGAGATACTCACACTGGGGTAGTGTGTTGAATGTGTGTTCTCTCGGTACTTTAACTTTAGCGTTAGACGTGAACATTGGGTAGAAGAGCAGCCAGTTTTCATATCCACCTTCCAGCACCATCGGCTCACTACGGAGGATTGTAACATTGTCCCACTGCATACACAAAACAAACACACACTAAATGTACATACTATTATCTATTTTTGCATAGAAACATAACAGTGTTCCACTGGAAATACACAAGACACATAACTAACAATATCCAACTGTGGATAAACAAGCATTAAAATACCTCACTTACACTGTTCCACTGAGAATACACTACTATCAAATTACATCACATCACATTTGATCACATCTCTAATGCCTGTTACATTAATTAGTTTGTGCCCTGTGTATTACACAGGGGAGGATTGTAATGCTGTTCTTTATCAACACTAAGTCCTGTCTGATCAAATGTGTTTATATTTTGTTTCTATGTACTCTGCTACAGAAAATTGTGTTTAATTAGCACTAACTAATGTTTCTACTGCACTTTGCATGTTTATTTTGTATTTTACTCTTTCTAGGCATTAGCACTAGTCTAGTGGAATCTAAACTGAGGGTATTTTGGACTTTATGTTGTATGTTTTGCTAACTGTAATTTCTGGGGTCACACATTTTCTAGGTCTACAAACTGATCAATTTAGAGGAGAAGGCAAAAATATTCTTACATTTTTATGTTTCTATTTGTTGTAAACATTTCAGTTGCCCATATTTCTCAAAGTAACATTAAAAAGCAAAGATTTGAGTAGAATATATTTCACTTTTGAATCAGTCATTGTCTGATTCATGAAACTTTCGCATTAGAGGGCGACTTGAGCACTGTTGATATATCAGCTTCAGTGCATGATATCAGGTACCAGCTTACCTGTGCCTACCATCTGCATAAAACATGCCCTACTCCATGAAGGTGTTAAAGTACTGAACTAGTTTAAATATAGAATTCAGTGGCGAGTTCACTGTTGAATATGGTTTACACTGATACAATTCCAGTGACTGAAATTCCCCTACCAAAACACAATACCTTCCATTTTTAGATTTAACTGCAAATCAAGCACTTATTTTAAATAACCTTAAAATGTTGCATTGGAAATTACAAGTGCTTGTACTAAGCATGTTTGGTCATACACACACACCAAATTGTTTGAAGGAAATTTGATTGCTCATTTTACTGTCAGATTTGACTATGCACAACTCTGATAAATGAGGGCCAAAGTAACGTGCGGCTTACGTGTTCAAATTGCCAAATAAATAAAGACAAGAAAAAAATGAATGAAATTTAAATTAACTTCCAGTTCACATCATTAACCAGGAAGTATACATTGGTCCTTTGCTGTTGGTACAATAACACAGTGTAAACAGGGCATCACGCAGAACCTGTGTATATTGGTCATTCAGATTTACAGATATCACATCAGTGTGGCTGTACCTTAAAGAGCGCCTCCTTTAGGCTTTGTAAGGTGGTGCCCATCTTCAGGTCAGAAACACAGCTAAACCAGTCCAGAAGAACTATATAATCCACATTTCCTCTTTGCTTCCACTGAGACAATGACATTTCCGGCAGCTTCCCCTCAATCTGATTCACAGTGATCCTATTAAACAAAATACCAATGCCATCATAAACAAACAAAAACATTTCTCCAGTAGCTTCTGCTCATTTTGATTAATTGTGATCCTGATTTAAAACCACATAAACACACACACACACACACACACACACACAAAATCATTTCTTTTTATACAACTGTGATGCAATATTGTCAGCAGGTGTTTTTAAATAATGTAAATTCAAATGAAATACCTGGAATAATCATAACTAAAAGTTAGACAAAAATAATTAAACAGATATGTGGAATAATATTTTGGAATTAACCCCTGTTCTGTCCTAATGATACAGGATTTAATCAGTGCTACACAAAGGTTTTAACTGTAGGTGTTTACGGAACTAACAGTAAATTTAGGTCAAGGATAAAATTTATATTTCCACTGAACTTAGAACCTAACAGCAGCACTTCTGTTTTACTGGAGTTCAGGGAGAGGAAGTTCCATTATGGACAAATGATGTAAACATTATGTTTATTTATTGAGTCCCACGGAGCTCTAAAAAAAAAAACAAAAAAAAATTCCAAAATGATAACATAAATGACCCTAAAACAGAGCCCTGTGGCACACCATTGCAAATTCATCGGTGCTCAGAAAAATCCCCATTTGCTCTGACATATTGCATGTGTATATTCATCTGTTTATATATTGGTGTGAATATTGTAGTAATGTGTGTGATACGTAGAGCTGCAGCAATGGTGTAATGTGATTATATATGTGGTCAGATAATGACACGGCTGGTGTGGTAATTAGTGCTGTAAGGATGATGACTGATTATTGTTGTCATTATTAGTTCAGTAATAAGTGTATTTTTTATGTGATAGATGTTATTATGAAGCTGGAACAATTATATATCATGAATACTGATGTAGAATTTAGAGTTGTAAAAATGATACATAACAAATGATGTGTTTATAAGGGTGGAACAATTACATCTGTGATTACTAGTTATTAGAGCTGTACTCTTGCTTTGCCAGGGTCTCTACTACTGCAGGAAAAAAAGTGGACTGACACTCAACAGGACCCATCACAAGTCTATTTCGACATGATGTGTGGAAATCTATCATGTTGGACCAGTAGCAGAGCCAGTACACAGACGTGTGTATACACTGATGTACAGAGTGCTGTGATATTTTAGTGTATTTCTATGTCTGTTAAATGTGTCTGATGACTGCCCCTGGAACAGGGAGTTGTGATTATTAGGGGATTATTAGAGCTGCAATAATAATGTGATTATTAGAGCTGCAACAGAGATGTGTGATTACTGATGTCACTGATGTTGTTGATTATGTGATCCTTATTATTTATCGTTAAATCCATTACCCAGGACTGATGGCTTCTTCTGGAACAGGGATACATTTCTGACCCGGGACCATAATGTGTGACTCCTGATAGTCTGAAAGTCTACGAGCATCCATCACCAGAACACACATAGCAGCATCCCGCATCATAGTATAGAGCTGCTGTGCACTAACTCCTCCACTAGGGGGTGCTAGAGAACATCGACAGAGAAAAGAAATACAAAAAGATACATCACTCAGTGTTAGAACCTCCTATTAATTCATTATGCATGTGACATCTTTACTATAATATTAACTGTATGCGTTTGTTCATAAGCACTACATAACACCTACATAAGCCTTTTACAGCAACTTTGTTGTTATGAAAGGCTTATGCCGGTGTCATGTAGCCTTATGAATGTGCACCTACAGTAAAATGCTAGCAGCTACATACATTTATGTAACTGAAAACACAGAAAGAGGTATATGCCTCACCTGTAGAGGGTGCGATCTTCAATTCATTTTGTTCTCCTTTAGTCTGTGAGAAGCACAGAAAATAAAAATTACCTCAGATCTCAAGATTCTAATAGGAAGCATATTTAAAATTGTTTCTGACTCAGTAGACACAAATAAAAACAAAGGCTTCTAAACAGAGCACAGTAAAACACAGACTAACTGTGCTGTAAAACCTGGACTTTAGACCTTGTACCTTTTTACTTTCTCTTCTGGTCTCAGCGCCTTTAGGAGACGCTCGTCCTCTGTCTCTGTCCTCCGCTTTCATTCTCTCCTCCTGTCTCGCTGTCTCCTCTCTCCTATCCCTCTCCTCCAGCTTTTTCCGCACTTCCACCTCCTCATACCTGTGAGAATGACGTTTCGAAATTAGAGCCTGCACCTTTTAAAAGTTTTACAAAATTTAAAAAAAAATCTGGTGGAGGTCACTGATGGTTGTGAAGAAGAAATAAAAAGCTGTATTTGTGATGAAGATACTGACATGCCTGGGTCCATTCAAACCACTGAAAGTCCACAGGTTTTTCTACAATCACCCATTTCACACCAAAACACTCTTCATAACTATCTAAACCTTAAACACTGGAATATGGGGGGATTTAAAGATAGGATCATTTAATAATTTACTGATTCTGAAGATAATTGCGGTGTAGTACGACACAAAACAGGAATAAATAGGTCAAGAACAGACCATGAAGAGAAAGGAGGATAGTAGAATTGACCTATATTTTGGTAGAATGCATAAAATTTCCTTTAATCTCTAAATATCTGTTCCTGGATGCCAAGAATCAATCCAGTGTTGGCCTGAACTAAGATTAAAGCCATCTGATTTTTCTAATAATCTAATAACAGAATGTCAGTGTATGTGTGTTTGTGTGCGACTGAAACCTGAGCTTTAAACTCTCTGAGAGTTTCTCCGCCTCCTCTATTGCTTTCTTAAAGCTGGTTGGTCCAAGGATGGACAGAAAGAAATCCTGAAAAATATTATAACACAAAAAACCTTATAGTGACTTTTTGAAACAGATTTATTTTGTTTATAGAAAAAAATTGAAAATCAAGCTCATACAAATCACTGATGTGACGACAGGAGATTTTTTAGCCTGTCATGTGTTTTTACCTGCTGTTGTTTGAAGTCTGGTCTCTTTTTGATGAGATCATAAACCGTAAGATATTTCATATAAAGGACATAAGCTTTCTCTTCATCTCTATCCAGGCGACACTCCTCTGCTGCCTTAAAGATTTTACATGCACTCTGAACATAACTGAGAAACAAAAAACAGAGTTATCCTCCCAATATTCAGTACAATTCACCATTAAAAAAAACACGGAAAATAAAGACTGTAGTCAAAGATCTTAGAATCTTTATTAACATTATGGAGACGCGGTAACCATGTTAATATCCATATTCTGCATAATTAATATCATATCATTTAAACAGACCAAGTCCTTATTTCCCATTGTCCTGACTCCCTAACTCACTTTGTTACTTGATTGGAATTGGGAATCTGACCTACTTTAATGAAGTACTGAAATATATTAGGGATTAGATGGTAAAAGTAAATAATGATACTACTTCACAATTACAATGACAATTACAATTTGTTGTTTATGTGTAATTATACTAATCTCAATTTCTGCTTAACAAATACATCTTACAGTCCAATTATTTTGAGACCTCAAGTTACTCTTTTGCATAGTGTTACAATTTCACAATAAACAAAGCCACAGAAATAATCCAAATCTACTCTTTTTGACAAAGTTTAGGATGTGTTTTCCTTCAACTTTTTTTTTTATTGGACATATTCTATTCACAGAACAAGTGTGAGAAGTAGTGTATCTGCTTACTGCCGGGTGCTGACTTTATCAGGTTTAATCTCAGCTTTCTTGTTGAGATCTCCAAGAGAAGTGGAGAGATACAGCTCCTTTAACCCAGACACTGCTGGCATTTTCAAAGTTTAGTTTTCAGCTCAAAGACAGAAGAAAATCCCTTCATCCTCCTCACAACCAGAACAGAAACCACAAGAAATCTGAACTGAATCCTGCTGACACGGAAAAACAGAATTTGTGATACAGAACAACAGTATAAAAATATTTAAATGGGCATTTCACTAGATTCTCAAAATTCTCAATGAATTCTTTGGTACTGGTGTAAACTAAGTGAGGAGAAATTTTGGTTCCAGAAAAACTTCAGGATTAAACAGTGTAATGGTGAACATAAGCGGACATCCTCCTGTAAAAGCTCTTTACATAAAGTCATTACAGTAAATGGTGGTGACCACACTGCTAATGTCTGACCATTGGTTAGAGGAGAGTTTAGTTTCAAATCCATTCCTGGTGGAGATATACATCTAGGACAGTGTGAGGTAAAGAAATGTACAGCTGAGAGTTTCACTATTTGCCATAATCCTCATCATCATTCCATACAAATCTCTGTTGACTGGTTGGAGGTCATCACTGGTTGTGTAGACATTAAGACGCCTGGTTCCCACCACTGGAAAGAAACCTGAGTCTATACAATAATCTATTTCACATTACACCACAAACATTGGATTTATGTGGAAATTAGGGCGGGACTCCCCTTTCAACAGTTTGACACGGATAACATGACAGCAACTTTAAATTTATGTAAATATATTAGTGACCATGAACAATATGACTTCCTCTGTGTTTTAATCATGTCTATTACAATAGTAATATACATACAGAACAGTACGACAACGCTAAAATCTCTGAAGATCGAACGTTTCAAACTATCCGTTCCGCCTTAAACGGTTACACTATATTTAAGGTGGAACGGAAACGAAATATGAGAATTAATGCGAATAAGAAGCCAACTATAGCTTATTCCTAGCAAACGACCCCCAAATAAATCCAATAATCAGCTATGGACGGCCTTAAATTCCTTCCACTGTTGTTTACACAGCTTGGTTCTGTTTAATTTATAAATCATGAAGAGGAAATCAACACTTAAAGCCCTCTAACACCGCTGAGCTGAGCTAATTTTGAAAGGCTCTGGACTTACAAACTCGAACTCTACTTCTTCAGACAGCGAAGTTTAAACGTGCTGAATGATATAAAAGATAAAATAAACACAAACCTCGTCGCAGAAACACTGTAAACACTCCTCCAGCTGATTCCCGGAACACACTGCTAGTCCATTTCACACTCGCTTTCAGACGAAGCTCCGCCCAGACGTGCTCTGATTGGCTGTCGTTATTTTTTATTATAATAACTGGACACAAAATAGAGCGAGGTGTAATGTAATATATATATATATATATATATATATATATATATATATATATATATATATATATATATATATATATATATATATATATAAAACATAGTCTGTTCTAAAATAACAAAAGACAATGTAAACTAGATAAGACTAGATAATGTGCCTCCCCCACAGCTGTGTCAACCTCACCACTATGGTCATATTCATTAATATTTTAACATCCCTATTCTCTTCAAAAAGTATTTTTTTTTTTTGTAAAGTTCGCCAGCTGAATAATCTGGAGTAACGAAAGCTAAAACAAACAAAACTGCTGTAGAAGGCCTGTAATGTATTTCATCTTAATAATAACCAAATGCTAATTATTCAAAACATCATGTGCATATTTTGAATGATGTGTAATTTAATCTTTGATTTTATACATGAATAATTTATACACTTAAGGATATGCACTACAGAGTTCAGTAATTGATTCCACCTTTTCATTTCAAATGCATGTTGCATCAGTATTCATACAAGTAAGCTTAATTTTAAAGTGTTTTGAGTTTGAATTTGTATCTCTGAATTGTTTCTATATATTTTTTTTTACATTTATTTTCATTGTGATTGAATTATTCGACTTGGGAGACATTGCACTAATGAAAAGTAAGCCCCATTTGTATTTTAAGTTTTTATTTTATTATTTGCATTTATTTCATCCAACATGCTCTTTTAACTTAAAAACCTGTATTCAGAAAAATGCTACCTTATAAAATATTTTCAAAACTAACTAAATAAATAAATAAAATACATGAAAATAATCATATTTTACATGACTTTTTACTTTCTATGCAGTATATTAAAATGAATAAAATACAGTATATGTGTATTGAAATATGAGCTTATTTTCACTCAACAAATTTGCAGACAGTATTGAATATAAAATTGTCGTAAAAACCTTCACAAAACCACTAATGATTCACCTTGTAACGTAAAAGGTCCTATAAATATTCATCAGTGTTGTGGGGCGGCACCCTGCCAGCCAATCAGCGCGGGGCTTGTCTGACAACGGGTGTGATAGAAACGTCCTCAACATGAACCTCAGGAGTTGATTCAAAATGAGGAAGCTTTATCGAAAACGTTGTCTTATTCGAGTTTCGTTTTTTTAATAATAACTTGGACTTTTAACATGAACATGAATACCTCATTATAATAATACTTGAAAAATTATTATTTTTGTTCTTGACACTTAATACCCTATGAAAATAATTTTATGTGGAAAAGCACGGATGATGCTTAAATATAAAATTGAATGAGTTATAAATTACGCTTTTAAAACAATAATAAACTAATATAAATATGTAAAGATTAAAAATGTGAAATGCTAGATTAGGATCACAGCGCCGAATCGCAGAGCACAACGTATCCCTCCGCGCAATATTTCCCTATGATTGATCTTTTCTTTTGTGCCCTTTGCTAAATTTGTGTTGGTTTGTAAGAGGGTAACACTTTTAAGTATCATATGTTAGCCGTTCCAATAAGAACGTAAGAGTCTAGACCTGGAGATACTATCTAAAATTTAAAAAACGGAGCTGCGTGGGGAGAAGTATCCCTCCGCGCGCGTTTCTCAGTCTTCTAATAAACATTGGGAGAGAAGGTATGGAGGGAGCAGTTTTTGTCTCAGTTTAAAGCCCTGGACGCTTTCTAAAGACGTACACTCTGACGGTAAGTGCGCGCTGTGTCCATACTACAGGTTTAAAATGTCGTAGACTGATTTTCTCTGATGTTGTGGTTCCGCCGGATGTGGAAGTTCAATGTCTGTTCGGTGGTGGAGAATGTTTCCACTTCCCCCGGAACAGCGCTGAGTGATTTCCTGTTCGCTCCGCAGTCCCGGGTCCTCCCGACTCTGTATTATTTATTTTTATTTTAATTGTTAATTTCTTTCAACAATTTACTCTGTTCCCGCTGTTCTAGTCCCGGGATCCGTTGTTTCTCTGTTCCCCATGGCGCTGTGGCCTGCTCTGTCCGGACTGAGCCGAAGGCCGCGGCTCGAACTTCAAACCACATCGGTTTATTTACAGTCCGCTTTCTGTCCACATTGTGACAAAACTCCAGATTTCTGAAACTCTTTCAGTTTATTCTTAAATTCTGCAGCTCTCTAAGGACCGATGTTTGTCAATGGTTAAGAATTTTAATGTGCTTAAAGCGATTCTGTCACGGCTGGTGTGAGTTCATTTACAACAGAAATCACAGGAATAAAACAAACGTGAAGCACAACTTTGTAGAGACTGGTTCTGTTCTAGACCCCGGGATTAATGTACTAGTCCTTGGGGTTAATGTACATTCACACAAGTGTCTAGTACTAGATCTTAGACTTAATGTACTAGACACCGACTTAAATGTACTAGTACCTTGGGTTAACGTACTAAGCCGTGATGTTAGTATATTAGTCCCAGGGGTTAATGTTCTAGACACGTATATTTGCTAGTCCCTGAATTCAATATACTACTCTCAACGTACATTTTGTGTATGCATTTATACAGCTTTAAACTGTTTTGATCACACACTTTTGCTGCTTCTATTGGTCTACATGTACCTGCAAATATATCAAAAAGCTTGATTTTGGATATAATTTAACACTCTCCTATCCTCCACACAAGTTCTGCCATGGTCTTACATCTTGGGTCTAATTGAAGCTCCCCAGCCACAACGTCCTAAACATAATGGACATCTGTGTTTCCCTAGTTTCCTTTTTTATTTACTTAAATATTGTAATGTTCTATTCCCTATGGTTAATTCTCATGTAAAGTGGTTAAAGTCAAATAAATTCAACTTTAATGAGAACAAATCCTCTGTGAAGTCTTTTTTTTTTTATTTAGTTTTAAATGATATTTTAGTTAGCATTTATAGAGCTAATGTTTTAGAATATATTGAATAAAGTAAAAATAAAGTATTAAATACGGCTTCTTTTCTAAAAGTATTACTCATAAGATTGACATAAATTTATGAAACTCATTTTCCGCCATTCTTATTCCAATCACTACATAAATCAGCCTGAGCAGATCTATACATGAAAAAAAAATAGTATCAGCAGAAAAACATTTAACATACTGGGGGTAAAAAAAGGAAAAGATAATATAGAGATCAGTAAATGCATAAGCAACAGAGCATGTTTATGCATTTCCCATGCAGTCATCAAATATGATAATGCAGTTCAAACGTCATTAGTATGTTCTCTGCTATTTCTAGGATGTCTTTCCCTCAGAAAATCAACAGTAATGTATTCAAACCCCCATGTCAGGAGTGTGTGGACCCTATGGTAGCTGAGCTGGATTGTCCAGAATATTTTGGACATGTGTTGTTTGTAACAGGACAATGTGTTTCGGTTGTAGATGTCTCTGGTGGACCTTGGAAAGAAGCTGCTGGAGGCAGCCCGCTCAGGGCAGGATGATGAGGTTCGAATCCTGATGGCCAACGGTGCACCTTTCACCACTGACTGGGTGGGTCAAATTATTAAAATATAAACAGTTATTTATTTCATTATAAGATCTAGAAAGTCTTCTCTGAGCTCTGCTCATTAAGCTGCTTGAGAGAAAAAAAGTGTGTAAAGCTGAATCAAAACCTGGGGGAACATTGTGACCATATACAGAATTTTGGGTCTAAAGTCTGGGCAGGTAAGACGCCTACAGATAAGAGAGTTCCTGTTTTTCATGTTAACAGTTTTTGTGTTTTTAGCTGGGGACGTCTCCTCTACACCTCTCCGCTCAGTTCGGACACTATTCTACTACAGAGGTTCTCCTCCGCGCTGGAGTTAGCCGTGACGCTCGAACAAAAGTGGACAGGACTCCTCTGCATATGGCGGCATCAGAAGGCCACGCCCCCATTGTTGAGGTGCTGTTGCAGGTGGGTGGTTCTTATTGACCATTGCATAGATAAATAAAATAATATTCAAATAAAAGATGTGTAAATAAAGGCCACAGTGTAAGCTGGAGGTTCCAAAGTATTCCATTATAAACATTTAGGAAATTATTCATAATTTTTTTTCTATTCTATAGCACTTAATATAATTTGATAAAATTGTGAAAGTTCATAATTCATGGAATATTTTCTTAAGAATCATACAATATAATGAAAGAATATAATCTGAAAATGTATATTCACACAGATTAATATATTTTGTTAGGATTTCTAATAAGAAATCAATAATCAAATGCACTGTATATTTACAATCCCTCTGACATGCGTTGCTTTGTCTTTATATGGGTTTGTATGGTTTGTGTTTGATCTGCTCCTTAAGAAGGGAAAGTGCATCATATGATGTGAGACGTTCTTTGATGTTTATACTCAGTGGATTTGTTTTGTATTCAAGATGTAATTTAGTAATTTAGTAATCACGGAATAAACCAGTTCCTGAGCTTTCATCCTCACGTAGTCTAACAAAGAATGCATTGTGCATTTGTGTGTTTGTTTGTTTGTGTTGGGTATAGCACGGTGCTGATGTAAATGCGAAGGATATGTTAAAGATGACAGCTCTGCACTGGGCAGCTGAACATGGACACCGTGACGTGGTGGAGTTGTTGCTGCGTTTCGGAGCTGATGTACATTCTCAGAGCAAGTTCTCCAAAACTGCCCTGGACATCGCCCTGGACAACAACAATGAGGAACTGGCAGAAATACTGCAGGTCCACAGTTATTGCCAACCACATCACATATAACATGAACATAACATTTCTATCATACTTTCATAGAAGATTTATTATTGCCTCATCATACAATTATCAAAACAATATCATAATCTCATTATAGGCCCATCATTCATGTCTTTATAACATTATTATAACTTAATCAGAGCCTCATCATATTGGGGTGTTTTTAAGAATGTACGCAGGCTACAAATATTGGTAGTTGGGGTAAAGCACGAGACCAGAAATTGCTGGTGGACGTAAGTAAAAAAAAAAATGCAGGTCCCAGAGTGCATTGTGTTAACTACACTGCGGCAAGACATAGTGCTTTACTCTGAAAGTAAACTCATAGTTTATTTCATAGAGTTAACAGATCCATTGGAGGATGCAGTAGATGAAGCATTTGAAAGGAAGAAGCTGAAGTATGCAGACTTGGCTGAGGTGAGGGAACGCGGGTGGCAGGCGCATGCAAGACTGGTGGAGATAGGTGTTAGGGGAGAAACAGCTGAAAGATCTAGTCAGTGGTTGTGGATAAGGAAAGCACAGATTACTTGGGGAAATGCACTGTAGAGGTGTTATTGTAGTTGTTGGTGATGTAGTATGTAATGTTCACATGGAACTGGTGGCACTGAGCATGCATTAACGATGCCAGTGGGGCTAGATACAGCCTTAGTCACCAAGGAGGCCAGTGTGGATTTATGGTTGTTGATGGTAAAGGGTAAGATAGGGATTTACAGCTGGCTTGTGGTGGGAGGCGGGGGTCTTGGATGCCAGACTTCACTGTTGAGCCTTCTGGAGGCTTAATTCAGAGAAACACAGATGAGGTGTCTGCCTGATGACCCCTGTGAGGATCTAGTGATGCAGTGGGTGGTTTGAGTACTCGTGCTGGGCTCAATGAGTAACCGTAGTTGTTAAGGATAGCTGGTTGCTGATTGAACCATAAACGGCCACAGCAGTCTTAGTGTTGAGGGGTAGGATTCAACAACAGAAATTTTGTGACTGTATTTAGGAAGAGAGTGTGGTCGGCTCTAATGGATTGGCATAACATATTTTATATCTTATCCTGTGTATGATAATAATCACTGGGAGGGTTTTTTTTATTAATTGGCTGAGAAGGGCTTTTCTGCATTGACAGTGTTTTTGTTTTGTTTTCTGAAGGTGGCAATGCAGAATCAAATAAACACAAACCCAGAAAGTCCAGATCTTCTTACCATCCACACAGCATCACCACAGTTCTTTATTGGCCCTGGAGGCGTGGTCAACTTCACCGGACTCATCTCCCCCGGCAACAACACCAAACAAACAGGTAACATGTATCTTCTCACAGAAGAGATCATTTAGATTTTTGTGAACCATGACTATGTTTTAGATTCACACCATGTTTAATCCTCTTCTGTTTAAATTACAACAATTATTAGAACTGACATTATCCCAGTCCCAAGTAAACAAGTAATGGTTTCAGAGTCTGAACAGACAACACTCCTAACACACACACACACACACATGAAATGTGAGATGTGTGAGATACTACCACATTTTCCTGTGTTTATTTACTGGTGTTTATTTGTTATTTCAGTGATGGCTGCAGAGGAGGTGGTATCAGCAGATTCAGTGGATGGAGCAATTCAACAGGTGGTCAGCTCCGGAGGTCAACAGGTGATCACCATAGTAACTGATGGCATTCAGCTTGGCAACCTACAAGGAGGTGGGACAATTGGCCAGCCAATCATCGTTACCATGCCTGATGGACAGCAGGGTAAGCCCAGCCTCTTCTCACCTAATTATCTGCCTTTGCTGTTTAAAGGTACACTAGGTAAGATTAGGGATTTATTCTCCGGGGAGGGTGTAGTTTCTTACTCTACTCCAAAGTTTACATAGCGAAGTTTCTGCAGTGCTGAGCCCGAGTAGCAACAACAGTGGCTCTACTCTCCCTATGGCAGGTCAGTGAAGCATCAAAATCACAATTTTTAAGCTTTAATTTTATGGTAAAAATACTACATAGTGTTCCTTTAATTAGCATATACTGGCAAAACCTTTAGGACTGCAACACTTACAGCAACATAGATTCTGAAAAAACATTTACATTTACATTTGTGGGTATAATGTTTATAAGATCTACAGAGTCACTTTGACAGACCTTAAAACACTATATAATACTAATATAATTGCCCTGTAATGTTCATTATGTAGTAGCAGTGTGATAGTTGTGTAAATATTAGTGCAAATAGCAATGTAACAGCAATTAGCTGTACAAGATTTTATTTTTGATAGCATTGTTAATAGCTGTGTTATGAGCATTATTAATAACAGTGTTACTCCTCAGTTCTGACGGTTCCCGCAACTGATATAGCGGAGGAGACTGTGGTAAGTGAGGAGCCACTGGTTAAGCGAGCGAAAGTGGAGCTGGAGGATGAGGATGAGGAGAGCCAGATCATGCACACACACCAGATAAAGGTAAGCGTAAACACTTATAAAAACCTGTACCAATGAACACATCTCTAAGTACAAATCAAATTTGGTGAACATACTGTGTTTAAAAAGACAGTTTCTCCCTCCCTCTTAACCTGAATGAAGTTGATCAGCCAAGAGATTTTAGGCATGTGTTGTTTAGCTGTTTCACTTTAAGATTTTTAAGAGAATTGTTCAGTGTTTATCAGACACAGCAAGTGGTTTCTGAAACTGTATCACACTCTACAAAAACATTCCATACCACATTCAGAAAGGGAACATAGACCATTCTGGGGAAGTGCTGTTCTCTTGTTTGTTTATGTTCAGAAGCTCTGTGTCTTTTAAGGTGGAATTGTATGTTTGAGCGGATTAGTTTGTATATGGCTGAAGTTTCATTTGTCTTTAAGTTTTTATTCACTGTTTGAATTACTGCAGAAAGTAATTTGTAGCTTGAGTTGTTTAGTTTTGTAGCATTTTCAATCTGTTTACTTTCATGCAGCTCTCCCAAATTTAGAGTCAGTTCTAACCTAAATAATCTGAAACAATAGGAATAAGTTAATATTACCCACCTATGGAGCATGAAAAGAGCTTTATTCTCAGTTTTTTTTTCTAACAGCATTTGGTGTTCTTTAGACAGACCCCCAAATGCCGTTTCCCTGTTGTAAGCATAGAGAGAAAAAGCCTAGCATATCAGACTGAGACCATTTGTTTTTTATGGGTGTATCAGAATTTCTGTACAGAACCTATTTTTAACATGGCAGCCCACATTGTTAGGGACCTGCTCAGTGGAGTATAAACTGGTTTATTCTGTGTCTACAAAACAATATGTACAGAAACATAGAAATCTTTATAGAAAACATTTTATAAGTAATAAATAATAACTTGTAAATAGTGATATTCAGATGTGTATGTCTGTGTCTGTCAATCCCTGCTGTAGGAGAAGGTGGCACTACTGAAGCAGCTGGAGGAGGCAAACAGAGAAGCTCAGAAATATCGGCAACAGTTTTTAAAGAAGGAGCAGGAAGCAGAGGCATATCGACAGAAACTTGAGGCCATTACTCGCCAAGGGGGAAAGAAAACCGCATGAAAACATCAGAGACAGAGACATGGGAACTTTTTTGTTTTAAAAAAGGAGACCCACAAAACTCAAACAGTAACATTACATCACTCAAAATATATTTTTTTTAAATCTCAAAAAATAAGCCCAGCGCTGGAGGAAAGTTTACAGAAATCCTGGAAAATCATCTGCTTTTTCTTGGTTGTAATAATACAGCAGAGTTTTATTGTGTTTTTAAAGAGAGCCCTATATAACACTGCTGTGGTCAAACATGACCATAAACAGTGCAACAGTTCGCTTAAAACCTCCAGAAAATCAACCCTGGAGGACATTCCAGCAGAAATCTTACAGTGGAACATCCTCCAATTTCCTGTAATCATAAAACACATTGCTGTTGGAACAAAACCTTGTATCTTAAAACCATCTCCCCTTTACACTGCATTGAAATTTCAGAATTAAATGCTCTAAAATGCTTGGAATTAAATTAAGAATTATAATAAGGTTTTGTAAAGCCTTCTTACTGTAAAGGAGGAGATACAGTTTTTATTGTCCAAAAGTAATGGTGTCTTGGTGTTAAAAGGGTTCTCTAGATCTTTTTCTGTACCTTCTGTCTCACTGAATTAGTTACCACAGACAGTCATTTCAGCACATTTGCCTGAAAACAGCAGTTGTAGATGTGAATAGTTCCACTTTAAAAGAGCAATACGTAATTTTTTTTGGTGTCACTATGATTTCATGACACGAAGAAGAAAAATGACTGGTTGCTCCTTTGAAGACTTACAATAAAACGTAGGAACCCGTGGTCCCTGATGTTCATGATGTTGATGATCATGTAAATGTTGGTCTCTTGATTTTCTCAGAGATGGAACAGTCAAAGACTGATAGAAAAAACAAAACATTTTTCCTGCTTTGTATAATAAAATAAATCCATCTGCTTTTTACATTGTATATAGCAGTGCTTTCCAAACTTTTTCTGCAGTGCACCCCTATAGAAGACAAGGATATTTTGGAGCCCTCCACTCTGATACACAGTGCTACCAGTGCTCAAATATTCCTCATTCATTTGCCATGCTGTGCCCCTTATAATGGCTCCATGCCCCCAACTTTGGGAGCCACTGGTGTAAAAGAGTCACAGACTGAAATCTTCCAAAATGATTTGGAATAAAGTCTTTGCAATAATATTCACTTCCTTTTTCTGTAAGTTACCATTTGAAGACATGTAGTTGCATTATTATATGTAACATATTGATAAATTAGTCCCCTCCAGGGTGTATTCCCGCCTTGCGCCCGATGATTCCAGGTAGGCTCTGGACCCCCCGCGACCCTAAATTGGATAAGCGGTTACAGATAATGGATGGAAATGGATATTGATAAATTATCTAAAATTTAATCAGCATAAATAATTTATTCCATAATGTTGTAATTTTGGTGGGGTTTCCCTCCCGCATGATGTTAGATGAGACCACAAAGGGTGTTATATTATGTTTTGTTTGTTCTTCCAAAGTGTTTGTGCGTCTGTACCTTTTTTGTGTGTGTTTGTGTGTGTGTCTGTGTGAATTACATTTGGTGTGTACCTATGTATGTATTGCCTTAGTGTATCTACCTTTGTACTTTCCTGTTTCAGTTAGTGCATGGGTATACAGTGTGTTTGTGCGCGGGTGGGTTACCTGGTAATTATAATGAAGTGATGTGAACAGGTGAATATTCTCCCGTGTTGTGTGTACACTCAGATGTGTGTTCTGTGTAATGAAACCTGAGAAATTTCTCCCGTGTTTGACAGTGTTCAAGCTCATCTTGCTGCTCAAAGAGCTCTTATCTCTCTCTCAAACACAGTAAACAGCAGTGAGAGAGAGATTGTGTTTTTGTATGAGTGTGTGTGTGCGTGCGTGTGTGTGTATAAAACACTCCTCTGTTAGACATTGGATCATTTCTCCATCCGACCCTCACACACAGAAGAAGAGAATCATGCAGGTGGAGGAATACACACGCAGAGGTAAGGCACACGCACACGTAAGATATAATACAGTAATATATTAGTATTAATTCAGTCTTATTTTCACAGCACATATTAGTGGTACACTCACACTCCCAATTAGAGTTATTCCTTCTAAAATTAAAATAATAATAATTCTATGTTTTTGCTTCATGTATTTCCATTTTTGTGGATTTTACCTTTACTACATCGTGTGAACACATCACCTGTCTTTCATATGTATACATTTAATGAAGAGTGGACTATTAGAAATGCTCCAAAAATACTTGGAATAAAAGTTTTTACTTTCACTTACATGTAAAGTTACTATTATAGGTGATACGTGATTTTGACTGGACACTGACATTGAGATGTAATATATACAATGCGTGATAAGACTTATACTAAGCTTTATTTTACATTAATGACTAATGAATTCTTTGCTTTCTTCCTCTAAAACAAATCCAAATGTAATTTACTGACATATTTTCTATTATATTATTTTATATATATATAATTCATTTAATAGCTTTCACTTTAGTAAAACTGGCTTCTTATTCATACATTTTAAAACAATAATTTACTGATTTTGAATCATGTAACACAACATATATATATATATATATATATATATATATATATATATATATACATTTTTTAATCCTTTTTTAGGTAAAGAGTTGGTGGATTATATCAGTTGTTATCTCACCGAGATCCGCTCCAGACGAGTGGTTCCTGATGTACGTCCTGGGTTTTTGCGTCCGCTGCTGCCCTCCTCTGCTCCACATGATGCAGAACCTTGGGAAAACATTTTGCAGGATGTGGAGAACATCATCATGCCTGGGGTTAGAAGACACACAACAGAACCCATACCTCACTATGGAACAGACATGCATTACAGCACTGAGACACATTCTCTTAGGGTCCACAAGCACACAGAAACTACACATTCACTACAGAATCTACACAGTGTTTACAGAGCACACTTCTTCACACTTAAAATTCTTTCTTTCCGTGTGTGTGTGTATGTTGTGTCTAGGTGGTACACTGGCAGAGTCCTCATATGCATGCATATTTCCCTGCACTGACTTCATGGCCATCTCTGCTCGGAGACATGCTTGCAGACGCTATCAATTGCCTTGGCTTCACCTGGGTAACACACACACCTGTCCACATCAATCACATACCTTTACACATGCTTGCGAATCATAACAAACCTGAACAAACACCCAAGAATCAAAGTTGTGCACAAATCTGCAAACACTAATGCACACTCACACACATAAATCTGTACACACCTACTGTCACTCACACAGACACATACGAGATCTATCCCCCTGTCCCATGTGTTTCTGTTTGTGTTGCAGGCATCCAGTCCTGCCTGTACAGAGCTGGAGATGTGTGTGATGGACTGGTTGTGTAAAGCACTTGGTTTGCCAGATCATTTCTTGCACCATCATCCAGAGAGCCGCGGAGGAGGGATCTTGCAGGTAAACTCAGGTCCACTGGGTGTTATGCTGTGAGGAATTGGTGAACTTCAGCTGTAAATCTGATCATAAACGAGCGCATGTGAACTTCACAGAGCATTTTAATATTCATCTATTTTATCTTTGGTGTATCTCTACAATCAAACTCATTTCTAATACAAGAGCATGTAAATTAGAAAGTAGTCATTGAAAAAGATTTGATTTGCAATTAAAAAGTTGAATATATTAGCTATAGGGACAATAATAAATAATACATTATAATAGAATAATAAAGAAATAGAAATGTACAATAATACAAATAATTTGCACCCCATTTGATTGATATTACCGTAAATAGTGATATTCTGTGTGTGAATGTGTTGATTTAACCCTTTCCAAATCTCTCCTTGGGGCAGTTCAGTATTATTTGAGGTTATCATTCAGTACCTAACTTAACCGGTTAATAAATGTTAAATTTAAGGGTGCTGTTGATTTAATTAATCCATACAGTCATGAGAATGTCTGGAAACAAGCTTTGTTCTTCACATTTGCTCACATCTATTATGTTTTAAAATGTTGGTTTTTGTATTTATTGTAATAATATAGAATGTTACACCAGCACCACACATGGAAAAGACTGAGAATTATTTAAAATATAAAAAAATAAAATAATAAGTGCCTAAGAATTTTGCACAGTACTGTGAACTTAACTTATCCTGAACCTATAAAACTGAACCTGATTTATAAACTGGGTTACACTTAAAATTACAGCCCGCTAATTACTGGTTAAGTACATGGTATGGACCTGTTAAATAAGCCAGAAGATAAATTAAGTATTGAGTAAGTAGTGGGCATGATACTAGAAATATGTTGTTATTACTGGGTGTCTTACAAGCATTTTACCAGTGTGGCATGCCGTAAGTACAGAGTATGTACCAGTTAGGTAATGTGTAAGAAAATGTAAGTACAGAGTAAGTAAAGGGTATGATACTAGAAATATGTGGTTATTACTTGGTATTTCTTACAAACACTTTACAAATAAGGCATGTTACTATATTCTGAATCCAATGTACTTCTAAGCATATTTATAGATTACAAAATTTAAATAAAAGTATGACAGTTTATGCAAGTGTCTATTACTGTTGTTTTTTATAAATAAGGAATGCAGTTTCTATCTTGAATTCGCCGCCGTTCTGAATGTAATTATAGATCCTTTAAAATTATTTACAGGGCACCTACAATAGTGTGACCAGACGTCTTCTTTTACCCGGACATGTCCTCTTTTTTAGACTTTAAAAAAAATGTCCGGGCGGACATTTTGTTTTTCTAGAGCTTACATAGAATTTCGAGAAGCGTTTCATTCACAAACTAGTCCCGCCCTCCCTTACTCGGTTTGGTTCGCTTGAGTGAGAAGGGGGCATGGTGAAGTAGCCTAAAATCTTCTGATTGGACGGTCTGACTGTAGAGCTACCGTTATTGGTCGATAACCTTCTCTGTAAACATTTAATTGGGCAGTCTGCATGTCAGTAGTCGTCTACCCCAACCCCCCCACCTAGAGAGAAGGAAAGAAGGACATGGTCAGCTACTTTCAATACAGCCACTAGCAGAGTTTCATGGGGCTTTGTACTAATTAGGTTCAGGGCATGTGATTTACCACAGTAGTCTATATGTATTGAGGCATTATATGTACATAGCTGACTAATGAGCAAATGATTAAATAAACTGAAGATATCCAGTAAAAACCACATATTTCTTACACATATACTTACTCAGTACTTATTTTATATTATTTTATACTCTAAAGGTGAACTTTATTTAATAATTGCATTTTTTGTTTATTTATATTTTTTATGCATTTCAGAGTACAGTGAGTGAGTGTACGTTGGTGGCCCTGTTGGCCGCTAGAAAAGATAAAATTCTTCAGCTGAAGAACAGAGACCCTACAGAGACTAACTCAGAAAAATTCACTGATTTACATTCAGACACAGACGAGTCTGTCATCAACTCCAGATTAATTGCATATGCTTCAGACCAGGTATACCTCTACAGTTCACAATAATGACTCTGTAATACAGAGTAGAGGCTGAATAATTTTTATGTTTTAAGAGTTTGCTTTCTATATATTCTTAATATTATCATGTTATTTAAAGGTTATTTACTTATACAGATTATTATCCATGTCCTTATTGAAGGCTCACTCCTCTGTGGAGAAAGCTGGCTTGATCACCCTGGTGAAGATCAGGTTTTTAGAGACTGATGAGAAGTTTTCTCTGAGAGGAGAGACTCTGATTAGAGCGATTCAGGAGGACCGAAGGAGAGGTTTGCTGCCTGTTATGGTGAGGTATTTCTCTGTTTGAGTTCAAATAAAGCTGCACTGTGTATCTTTTGAGGGATGTAGAGATCTCTGGTGGAAATGTGCGGAATATACAGCAGGTGTCAGTATAATGATGATTTTGGAAATCAATGACATATTGTCATTATAATTTTGTTTGAAACTCTCAAATGATTGTGTTTGTGTGTGTGTGTGTAGCTGTGTGCTACACTGGGTTCTACAGGTGTGTGTTCTTTTGACCGTCTGGATGAACTGGGACCTATCTGTAAGTATATTCAGTCATTTCTATATTTTAAATGTTCTTTTAAAAGTGTAAATAATTTATAGCATGGGATGTTCCATTTGGTGAAACTGTTAAGTAAGTGTCCTGTCATTAGGTGACTGTCAGGTTGGTCCAAGTGACCGGAAGTACAAGAGAATATAACTGCCCTCTCTGTGCCTCTGGGTGTGTAAATATGCTGTTTTCATATGTGTGTGTGTGTGTGTGTGCGCGTGTGTGTGTGTGTATATGCAGGTTCACGTGAGGGTCTGTGGCTGCATGTGGATGCAGCGTACGCAGGTTCTGCCCTCTTGTGTCCTGAGCTCAGGTACTTCCTCTCTGGAATTGAGTTTGCCAACTCCTTTGTCTTCAATCCCTCAAAGTGGATGATGGTGCACTTTGACTGCACCGCCTTCTGGTAAGAGATGAGAGGGTTAACTATATTTGTCTTTAATGGGCATTAAAAGGTGCAAATGTGTGTTTTTTCCAAATGTAGAGTTAACGCTAGGTTTATAATGTGTATGTAAGGGCTAATAATGTGCTATTAAGGTGTGTATGGGATTAATAATATGTTTATAAATGTTAGAGTATATCTTGTTGCAGGGTGAAAGATAAATTTAAACTCCAGCAGACGTTCAGCGTTGACCCTCTGTATCTCAGACATGACAACTCTGGGGCTACTGATTTTATGGTACACAAACGCATACACATACTAACATACACAACATTGCCGCTTGGGAATCCATAGCAACCACCATGCCAGCAATATAACCTTAAAAAACAAAATTAAACATTTAGAATAATTCCACCATTCATTTAAGAACAATCAAACCATGTTTATCTCTCTCTCCCTCCCTCCCTCTCTAGCACTGGCAGATTCCTCTGAGCCGTCGATTTCGTTCCTTAAAGCTATGGTTTGTAATGCGCTCATTTGGTCTGAAGAACCTACAAGCGCACATCAGACACGTAAGAGTGATTCTACAGACATACAGCAGGGGTCTTCAAATCAAGGCCTTGGATCCAGGTTCCATGTAGAGGTTTTAAAATGGCCGGCTGGTATAGCACTACAGCTGCAAATGCTAAGGGTCGGATGGTCATTGTAAAATCCTGGCCTGGAACCTGGATCAAAGGTCTAGATTTGAAGACCTCTGATATAGAGTGATTTGAAATGTTTCATTAAAATGAATCATTAAAAATGATTCACATGACTAAGTCACTGAAAGTAAATCTGAATGATTAGGAGACATTGCGTGATTCAGTGTCACAGGGAGTGAATCAGGGTTGTTCAGAGTCACTGAGAGTGATTCGGGGTCACAGGGAGTGAATCAGGGTTTTTCAAAGTCACCGAGAGTGATTCAGGGTCACAGGGAGTGAATCAGGTCCATTCAGAGTCACTGAGAGTGATTCAGGGTCACAGAGAGTGAATCAGGGCCATTCAGAGTCACTGAGAGTGATTCGGGGTTACAGGGAGTGAATCAGGGCCATTCAAAGTCACTGAGAGTGATTCGGGGTTACAGGGAGTGAATCAGGGCCATTCAAAGTCACTGAGAGTGATTCAGGGTCACAGGGAGTGAATCAGGGCCATTCAGAGTCACTGAGAGTGATTTGGGGTCACAGGGACTGAATCAGGGCCATTCAGAGTCACTGAGGGTGATTCAGTGTCACAGGGAATGAATCAAGGTCGTTCAGAAATAGTGAGAGTGATTCAGTGTCACAGTGAATGAATCAGGGCCATTCAGAATCACTGAGAGTGATTCAGGGTCACAGGGAGTGAATCAAGGTTGTTCAGAAATAGTGAGAGTGATTCAGGGTCACAGTGAATGAATCAGGGCCATTCAGAATCACTGAGAGTGATTCAGGGTCACAGGGAGTGAATCAAGGTCGTTCAGAAATAGTGAGAGTGATTCAGGGTCACAGTGAATGAATCAGGGCCATTCAGAATCACTGAGAGTGATTCAGGGTCACAGGGAGTGAATCAAGGTCGTTCAGAAATAGTGAGAGTGATTCAGGGTCACAGTGAATGAATCAGGGCCATTCAGAATCACTGAGAGTGATTCAGGGTCACAGGGAGTGAATCAAGGTCGTTCAGAAATAGTGAGAGTGATTCAGGGTCACAGTGAATGAATCAGGGCCATTCAGAATCACTGAGAGTGATTCAGGGTCACAGGGAGTGAATCAAGGTCGTTCAGAAATAGTGAGAGTGATTGTGTCACAGAGTGAATCAATGTCATTCAGTGTCTTTGAGGGTGATTCAGTGTCACAGGGAATGAATCAGGGTTATTTAGTGTCATTGAAGGTGATTCAGGTTCACTCAACATAGTGATTGAGGGTGGTTGAACCTAGGGATTTTCATGTGTTTTCTTTAGGTTCTGCAGAGAAAGCTGCACCTCTGAACTAATGTCTCTATGTCTCTCTCACTCTCTAGGGAGTAGAGATGGCAAAGTTGTTTGAGTCTCTGGTTCGGTCTGACCCTAATTTCCAGATTCCAGCTGAGAGACACCTGGGACTTGTGGTGTTCTGCCTTACTGTAAGACCACACACACACACACACACACACATACACAGAGTCCTGAAATCAAGGGTGGGGGTTGGTTATTTCATACCCTCCTCCAAAAGCTACATAGTGAAGCATCATATTTATTCTGAAGCTGTAATTTTAAGGTAGAAATATTACCTACTGTTCCTTGAATGACCTTAAACCTTAAAGTTTACTGCTGTAACTGAACTTTTTATTACACCCCCCTATTTTAAAGTATTAAAGATTAGCGCAAACAAGTTACAACACACTGCAACAACTGTAAATGTCCTCCTTCATAACTCCAGCCTTTGCCCTCCTTTGTGTTTGGAAAGAGAGCTGTGTGTGTGTGTGTTATTCACTTGTGAATGTTGTGTAATCTGGCTAACGATTGTTAGATTGTTAGCTGGATCTTTTGTCACAGTTCAAAAGATAAAAACCTGCCAATTCCAGATATTTTTTTTACAACAAAGAGAACACAGGTTTGTATCAGAAAGCAAAGTTTGGTACTGAGGAAAAGACATAACCAGGTCAAGGCAAGACACAGAGAGTGGACCATAGTCTGTAAAACAAAGCGGCCCAGAGTGAGGCCCTGTCTGATTTAACCCACAAAAACCTTTCTCAGTTAAGTCCATATAATCCATCACACACAGTGCAGAACACTCAGGGGCCTGTAGATCTTCAGAGAAGATCTTAAGAATTTTTTGGATTTAAAATAAAAATCTATTTCATTTAAGGTTTCCTTGGAAATAAAAGGTTTAAATTTGTGCAGGACTTGGTGCCAGGCTGTGTGATGATTTAGGGGAACTAGCACCATTGCAAAGATCTTCCCTTAATTTTTAGCTGAATTACATTCCTTGGATAAACTGCAGTATAACTTTAACTATAACTTTAACCCAAGTTTCATGTGCATGTTTCAGGGTGGGAACGCGGTGACCCAGGAGCTCTTACGGAGACTAACTCAGTCTGGCTCCATGTTCCTGATCCCGGCAGCAGTGGGCACTAAGCTGATCATCCGTTTCTCAGTTACATCTCAGTTCACTGAGCCACAAGACATTCGGCGAGACTGGGACATCATCCAGAGCACAGCAGCGGAGCTGTTGCGAGCTGGAACTGCTCTGGGCCCCCGGGGGCCGTCCCTCAGCCTGGGTTCTGACGCCGAGCCCTCTGACGACGAGCAGGCTCTGTGGTATGAGCAGGGGACGGAGCCAGCAGCCGGCCAATCAACAGTGAGTGCCATAGCTGCGGAGCCGATGATCGACAAGCACCTGGTGCGGCAGGGCCAACGACGAGCCACTCGATCCATGAGCTGCAGCGCAGAGCTCCCACCCACCAGGCCTGATCTCATCTACAACCCAAGGGAAGGCACACAGCCTGGGACCCTAGAGCAGATTCCTGAAAGCCCTGTGCCCACCAGGGGGCGCAAACGCCTGCTCAAGTTCCACAGCGTGCCTAGTCTTTGGCAGTGTGCCATGCAACAGATATACAGGCCCATACACTGGAGCTCCAGCAGGGGGAGCTACTTCACCTGCTGTACACTAACACAGAAATAAACATAAATAAACACGCACACAAACACACAAATATACACACGAGTTCAAATGTGGGAGCTACTTTACACTTTGCTCAGCAGCTCTTTAATTTCAGCTTTAGAGGCAAAACAACTGGCAATTTTCAAGAGTATAAAAATGATTGCTTTACATATAAAAATAACATTTCTTGTGTTTTTGGAATTATTCAGAAGTGTATCCTATCAGCCCTTTGTTGTTTATTCTCATTTTGTTGTAAATAATCTCTGTACTGATTATATGTAATTAAGTCTCTCTTCTGTTTGGAAAATAAAGCTCTCTCCTTTTAAGGCACTGATTGTGTGTGATTGTACGTTAGTGTTTATATTTGTGCGAGTGTGTTCGTGTTATAATTTGAGTTGTCCATCTTTTATAGAGTTAAAGATGTCATGGGTCATGGGGACATAGGTTTTCTTGGCATCGAGCAGGAAGTACAGTTGGTCGCGAACAGTGTTTGGGTCGAATCCCTCCTCAACCAACATCTTCTTTGTGTGTTTAAAAGTGCTGGTGGTGTTCAGCGCCTCCTGAAAGAAAACATGAGAATTGTTTCTCCATCATTATTCAATAAAATTAACCATTAATTCATTCAATCATTGTCAGTAACCGCCTATCCAGTTCCAGACTGGGTGCAAGGCGAGAAAACACCCTGGCGGTGGCACCAGTCCTTTGCAGGGCGACACATACTGATGCATTCACTCACACCTACAGACACTTTTGAGTAACCAATACACCTACAAACGTGTGTTTTTGGACAGTGGGAGAAATCTGGAACATCTGGAGGAAACCCACAAGGACATGGGGACCACACACCAAACACCTCACAGACAGGGGGCTCAAACCCACAAGGACATGGGGACCACACACCAAACACCTCACAGACAGAAGCCTCAAACCCACAAGGACATGGGGACCACACACCAAACACCTCACAGACAGGGGGCTCAAACCCACAAGGACATGGGGACCACACACCAAACACCTCACAGACAGGGGGCTCAAACCCACAACCACAGGATTCTGGAGCTGTACAATGAGCCAAATTAGTCTAAATTAATCTATTCTTACTAACTAGAACCAGTTTTTGACAAAGCCAGATCAAGCTTTCTCAAACATGCCCTGAGAAGTGCAAGAACAGGAACAACCACATAAAAAATTAAACATTAAGGCACTGGTGTGCGTAACAGGTGCAAGAAAAGGTACCAGCACATTAGAAGTTAATTTGAGTGTTGTAATCACCCTAGACCATCAAGGGAACCAAATTTTTCATGACACATGAACATCAAAATGCTGCGAAGCCCAAATTAAGACCAGAGCCCCATTTTCAATCACTGAACAGAAAAGAAATACAAAAGCCATTCAAACCCTGTAACGTCTGCAACAAAAGAGCCCCAGCTCGTGTGATACTAGGATTCACCTGAATCTTGAAAGCTTAATTGCATTGCGAAGCCTTCAGAAGTGATTTAACTTTATCAAAAGTAAACTGAGAAGCCAAGGTCCAAACAACAACTACTGTGAAGACGTTTTCATAAAAACTTGGATTGTAACCCATCATACGAAGGAAACACACCAACTACTTTTGGTAGTTGGTTGTGAAAACTCAATGACAGCCTGCACTTTGGCCTGCAGAGGACGCGTTTGGCCCTGACCTGCAACAGTTCCGAGATAAGATGCACTTGCTTTTGCAAACTCACTATTCACTATTGATGATAAGGCATTAGGCAAATGGTTAAATGAATAATGAATGTTCCATGTATCATTGAATAATACAACATCATCTAAAACACAGACAACCGTCCAAACCGGCAACAACCCCGTCCATCGACAGTTGAAACATTGCAGGTGCATTAAATAACCCATAAATTTATAAGAATAAAGTCCTCACGACGTAATAAGAGCAGATATATCGTGCATATTCATATAAAATAAGACTGCAAACAGCAATTTAGCAAATCAAACTTGCAAACAAAAAAAATCTGGCTTTGTGACGGCATTTACTTTGTACTTTAATTACAAAATCTGAAACTACCAGCAAGCAACTGATCACACAGTTCTCTCTGTTTTGTTTACGCAAAGAAGCCCTACATCTTTTAAAGTGGAATGGTGTGTTTGAGGGAAAAACTATTGTTGTTTGTACGTGTCTTAGTTTTAATTTGTTTGTAAGTTTTTAATCACTGTTTTGTGCTAGTTTTGTAGCACTTTCGGTAACACATCTCCTAAATTTGGAGACGTTTCCACTTTAAGTCATTCAAATATCACCTACCTATGAAGCAGGAATAGTTTCAAGCTCGTAAACAGACTAAAGAGCTAGCAAATGTTGATCTTCTGAATTTTATAAAAAAGGGTTTCCAGGTGTGAACGTCACTTTTAAGGAGATGACCAGCAGGAAAAAGACGGCTAGTTTAGACCATCTGACGATAAATACTGAACTTCTAATTCTTACATTTTCCACTTCTCTCCAGAGACCAGGTAAAAGCACTGTTTAATGGGCACAGCATCAACTGCATCAGTATCATTTTATATTAAATGTGTTTGCAAAGGTGTATGAGAAAATAAAGAGGTCTATTCTCTGATTAATTTGACTGATTCAGTTCTTCTATCAGAAAGGAGATATATCAAAGTCAAACGGGTGTTACTTTCATGATTCAGAAAAATTTAAACAACCACAGAACACAGCTACATCAGGCTCCTTTATCTCATTTGAGTCCAAAGGGCACAGCAGAGTAGACATTTCAGACCAGACAGAACCATCAGTTAAGTGCATGGGACTGAGCGAGGGTGGGTTGGTTTCCCGTTCACAATAAGGCCATAAAAGCTTAATAGACAAAGTTAAGTGTTATGCTTTTTCCCTGTTTGGCAAATAATTCACTTACTCAGCCTTACACTGAGAAACATCATAAGGGGCAATAGAACCATGACCTGATCTCCTGGACTAAAAGAACGTTTTCAGTATGAAGATCAAACACCCGTTATATCCCTCACAATGAAGGCTGCATGTTTGCCCTTGCCATTTTACCAACTTCATAAAGTTGCCACCTGAATTAATTTATATATTCTTACCCTGACTTCGAGCATGATCGAGTAACTGAGTAACTGAGGCAGAACATCTGAGAAACACCTGGATATACATTTTGAACCTTGGTCAGTCTGAATAACTTTTGGAAGACCCAAAACTGAAATTGATCAAATTAATATGAACCGCCTGATGTTTAAATCTGTTTACATCACTACAATTAAACAAGTCTTTTCCATTAACTTCAGCATTTTAAAAACATGAATCAAACTACACAGGTCTTAATAAAGATAAAAGTTTCTAGTTACACTTAAAGTATTAATGTTTCTGTGTATTCCGAAGCATCTTGTTATGTAACTTCACAGGCCCCTGGTAGATCAACGGTAATTCTTTTCACTAAAGGGTCACATGCTGTGAAATAATGGAAGGATTGCATCAAGTGTGCATAGGGGGAGCTCGTGAGCACCCTTTATTTAAGTCAATAATAGAACTGGGACACACTAAAGCCTTGCACACCTAGGTGGGCACATGCAAACGAGGGGTGGGAGTTTCTTCACTTTGGATTCAGTGGGTGGGGTTACCTGTATCCTGATGAAGCGTGGTCGGGCGTAGCTTGGCAGGAGATTCTCCATCAGCTCAAACACTGCAGCGCCATCAAAATTCTGCCCCTCCATCAGCTTCAATGCAGCCATCCCAGTCCTGCCTTCGTGACCTGAAACACACACACCCAGTCATTAATATTATGACCACCTACTGCCTATTCTCTCAGCTCCACTGACCATACAGGAGCACTTTGAAGTTCAACAATTGCAGACTGCTTAGATTTAGAAATAGATTCAGAACCTGGGACTTTAACTCCGTAGACGTTTGCCTCCTCAATTAAATCCATAGAGATCAAAACATCAGAAACTTCAGAGGTAGCAACATTCTCCCCCTTCCACCTGAAAAACACAAACAGGAGACTAATGTGAAGAATCAGAAAACACCTGACACACAGGTCTAAAGGCTGTCAACACAACGAATGCTGGTCTTAATCATCACACACACATCTCACAAAAGTCCACATAGTTTGACTAGTTAGGACTAGAGTTAGCATGCATTTTGCTAAATTAGCCTCATAATTCCAGCATTAAATAAAAAAAGGCAATCCAGACACAAATTTCAAACTGAAATTAAGCATCATGTTAAGACTCTGTAAGTTTTGTTTCTATATACTATGTTTTTGCTTAATTGTATTCCCAATCATTAGTTGTTGCCAGTTCCACCATATTAGGAAGTAGTGATGTCACGATCAAGTTGTTTTGCCCCTGATCCTGATCTGAGTCTTTTAATAATACCGATAATAAGTCCCGATCCAACTCCTACTAGATAATACTAATACTAATAAACAGTGCTCACAAAAGAGCGGAACAAGAGAGGAACAAGTTCCCAGCGACATTAGAAAAAATATCCCAGCTTAAACACTGAAGCATATTTACAGCACAAGACTCGTCACTGAACTACGACGGTCAAAAATACAAAAACAAAATGATTGTTCGTTAATCGTAATCGTGGTAAAATGTACAATGTTGATTCGCGCTCATATCGCCCAGCGCTACTGCATCCTGTCACAAATTGCACCCTCTATGGAAGCCTGTTTCTGCCACTTAAATTAATAATTAAAATAGACACCAATTTTTTTTCATTAATATGTAAGTTGCTATCTCAGTATTTGGGCATACTAAGTTAATCATATGACTTTGTATCTCAACTAAACTTACGTATTAACGATGCCTGTTTAAAGGACTGTTTTATGTGGCAGAAATGGGCTTCCATAGTTTACAACCCCTCTATTTTATATGTGATGTAAAACACACAGTATGGCAGCATATATAAATATTTAAAGCAGTTTTCATGTAAAACAAAGTATAGCAGTGTCTCCGCTAGTCCTTTATGAAACATCATGTTCTACAGAAGGCTTTTAATTTAAAACTGCAAATACAGGTATCTGTGAAAAGTTTTACAAAGCAAGCAATATATCTTAGCAAATACATACATTTTAAAAACACTGTGTTCTAGGGTCATTCACAGCACATGTTCTATCTCTCCTGTGTAGAGCTGTCTTTTAAATCAACATGTTTTGTCATCAAAAGATTAGTTCTCTGCACTTCTAGGTTCAGACACACACACACACACACACACACTGTACTCTCAGCAACTCCAGTTAGGCAACATAATTGTACTTTGTTCTATTATAATTGTAGATTTGACATTGTGTCGAATTCATACACCCCATTTCATCTACAGTACTTATATTATGTTCTTTTATTTTACAAAGTTCCATAATAAAATCATTCTGGAGAAGAGGACGTAATGTGCCTTTAGGGAACGCTATTGTATCTTTAAAGGTAAATTTACACTGTATGTACCTTCAGTGACCAATAATTTACCTGCACCATACCTTTTTATTGAGAGTGTAGGGCTACAGCTTGGGGATGGAACTGGTGCCCTCCTGATTATAAATACAATGTTTTGACCCTTGCAACGCTCAAGCTGTAAATATATATATATTTTATTTAGCGAATAAAAACCTGAAGGTGTCTCCAATCCGATCCTGGAAGTAAACAAAGCCATGTTCGTCGATCTTCATCAGATCTCCACTGTTATAATAAATATCTCCCTTTACAAACACGTTCCTCAGCTTCTTCTTCTCTGTCTGCTCCGGGCTGTTAGCATAGCCCCTAAACGGTGTCTGTTTGGTGATTTTAGACACCATGAGACCCGTCTCTCCTACACAAACACAAGAAACAGATATACTTATAAACACACATTTACACAAAGATTTACTCATACACACACATATAAACAAACTTAGATTAAAACAAACAAACAAACAAACAAACAAACAAACATGCACACACTAATGATTTATTGTTTTTCAGTAGTGGGCTAGTGTGAATTAATGGAGGTCAATAACTCCAGAGAACACAGTTCCACTGCTCCACAGATAAATACAGAGGGCCTTTATAACCCTCTAGTCCACTCTTGGCATTGGGCTTGGTGACCTTAAAAAAGCCCACATTTGTGATATGTCACAAGGTTAGTACAAACAGCCGCTGCTTTATTTGCACAAACTGAAAAGAAATTTGAACAGACTTTTTACTACAAAAGGCAGTAAATATGTAAAAGGTAAAATGTCTCTTTCCATATGGTACAAATCAGAAGAGATGAATGTTTAGCAGTTTTTAGTGCTAAAATGTGTCAAAACATCAACAGTTACCTAATAGCAAACAAAAATTACGCACTGCAAAAGAGGACGAGCAGGGCCAAAGGTGAAACCATATATATATATAAATAACTAAGCGGTTGCTTAAACAGGAGGTGATTACTATAAAAGTTTTTTTTACCTGTGGGAACCTCCACGCAGAAACCTCTGGAGTCTCGGACTGGCTCCTCATTCTCAGTGTTGTATTTAATTAGAGCAAAGGGCATGGCTAGCTGAATATAAACATACACAATTGAATCAAATTAGTCTACTATTTCATTCATTATCTGTAACCGCTTATCCAGTTCAGGGTCGCGGTGGGTCCAGAGCCTACCTGGAATCATTGGGCGCAAGGTGGGAATACACCCTGGAGGGGGCGCCAGTCCTTCACAGGGCAACACTCACTCACACACTCAGACACTTTTGAGTCACCAATCCACCTACCGTGTGTTTTTGGACTGTGGGAGGAAACCAGAGCACCCGGAGGAAACCCACGCAGACACAGGGAGAACACACCAACTCCTCACAGACAGTCACCTGGAGCAGGACTCGAACCCACAACCTCCAGGTCCCTGGAGCTGTGTGACTGCGACACTACCTGCTGCGCCACCCTGCCGCCCTCTAGTATTTCAGGCATTCTAAATTACTTTTAAATTATGTGCATTAAACCTTCAATAAGTGCAGAGGGTGCTATAGTCTTCTTCAAACCTTTAACAAAGCATTCACTCGTCCAGTGGCACCGATTTTTCCAGCGTAGTTGACAAAGCCAACATTTCCCTCTGTGGCACCGTAGCATTCACAGATGCACAGGTCTCCGAACCGTCGCAGAAACTCCTCCCACGTGTCGCCCCGGATACCGTTCCCAATGGCCATCCGCACTTTATGAACTCGATCATTCTCTGACTGAAACAAAAACACAACAATTGACAGAGAACTAGTGAGAGATCACCACGCTTCTATATAAAGGGTCACACACTAAGCACACCCTCTTCTGGAGAAAAAGACTGTAAGTGTATGACCAGTTCATATTATTTACAATATAAGAATTGAGCTGTATTCTGTCGTTACAGTGGAGAAGCTTTTTGGGTGTTCAGCTTTAGATGACTGTTGGAAATGACTACATTTTAATGATTCATCTGAACCACGAGGACACCTTAACTGTATTAAAATGTCAAATGCATGTTTTTATGTATGAGTTTTTAGAACTTTTATTCCATATACACAAAATAGTGACTGTAAACATGCAATGCATGAATGAGGTTTTGTTTTTTTGCTTATTTTCTTTTCTCACTGTAGCATTGTTTTCTCATTTTCTGATGTGTGTGCTTGTTAAAGTCTGTGTATTTTTGTGTGTGTTACCTTGGGTGTGTTACAGAGATAGCGCATGATTTCTCCTATGTACTGGATCACTGTCACATTGTGTTTCCTGCAGTCATTCCAGAATTGAGACGCTGAGAACTTCCTCCTCAGAACCACTGTGATTCCTGCACAAACACCCACCCAAACACACACACACACACCTTCAGACTGAAATCTGACTTGAGTTCACCTTCAGAACTCAGACTTGAGTTCACCTTCAGACTGAAATCAGAGCAAAATTAACAACACTCTGCATTTCCAAAACACTTAAACAGCCCATTTTATGCTACAGTCCACACTACAATAACACACAGATATTAAAGGATTAATGACCATTCAAAGCAAACTGTCAGTGAGGGTATTTGAGTTTGTTCATTAAATACTGAATTAACAATAAACACTGACTGCTGATATATATTTTTGCTGTCTGAAGAAAAACATGTAATTCCAAAATAGTAACTTTACAGGTGAAGGAAAAAACTTTTTTATTTTCAATGGAAGTCAATGTAAAAAGCTTTTATTCCAAATAATTTTTAAGAATTTCTATTTGTCCATTCATCATGACATTTTCACACAAAGTGAAGGCTACTGCTGTGTTCAAATGGTGTAATAAAATAAGAACAAATATAGATACATATTTTTCTTGGACAGTGATGTTATGCCTATACTGCCCCAGTGGAGGCTAGCTTAGCGTTGTTTAGTGTATTTCTAAATAACCACCTCGCTCTATTGCCCCGGTGAGCCCCATGAGGAAGCCTGAGCTGTGGTAGAGGGGCAGGCAGATGTAGATTATGTCATCAGAGGTCACTCCACACATGCTCTGAAAGAAAGTGGCCAACCACATTCGCTCCTGACTTATCACCGCCGCCTTTGGAAGACCTAAATATATTTACACACACACACACACACACTATAATATATATATATATATATATATATATATATATATATATATATATATATATATATATATATATATATATATTAGAACATTTATGTGGCAAAATTCAATTCAAATTCATATTTATTTTAATATGTTTAAACTGTTAGTTTTCAAATGTTTTCATATGTCAATCACAGATCCAATGATCCAAATATAGTTCTGTGGCAGGGGAGCACCCTCTAGACACATCTTTCATCTCACCTGTGGTTCCTGCTCTATAACTGTATCTCACCTGTGGTTCCTGCTCTATAACTGTATCTCACCTGTGGTTCCTGCTCTATAACTGTATCTCACCTGTGGTTCCTGCTCTATAACTGTATCTAACCTGTGGTTCCTGCTCTATAACTGTATCTCACTTGGAGTTCCTGCTCTATAACTGTATCTCACCTGTGGTTCCAGATGTGTAGATGTACAGGGCAGGACTCTTTATGGTCACATTGGAGCGCAGAGAGATTGGAGGTGGTTTGTCACTCGCTGCTTTAATTTTTTCATTAAAACCAATTATTCCATCCACATCACAGCGATCCGCCAACAACAAAACCATCACCTTTTGCTCTTTTAGCACTGGCAGCACCTCCTCCACCGCATCTCGCAAATCTGAACAGAAAACATGGCTCAGCATCATCACAAGAACATGATTCAGTATCACTATTGAGAACTCGAGAACCTAGTGTAGCACAACTATGGATATGGGGGTGATGTAACTATTAAGATGAGTATAGCACAACTATAGAAACGGATGTAAGAGAAGTATGGAAACCAAACAAATGGGTGTAGTAAAACTGATAAATATCAGGGGTGTAGTAGTAACTTCATTTGCGCTTCTGTTTCATTAGCATATTCTGAAATTTAGGAAGGTCTTTTTAATAATTTACTAGCATAAAATTAACTGAGTGTGATCAGAACTTGAAGTCATTATCCTCCTGTTTAGTGGCATTAAATCACAAGATAATCACATTGTTGTTTAAGTTAATATTTTAGCAAATCAATTTTTAACTAAATATTTAACTCTCTGTAATCACTTACAATTCAGCCTTTGGATTCATTACAGTTGACATCTTTAAAGTACAATGTTCCTAACCTGCAGAGTAAACATTAACAGCTCTAAACCTTTACAATCCAATGAGGCAGGGCATCACAGATCACAGGCTTTACAGTGTTTCCATTCTCATGTTTATCTCTATTATCAGTCTGAATTTTGAAAAGAACAGAAACAGAAGTCACCTGCAAACGCACTTTATTGAAACCATTCAAATTTAATTCCACTGTTGTTCAAAATTAACTTAGAGCTTAATTCAAGTGAATGCATTAATTTGAAACCATAATAAAATACTGCCAACTAGGACTGGAAATGTAAAGTAAAGGAAAATTTCCTGATGCATCTAACACAGTCTCACATAAAAATATGGGCACACAGTCAAAACAATTTTCTTTCACTGATCAGCTGAAAAATTCTGTGAAAAAATTGAAACACAAATAAACTTATGATTTAAAAAATCCACAATAGTGCACACATGAAAATTTTTGGTTAATGTTATAACGAATATTTATTTATAAATAAATAGGCACAATACATTCATTATCTGTAACCCTTATCCAGTTCAGGGTCGCGGTGTGTCCAGAGCCTACCTGGAATCATTGGGCACAAGGCAGGAATACACCCTGGAGGGGGCGCCAGTCCTTCACAGGGCAACACAGACACACACATTCACTCACACCTAAGAACACTTTTGAGTCTCCAATCTACCTACCAACGTGTGTCTTTTGACTGTGGGAGGTCACCTGGAGGAAACCCAGGGAGAACACACCAACTCCTCACAGACAGTCACCCGGAGCGGGAATCGAACCCACAACCTCCAGGCTCCTGGAGCTGTGTGACTGTGACACTGCTGCGCCACCATGCCGCCCCATATGCACAATATTTATTTATAAAATGTATCTTATTAAAAATGAGTAAATAGTAAAGTGCCAAAGATTTTGCACAACTGACCTACTTTTGAGCATACATGCTTTTCCCAATAAAACAGTGTTTGTTTGAGAGAGAGACAGAGAGAAAGAGAGAGAGAGACAGAAAGAGAGAGAGTTTGTTCCAGATCTTTTGTGATCAGAACTTGAGGTCATTATCCTCCTGTTTAGTCTCATTAAATCATAGGATTATCACGTCGTTGTTTAAGTTATTATTTCAGTGAATCACCCACAAAATAACCCCACACAAAATTATATGTTAGGGTGTTGTAAAAACAACCTTCTAAAAACTCATCACCATATTTTAACATGCTGGCAACCAGCAAAAATACTATAACAACCAGTTAGCAACACCCTAACACAACCCAGTTAGTGTGAGGAGTTTGGTGTGTTCTCCCTGTGTCCGCATGGGTTTCCTCCGGGTGACTGTGAGGAGTGTGGTGTGTTCTCCCTGTGTCTGCGTGGGTTTCCTCCGAGTGACTGTCTGTGAGGAGTGTGGTGTGTTCTCCCTGTGTCTGCATGGGTGTCCTCCGGGTGACTGTCTGTGAGGAGTGTGGTGTGTTCTCCCTGTGTCTGCATGGGTGTCCTCCGGGTGCTCTGGTTTCCTCCCACAGTCCAAAAACACACGTTGGTAGGTGGATTGGCGACTCCAAAGTGTCCGTAGGTGTGAGTGTGTGAGTGAATATATGACTGTGTGTGTTGCCCTGTGAAGGACTGGCGCCCCTTCCAGGGTGTATTCCTGCCTTGTGCCCAATGATTCCAGGTAGGCTCTGTACCCACCGCGACCCTGAATTGGATAAGTGGTTACAGATAATGAATGAATGAATGAATGTTCTGTTTTAGATATGAAGCATCTCATGAAATGGGCTTGTAATATAATAAAAAACTAACTCAAACTAATTCACTCATGCAGAGTTCCCCTAAAATTCTCCCCAATGGAGCTAGTGGTGTCGCATATCAGTTTGGGGTGCAGTTAAATTTCACAGGTGTGTATTTATCTGACTAAGTGTTTGTTTAACTGCATCCTAATATTACAGAATAACCGGTTATGTACTCTTGGATTTAAATAGACAGTCTTAAGCAAAGGTGTTTATTATCTTGGTGAAAGTAAGGAGCATATCTTATACTGAGAATAAACGTGTATACATTTTAATACACAACCACTTTAATTGATCTAGTTCAGTACACGGACAAGGGACTGTGTAGCAAGATGTGTTCTCTGAGCTTCCTAACTTCCCTCAGAAAATCAGCAGAAGTCCTCCGTGAATAACGTTTTCAAGTCAAACGGTGTAAACAGGAACCTCTGCGTAAACCTCAGTGTTTCTTTAAGAGAAACCCTACAGACAAGGTTTAACTGTGCACCGAGGTCAGGGTAATGAGTGTGGAGTAACACGAACAGACAGTAAAGGGTGTGTACCTTCTCCCGCGATGAGGACACTGGCCCCGCAGCAGTTGAAGCAGTGCAGCAGAGATTTGGACCGAATGTTGTGGTTAAGGAGAGACACGGTTAAGCCCAGCTTACTTAACCCGAGCCAGAACCACACGAAACTTGGCTCGTTCCCCAGTAACAGAGCCACAGTGTCGCCCTCTTTAACAGAGCAGAACGCCCGAACGGCGTTACTCACTTTATTACTGAGTCTGTCCACCTCAGCGTAGGAGTAACTCTCCCCCTCAAATATCAGGAACTTCTTCTCCGGGTTCCGTTTCACCGTGTCTAGAAAACAGTCCAGAATCGTGTAGCACGGATCCGAGGAACGGTACCGCCTTAGTCGCAACGCCACCTTAACCATTTGCAGCACGTAGCGCATATCGTCCCAGAAGTACGGGAAACAGAGACGGAGCAGCACCGGCAGGAGGACAAGCCCCACCAGCAGAGTAAGGAACACAGACATCCCACGTTACAACTTGGTTCTCCTCCGCTCAGAGACTCTTCGCCGGTGTATGAACTCTATTTGCACCAGTAACAACGTCAACACGCTCCGAGGAATTCCACAGCCAAACAGAAGCCGAGGCGGTAACCAACAACCAATCAACGAGAGGAACGTTCCTGGGGAAGAAGCAGCCAATACAAAGTTGATTTGAAGGGACCCTAAATCTGCCACAGGCCTCCAACATGTATCAAAGCTATGGAGTCAAAAAGATTTTGAGTTTGTAAAACAATACTCACAAATGTAACTGCGTTTGAGCAACTACACACACGTAAAACGAACAGGTTGACCCTCTTTGACTCCATACAAAGCTGGTGTTTCTTCTCCTTCATGTGTAACTTGAGGGTTAAATTATTCATGAGTTCCTGGCAAGGCTGGAGCAGACATGACCTGTTGGGAACATTATGAACTCAGTTGTGCTTATTTCATTCGGATCTCTTGTCCACTGTAAGAAACAGAATAGACGATTAAATCTCTTGTCTTACTTACTTTATATTTACTTAGCCCATTAAAAGCCAAACATATCAAATATCATACATGGTCTTTGGAGGTGGCTCTTTCATCATCTAATGAAAAGAAAGACCGAAACAAACTTCCATTCTTTGGGGCAGTGTTCTGAGTTCTCTACTGAACTCTGAATGAAGCGGAAGTATTTCCATGCATGTACCAAACCGTTACAAAATCGTTGCTATCATCATGAAAACACAGGAGAAAATCTCAAGACTACTTTATTGCTAAAAATGAAGCAATTCCAGGTGTGATTTGTATGGTGTTACTTCTACTAAAACTAAGCATTTTTGTTCCATTTCAGATATACTGTACTGTACCTGTCAAATGCTAATTCATTATAATAAATATTCAGAAGATTCTGTCTGTTCTTTACAGCAGCTAAACACATTTAGACAATTTTACCATGTATTTTTATTAAACAAAAATGCATTTTTAGTTTTCCAAAAGCCTTTATGTGCAAAATTTGTTGGTTTAGTTGTCGACATAGATTTTGTGAGACAGATTCGGAGGAAGATGATGATACAGATGAGTCTGTTGGTCTGGGAGGACTGTTGAATGACTTCAGACCTCAAGCCAAGTTTCAGACAGCAACAGAAACAACTAGTTCCTCTAAATATGGAAACATGGTTGTGCCGATCAACACAAAGGGGCCTATGTGGTCTTGGTGTTTTTATTACCACCAGTATATGAAATGTAAAGAGGTCAGAACGAAGAACAGAGTACTAACAGGTCAAGGACCTCTGGAGCAGTGTTTCTCATTGGCTCAGTGTTACGTTTTCCTGATATGTTCTGAAGAACAGAGACAATAATTTTATATTCTATATTTTTTCTGCATTTTATATATATATAAAATGCAGTGAAATACATGAAAGACCATCCATCCATCCATCCATTATCTGTAACCGCTTGTCCAATTTAGGGTCGCGGGGGGTCCAGAGCCTACCTGGAATCATTGGGCGCAAGGCGGGAATACACCCTGGAGGGGACGCCAGTCCTTCACAGGGCAACACAGACACACACACATGCACTCACACACTCACACCTATGGACACTTTCGAGTCGCCAATCCACCTGCAACGTGTGTTTTTGGACTGTGGGAGGAAACCGGAGCACCCGGAGGAAACCCATGCGGACACGGGGAGAACACACCAACTCCTCACAGACAGTCACCCGGAGCGGGAATCGAACCCACAACCTCCAGGCCCCTGGAGCTGTGTGACTGCGACACTACCTGCTGCGCCACCGTGCCGCCCCATGAAAGACCAATTAAAGAAAAAAAATATATTGGTAAATGCCTAAACATGATGCATTCAAAATTGATATGATTCAAAATTTTCTAAATGAACTAGGAGGAGCTTCAGTTAAAGGGCCACATAATGTACGATTTTCAAAACAATCAGGTTTATTGTATTATTATTTAATGTGTTAGACTTTAGAAGGGTTAGATACACAACACCTTAAACTCTCATTTGTGGCTATACCTCACTTTTAAAACAGGTGCTGGACATAAAATTAGAATATCAGTAAAAAATTGATTTATTTCAGTAATTCCATTCAAAAAGTGATACTTGTATATTATACTCATTCATTACACACAGACGGATATGTTTCAAGTGTTTATTTCTTTTAATTTAATGATTATAACTGACAATTAATAAAAAGCCTAAATTCAGTATCTCAGAAAATTAGAATATTGTGTAAAGGTTCAATATTGAAGACACCTGGTGCCACACTCTAATCAGCTAATTTACTCAAAAATGGTCTCTCAGTCTAGTTCTGTAGGATACAAAATCATGGGGAAGATTGTGGACTTGACGGTAGTCCTGGGCTAAAGACAAAAAGGACTGGACTGCTGCTGAGTGGTCCAAAATTATGCTCTCTGAAGTGAAGAGAGGCACAGAATCCACGTTGCTTGAGGTCCAGTGTAAAGTTTCCACAATCAGTGATGGTTTGGGGTGCCATGTTATCTGCTGGTGTTGGTCCACTGTGTTTTCTGAGGTCCAAGGTCAACGCAGCAATCTACCAGGACGTTTCAGAGCACTTCATTCTTCCTGCTGCTGACCAGCTTTATGGAGATGCAGATTTCATTTTCCAACAGGACTTGGCACCTGCACACAGCGCCAAAGCTACCAGTACCTGGTTTAAGGACCATGGTCTCCCTGTTCTTAATTGGCCAGCAAACTCCCCTGACCTTTACCCCATAGAAAATCTATGGGGGATTGTAAAGACAAATATGTAATACGCCAGACCCAACAATGCAGAAGAGCTGAAGGCAACTATCAGAGTAACCTGGGCTCTCATGACACCTGAGCAGTGCCACAGACTGATCACCTCCATGCCACGCTGCATTGCTGCAGAAATTCAGGCAAAAGGAGCCCCAGCTGAGTACTGAGTTCTGTACATACTCATACTTTTCAGTTGGCCAGCGTTTCTAAAAACTCTTCTTTTATTTTAACTGCTCTTAAGCAATATTCTAATTTTCTGAGACTCTGAATTTGGGGTTTTCATTAGTTGTCAGTTATAATCATTAAATTAAAAGACATAAATACTTGAAATATATCAGTCTGTGAGTAATAAATGTGTATTATATACTCATATATAAGTTTCACTTTTTGAATGGAATTACTGAAATAAATCAACTTTTTCACTATATTCTAATTTTATGACCTGCACCTGTACATTCTGTGGTTCAGTCTTAAACAGCTCAGTACAAAGGGGCGATTGTGGAAATGTCATTACCCAATCAGATGCAGAGGTTGAGGAATTTATCAGCCAATTAGAAGCCAAGCCAGGAAACACTGTTACAAGGCCAAGTAAATATTGACAGTGATTCCAGCACTGGTTTCAGCAATAAACCATTTAACAGACACTTTTGTTGTATAATTATGAAAAAATCAATGTAAACTGCATGATCATAATTATAAAAGCAGAAATTATATGTTTTTATTAAAGATAGTTTGCATTGTTTCTTTTCTTTATTTTATTAATTTCGAGATTTCAGCTCCACACCAGCTGTGGCCGACAGAGGGCAGCACCGCAACGAATCAACAACTAACACATCAATTTGCAGCTTGTGTACTTTCCTGAGCGTTTTCAAAGGTTTATCAGTGATTAAAGGAATTTACTTTTCCCTGCATTCATGTTCATCCTCTATTCCTCTTTTCACGATGAATGTAATAGTTTGAGTGTCATTGATATATGTTGTGTGACGTTGTAGCTCAGTTGAGAAGCCTCTAGCTGCAGCCTGTAGGAAGGGTGTGTGTGTGTGTGCTGTCGTTCTTCACACTAAGTACACACATCAGTTTCTGTGCTGAGAGATGCTGGATGATCTGAGGAGTTCCATTTACCACATCTCCCTCACTCAAAGTTCTAATGAGTGATATTTAAGATGTGGTTAATCTCTTCAGTTACAGGTCCATACATTATACACACCAGAGACTATATATTGATATTTTTATCAATTTTTATAAAAATGTTTTTACATATAAATAAAACATTATAAAACTGATTTATAAAAATCAACCAATAAAACATTTTGTGTTCAATTATTAACAAAGACAAAAGGCAGTCATCTCCTGTTTAATGTTTCTGTAACAGTCATTCTCACAGGTGTGTGTGTGTGTGTGTGTTAGAGTTGTGTTTTCCCTGTGGTAATGGCTCTATAAATGTAGTGTGTGAGAGGAACATAGTTTTGAGTGTTCTCCTGGAGAATGTAGAGAGGTTGAGGAATGACATATGGATTAAATCCCTCCTTTACCAAATTCACTTTCACCTGCTTAAATGTCCCTGTCATCTCCACGCATTCCTGGAAAACACACACACACACACACACACACACACACACACACACACACACACACACACACAGACAGTGTGTTGTCATTTCAATGTGCGTAGGTTTGTGGCTTGTAACATGTTGTGTTACTCATATTTAACTCCTTAATGAGCTCATAACTCATAGCAGTAAAATTCAGTGGAAAACTTCACAGAATAAAAACAGATCTGGGTTGGAAGGATGTTGCTTAATACAGGATATGATAGAAGATTTTATTTTAAGCATTATTTAATTAAGATTAATTTATGTTACAGAGAAAGCCAGCCTAGACTTGGAATTCCTAATATGAACATGATGCCCAGTAGAGAATGACCTCAGAACTAAAGTGTACTGTAATTTACCAGAATGCGTATGAATCTGGGTCTGGTGTAAACAGGAAGGAAGTGGGTGATGTGGTTAAACATCTCTCTGGAGTCAAACTCTCGGTTTTCCTTTATCGTCACAGCTGCCATTCCAATTCGGCCCTCATTACCTAAACACACACACACACACACACACACACACATTGGGGGGAAAAAGGTAAAAAAATCTAAAACAATCAGTCACCACCCAATCATTGATTAAACCCCTAAAACTCATTTCTGTTTTTTTTTTTTTTTAAAAACTTTAATGTCTTCAAAGAGGGGTTGGATCGTGGGGTTGTGGGTTTGAGCCCCACCTAGGATTACTGTGTTTGGGGAGTTTGGTGTGTTCTTCCTTTGTCTGCATAGGTTTCCTCTGGGTGCTCCAGTTTCCTCGCACAGTCCACAAACATGTTGGTGGGTGGCTTGAATATTCAGATGCGCCCATAGTGTGAGAGATTGTGTGGATGTGTGATTAGTTGGTGCCCTGTGATGGAATAGCTCCCTCTCCAGGGTGTGTTCCTGTCTCACCCCCAGATACATGGTTACAGATAATGAAGAAATGATAGAATAATTAGTTAGGGATACCATCAAAATATGCTGATGTTGCTGACATAAAAATAAAAGTGAGAGTTTAAAAATATCAATAAAAATACAGCTACAACGTCAGAAAATTTTTGTGGCTAGAAAACAAATCTGAGGTGGGCCTGAGTTATTTCAGCTCTACCACATTTACAACCGGTGGTGTAGGTAAAGCTGGGTTTCCATTTTAGTGTGTCAAGAATAGAGGGTAGTTTACTTTCACATTGTCCATCAGACATGATCCACTTTATGCGTTTCACAAAAGCAAAGTTGTTGCAGTGTCTCCCCTGATCAAAATATCCTGTAGGATTTTCAGTTTTTCCAATACTGTTTTATAGGATTCCAAAGACTGAAGATCTTATAGGACTTGTTTTTTTTGTACACTTGTTTTCTGTATAAGAATTCTATTGGATTCTTAATGCTCAGTGGTCTCCTGATTGTAAATCTGAAATAATTCTATCACAAATCTACCAGCTCCTGAAGGTTAGAAATATATACCAAGTCCCATCCAGAGCCCAGTCAGACAGTGTTAATTCCCTGGGAGTCAGAGCTGACATGCTAGTGAGTGCAAGACACATGGTCCTGATAAGTATGTCCATAGAATAATATGATTCCAATAGTGACAAGCAAATTATTCAATAAAAAAAATACAATTGATCTGCTGTTGTCACAATTTAATTATTATCTGTAACTGCTTATCCAGTTCAGGGTCGCGGTGGGTCCAGAGCCTACCTGGAATCATTGGGCGCAAGGCGGGATTAAACACCCGGGAGGGGGCGCCAGTCCTTCACAGGGCAACACACACACACACATTCACAGCTATGGACACTTTTTTTTTGAGTCGCCAATCCACCTACCAACGTGTGTTTTTGGACTGTGGGAGGAAACTGGAGCATCCGGAGGAAACCCACGCGGACACAGGGAGAACACACCAACTCCTCACAAACAGTCACCCGGAGCGGGAATCGAACCCACAACCTCCAGACCCCTGGAGCTGTGTGACTGCGACACTACCTGCTGCCGCCCTTTAATTAATTAATTAATTAATTGATTTTTTATTATCATTTATTTACTTGCATTTTAGATGACTACGAATTTTCCATGGAAATAATGTTGGGAAATGCTGATCTAAGCCATAATTCCACACCATATTTGCTGAAGTAGACAGTGTTCAGTAGAGAATATTAGTGCTCTTACTAATTTGAGCTGTTTACCTGGAACTTCCACACCGTAAACACTAGCATCTTCAATAAAATCCAACATCCTAATGACATCGGACACTTCAGTGGTCGACACATTCTCCCCCTTCCATCTGCACACAAAAATAACATCATCAGCAGCAGCAACAATAACTACAGAATAATTCCATTAGCCTTGTAGCTCCGGTAATAATCTAAAGAAAAATGAAGCTGTAATTGAACGTGTCCAAGTTTTTCAACAAATTGTTTTTAGGAAGAAATATAAAAAATAGATACATAAAAATGACCTCTGCCAAGTCAGTAATGTTTTAAACCCCCCAGGGGGCGCTGCAAGACTAAAAAAATCAGTGTCACTGTGTTATCAGACTGTATTATGCAGACCCTGATTTGGTCTAATACCAAAGAGTGTTATTGACTGAGCGCCTCACTGTGGAATGTGAGATATAATTTTAACTATTTTAGTATTGGAAATATTTACTGAGATTTTTCTGGCTGTTCAGTACCTGAAAGTTTCTCCTACTCGATCCTGGAAGTACAGGAAGTTGTGTTTGTCAATCTTTAGCAGATCTCCGCTGTTAAAATAAACGTCTCCCTCAACGAACACGTTCCTCAGCTTCTTCCTCTCCGTGTGCTCTGGGTTCCCAGCATACCCCACAAATGGAGCCAGTTTTGTTATCTCCACCACCAGGAGACCTGTCTCGCCTATAAACACACAACACACATATGCACACACAATATACGCAATATAAAATAAGAATAAAGCTGTATTAGACTGAATGGAAATTAATATCATATAAGACTGACCTGTTGCAACAGGAACACAGTGTCCCTCTCTGTTTCTGACTGGCTCCTCTGTCTCAGCATCAAACTGTACCACAGCGTGAGGAAACATCATCTGTAAGAACGCAAAAAATCATTTCCAAATCCCCTGTAATCTGACAAAATCCAGTGTCAAGCTGAGACAAAATTAGTCACATTCCTAACTGTCTGCTATGTTCTCTGTGGTCATCTGATCACAAATACACAAAATTTAATTACCATTCTAAATATTAGGTCAGATTTTACTAAAGAAGAGTAATGCACTTCAACCATACACTTACATCCATCCATCCATTATCTGTAACCGCTTATCCAATTTAGGGTCGCGGGGGGTCCAGAGCCTACCTGGAATCATCGGGCGCAAGGCCCATACACTTACAATTACAAATAATTATGATCATACACAGGATAATATGTAAAATATCCTATGCCAATCCATTGCTTCACATAGGGTCCACAACACTCTCTTCCTAACTGCAGCCACAAAATTGTTCTTACACTTCAGCACAAAGGTTGCTGTAGCCGTTTATGGTTCAATCAGCAACCAGCTATCCTTAACACCTACGGTTACTCATTGAGCCCAGCACATGAGTACCCAAACCACCCATTGCATCACTAGCTCTTCATTGTGTTTGGCTGAATTAAGCCCACAACTCCTCCAAAACGTGCAACAGTGAAGTCTGGTGTCCCAGCCCCACCCCAAGCCAGCTTTACAGTCCTACCTTACCCTTTACCATCAACAACCATAAATCCACACTGGCCTCCTTGGTGACTAAGGCTGTACCTAGCCCCACTGGCACCGTTAATGCATGCTCAGTGCCACCAGTTCCATGTGAACTTTACATACTACATCACCAACAACTACAATAGCATCTCTACATTTCCCCAAGTAATCTGTGCTCTCCTTATCCTAACAACTGACTACACCTTTCAGCTGTTTCTGATAACTCCTACAAAGCTGACCTTATTTTCTGGCCCTGATAACGAACTGCACAAGCAGGGATGTGGCAGACTTGGCTACAAATACTTTAACACCTATCTCCATCAGTCTTACATGTGCCTGTCACCCGCGTTCCCTCACCTCAGCCGCCAAGTCTGAATACTTTAACTTCTTCCTTTAGAATGCTTCACCTACTGCATCCACATATGGAACTGTTAACTCTATGAAATAAACAATTTGTTAACCAGCGATTCCTGTTAGAGACAGGGTTTTGTGACGTCACCGGGTCCATTCGAAGCCGTAATTACTACCTCCATTGCCATTGTAATTGCAAATGCTAATGGTGAAATCGTACATCTAGCCATTATATCTATTTAGAGGCAAAAAGCAATAGCTTAATCTAGGAAAATGACATGTTAAACCCAACCCTGTTTCTTTGCTGTCTGAATCTGATGCCAGAACATGCTGCCATGTTCCAAACATCCTGCAAAACCAGAAACCCCTGCCTTTTGTACTGATGTATCAATTTATTTGTTTGCTTTCAAATAAGCAGCACCTCTCCATGCTATCACACTAAAGAAAATCTTATTCTTCTCATTAAGAAGACAATGAAACTGAAACCCTTCTATACTTACAGCATCTTTCTTCTTAGGTATAAGGTTACTGCCTGCTCTTCTCCACTCTTTTGGAATGACCATCAACCTCCACAAAAACTCAGTGTACTCAGGTGCATACTTGTACACCCGATACAGCACACCATTAGGCCCTGAAGCAGAACCTGCCTTTGCATGATGCACCTCATCTTGAACCTCACTCTATTTTGGCGGGTTAACCTCCATTTGCCACTCAAATATTCGCCTAGTGGTGCAATATTCCATGGCAACTCTAGCTGCTTTGCCTTATCTTATAAGGTCTTCACCTTTATTTTTAAGAGTTTAAGACTCAGAATTCAGTATTAATGGTCAGATTTGGAGGAATATTTTACGCAGAGTTCTTCACTGACCCTGTGGTAGAAACTGACTCGTCCCACTGGGCCGACCTTGTTTGTGTAGTTTATGAAACTCAGGTTTCCATCAGATGCAGCATAGAACTCTTTAATCTCCACATTTCCGAACCTCCGCTGAAACTCCTCCCACACATTGGACCTCATTCCATTCCCCAGGGCCAGCCTTACCTGGTGATCACGATCATCACCTCTCTGTAAACACAATAATAATCTCAATAACAATCACAGTCACAATAACTACAGCCATAGTTAAATGAACACTACGTAAGGTTTGTTATTTTGCTCCTGGGGCTCTTTCTACAGAGTTACATCGTACAGTTCCTACAGTTCTAAACCTAAGCAGCAGTGATAGAGGCACCGTTCTCCCTATTACAGGTCAACAATGCATCATTTTAACTAGTGTGTTTGTTAGTTTGTGTGTGTGTGTGTGTGTGTGTGTGTTACCTTTGGTGTGTTACAGAGATAGCGCATGATTTCTCCTATGTACTGGATTACTGTAACATTGTGTTTTCTACAGTCGTTCCAGAATTGAGACACTGAGAACTTCCTCCTCAATACTACTGTGATTCCTGCACACACACACAAACACATACACATACAGTGTATAGGTTATGTTAGGATGCTATACAATTTTTTACTGTTTTTTTTGTGTGGTTCTTGGCATAAAATTCAAAATGTGAAATATCGTCTTGTAATTTGCAATACATCTTGTTCTATTTTTATTTAAATAGAATATAATCAAATATGATATAAATGATTCATACATTCATTGTCTATAACTGCTTATCCATTTCAGGTTCCGGAACCTAACCGGAATCATTAGGCACAAGGCAACACACCCTGGAGGGGGCACCTGTCCTTCACAGGGCAGCACACATACACACATTCAGACCTGTGGACACTTTTGAGTCACCAATCCACCTAACAATGTGTGTTTTGGACTGTGGGAGGAAACCAGAGAGACAGGAAGAACACACCAGTCAGGGAGAACAGACAGTTACCCGGAGTGGGACTTGAACCCACAGCCTCCAGGTCCCTGGAACTGTGTGACTGCGACACTACCTGCTGCACCACTGTGCCGCCCTATTCATACATCAATGCATTCTGAATTTGTTTATATTTTGCCCACTGTTCCAACTGTTCTGCAAATGGGATTTATATATAAAACAACATTGATTGTCTATATAGATGAAAAAATGTGTGTGTATATATCATATTTATATGGCTTTCCCAAAGAAAAATAGGTAATATTAATTATGCATTTTAGTCATATTTTTTAAACACCAAGTGAGGTATTAAATAAATGCCTATTAAATAAACAGAAGCACCGAAGTACTGAACTACAACTGGATGAACCTTCCTTCAGAAAATGAACTTTGAGCTAAGCAGAGTTAAACAGAGAGCAGCTACAGAGAAACAGTGTCCTAGTTTTACATTAAACACTAAGGCCTCATTTCTTTAACCTAGATTAAATGTTCCTTGGACTAAATTACAACATACTGAGAACTGAGTTGGACATGAGCTATTTTTTTTAAACTAAAATGGTTTCTCATTAGTTTAATAATGATTAAAAGCTCCAAATGTAGCAAGTTTTGATACAGCCTGATTTATCTTAAATTTGCTTAATCCACTCTAAATATAGCTAATCGTCATACATGCTGAGATTATAAAGTGTTCCATTAACTTAATGAGGAATAGCCATCTCTAAATACAGTGTATTGCATTATAGAGGTTATATATGATTTCTTCTATGTTTATGTGGAATAACCTTAACTAAATATAGCATATTGTGATATAGATCCAGTTTATGTGGTTTCTCCTTTTTTGTGCATTTGTAGCATTTTTGTGATTATTTTGTGATTTGTGATTAAGTTTTATTTGAATAGGACTTTCATCAGATTTCTGTAAAGATTGTACAGTCTTGGTCAATAAATATTAGACAATGCAATTGTAATTGAAGAGAGAGAGAAAAAGAGATAGAGAGAAAGAGTAAAAGATTAGTCTAACCTCGCTCTATAGCACCCCCAAGTCCAATCAGTAGTCCTGCTGCATGATAAAGAGGTAGAGTAATATAAATCACATCATCCTGCATAACTCCCACCAGAAATTGGAAAAATACAGGACTCCAAATTCTGTCCTGAGGACATAAGCCAGCTTTAGGAAGTCCTGTGGAAGCACAAATAGTAAAAATGTAAATTAAGTCAAAGTATTATTTCTACGCTTTCTAAAAATCCATTTCCAAAACAGAATTGTTCATTTTCTTGAACATGTCTTGGAACATTTCAAATGTTTTCAGAATGGGTTCTCTCACTGTGCAAAAAGTGTAAATGCTAACATGCCTCATGGTAGGAATGGGGGGTTACATCAGTGTTCAAAGCATGGGTGACTTGCATATATGTAAAGGTACCACTAATTTGGAGGTGTATATTGTGATTTTATAGAGATATATGCTGCCATCAAGGCTATGTCTTTTAGAGTGATGCCTTGTTATTTAAACAAGACAATGCCAGGCCTCATTCCGAATGTGGTAAAAGTGTGTCATTGTGTGTGTTTTACTGGTCTCTCTGCAGTCCAGATCTGTCTGCTATTTGCATAAGATTCAGACATCAACAAATATGAACTGAAAACTCCACTTGAAAATCCATCCATTATCTGTAACCGCTTATCCAATTCAGGGTCGCGGTGGGTCCAGAGCCTACCTGGAATCATTGGGCGCAAGGCGGGAATACACCCCGGAGGGGACGCCAGTCCTTCACAGGGCAACACATACACTCACACATACGGTCACTTTTTTGAGTCGCCAATCCACCTACCAACGTGTGTTTTGGACTGTGGGAGGAAACCGGAGCACCTGGAGGAAACCCACGCAGACACGGGGAGTACACACCAACTCCTCAGAGACAGTCACCCAGAGTGGGAATCGAACCCACAACCTCCAGGTCCCTGGAGCTGTGTGACTGCGACACTACCTGCTGCACCACCACTTGAAAATTCCACTTGCAAAACAGCAACAATTATTATCCTCAGTTCCCAAATGATAAAACAGCATAATTATAAGAACAGGTGATGTAACACAGTGGTAAACATGCCTCTCTCCCAACTTTCTGCAGTTTGCTGCAGGCAAATTGTAAATGTGTTAATATTTACAAAATACATTCAAGTTGGTCATAGTGAAAAACCCTGGGATTCTTTTCCTTGTGCTTTTGTTAGTTAGAAAAATTGTCAAGTGAATGAACAAATCACAAATTCTTGGTTTTGTTGCATTGGGATAGTTACATTTGTTGCATGGGATAGTTATACAGTAGTAAGCACACATGGTGTTTCTTTAAAAGGAAAAGAAAACATTAACTTCAGGTTATTGATTTCCAAGTGATATTTCTTAGGAGATTTGAAATAATCCATTGTTATGAGAAAAGGGACACTCAAAGAAAAATATGTGAAATACATTTAAAATACTACAGAGAAAGTAGTACCCATAACAACAACACAACACAAGACCTGGTGTCTCTCCAAACAGCACCACAACCTTGCCCTTTCATTTTTGAGGGACATGTGTGTGTATGTGTGAGAGAGAGAGAGAGAGAGAGAGAGAGAGATAGAGATAGAGATAGATTATATTTGTGTATATAAATGTGTACCTGTAGTTCCTGACGTGAAGATATAAAGTCCAGGACTGCTCATGGTGATGTTCTCTCGGAGTGTGTATGGTACTGGTGTGTTTGGCTGTTGTTGAATTTTTTCACTAAGGTTGTGGAGACCTTCCATTCCTTCAGTGTCACCCAGAATATAGACACAAACACCAGTCAACTCTGACATCACCTCACACACTGCTTTTCGCTGTTCTGAAACACACAGAGACCAACTTTATGGAGATGCAGATTTCATTTTTCAACAGGACTTGGCTCCTGCACACAGTGCCAAAGCTACCTGTACCTGGTTTAAGGACCATGGTCTCCCTGTTATTAATTGACCAGCAAACTCACCTGACCTTTACCCCATAGAAAATCTATGGGGTATTGTGAAGAGTAAGATGCAATATGCCAGAGCCAACAACGCAGAGGAGCTGAAGGCCACTATCAGAGCAACCTGGGCTCTCATGACACCTGAGCAGTGTCACAGACTGATCACCTCCATGCCACGCCGCATTGCTGCAGTAATTCAGGCAAAAGGAGCCCCAACTAAGTACTGAGTGTTGTACATGCTCATACTTTTCATGTTCACAGTTTTCAGTTGGCCAGCATTTCTAAAAATCCTTTTTTGTATTGGTCTTAAGTAATATTCAAATTTTCTGAGATACTGAATTTGGGGTTTTCATTAGTTGTCAGTTATAATAATTAAATTAAAAGAAATAAATACTTGAAATATATCAGTCTGTGTGTAATGAATGAGTATAATATACTCACTTCAATTCATTTCACTTTTTGAATGGAATTACTGAAATAAATCAACTTTTTCATGATATACTAATTTTATGACCAGCACCTGTTTACTGCAACAACTGTTCAAATAAACTAGAGATTGGAGAGAATCCTTGACCCTGTGTCTTTGTTCCTCTAATTTCTCCTTGGGTCTAAGAATCAATCTGAACATCAATCTTCCTCCCTGGTGGTGCTTAGATAACTGCCATAACAGAAATCTTAATCGTGATGTACATAAGAAAAAGTTCAGTTAGTCATTATATTGATTTGATGTCATATTGCTTTGCACTAGATTAATTAAAGTATATTAATAACAGACACCTATAACCCATTTAGAAATAATTAATAGACAAAATGAATAGTTTGTGTTTGTGTATAAAGTAGATTGTTGTTTACCTGCTCCAGCGATGAGGACTGAGGCTCCGCAGCAGTTGAAGCAGTGTAAGAGTGACTTGTTTCTGATGTTGGTGTTGAGCATAGAAACAGAGCAGCCGATTTGAAACAAACCTAACCAAACCCAAACCAGCGCTGGCTCGTTACCTAGCAACAGTGCCACTGTGGACCCAGAGTGTAACTGCAAGGCTCGAGCCACCTGGTTACTCCGGAGCTCCACCTGCTTGTAGGAGTACACCTGGTCCTCAAACACAATGAAGGGCTTGTCTGGATTCTCACAAACCCTGTCCAAAAAACATTCTAGGATGGAGTAGAACGGTTTTCTTTCACGGAACTTCATCCTTTTGGAGCGAACTGCCCTCATCTTCATTATGTACCTACAGTCTTGCAGAAAATATGGGAATTTAACATAGAAGATCGCCAAAATAATACCTGCTCCGAATAAAGAAGCCAAGAATATTTCCATCTTTACAGCTGTTTGTGTTTTTCTGAGGGAGGAATGTCAAAACACAGCTGCCTTTTTTGGAAAAGAGATACACAGGTCAACTGTAATCCTCCTCCTTATCGTCCAATCATCTCTCAGGGTCAGGTTTAATCTTTAATTCACCCCTGTGTGGAGGTATTACTCTTACATTACACCAGTGTATACAGCTGTGTGTCTCCCCTGCAAAAAAAATGTTTTGTTACTAGTCTACACATGTTTGGTGAAATGTACCTGTGTTGTACATTTTCTAAGAACATCTGAAGGCAAGGTTCTGGAAAGGAGAATCCCACCCAGTAGTTGAACCTAGCATTCTGGAGGAACAATACAGAAGATTCTGTCCTGGCCATGGAACGGCGGATCATCACTCTCACAAATAATTGGAGAGGCATGGGAGTTTGCTACTCCACTCTACACATGTTTTATTGATGTGGAAATGTATGGGTCAAAAGTTTTGTTATTATGAAAAAAAAAATCTTTAGATCTTGAGATTGAACTTTGAAAAATACAACAATGTATTCAAAATTAAATAAATGTAGGATGATTTTTTTTTCAGTTTAAATTGAATTTTGAGCAACAGAACCAGTTTAATTTAAAGCACAGTTTAAGCTGGAACGGAACATCAGACTAAGAACCTGGGGAATAAGCGGCTTATTCAGATTCATTACTGGCTCGTTGCAGCTTGTCCTGATGGAGCAAATGCCATCGCCAGCAAAGTGCTGGGAAACTAAAGTGTGACTGTGAAACTACGTACTCTGACAGAGTTTATAACTCTTTTACTGCAATTGGTGCCGTATGTTGTCTAAAAGAGCTCACTGAAGTCAATGTTTTACACCGAGTATTTCGTATAACGTTAGTGTTCAGTGATATTTCTCATAGTCAACAGTAAGGAAGGTCCTCTATGTTCATTGCTACGCTGTTAGTCATTAGACCACGCCCCCTCTGCTGATGCCCCGCCTCCCACACTAGATCAGGTCCAAAACTGAAACTGAACAACAAGGATCCGAAAGTGAAAATGATGTGACCGAAAAAGAGATATTAAACTAAAAAAATAAAATCTGAATCTGAAAATATAAAATCTGCAACTAAAAAATATAAGACTTCAAATATCAAAATATATAGGAAAGTGAAAAATGAAAATAAATTATTAATTCAATAAAATTTAATAATTGAATCAATATTCAATTTAAACTGAAAAAAAATCATCCTACACTTATTTTAACTTTGAATACATTGTTGCATTTTTCAGGGTGGCACAGTGTCGCAGTCACACAGCTACAGGGGCCTGGAGGATGTGGGATCGATTCCCGCTCCAGGTAACTGTCTGTGAGGAGTTGGTGTGTTCTCCCTGTGTCTGTGTGGGTTTCCTCCGGGTGACTGTCTGTGAGGAGTTGATGTGTTCTCCCTGTGTCTGCGTGGGTTTCCTCCGGGTGACTGTCTGTGAGGAGTTGGTGTTTTCTCCCTGTGTCTGCGTGGGTTTCCTCCAGGTGACTGTCTGTGAGGAGTGTGGTGTGTTCTCTCTGTGTTTGCGTGGGTTTCCTCCGGGTGCTCTGGTTTCCTCCCACAGTCCAAAAACACATGTTGGTAGGTGGATTTGTAACTCAAAAAAGTCTGCAGGTGTGAATGTGTGAGTTGCCCTGTGAAGGACTGGCACCCCCTCCAGGGTGTTTTCCCGCCTTGCGCACAATGATTCCAGGTAAGCTATGGACCCACTGTGACCCTGAACTGGATAAGCGCTTACAGAGAATTCAAAGTTCAGTCTCAAGATTTATTTTCAAATGAACAAAACTTTTGTCCCTAATATAGCTCTATAGAAAGGTGGTATGACCACGGTCCTTGAGATTCCTTGAGAAAACAAAAGATCAGATGAACTTATGCTATACAGAGAATTCACTAAAAGAACACTTTGCTCTCAATTATATGGCACATTTTCTATTCATTTACTAAATTTAACTACACTGGATAAAACAAAACAATAATTAAACCTAACATAGCACATGAATGCACAGTCTAAATTTCACAAGCCCTTGGGATGCTGTGTAAAATATAAATACTTTCATTCATCCATTCATTTATTCATTATCTGTAATCCTTATCAGTTCAGGGTCGCGGTGGGTCCAGAGCCTACCTGGAATCATTGGGCGCAAGGCGGGAATACACCCTGGAGGGGGCGCCAGGCCTTCACAGGGCAATATAAATACATGTAAATAAAAACAATTGATTTGCTAATTTCATAGATTCCTATTTTATTCACAATTTGGAACGGGACAACAAAAATTGGAAAAATAAAAACTTTTTTTTATTGGATTTTATGTGTTTTATTTTCAAATTCAGCCAATAAATAAACTAACTCTGTTAGTTCTCTGCCCTGTGAAGGCCCAATGATTCCAGGTAGGCTCTACCTCTAATCCGCGACCCTGAGTTGGATATGTGGTTACAGATAATGAATGAATGAATGAATGAATGAATGTTAGTTCTCTGTGAAAGACGTGCAGTTGAGCATGTGAGCTGCTGTTTCTGTGTGAGAGCGCCCCTGGTGTCTCTACAAAAAAGCACCACCTGAAGAGTAGCTTTGAAGATGGAGTGGGTGATTTTGTAGAATCTAATGTAAGCCTTTTTTTTTTTTATAAAATGGGTCCCTCTTGAGCAGCTGCACATGACTATGGTCATTATGTTCAAAAAGGGGTATAATGCCTGCCAGTATTTGGCTCTGGAGCAGTGGAGGTTTTGTAACCTGCAGTGTTCAAGCTCCATCCTGTCGGTACCTTTAAGACTGGTTGGATTGTTTGGCTGAACACCATCAAAAATTCAAATTCTACTGTGTAAATGTTTCCCAGAAAAGTATAGGCTTAACAATTCCTGATTAATGCCCTTCATTTCAGCAGAAAGTATGGATGAGCAAAACTTTTGGTCATAGAATGTAGTATTCTTAGATATGGACGGTGTAGAACGTCATTTATATTTATTTCTGTACCTATAAAGATACAGATACTGAATTCTTTACAGTAAAACTCTTGTCCAAACCCGTGAATGTAACATGAACTCACCCACTCTCTCTCCTACCTTAAGTGATTGAGTTTCCTAGTGTGTGTGTGTGTGTGTGTGTGTGTGTGTGTTTCTAAGTAAAGGCTGACCCTATTTCAGATCACGACTCGCACACACCATAATCACATGTCTGTGATTCAGTTTCAGTCCCCAAAAATGCCCATGCTATACCCAGCATGCCAGAACTCATCCTTTACATAAATACACACACACACACTACCACCTTCAGACATGACACTTCTGACCTCCACTGCGTGAAATCCCCGTCACTAACTGCACAACCTTTTTTCAGAACCTAAATTCACTCCCAGAATAAAATGTTACTTCTCAAAATGTGCTAATTGTTTTCTCAGGAGACTTAAATGTAGATCCTGCTAAAACACCTCTAGAGACATTAAAGGGACTCTACAGAGATATTAAGGAGGAAATACAGATATATAACAGAGAATCTACTTTGATCTTAAGGAGAAATCCAACAAACTACCAAAAACTGCTCAGAACATGCTGTTTTTATTCTATAAGCTGCAGCGTAATTTTGTTTGTGATTTGAGAGGGAACTGTAGTAGGAGAGCTGTTTAAATATATATGTAGATTTGATTTTTACTATGGATCTGTGGTATTAATGTCTTCTTAGAAGCCAGCTGTGTTCTGGGGTCAAACTTTCACTGAGAGAGTAACAGCTGCTCACATTCCACTGAGAAACACAATACACGCACACATATCACACACAGACATTCATTCCCACAGTGAAATAAAAAGACAGAGAAGGCAAAATGCTGTTCAGGAAGTAAGGATGTGTATACCTCAATTCTTCATAAATTCAGCTGTAGTGAAATTGTTTAATGCTTAATTTTCTTAGTTAAACAATTATGATAAGTTTTAGATTAAAGAAGTGAATTTTCTGAACAATGATATGGTATCACAGGTGGTTGCAAGGGCATAGCTAGGTGGTTGCTATGGTGTTTCAGGTGGTTGCTAAGCTGTTGTTAAATGGTTGACATGGTAATCCATGTTGTTGCTGGGTTATCTCATGTGGCTGCTATGGTATTCTAGGTGACAGCTGGGTTATCTCTGCTGGTTGTTAAGGCAATGCTGGTGTACTTCTATCTTGGTAATTTAAGTGGTGTGCATGACCTTTTGCTGAAATAGTTCTGCATTTTTTCCAAACAAGAAAAATGGGCTTTTGAACATAATTATACAACAAAACCAACCTACCAACATATGCAAACCAATTAGAAATGAATACAAATGATCAACAATACAGTATCCAGGGATTAATCTTAATAATCAGGCCTATGTATATTACAATTTAATGTAATATAATATAATATAGTATAACATAATATAATATAATACAATATAATAAGAATTTCACCTAAAATAATAATGTGAAATTTTGTATCCAGGTCTATGTTTAGAAGCCCATGTTCTCATTCATTTTGCTATATTGTTCCACTCTTAACTAAATATATATAATAGAATATCAGTACAGGATCTTACACACATTATTTATTACATTATTAATTACTGTTCTGGAGCACCTGAGTGACAGCAGTACGCTCCAGCCCCTGGACTTCTGTGGAAGTCATGGGATGTATCATGTTTCTCAGAAGCATTGATGTGTGCTTAGTTATAATGTTACTCTGTGTGTGTGTGTGTATGTGATATTCCAGGGTTTCATGTTGGGGTTCACTCAACTCAGACTCATCTAAAACACAGAACTATGTTTTAGTTTGTTGTGCTGGTATGAGTGGATCAGACACAGCAGTGCTGCTTGAGTTTGATAAGATGATGGGTCATCTGTGTCATCTGCATATTTTGGTTTGTCATCCTCTAGGTCTTCATGAGTAATCACAGCAAACTGCCAAAATGATGGTGTTGGCTGGTTATTTTTGTTTGTCCCTGGATTAAATCTCTGTCTATCTACTCTTACAAGCAAAACATACACCAACACATCACCACCAATCAGTGTCGCTGCAGTGCTGAGAATGATCCACTACACAAATCATACCTACTCTGTGGCAGTGATGGACAAAGTACACAAACCCATATATTATTGAGTATAAGTACAGATGCTCAAGATAAAATATTACTCCAGTAAATATAGAAGTCCTCATTGTAAATCTCCACTTGTGTAAAAGTACAAAAGTATTTACCTTTAAATGTTCTTAAGTACTGAATGTAAAAGTACCATGACGTATTATGGCTCTAATGTTCTTTTATACGTTTTAAAACAAGACTCATACTTAACTTAGGTGAAAAGACTGTCGCTCTTGGTTCCCCCGTCTTTGAACAGATTGTCATTAATTTTCTGACAATGAACACAGCAGAAATGGCCAAAGATTAAATACAATGAATGATGTTATATCAACTATTGCATACACCCAAGGCGCTGCCCCTCAAAACCAACAGAGGTTGCTGTCTCCAGAGGATTAAGCCCAATTTAAGATTCTGTGTTGAACCTATGCCATAAATGGCGCGGCTTGATGTGCACCTCTCCAGAAATTTAACTCATCTCGTCTACGCAGACGACGGATGAACATGGTTCAAGTTGCTCAAGTCAAGATGTCCAGAAATATTAACTCCTCTACACTACACTCCCTAAAAGGTGTACTTTAAAGATTTGTAAATCTAATACTACTCCACCACTACATTGTGTACTACACAGGGTTGAAGATGATGTTGAAATGTGGCCCTAGTGGTTTGGTGGTGTAAATGCAGAGTGATACAGTTGCAAGTATAAACTAGGAGGAGTAGCATTTTACATTTTGCGAATAGAATAAGAAGAATAAGAATAAGAATAATAAGAATAAGAATAATAAGATTTCGAAGAACACTAATATGGCTTTGACAAGCCAAATTAACAATTATAAATGACATAGGACACTTGTACATAACATAGTTTTTTTTACTAATTTAGGGACACTAGGAAAGATTTGGGTTGTAATTAACTTTTACAGCACTGTGCTAAAATTGGTAGGGAGGGGAAGGAAAGGTTGTTTCCTACTCTCCTCCAAAAGTTACATAGTGCAGTTTCTGCAGTGCTGAGCCCAGAGTAGCAACGACAGAAGCTCTACTCTCCCTGTCACAGGTCAGTGAAATATCACAATGATTTTTAAGCTGTAAAATTTTAATGTAAAAATATTACAGAGTGTTCTTTCAAGCTATCTGTATTGTCTGCATAGTTGAGTTGAGTGATGTCTGCAATTCTGAAACTTTTTTTGCGATTTTGTTATTCTGACTTCTTGTCTGATATTCGTTTTTGGCTTTTGGACTTGTTTATGTCTCTGTACTGATTTTGGAGTTTTGGAATGTTTCTTCTGGTTTTGACCTCGCTTTACGTATTGTGTTTAAACCTCCAATTGACTCTCACCCTCGGTGACATCTCCGTAAACCTTGTTTATGAATGAACAGCAGTTACTGACTCAAATACAGCCACATACTAAACGGTCCAATCATTTTGTTAATTCATAACGGTTCTAAGACCTGAACGTGATTACTTACCGTCTAAAATCCACACAATAGATGATTAAGAACAAAGCCTGCCTTTGGTGTTATTGGTTTTAGGCGGAGAAACATTTTCACTTGTTTTAGCGCGGAGACTGTTCGTCTCCTAGCAATGGAGTCGCTGTGTGTCGCGCGGACCGCAGATTTGTCCAAACACGTTACGGTTTTATTCACACATTTTCATAATGTAGTGGAGTAAAAAGTAAGGTATTTGACTTTGAAATGTAGTGAAGTTAAAGTAAAATGTCGCCCAAATTGCAAACACTTAAGTACAGTAACGAATTACTTTTACTTCGTAACTGTCCACCACTGCTCTGTGGTGGTCTTTTCAATGAAGGAAATACTATAAACAAAGTATGCAGAGCCACAGCTGGACAACAGCCTGTAACTGCAAAGAGCACATATGTGTTCAGTGGAGCTGATTAAATAAACAATGATTATGAACTCTTTAAAAGTACTTCATTTTTTTAGTTTCTTTTGAAAATATGAACTTAAAAATGTTTTTTTGTCTTTGTGTTGTTTTGTGACCCAGTTTTCTGTGACCTATGGCCAATGGATTCACCCCAGGTTCTCTGCTGATTCAGCTGCTTTTTATCAGTAATATTTATTTTATTAATTTTATTGGGTCAGTGCAGCTGTCTCTGTTGTTCATAAACTCTGTTTATATCAATAAGACTTTAACCTCAAGCCTACTGACCACGCCGGACACACGCTGGAAGGTTCATATCTCACACTCTCTATACATCAGGCTGACTAAGCTACAGCTATATACACACAAAATAATGACAATAACAGTACAAAGGGCTTCCCACAAAACCAGAGTGGCCCTTGGAAAGAAACTGAAGGATAATAATTATAATAATATAATATTATAATAATAATTATAATTATAATAATTATGTGTTGTCTCCAAGATTTTTAATTGCTGTAGCTCTGAAAGTGAAATGTTTTCCCATTCTTGCTTTTTTTGCAGGATTTCAGTCTCCGTGATAGTGTCATTTGTTTCATAAACCACCAGTTGCTTTTAGTGGGTGACAGGTCTGGACTAGTTTAGCTCCTGGATTCTTTTACTAAGGAACATGCTGTTTTAATAAATGCAGAGTGTGAATTGGCTTTGTCTTACTGAAATAAGCAAGGACTTACCGGAAAAATACATTGTTTGGATGTTTACATGTTGCTTCAAACCTGTATAATTCAGAATTTGCAGTGCCTTTACAGATGTGCAAATCAAACATGCCATGTGCACCAATGTACCCCTCATAACATTACAGATGCTGGCTTTTGATTGTGAGTTTATAACTAGCTCCCTCTCCTCTTTAGACCAGAGGAAGCCATCTTAAATAATATTAAACCTTAGGCAAAGAGACCAGGTTATTTCTAGTTATTCAGGGTTTTTTTTAATTAAAGTTTGCTGACATCAAAATTAAAAATGGGCATATATATTTTTCTAAAGTTCAGTTTCAGCATTTGAAATCATTTGAAATGCACATCATTGCATTTGTGAAGTTTTTATTTTTACATTTTGACAGTGTCCTAACTTTTCTATAAGTGTGTTTTGTATGTTTGTGATATGAGGTTTTGTTTTGACACTGTTGATATGCTTATGAAATAGATCAAACTATTGGAAACAGGATTCCTTGATTGTGTATCAGCCCAATCTGGGCTCCCTTGTTCTGCCGGAGAGGCAAGTTCTACACAAGACGTGCTTTTCACACACTTTATTCAGCCTCAAGGTCACAGAAGAAGATAAGACATACAGGAAGCGATATGGGGTCTGTGCGGGGTTACACATATGCACACACTCAAAAACACACCTCTATATAGCTACACGTACACACACCTGACTTTTTTCAAGGTTTCATATCAATATTTTCAATATGTTTAAATAAAATTATAAGCTTGAAAGTTTGCATTTGTGAAATTTCAGGTTCTGTTTTCTCAAGTTTCTCTGCTTTCTTCAACTCTATTTGATCAGATACAAGTTCAGATTCTTAAGTTTCCTAGTGTAGTTTTGCACTTGAGATACAAGGCTGATGAAGCTGGGAAAGTACACCATTCTAAAATAGTCTGTTGGCTTATAAGATTACTGAACAGCTCAAGGTTGATTAAAACCTTGGGTATTCACACCTTTTTAAGTCTGAACAGATAATTTTTAAAATGCAGGTTATCAGGCACTGCCTGACATCGGCAGACTTTTTATGGGGATTGTATAAATGGTCATCACATGACGTGATCGTATGTTATGTGAACTGAGAGTTTCTGCTGAACTGAAGCAAGCACATTGAACTCACACAAACTCAAATGAACTTGCATAGTCTTCTGTGACTAGGGGATGCAGATTTAGGGAGAAAAAAAAAAAGTATAAGTATAATAATCGATAACTTACTGTCTTCACCTGCATTTGCACTGCTGTAAAGTAAAGGACTAGTCAAACCCAGTTATCAGGAGTTGTGAACGTGAAAGTCAGTGAGTGTGTGTGAGTATTTGGAATTAACATTGTAGAGGCAAGCTCACCTGCACTTGCAAGGTGACAGGCTTGGTTCCTTACATTTATTTGATAAGAATGTGAGGCTGTCTGGATCCACACTGAAGTTTCAAAGCAGCAATTCTCAGCCATGACTGATTGCTTATTTTTAAGGCATGATACATCTAGGGTATAAAGAACAGCTCTTGGTTAACGTGCAATGAAGCCAGTCAGTCAGTCAATCACTCTGTTGTCATATGCTCATTGATTATATCATCATTGTCTCCAGCTAATCTCATCACATGAAGTAACTTAAAGAAGCATATAAAACTTTACTAAAGGTTAAATGCCTGAATTGATGGAGACCCTATGTAAGTGCTGAAGTGACTAAATTTAATGTCACGGTATCTTATTCATTATTTATGCACAGAATATATGTTTTTCAGTCAAGTTTTTCCCCTTTCTGAAGATGAGTTATGAGTGATTTCGTAACTCAGTGTAATCTTATAGAACTGTAAAAGATATACTTACTTCTACACCTTCAGGGGTTTTGGACCTTGTCTTTGAAAAACCCTGCACTTTGGCCTTACAACTGATGGCTGATGTGTTTTACAGTGAATACAGTCAGCGATATGATTGATTACTGTACAATTAGTTTGGGATTCATTACGGAAGGAAATGCACTAAGGGGATTTCTGTAGAGATTAATGAAAGAGTGATTTTTAAATCAGAATGCACATGTTCACATCATCCCTGTGCATGCATGTATGTGTGTGTGTGTGTGTGTGTATGGGTCATTGACAAAATAGGATTTTAGAAAAAACATTTTTTAAAGTATTGCTTAAAAGTTGATATAATAAATATTTAATTCATATTGCATTGTCATGAGTCATATGTATTGCACAACATATAAACTGTTTTATTTACATTTTTTCACTGTATTTTTAACTTCGCCACCCAAAAAAAACATTAGGTGGTGCAACCGAAGATTAATTTTTTAGAAAATATACTTCCCTTGTTTTTGTTCTATGTGAACTTTTTGTGAGTGACTTGAGAGTGTCTACAGTGGCCCTCACACAATTGTTTTGTAGATTAACTGTGTATTAACAATTACTTATGATTATTGTTTTCTTGGAGCTGATTACTGTGTTTTATTAAAATCTAACTTTACATTTGAAAAGAGACTATACAAATATGAAAATTAATACTGGGTTATGCAGTAGTTATGTACATCACAGTTTCCAACCATTTATTATTTATTTTTTTAAACTACAAATTTACCTGGTCGCACCACCTGACGATATAGTCGCGCTGCCTGAGAAGACTCCAAATGACACGACATATGTTGAGAAACTGTATGTATTTCACATTTAAAAAACTATTTTTTTTATTTAGGTCAGAAGTAACAGATGTCAGTAAACAAATGTTAAAACTGGATAACTGTTCATTTAACAGTACTAAACTGATAATTGTGGGCAACATCACATGCCTAAAAACGACAAACTTCACATTCAATCTGAATCTGAATAGGCTACAATGGTTAAGATTGATAAGTGAATTGTAGCTGAACAGCTGAGCTACAGTCATATTTAATGAAAAACATCTCTGCTTAGATCCAGTAAAATATATATATGCATCAAGTAGTTAGTGAATTTAAAACATTAATAGTAACAGGATTACAGTATGGAACTTACACTCAAGATAAAAATGTGTAGTGATTTAACAACAAACAACAATAAAGTTTCATTTGTAAAATGTCGGTTAATTTTGATTAAAAACGTACATTCACTGAAATTCAAGTATCTAAATTCATGAATCCAAAGTAGTCACTAAATTTAAAAGAATCCATTTGAATAGGGGTAGGATTGCAACACAAGTTAAGTAACAAGCAGCACTAGATTAAAAAAGGGGATTGACTGAACAACATTCTGAAATGTTCAACACTCGTAGAAAGCTAATAGCTTGTTTTTTCAGGTGTGTTTACTAAAGCGGTCCCAGACTGCATCGGTAAGCCGTGAGTGCTGTGAACTAAGAGGCTCTGGTTCTGATATCACTTGGAGAACATCAGTTAAGTAGTAAAATATCTCATCAGCTGGATGAGGCCATGAAAACACATTTTTGTTGCCCAACTGCTGACTTCAATCTCCTCACCACTCACCTGAAGAACCTGTCCTCGCATGACTGGCCTTCATATTTCACCAAGTACACAAAAGTACTCTTTGTTTTGAAGCTGACCATAGTGGTGTTATGGCATTAGCAAATATGCAGTCTGCTACAGAAACAGGAGAGTTCTCTGTGCAATATTTTTCCTGGTTCTGATGAGATCACCTGGTGTACTGCTAGAGTTTCCTTTATAGGAGGCATAACATCAGGAACAGCCTCATTAAGCCTTCTGATATCCTCCTCACTCACCCAGGAGAGCTTTATTTCACTCAGTGCCGATCTCTCTATTAAACAAATGTTGTTAAAAATTTTGGATGTCTGCTCCCTTGTTGACAGCAGAGTCAGTAATCCTTTTAGGAGCACCCACAACCCCATCAGGGGCACCTTTCCCATGGGATCTTTCAGAAATGTACCAAGTGACCTGAGTGATTCCTGAAAGGAAGGGGATGGTGCTATGCTGCGGTATTGAGTGACAGGTCTGTCACTCATCATATGGAGAGTAGTAGCTTGTGGGGTCTGACTATCCAATACATCTTGTATCACTGGTTCAAGATGGGCCCACACAGCTCTCATAATGCTTATGCTGGCATAATACTGTTGTGTAGTCTACACAGGTGTGGACAGTTTGCCTGCTACTGACTCCCTCCAAAGTGAAATGCCTGTACCTCACCGTTAAGTTTGCAGGCAAAGTTTTCCGAAAAATCAACATGGAGAACCATTTCGTTTTCTTGCAGGATTTTTTTTTTTTTATGTTCTGTTCTGCTCTGGACAGCTGTCTGATTGGGGGCTTCATCATTTTTCCTTCTTTCTTTTTCCTTTGATAACTATAAAAACATGAAAAACTCTAAACTGAAAATGTTATTTAAAGGGTATTTAAACTGTATATCATGTTTTAATTTACAACTAATAAATATTTATTATATAAACAATGAAATAATATAATTTTCAATAGTGACATTACCTGTGGTTGTGCCACCTGACTTTTGCTTATAATTTCAAATTAAACAGGCTACTACTTGGACACCTAAATAACCTTTTGAATATGCTAGAAAGTTTATACATTGAATTATTTTATAGAATCAAAAACTTTATTTTAAAATAAATTTTTCCTGGTTGTACATTGGTTGTACCACCTGACATGTAAAATGTACAAGTCTGACTATGAACTGAAATGGGCTATTTTTATCAGTATTTAAGAGAGATTTACAAACCTTATCAAACATCAGTGAAAGTCAATTGGGAGGGCGGGGTCGTGGGGTCCTCTGAATGATGCAATATCCTGTTTACTTTTGTCTCTCTCCAATTCACAATAAAAGTTGTTGACTTTGGTTGTGCCACCCTGACATTTCAGTAGTGTTAAATATTTAATAATTGAGTATTGAATAATTTTCTGAACATCTCAAGATCTAATGATGTTTTAAAATTGTGTTTATTTGAAAGGTCTCCAGTATATAAATATGCCCTCACATTTATTTAGAATTTTTTTTATTATTTATATATTATGTTTAAAACTTTTAATATGTTAATTTGCTCGGACGGTTGTGCCACCTGACATTTTGGGTGTTTGAGATGCAAAAACTTTGTAAAAGTTATAAATATATTATATACTTAAAATATGATCAAATAATATAGGTTTTATTGAAAAAAATGATATATGGTATGAATCATTTACCATAGTTTTAAACCCAAGTAATGCACTCAGACACAAGAATTTGCATGTCATATCAATGACCCGTATATAGAAGGAGGGGGTTGATAAAAATGTGCTGCTGTAAGGGTTCAGTTTTCATGGCTCTTTTTTTTTTGGCCCTGTGAGTCTTGTATATAAAGTGAGTGTGTGAGCGGCGCGGTGCGTGTGTGTGTGTGAGACAGAGAGAGAGAAAGAATGCTGCGTGTGCGCTGTCTGAGAGGGGGTAGCCGGGGGGCGGAGGCAGCCCACCTCATCGGAAACTTGGTATAGTATAGGCTACTCACCTATAGCATTTTACACAAAAATTGTGTTCCCTCAATTTCTAATCCTCTTCTCTGCTTACACTGTAATGGTGCGTGTGTAGCTGTGTGCGTGTGTTGTTGTGTGTATGAGTGTTTTGTACCGATTTGTGAATGAGTGGTAGCTTATATTCTGGAGCTTAGCTTTTATTTTAAAGCAGAGTGATCCACAAAGAGAAGAAAAGAGTGGTACACACTTCCTGTGCTGAGAGATGCTGGAGGACATGAGAAGCTTCACTGTGGCCCTAGAGGAAACATACAGTGGCTCTCGGTTTTATCGTTTTTCATTTTAGCTCTTTCTACATAGTGTGGAAAATTAATGATGGACTGTAAGAATGATCCCAGTGCTTGGAAACACGTTCAGTCTCGTTACCTAAGAGGTTTGTTTTTGACTGCGTGTTTCAGCTTTTTTTTCTTCACTAATCACAGCTTGGAAACAGTGAACAATGTTGTCTCACTCTATAAACCGTTACAACCGGAGGTGTTCTGACGAGATGTGCTGCCTGCCGATATGTGCGATTTAACGATGCATTGACTTTCTGCGCATGCGCATACAATTAAAGAATATGTTTTTCAAAATTCCTTTTTTTTCCGGGTGCATAATACAATTTTAGCGTACTGTTATTTTTTGCTTGACTGTTCCAAAACTGTACATGGTGAAAATAAATAAATAAATGATTTTTTTAAATAATTGATGAAAATTTTATCAAAAAAACTTTATTTTTTTTACCGTCATACAGGGATTTAGGCTGTAAACAAAACCTGCTTACACTCCTCTTGGGAACCATTTTCTGATTATGGTGCTTTCGCCTACTTAAATATCATACTTGCTGTTTTAATTAGGCTGCTGTACCTATTAAAGTACATTATAGTAGGTGCACAATTGGACACTTTTTTAAGAATGTTTGCTAACGTGCTCTATTTAACCCAATACAGGGATGTACTCTAAAGTTCAGTAATGTACAATAAAGAAAAGTACTGCCTTACAGGGAGTATTTTATAACGGTCTCATTTATGATCATGAGACCTAAAGCAGTCTTTACTTATCTTTACTCCATCTGTTCTATTCTCTTAAAAATAATTTCTACTGAAACACAATATTCCAATAATAATAATAAAAAACCCACATGCTGAGATCTGATTGGCTCCAAAGTTTTCGCTCATTGATTGGATCCTCTTTATCTTACGTTAACATGAACCCTGGATATTTTTTTTGAGCTCACTGATCTTGGTTTTTCTGCAGTTGTGTAATGACGTGTTACACATTCACCTGGCAATCACTCATTCATCAGGGGCTCATTTATACAGAAATGTATTCATTAATCGTTTCCTATTAAGATTAATTCAAGCATTACTGCATCCAGTAAATATTTATTTATGCCTGCATTAATTTATCCATTCATTCCATTATATTCATTCATATTTTACTGTATCAGCGTAATAATACCCCTTTGCATTGTTTTATACAAATATACCTTTATTATAACACGTCATATATGTTTCTTTTAATGCAGTGTTTGGGATTTCTGTGCATTCGTAAATAAAAAATACATTTGTTCATGCACTTCATCATTCATGCAGTCATCAATTTACTCATTATTTTACTTATTCTATGATTTGTTTAAACATTATTTTATCAGTACATCTGTGCATTGACTCCATTACCTATTCACTCCTGGAGTATTTAATTCTCTCTCTCTCTTTTTTTCTATCCTCTATGCAGATCTCCCGCTCAGTTAGTGGTGCGTTTCAGGGTATTTTCCGTAATTCCAGCTCAGCAGCAGCAGTTCCAGTTCTGCATGATGAGGCCGAGGACTGTCCAGTCTCTTCCTTTAATGAGTGGGACCCACTCGAGGAGGTGATCGTGGGTCGAGCTGAAAATGCCAGAGTTCCACCATTCACTGTTGAGGTCAAGGTCAGGACACACCCAAACACACATGCAGTTAAAATCACAGGTCAGATCGAGGTCGAGGTCAAGGTTGAGACATAATCTTTTAAAGCTTTTAAAGCAATATCTGAGTAATAAACCTCAGAGCAATAAACCTTTCCCCTGATTTAGCCAAAGGCCACAGCTGATGTTTATTCCTTTTCCGGATGTGTAAAATTATGTTAATTTTCTCTTTCCTCAGGCAAACACTTATGAAAAGTACTGGCCATTCTATCAGAAGTTCGGAGGTCAGTCATTTCCGGAGGACCACCTGAAGAAGGCAGTGGCGGAGATTGAGGAGATGTGCAACATCCTGCGCCTCGAGGGTGTTACTGTCCGCAGACCTGAGCCAATCGACTGGTCAATGGAGTACAAAACACCTGACTTTGCCTCCACAGGTGAGCGGAAATAAAAAAGATCAACAAAACATCCTTCATAGAACAGACCATTTACACAGAATTGTAAAAGAAAACTAACTAATCTGTAAGTGATCTGAGGACTCTGTCAAGTCAGTGAATTCAAACTGGTAACCATTATTAACGTTTTATATGCAAGTATTTCTTGTTTATTATATATTAAATTGACAAAGGAAGCACAATATTATAGTGTTGTGTTGGGGGTCTCACTGCCCATCCAAACAGAAGGTGCATAATAAAAATCCCACTCCAGTTTACACTGTAATGTGTAAATGAATATTATGTCCTAAACCAATATCAAAATATGTATTTAGATAAAAACAGTAGAGCAGGAGAGCAGTGTTTGATTCCCAGCTCAGATATCCTTAACATGCAATAGCAATAAGGGTCCCTTGGACAAGATTCCTCACATTATATTCACCTTATAACTGTATGCCATTCTGGAAAAGAACATCTGCAACATGCCCTGTGTTTGTTTGTGTGTTTTGTTTGTGTTTGTGTGTATGTGTGTGTAGGTATGTATGCAGCGATGCCAAGAGACATCCTGCTGGTGGTGGGTAATGAGATCATCGAGGCACCCATGGCATGGAGAGCCCGATTCTTTGAGTACAGGGCATACAGACCCCTCATCAAAGAGTACTTCAGCAAAGGAGCCAAGTGGACCACTGCCCCTAAACCCACCATGAGTGACGCTCTGTATGACCAGGTACACACACACTGTGTGGCTACAGAAATGTTATCATCAAACATTTCAGAGGCTCATTGCTGTATGTAAAGATCAACAGATTGCAGATTTTTTTTTTGCAAACTTCAGCTGAATTCTTAATTTTTTTATTTTTATTATTACATTTTGAAAAAAGAGGAAAGTGATAAATGTGGTATAAATTATCCTTTACCAACATGTTAGAATATATTGCAGGCATTAAATATGGAATACACCTATATTTACAAAACACAAAAGATTTATGGTTATGTGGCTGTGATCTCAAATTACCCCTACACTGGCTATCTGCATCAGGTCTCTCCCTGATGGCAGACTGAGAAACTGCATGTGGAATTTACAGCCATGGCCTTCCATATTTACTGTGTGTGTGTGTGCGTGTGTAGGATTACCCAATCCGTACAGTGGAGGACAGACACAAACTTGCTGCTGAAGGTAAATTTGTGACGACTGAACACGAGCCCTGCTTCGATGCTGCAGACTTCATCAGAGCAGGAACTGACATATTTGTCCAGAGGAGTCAGGTAAAACACACACACACCTGCAAAAACACAACTAAAAACACACATGTATAACTGTTATGTATTATGTACACACCTGTCACACCTGTCTACATACACACCTATATACACTATTGGATTTGCGTTTTAATTTGTCATTATTGCTGTTTCCATGGTTACAGGTGACTAATTTTATGGGGATCGAGTGGATGCGTCGTCACTTGGCACCAAACTATAAAGTTCACATAATTTCCTTCAAAGACCCAAACCCCATGCACATCGATGCCACTTTTAACATCATTGGGCCAGGCCTGGTACTGTCCAATCCAGACAGACCCTGTAGACAGGTAAACACACACACGCACTCAAACATGCGTGCACACACACACACACACACACACACACACACACACACACAAACATACCCGCACACAAAAACATACATACGCGCACACAAAAACACACATACATGCACACACACACATAATGTTAGACAGGAGAAACTGAAACATAAGAGAATGACCCTGTTATTAACAGTGGGTTATTGTTGCCAAAATTACAAAATGACTAACTGATTGACTGTTACACAATGACTGACTGATGGACTGGTAAAGAATGACTGAATGATATAATGTTACTCAGTGACTGAATGATGAAATGTTTTACAGAGACTGATATAAGGAGCATTACAGAATGACTGATGGACAATGATATTACTGTCATTCTTTCATTATCTGTAAGCGCTTATCCAGTGCAGGGTCACAGTGGGTCCGGAGCCTACCTGGAATCATTGGGCGCAAGGCAGTAACACACTCTGGAGGGGGCGCCAGGCCTTCACAGGGCGACACACACACACACTCACGTTCACACCTATAGACACTTACCAACCTAAATCCACCTACCAACATGTGTTTTTGGACTGTGGGAGGAAATGGGAGCACCTGGAGGAAACCCACACAGACACAGGGAGAACACACCAAACTCCTCAAAGTCACCCAGAACAGGACTTGAACCCACGACCTCCAGATGTCGTGGGTTCTGCGACACTACCTGCTGCATCATTGTGCCGCACCTTACAATGTTACTTGTTCCATTTTATTTGTTTTGTTGCACTGGGTGTGCAGCTTCCTCTGAGCCCGCCCATAAACTCATTCCTGTGTCTGAATGATGTAATGTGGTAAAATTGCCTGTTTTTTTGCTTCTTTTTTTTTCCAGATTGAGATGTTTAAGAAAGCAGGCTGGAGCGTGGTGAAACCTCCAACTCCATTAATTCCAGACAGTCAGTTTGAGTTATTGCATCACATTTACACATCATTATTTTTTCTCCATTATTTTCTGTACCTTATATGTCTATGTACTTAAACTGCATTTTATTTCTCTATAGACCACCCTCTCTGGATGTCATCCAAATGGCTGTCCATGAACGTTCTGATGTTAGATGAGAAGCGTGTCATGGTGGACGCCAATGAGACAAGCATCCAGAAAATGTTTGAAAACCTTGGTGAGTGATGTTTGATTTTGCAGTATCTGAGTTTAAATATTTCTATACTGACTCTTTAAATAACTCAGAGTTCCTCAAACTGAAGTTCCACCATAAAAGATACAGATATTACACTGTGGTGCCTGCCCAAGATGGAACTGCAAATATCTCATTCTCTGCAAAGTCTGATTCATAGTTCAGTTCCAAACACATGAAAGCTTTTTTCAGCTACTTCAACTAGTACCTTTTATGGGCAAAAGTAGACACTTGGCATTGTGCATAGTGACATTTGGCATATGAGCATCTCTTACATAGCATCTCAATGTCTGTGTTCACAGCGGGTGCAGGCTAAACCAACTGAATTGACTCATAATATGTGATGTCTACTAAAATTTGTTTAGATCAGGTTTGATTTTTATAATGAAATGCATTAAAGTGTTTATTAAGACAGATATAATAATGAGTATGAGGATTTGCACTGACATTTTGTGTATTAAACAGGGATAAAGACAATAAAGGTGAGCATCCGTCACGCTAACTCTCTCGGAGGGGGCTTCCACTGCTGGACCACCGACATCCGTCGCCATGGAACACTGCAGTCTTACTTCCACTAGCCGCCAGAACACGGCAGTTCTTATTGAGTTTAACTCTCACAGCGATGAGCATTCACACTGGACATCCAGTTACTTATGATCCGCTCCGCTGCATGTTCTGGGATTTTACTGCTGTGCTAAAGAGCTTCTGCCAAACAACAAACAGAAAAACAAAAAACAGAAACGACAGAAACAGTGCCGAAGTCTGGTGCCTCAATAACAACTGCTCTCTTCTGACCGGCTACGTCTAAATGTTAATAACCAACTACTGCAATGTATTTAATACATTTGCAAATTAATTATTGTAGGAATGCAGCACCGTCCCTTAATAATCCCCCTGCTCCTCCACGTCACCAAGAAAACAGACAAGACCAGGAACAGACAAACAGTCTCTACCTCCTATTTCGATCAACGATTATTTACAATTGTTTTATTTCATAAGGAGCAAAATTCTCCCATGAATTTTTTACATTCTTTATCAGTCATTGTCATAGGTCATTACACATTTGATTTCTTAGCTAGAATATATTTATAAATGTGAACCAAACTGTAAATATATATATGTATGTCATGAATACCGTTTTTCGTACAATTTTCGGGCTCTTTTCCTATGTCTCCTGCTGACGTAGCTGTTTCTGTTCAATAGTGAACTTTTGGTAAGATTTGAAGTTTTTCTGTTGCCGCTTCACTGCTTCGCTGCTTATATTTTCACATTTTAATGTGTTATTGTTTTGTTTTGTTTTTCTTTTAATTTTGGGAACATTTCAGTGCTTTCAAAGTGGTCACCCTGCTGGTGAGTGGCAGAACTGACCCCTAAAGCTAGGGAAGTGTAGCAATATGTATGAAGTCAAAGCATGACAATTCTATAAGAAACATATTCAGGGAAAATGTACCTTTGCATGATGTGAAAATAAAATTTTAAAAAATGACTGAGAAAAAAAAACATGTTTTTTGATTAATTTACAATTATTTAAATTGACAAAGGGATAACTGTTTAAAAATAACTTTTAAATTACATCTCCAAAGATAAACATGTAAATCCATTTTTGTCAGTTTTCACATAGTGCGAAGGACAGCTGCTGTGTTGAAATTTCACTATAAAAGGACCAATAAAAATGCCCCATCTATTGGTGTCCACTGAAAATGCAGATGGTTTTTACTCATCCTCTAAATTTACTATTATTACTACAATATAAAATCACACAAGAATGCATAAAATAATCAGAATTTTGTACTGCTTTATCTACTTTATACACAGTTGTACACTATATTTGCAGTTGTATTGTTTTACTGCTTTCAGACACAATGCAGCTTCTCTCTAATTATATTAAAACTTATATTCAATAAAATATGACAGGTTTTAATGATTAAATGATAATCATCAGTCTTCATAAATTCACCACAGGACACTAGTGGAGAATATTTAAATCCTAATAATTTCAGCGGAATGTGCTGCCCTCTGGTGGCCAAATGATCTACAAACCAGTGTGGCATACTGAGATTCATAGCGGCTTAAAAATCAAATTAAGACTAAACTAAACTGACTTCCACACCGTCAGAACTGACACGGCTAATCAGAGTACTTTGAGATTCAAAGTTTTCTGAGTCACGGACTTAGTGACTGATATACATTCTTACACGCCTGCAAGAGCCTAGAACAAGCACCAGGTGGCGCTATACACCATTAAACCTCACGAACGCAGGCCGGCTAGATAAAAAAAATGCAGAAACGTCTCACCGTCAAGATAAATAACCGTAATTGAGCTCTTAAGTTTGCCTGATTTTTTTTTTTAGTTTAGACCATTTGTATAGAATTATTAGCAGTTAAATTATTATTACTCATTTCCCCGACACTACTTGTGTGTGTGTGTGTGTGTGTGTTTGGTTAACATACTGTCGAGTCCTAACTGTCTAAAATATAAAATATAAATAATTGTATTTACATATATATTAAATGTCCGCTGAGCTCCAGCTATAACGCGTTCTCACAAACAGCGCTCGGATAACTGTGAAACCTGCGCGTGCGTGTGAGCTGTCAGCCAATCAGGCCACAGAAACTCAAGACAGAACCAACCAATCGCGTCACTTGAAGGCGGCACTTGTCGGATTACAGGTGTAGTTGGGTTTTTTACAGAATAGGGGCTTTTTAACAGAATTCGAGTAGGGGGTTTTGGCGAAGTGCAGGTGATTTATGTGTATTAAACTGGTGTGTTTTTTGTGGGTCGAAGATATGGGTGAGTTTTGTACCAAGTATGAATTGAATTCTTAATATTTGTTCAAAACCAGTCAGAAAATGGAAAATATGTATGAAAATGGTGTTGGCGGACAACTGATGCTTTTAGTTCCTCAAAGGTAATTCAGGCGTGTTTCAGCCACTGAACTGTACAGGTTTTCGAACAGAATACGGGTGTGTTTTAGACCAAGAAAGGAACACAGGCGTGTTTTAAACCAACAGCTGAATATAGGTGGGTTTACACCAAAAACAGAATGCGGGTGTGTTTTAGACCAAGAACGAAATACTGGTGGGTTTTTTGACCAAGGATTAAATACGGGTAGGTTTCAGACAACGAACGGAATACGGGTTGGTTTTGTGTAGGACAAGCGGTGTGTGTTTGTCAGAAAGCGGGTATGTTCTGTTCCTCTGCTCGAATACGGGTGTGTTTCTTGGTTTCCTCCCAGCTCGCTCCGCCCCCCGCGCGGCTCATTTGCATTGACGTCAGCAGAGGCTGGAGGTCAAATCCTCGCCGCTTTTATTGGATCCGCCGCTGTCAGAGAGAGAGAGAGAGCGAGAGAGAGAGAGAGAGAGAAAGAGCGCAAAAGAAAAAGAAAAACTCCTTGCTGTATTTATGGATTTACGGTCTTATTTTATTCAATATGTACACACGCTCAGACACACTAAGGGAGAAAACGCCTCGTGAAGCGACGGAGGCGCGCGACGCCGTTCTCCTCGGGATCGACACAAACTTAAAGGGCCGATAGGATTTGTTTTGTGGGTTCCTCGTTTTCCTTTTTTTTCTCTGCTGTTGTTTTTGTTTTTTGCGTGTTTTTTCAGCATTCGGATTTCGGGAGCTCCTCAGAGACAGGGTTTTGAGGGATTTGCTGTTTTTGGGGGATTCTGGAGTTGGGGGGGGGTTACCCTGGTGGAGGATCGCACACCTTATTCTGCTGCTTTTATTTTCTGGCAGTCTTTTTGTTGTTGTCTCTGAGAATTTGGAGGATCTGTGTGATTATTCTGAATGTTTAGTGTTTGTGTGTGTGTGGCTGTGTCAATGGAGTGTGTGTTGGGGATTAAGCTCGTGCTGGATACTGAAGCCCCCCCTACCTTCTTTAGGCTGGAGGAACCACTATGCATCAGGAATATTACAGCCTGTTGATGAGACTTGAAAAGAGCACCAGACACTTTTTCTCTTCTTATAGTTTTTGGTTTTCTTGTGTGTTTAAATGTGTGTGTGTGTGTGTGTGATGTGTTTACGGCCATGGATTTGTGTAAAGCCTGAGAAATAAAAACTCTAACAGTGGGGTCAGAGGTCTGGAGAAATGGAGGTACAGTGATGGAGAAGTGGTGGGAGAGAAGAAGGAAAGAAGAAGAAGAAGAAGAAGAAGAGATGGATGGGGCTAAATGATAACACATCACACACACACACACATACGCACACTCATGCATTTTCCTCACACAAGGCCCAAAGGAGACTTGGAGATCTTTTTCCCGGTGTTTTTCGGGGGCTGGGGGGGGGGGTTATTTCTCTGTGTTTAATCTCCCTGAACATTTACACTGAGCTTACACATTCAGTGCATAGAGTAGAAACACAGGATCTGAAGAAGGCTGAGAGTTAAAGGCCAAGAGACGCGGAGAGAGGCCTGAGCTGAGCTGATAAAGAAGAGACAGAGTTTAGGAGTGTGTTGAAGCATGGGCTGTGCCTCCAGCATCCACATCTCGGATCGGGTGGTGTATCACAGCGGGAAAGAAGCAGAGGACTCGCTCTCTCCACCTCAGAGCAACACACACCAGGGCCTTCCCATCAAACCCTGCACCAAGGTGAGTGTGTCTGTGTTTGTGTGAGGGTCCCATGGACTCTATGTGGATTCATGTGTCATCTTTGTCCCCAAAACAATTCACACATCATCATTTTCTTCCCTTTTTTCATAACTTTATTTCCCTGCATCTTCTGAACACAGCTGCTGCATTATATGCTACTCAAATACTTTATGATAGATGGACCAATAGAAATGCACCAAAATTGACCTGGTTTGAGTGAAAGCAAGATCGATAGATACATAGAAATATATACTATTGACGGGAACTGTATATCATATAGAGACAAAATGCCATATTAAAGTGCAACATTTACAAAGCAAAGATTAATAAATATAAAGATTAAAGGATAACTAATACAACCTGTCTCTTTAACTTTGAATAATTATTTGACATGACAGGTGCCATTGCAAAGAAAGCAGCAGACAGAGTCAAGGATTTGTTGTGTTGTAATGTGTTGCATTTCAAAAATTAAAGATAAAATCCCATTCAACAAGTAAATCAATGAGGATAAAGTGCTAGTGGACATTATCTTCCAGTGCGACTGCGGCACGAGGACCGGGTCATCAGGAGGCGGGAATACAGGCTTACTGACTTCCATATTCTTATGTGTCATTGCAATTTGTTATCAAATATCCATCAATACAACAGTGTTGAAACCAAGCTGTTCTGCTGATGTGGAACTGACCGCAATAACCATGTTATTTTTACAGTTATAAATATATTTCCATGTTTTATTTTAGGCTGGAATAATTTAATAGTACAAATCAATACAAAAATTCTGCTAATGGTGGAAAATGTCTTTGGGTGTAGTTCCTCTATAATGAGAATATTGAAAGTATACACATTCTGATTTAATATTTATATAATTGTATTTACACGTAATAGATTTGCAAAACACAGACAGAACGCTATACCTTAAAACTGCCACTGAATTTTATCCTCACTATGCTGCTCAACATCTTCGTAAGCAGGGACGATTGTGTGTTTGTTTCAGACTGCTTTACGTGATGTTTTTTATATTATACGTTCTTATAATAGAACAACTGCTGAAAATGCCGTGAATGGGAGGCTTTACATATTAATAACGATAATATTGAAGAAAAAGAAAAATGAAGGTTTTTATGTTCACTGCAGAGAAGCATGGGGGTGGTAGTGCTCTTTAAGTACTGACCATATCCAGCGTATACTCAGAAGTGTATTTGATAACAACACTTATCAATAATAACATATTGTCCCCTCTCTAATTAAAAGCAGAACAATTTTTGCGTTCTCCTCCAACGTGACCGTATTGGAGACACATATGTATTTAGAAAATGGTTACATGCAGCGTAAACACCTGTATATGTCCCGTTTGTCGTATTCAGGTTTTTAATTCTAATTATGGCTGAACCGTTAAAAGATTTTATATTGGACTTGGAATATCAGAGTGCAGTAAATGTCTAACGGTTGTAATGGTTCTGTTGTAGATGTGATATAATGATGTGATGTAGAGCCTGTGAATACATATACAGAGTTCTGGATCTAAATTGTATTTTTCTGTGACAGAAATCAGTGACATTTTATAAAAATCTGTGCTTTCAAAAGAAATCCATTTTGTCATTTGAACATTTCTGCAGAAATGTGTGTGTGTGTGAGTGTCAGTGTGTGAGACAAAAAGAGAGAGAGGTTCTACAATAAACTGTGGATCTGCTGATAAATCACTTTTATTATATATATATATATATATATACTGTAGTGGGTTTCTCAGATTTCTGTGTAAAAATATTTACACACACTCTCTAGACTCATCTTGAGCTCTGATTGGTCATATCACTCAGCAAGCTTCTATGTGATTGATTATTGGACTCAGTCAGTGATTGGTTGGAGGACTTGTTAAACTGCTCTGTGATTGGTCAGAGGACTCTGTCAATGGCCTTTTTTAACACACAGTTACTGTTAATTTACTGAATAATTTAACTGGGCAAAAATGTGACCCGTGCCAAAGTTATGGTACAGTGTATGTGCACATTATTTGGAGTGTGTACATTATTTGCATATGGGATGTGTGTGTGTTTGTGTGCATGTGTTAGTATGTATGGTGTATTTTTTATTTATTTATTTTTCATGAGTGTGTTTCTAGGAACACTCAGTTGCAGTTACACACACTGCCCGGAACTGTCTGTGATTCTGCTTCAGTCAATCAACAGTAAATCAACCCCATTTGCTGACCACAATAGTCTATAATCTCTAGACAGTGTTTATAACCTTTATAGAAGAACATGAGATGAAAGGAGATGTGCTAAAGCACAAACGCATGAGCCTTTTGCCACGAGTCCACCATAACATTGTGGAACTGTGTTCTCTGGAGTGAAGGCTCTCCATCCATAACTTTGGGACACGTTGGAGTGGTGTTTGACTGATAAAAGACAACATCTACAATTGTGGGGAACTGCTGTTTTCACCGGTTTGTTTATGTTCAGAAGCTCCACGTCTCTTAAGGTGGAACAGTATGTTTGAGATAAAAACAGGTGGCTAAAGTTTAACTTTAAAGTTTGACTGTTGGAATTACCACTGAAACTCATTTGTAACTCAAGTTCTTTAGTTTTGTACTTTTGGCCTATTTACTTTCATGCAGTTAGCAGTCTCCCAAATCTGCAGATATTGTCACTTTAATTAATCGGAAGCAGTATAAATAAGTCAGTATTACCCATCTGTGGCGCAATAATAGAGCAATATCCTCATTGGGGTTAGTGCTTTTCAACGTTTGGAGTTCTCTCTGTTGTCTAAAAAATTCCAGATGGTTTTTAGCTGCTGTGAGCCTAGCATACTGGACCGAGACACAGTTTTTTTTTTACCCGTTTACTGGTGCAGAGACTTCGTAAACACATTAGACTGGTTTTACGCAAACAGACTGGAGAGCTAGCAAATATGAAAAAACATGTGAATTTCGTAAAAAGCTTGTCATAACCGTAAACATCACCTTTAATATTTATATTCATCCGGCTTAATCCCATCAAATCCTCACTTCCCACAAATCATTCTGAGGAGTATAAAGAAACCCTGTGCTGTTCTGCTTAGGGCATAAATAATGTATGTCCAGTGTATCCACACTGTACACGCTACCTGCAGTTAGTCATAGGTATTTATGGGAAAAGCAAGGAAAAACATGTAAGTTGCTATTATTATTATTATTATTATTATTATTATTATTATTAGTTTACTACATCATTTGAACACAAATGTGAAAAGTTCACGATGAATGGACTTAGACATGAACCATAGACATTACTTTTGAAAAAGGTTTTTTTTCCCTTCTCCTGTAAAGTTACTATTTTGGAGATGTTTTTCTTTGGACAGTGACAATATTCAACATAGAGTTTGGAATGATGTGCTGAGGTCTTGGAATGTATCCCCTGCAGATAAGGGGGACCACTATATCTGTGAAAATATGCAGAAATTTCTGAAAGATCTGAAACTAAGCTGCTGTTTTGTGTGTATGGAAGGGGATGTGGTCTTCATAAGGTGGACATCATGTGTTTAAGGTGAAAATGGTGTCTTTATGTTGGATGTGGGCTTTTAGACTTTGGCACTATTTTTTTTTGTTTGTTTTTCTTTCTTGAAATACTACATTAGAGCAGTTGACAGTGTTGATGAATGGAACCAGACATCCCCCCCCCCAAACACTCCTTACAGAACGTTATTACAGTAAACGGTGCTGGCCACCCTGCTGATGTTTGACCACATTTACCACATTTTAGAGAAGGATTTCTTTTTAACTTATTCCCGTTAAAGAGGGGTGTGCAGGACAGTTTGAGGCAGAAAAAATTTGTCAGTTTTTAGGTCACAATTTTCAGCTATGTTTATCTTTTGGACAGTGCAGTTTTGTTTGTCTTAATCAGCTGGAAACCTTTGGTTTATTACCAGAAAACCTGAGACTGCCTTACTAACACAGTCATTGAGAGTTTATTTACTGTACTTTAATTATATGGTGACTGTGTGTTATTAAACCTGTTTAATTGTTTCCACACATCATTGCACAGTTATTCCCTCAGGCTTTGTGTGTGTGTGTGTGTGTGTGTGTGTGTGTATGTGTGTGCACACTCACACGTGCGCGTGTTATGGAGAAAGAACAGTTTCAGTTGTTTATTCTCTTACTTTATATGTAACTTTTCTTGCCACTGATTGGCTGATTTTTGGTTGGATTTCCCACTGCCATTAGGGGGAATTAGGAAAGGTGTGTGTGTGTGTGTAAGCTGCTGCTGTAATGGTTTTGTAACTGGTGTTACATGGCCCTGCTCTAGTTATTTTTGGTGAATCACTTGGTGTAAGTTGTCATTAACACTATATTATTCACATTGAACCTGACTCTAAAATCAGATATAGTATATTCATAAAAATGAAATGCATACATTTTATTGCACTATCATCATGATTGTTGTATTTAACACAGTGTTAGTGTTGTATTAAATCTATTATTTCATTGGTGAGATTTGCTCACAAACTGAAGGTTTAAAATGTTCAAACACCCAGCAAAAATTTGTCAGATTCGGATTGCCTTCTCTGTGGATTCCAGGTAGATTCAGCCAAGATTCTCTCCATTTCTCAGGCCTTCAGGAAGTATACTTAAAGTACACACCTTAGAGCACCTTCCAGCTTCTTTAGGAAGAAAAAAGAAGAATCTAATAATCACACTCTGATTTACAGACAGAGAAAGAATGTCATGTTCAAATTTCAGAACTTTCAGCAGACAGAGAGAGAGAGAGAGAGAGAGAGAGAGAGAGAGAGAGAGAGAGAGAGAGAGAGAGAGAGAGAGAGAGACAGACAGACACAGAGAGAGAGAGAGACACACACACACACACAGACTGACTGACAGACATACTGTCCTGGTTCAGGTCCTGTGAGATGAGACTGAAACCATTTTTTAAGAGAAGGCCACATTTTATCTGAAGGCCACACACACACAGTAAAACATAGTGAAAGAGTGTGTGTGTGTGAATGACATTAATATGGTGTGTGTGTATTTAATGCTGATAATTTTGCTATATCATATCGTCTCTCAGCTGATTGGCTAGGATTGCTCTGCTGCAGTTTGTAGTTAAAGCATCTTCTTTAACATTGAGCTTGTGACAGTTAAAGGGGAATTCCACCCATTTTCCACAAATTTTCCCCAGAGTCCCGTGTGATTTCTTTCCAGTGTTGGTAAATGGAACCAGACATCCCAAGTCTACCACACACACATGCTGCTGCATTATTTCCCCCACACAAAGAGCAGTGACCTCCACCAGCCTACAGTTTTATATGGAGTGATGAGATTTTAGTGAAAAATCTCAACTAAATAAGTTTCTTTTCTTCGCATCGTACTTGAATGTCCCTCTCCACCAGGAAAGTAGTGAATTTCACTAATGTTAATGAAAATGTAAGTAATGAATGTGAGTCTACTGCAGTAAAAGTTTGAAAAGTGAGAGCGGAACATCTTTTTGTTCGTTTCTGCATGTGATTTCTCTAGTGTGTTTTTAAGCCAGTTGTGTGTGTGTGTATATGTATATGTGTGTCTGTGTGTGTGTGTTTGCAGTGTTGAGTCAAGGGCGCGACACCATCTGGGCGGCCGAGTGTGTGATAAGACTCGAGTACAAGGTCTGACGAGGTTCTCTCTCTCTCTCTCTCTCTCTCTCATTCATGCACACACTCACACATTCCACCAAGAGAGAGAGGGGGTCTCTGAGAGGGAGAGACACTGAAAGAGAGAGGGAGAGCAAGAGACAGAGAAGGACAGTCTGAGAGACTTTGAAAGGGAGAGGCAGAGAGGGAGAATTAATGTGGGAATTGGAGCATTTATTGTCAGTGTTTAATTCAATTTCATATGCGTGTGTGTGTGTGTGTTCGGCCTCCTCCAAACAGGCCGTGGTTTATCTAGCCTTGGCTCATAACTCCATTCCTCCACCACCCCTTCTCTCTCTCTCTCTCTCTCTCTCTCTCTCTCTCTCTCTCTGTCTCTCTCTGTCTTTCTCTCTCTCTGTTTATTGAACACATGTTAGGGGTAAAACATGATATTTGACCTAAATGCCGTACCTAAACACAAGAGTGATGGACTAAAGCAAAGTTGGCAATAAATGAAGGTGTGAAATACGTTCTAAAACCCAATCTTATTCTGATTGTCATTCCACTTTGAGGTGCAGCAGTCCACCAGTTTGAAAACCTTCCTAACACATCTGTGTGGTGTTGCTTAGACACTAGGAGACATATCGTAAGCAAAATAAGCAGTCAAGGCCATGGCTTAGCCAGTCTGTTTTGATACTGCCGTGTTCCAAACCTGCGGATGCAGACTACCAGGGTTTCTTACACCATAAACCTAAGGAACCAGTCCTTGCTGTAGAGTTACTAATGCTTGGCACACCCTAGAGCATAATCGGGCTGATATTGAGGCCAGTTTGCTCCTTCCAATATTTTCAATAGTTCTCCTAATTTTGGGGGGATCATAAAAGATATTTCTACATTAACCTGCAGTGTGTGTCCATAATCCAGCCTTTACTCCTACCATTTTCTCCCAGTGACTTCGGGGGCACCCCGACTGTGAATCGTAAATGTGAAACATGTTCTATATTTATGACTCAGAATCCAGTAGTGTGTGGTGGACTGGATGTTTATTTACATCCAGTTTGTGAGAAACTCCGCCTGTTCTCGCGACATTCAGTTCATGAGAAGCACCCTTGAGGTTTTGAGGTCTGGAGTTGTCTGTCGAGTGTGAGCATTCTCTGTGAACTTTGGGGACTACAATGATCAAGCACAGAAAATTCTAAAAAATATCTATATGTGGGGTGTCTCATGATTTCAATATCAGTCATTTTTAAAATCCTGTAGTGTGTGCCAGGCATAATTCTGCATTTGCCCTGCTCTGGCGCATCAACACCCCAACCCGTATCCCAGTCAAAGGCATGATGCAGCCGGCCCTTTGAATTGGGGAATGTTGTGTGAGGAACGGTTGAGCTGAGACAGAATGTATGCAAATGAATCTGGCCAATGTGATGTGTTGATCCAGTCCACTCTGAAGATACCTGGTGTTTTAGTGTTGTGTCCACAACGCAGCGTGTGAAACCTTCATTCCATATTCAGAATGGACTTGATTTCAATTGGATGTCTCAGGGAATGCCTTTTTGACATATCTTGGTATTGATTTCACACTATGCAAATCTGTGCACCAATGCCTGATCTCCTCATACAGTGCTCATATGGGAAGATATGTGTCTAGACCAATTCCATCCCAAAGGCCCCTCAACCTCACAGCATTTTTAACAGTTCAACTAGAGGCATAGTTAGCTTCAGGAGGGGGGATCCCTGTGCTATTAGCTAGCTTGTTTTGTGCTAGCGTGCTATGTGTTGAGTCTGGAAAATGTTTAAAGTTGATCCCGAAGCTCGTATATATCTAGAGAGAGGAAATTGGAAACAGTAGTGAATCTTGTGTGAGCACCTGAACCAAACTCTGCAGCAGAATATCACTAAATTATAGGTAAAAAATAGTGTTTAATGCTGAACCATCACCAAGATGAAACACAGATCTGCACACAGCACAACACTAGCACTGTGTGAACCACTCTGAGAAATAATTATGAGCTTTTAGTCAGGAGAATCGACATTCACAGGGATTTGACCAATATTTCTACATTAAATGTTTTTTTGACTGCAGTTTCACAGGATAATTTTAATCAGTGGAGGCACGTGATTCATTTAAGTATATAGGATATGACAAAATTGACAAATTAGGATGTAATTAGTAAAAGAGAGAGAAAAAAAAATCAAGCAATGTTAAAATGATAATAAAACAAATGTAAAATCAGTGATATTTAAAAACAACAAATGAGACAAAAGTTAAAAAAGAAAATAAGAATAAAGCTCAGTTATTTAAAATGACTGAAATAATAATGCCATAAACATCCGTCCATCCATCCATTATCTGTAACCGCTTATCCAATTTAGGGTCGCGGGGGGTCCAGAGCCTACCTGGAATCATTGGGCGCAAGGCGGGAATACACCCTGGAGGGGACGCCAGTCCTTCACAGGGCAACACAGAAACACACACATTCACGGACACTTTCGAGTCGCCAATCCACCTGCACGTTTTTGGACTGTGGGAGGAAACCGGAGCACCCGGAGGAAACCCACGCGGACACGGGGAGAACACACCAACTCCTCACAGACAGTCACCCGGAGCGGGAATCGAACCCACAACCTCCAGGCCCCTGGAGCTGTGTGACTGCGACACTACCTGCTGCGCCACCGTGCCGCCCTGCCATAAACATACAATACGATATTAGACCATATTCTAATAAAAAATAAAAGAACCTTTAACTTAAGTCAAATTAAGGAAGATATTAATAAAAAATAAACACAAAAATTGACTAAAATTCATTCATTCATTATCTGTAACAGCTTATCCAGTTCAGGGTCGCGGTGGGTCCAGAGCCTACCTGGAATCATTGGGCACAAGGTGGGAATAAGCCCTGGAGGGGGTGCCAGTCCTTCACAGGGCAACACAGACACATACACACATTTACTCACAGACTCACACCTACGGACACTTTTTTGAGTCCCCAATCCACCTACCAACGTGTGTTTTCAGACTGTGGGAGGAAACCGGAGCACCCGGAGGAAACCCACGCGGACACAGGGAGAACACACCACACTCCTCACAGACAGTCACCCGGAGCGGGAATTGAACCCACAACCTCCAGGCCCCTGGAGCTGTGTGACTGCGACACTACCTGCTGCGACACCGTGCCTCCCATGGACTAAAATAATTAAAATAATATTAATTTGAAAAACATTAAACAGTTACTGGCAAAGTGAAGTGGTTATGAATTTAAAGTTTAAAATGAGGAGCTGAGTGGAAGTGGATTCCAGCTCACAGGTGCACTGTGACTAAAAGCAGTTTTTCCCGGTTCAGTTAAAACTCTCTCTACCTGGCAGTTGATCCCACCACTGAAGTGAGTCAGATAATTACCATTATTAACAGACATCACTGAAGTAATATACGGTGGCATTTGGCTGCAGAGTGTTTTATAAATAAAATTGAATGAATGTCACCTTATCATTTGAAATAATTTAGCTAACATTTCAGAAGCTATCACTTTTAAAATGTTTTCAAAGTTTTAGTTTATCCACGTCTGCACTGTGAAATACACTGTATGTTCAAAGGTTTACAGGATGTTGGAAAATTGCTGTGAGGATCTGATAGCTATGTGTGTGTGTGTGTGTGTGTGTGTGTGTGAGAAAGTGGACAATGTTTACTTTTGCTGAAATGTCAGGACAAAAAGCAAGTCCTGATTTTTATTCCAAAAACTAAAAAGAGCCAAAAGTTTTAGTTACTGAGGTTAAGGTTAGGGTTCGGGTTAAGTGTAGTGTTAATTACCTACGGTAATCGTTATGTCTATGGTAAGTCCTAACATGTATAGTGGAACTAAGAGAGAGAGAGAGAGAGAGAGAGAGAGAGAGAAAATGAATTAGCAGTGCTTCTGCTCTTTTTCCTCTTCCTGTGAATCTCCGGTGTTTCTGAATAATCACCATGTCACTTTCACACTGTGTGTTTAGACAAACAGTGATTTCTCTCACTCTCTCTCTCACACACTCTCGCTCTCTGTGTGTGCCAAGTTTCATTAACGTTGTGCAGACCACAATCTGTTTACATACTTGCATTGTGGGGACCTGACTTCCAGAAGCTGGCCCCCACAACATAAATCATTAAAGTTTAAGCCTAAGATGTGTTAGAACTGCAGTAAGTGTTAGGTCAGTTGTGGTTAGAGTAAGTCCCCACAACATTAATGGAACGTAATGTAAGAATCTCCCCACAATGCGTGGAAACATTTCAGTCCATATCTGTGCATTAAGAAAGTACTTCTCTGATTTACATTAACATAACAGAGAGAGAGGGGGAGAGCCAGAGAAAAGAGAGAGGAAGAGACACAGAGAGAGGAAGTGCCATCAGAAGACAGAAACTGAACTGAGTATGTGCTGTATATGCTCTTCCTGACAGGAAGTGACGACATCAGTTTATAACCCAAGCTTGTGCAGTGTCACTCAGTCTTTTTACACAGAACCACGTTTAACTTAATTTATTCAACTGTTTACACAATTTTAAATAAAACATATTTATTTATTCAAGAGATATTTCTGAACACAGCATAACTACTGTTGAGTTCAGAAGGTAGATTATGTTTTATCTTAACTCTCTCTCTCTTTCTCTCTCTCTCTCACACACACACACACACACACACGCCTATCTCCATGTTTGAGCTGCGCTGTAGCCTTAGTTTTCTCTGTTACCAATATAAATTCCATTGGGTTAATCTTACATTCATTTATTTTACATTTAAATAACCATTATTAAAAAGCATTAAGAATGGACAAATGCGATTAATCGTGTTTAATTGGAGCAAATAGTGAGATTAATTAATTACATTTTTGTAATCAGTTGACAACACTAGTAAAAACATAAAATGTGCTTGTATAACCTTGTGTCATCGCACAACGTACATTGAGCTCCACATTTAACACGTTCATAGTAGTGAATACACCTCACAGAGCAGTGGGCATCCATCCCAGCACCTGGGGAGCAATTGGGAGTTAGGTGCTTTGCTTAAGGGCAACTAATGTGTGAAGCTGGCAGTGAGTAAATTGGGGAGAAAAATTGAGAACCTCTGTCCAGTCTCAAATGTTGCCCTTATCCTTGTGCTCTAAACCTGTGTGATATCAACAGGGCAAGAGACTTGGAGGGAGTGTAACGTAATAATTTATTTAGAACAGAAATATAGTGTGTTTCCAGTCTACTTTTTTTATTCTTTTTCTGTTATTTTGCTGGTATATAGCAGTTTAGTTCAGATTGAATTCAAAATGTAGCACAATTAGGACATTTATTTATAAACAAATAGATTTATTGCCAATATTATATCTTCCATTCGGTCATGTTCATCATAAAGCTGTAAATACAGTCCTCTGTTCTGAATAACATCAAACAAAATACGAAACTCAAAATTGTATTTAGTATTTACTGTTTTATTTGTTTTTCAAAATTAATACTGATTTTAAAAGTACAAAAAAACCCATAAAGATAACAAATATTAAATTTAAAGAGATGACAAATAAAACAAATAAAAACCAAAGAGCTATAGGCTGCAGCATTAGCTTATTGTGCCTACCCTTTTTACTTAGCTAATTAACAGTCTTTAACTCCTCTTTTTAGACAATACAAAACAACAACAGGAGGAAATAAATCCACTTTTTACATAATAATGATCATTTGGTTTGTGCTTACCACCTTACTTTTGAACATATTTTAAACTTGCAGAGTGAGCTACACATTTTAAGTCCCTTATCACAACTATTCCACATATTAACCCCGTAGATAGACATAGACATATTTTTATATTTGTCCATGCTATATATACAAAGATGTATATTACATCTGAAAAGATGTTGATTATAATTCAATCATTAAAGGGTCGGATAGTATCTGGGAAAGTGTGAGCAGCTTTAGATAAAATGGAGGAATAAGAAATAAATAGACAACAGAGACGAGGTTTAAGAAAGAAAGCAGCGACTTGGTGAAAACATCACTGTGTGAAGTTTTCTGCAGAATACATCTCACAAACTTTGATTTTAGTGTGTGTGTGTGTGTGTGTGTGTGTGTGTGTGTGTGTGTTCTTTCTTCCCTGCAGCCGTATGATCATGCGACTCCATGTGATACTCAGTTCCAGAGCCTCTGGAGTTTTAGCTTCATCACTTTAAAAACACAAAGTTCTGGAGCTCTGCTAAAGCTGGACCACAATTCCCTGCAGGTCCTGTGACCTCTAAAGCATAATAACCAATCAGCTGAGAGATCTAAATCTGGACTCCAGCTCAGGGCTGAGGAGTGGGACAAACTGTTTGGACCTGGGTGATTGTTAGGATCATATAAGGTTGGCCCTAAGGATTTTAATCAGGAATTAAATTTTGATCGCAACATAAAAATATCACAAGGATATTCCACGCAATTAAACCCTTATGTACAAGTTTAGAACCTACTGTATCTGACAGAAGTCCAGCTAAACTCGACTGTATCCAGTAAACATCCATCTCAACCTGACTGTATCTGAAAACGTTTTGTCAGAACCTGATTGTATCTGACCAAAAATGATCTGAACCTCACAGTATCTGGCAAAATTTACTTCAAACATCGTTTGCTGTGGTTAAAAAAAAACATTTTTCAAATTTCAGACACCAAAAATATTCTACCATATCAGTGTGCCTTTTGAAATTCATGCTATAATCTGGGATGGCCTTTTGCTCTTTGACTTGGAGAACGTAAAAAACTCCATAAATAAGTTTGATTCTTCTGAACCACAGCATCAATTTGATCTAGATGAGCTCAAATAGAGATTTCGTCAGTGTTTATTTATCATTTTTGGATGCAGCAACGGAATGAGGATATTAACAAAGGTTTGTGACAGTATTCTTGAGCCCATGTGACCATATTAACTACAGAATTTTGTCCTGGATTTTAACGCAGTGGAGCCTGTGGGATCTAAGCTCAGTTGGGCTGATTAGACTTGATCTTTACGCACAGATTTGTCCAGATTTCCTGAATCTTTTGATGATTTAATTTGCTGCAGAAAATTCTTTGCCACCACGGTGCACTTAACCTGCTGGAATATTCTCTGAGGACTTTATGTAAGTGTTGATCATTGACCTGACCCTCTTTCAAAGAGAAGTAGGGTTTCCCAGGAAGTTACCTTTATCTGAGAGCTTCATTACATCGCCTAAATAAGATGATTTTTAATGTTTTTCAGTGTGTCTAGTCTGAGAATTTGCAATATGGTGCATGCATTTATTTAAGGATAATATTATTTATTATTATTATTATTTTTAATGAATGAATTTGAATAGGATACATTTTACAAATGGTCTCTTTACTGTTGTGATTTAAATAGAGGTTAAAGTGGATTTACACTTCATTGCTTTGTTTTTGTTTTTTTTTAAATTGCAATTGTCCCAGCATGTGGAATTCTCTGTAAATCTTTTACTGTGAGGTGGAAGTTGTTTTTCTGTGTTTGTTTTAATCTGAACGGGTCAGTGTGGGTTAATATAAATTATTGACATTTTAAATTAAGATCTTCCTGTGGATTTTAGGTCTGTGTGTGTGTGTCTGTGTGTGTGTTTGTGGTAAAGGTGTGGATCAGGTTTATCTGGGATTGGGACATAATCAGGATCAGGACAGAAATACCTGAAGGTGGATGGGGGAGGACACACACACACACACATAGTCATGCATTTACCCATTAATATATTACAGAATCCTCTGTATTGCTGTATGTTACACTTTAATAAATAATTAAAAGTGGCGTTCATGATTGTACTCATAAAACACTTTTTATAAAATTCAAAAAAATATTTCCTCTGTTCTGTTTCCATGCTGGAAACCGGTCTGATATGTTTACAAAGCCCCAGCGTTTGTAAATGAGTAAAAAAAAAAAAAAAGATATGCTATGCTAGGATTCCTCTCTCTGACAAAAGAGAACTCCAACCTTTCAAAGGATGAACTGAGATGAGGATATTGTTCTATTCCTATTCATAGGTCGATAATAATTGACTTATTTTTGCTGTTTCTTGTCACTTAAGGTGGAAAAGTCTCCGAATTCGAGAGACGGCTAACTGCATTAGCAAAAGTGCTAAAAAACTAAACAGTTTGATTTACAAATGAGTTTCTGTGGGAATTCAGACAGTGGATAAAAACGTACAGACGAGTTAAACTTCAGCCACGTTCAAACAGTCGTTTTTCCCCTCAAATACACAGATTTAAAAGACGCGAAGCTCCTGAACATGAAGAAACCAGAGAGAACTGTGCTTCCCCACAGCCCTTTAAGGAATATTACTTAATATTAAAATGTATTGTTGTATTATAGTATAATTATTTATATGGAAATCATGCTTAGATTATAATAAAATATACCACGTTAGCATTACAGATATTGAGATGATTTTTTTCTTTATGTGTGTGTGTGTGTGTGTGTAAGAGAGAGAGAGAGAGAGAGAGAGGGAGGTTGGCCTGTAGAAGAGCATAGAGAGAGCAGAGAACAAAAAGTCTTTCTTTTGGTGCTTTAGGTTGTTGAACAACTCACATGGCTTACTGCCCTCTTTAGAGACACACACACACACACACACACCCCACTCCCTCTGTTCAATTAATCTACTTAAGATTTAGTCTGTACAATATTGCACATTGAATTAACAAATGAATTAATATATGAAATTGCACTCTGACCGTGCACTTTATTATAATCATCCAGGCCCACTGTGTGTGTTGTGGTGGTGAGGGGGGCTACATAATGTGTAGGTGTGTATGTATATTGTATGTTGTGTATGTGATTTATGTTGAGTTTTCACATTTAGTGTGTTTGTGTATATGGTATGCAGTGTATGTATAATATGTGTATGTAATGAATGTGTATGTATGATTTATGTTTTGGAGTGTGTGTGTGTGTGTGTGTGTGTGTGTATAGTGTGTTAGGAAGCTGTTTACCCTCTATATCTGTCTCCACTGACGTCTGCTCTCTCAACAATGTCGTCCAATTTCCTGTTTTTCACTTCAGTGGAGCACTGCTGTAGCATATACCACCACAATGTGTGTGTGTGTGTCAGGGTATTAGTCTGTGTGTGAGAAAATGTGTATGTTACTGTATTGGGAGTGTGTGGATATATAATATGATGATGATATATTACACTTGTTATTATACTCAATTGTCTTTTGGTTGTTGCTGTATAATTACATCATTGTTATTACATTATATTACTATTAGTGACCTTAAAGTCATGCATGCCATATTCTTTTTGAAAGAAAAAACATTTTTACATTAAGTGCCATTATAATTTAAGGTTGTATTGGTTTCTCTTTAAAATGTACTGTTTTGGAGCTAGGTGACTTGGGTGTGTAGCTGGTGGCTTTTTCTTTTTTTTTTTTTAACATGACCATTTATCACCAAATACAGAGCTTCTGTCACACTGAGCTCCTGGATCTGCTCACTGTCAGAGGGCTTTTATTTTTTTTAAACAGAAGTCCCAGTCTGTGTGACTGGTTTATCTTTACAGTAGACTTATAATATCATTATTTAAATATTGCTGATTTTATAAGGGAAATGCAATATTAATTAAAGATTATTATCACCAATGTAGACAGTATAATGATAAGCGAATATTTAAAGTTATACTCAATAATTCTCTGGTTGAGATGTAAACAAAGCGGTGGGAAAATGTTCAGTAGTTGAGTGTTGGTGAACAGAGGCAGATGTCCTTCTCTAAAAGCTCCTCACACATAGTCATTACAGTAAATGGTGGTGACCACACTGCAGATTTCTGATCTTATCGTGCAGGAGGGTGTGAGATTAAGAAACATCTTTAATTGAGATTTCCACTGGTTTCCTTCATCATCTTTGTAGAAGAAATATTTGCTGTGGAATTCGATAACTGTGCAAAGGTTAGATTCAAGACAGAGTTATTGTGTAGAAATATCTGCAGCGTGTTACACCGCATTCCTCACAGATTTTGATCTGCTCTGAAAATGAAAAAATGTCCAAAATCATTTCACTCCAAGGCTTGGTGCTATGATGTAAATATCATAATACATCATAATATGTGGGTTAAAACTAAATTATTTTGTATTATTATTAGTTTTTTTAAATATAGGATATAAATATAGAATTGCAATGAATTTTTCAGTATCTACTATATATTATCAGCTATCCGTTTCGAATTATGAAACTAATGTGTGCAGTGTCTGTAGCTATGATAGTGTGCTTTGTTTGTGTTTTATTGCCATCACAACTGTGTGTGTGTGTGCACGTGTGTTTCTCGTGAGTATTGTGTTCACTGTGGCGGTCCTGATGGGATGTTATCCCTCCCGGGGTTTGTTTCCATGACTAGTGACGCCTGTGTGGAAGGATGGAAGAACCTGAGTGTTATAGTGCTTCACAACTTTTTCTCATACTTTACACTTTTTTTCATATTAATTTCTGCTGGTTATAATGTGGCCCTGTGAAGGACTGGCGTCCCCTCCAGGGTGTGTTCCCGCCTTGCGCCCAATGATTCCAGGTAGGCTCTGGACCCCCCGCGACCCTAAATTGGATAAGCGGTTACAGATAATGGATGGATGGTTATAATGTGTGTGTGTCTGTGTGCGTGTGTCGTTGTGTGTAAACCACTGCAGAGGTTTGAAGTAAGCCAATCAGTGGAAAGTGGAAAGTACTCCTGTATCTGACTGCAGCCTCACGGACCCAAGGATGTAGGGCTTATGCTTCTGTATGCAACCTATAAAATAGCTTGAACATTACACTGAACGGTCACTAGATTAGTATCTACACTTTTCCATTTTATCAGCTCCACTGACCATACTATGCACTTCGTAGTCTCCCCCCTTCATCCTGCTTTTCAAAAGTCATCTTCAGTGCTGCAGTGGTGGTGGTATTTTAGTGTGTGTTGTGCTGGTACAAGTGGATCAGACACAACAGTGCTGCTGGAGTTATTATACCGTGTGTCCACTCGTTGTCCACTCTGTTAGACGCACCTGTCTCATTGGTTGACCTTGTAGGTGTAATGTCATAGAAAGTAGCTAAACTGTTGCTGCACAGTTTGTGTTGGTTGTCCTATAGTCCTTCATCAGTGGACACGGGACCAAATATTCAGTGTCTGCTGGATAATTTTGGTTGTTGGACTATTCTCAGCCAAAGCAGTGACACTGAGGGGTTTAAACTCCACCAGCACTGCTGTGTCGGATCCACTCTTACCAGCACAACAAACACTAACACACCACCGCCACATCTGTGACGCTGCAGCACTGAGAACGATCCACCCAAATCATACCTGCTCTGTGGTGGTCCTGTGGGTGTCCTAACCTTTGAAGAGCAGGGTAAAATGGTGATGCACCATTTGCTGAAAATATGCAGCAAAACAAATGGACTACAGTGTGATTAAAGAACTACAAAATGCTCCTGTGTTCCTAATCCAGTGTTCGCTATAACGTTCACAGTAAAAATAGAATATAGAATATAACTGTATAATAGAATAGAATTATGTATATTTTAAGCATTGTGGCATGTTTATTTTGACTTCTCTGCATCATCGAAGCCTATAGACTCTTTCCTGAATGTTTTAATGAGCTTTTGATTGTTTTTGTGTTTTTTCAGAATTCGCTGACTGAGGTGCAATTCGGACCAATGAAGTTATATGAAGATCAGCTTCAGGTAAAACACCTGGGTTTGTGTTTACATTATAAATGAAGGGTTTTATAATTAATATTCTGACATCACAGTGTAGAATAGCCAGCATATTGAGGATCTACTGATTACTCAAGCACACAGCTCAAATAAAAACGGTGATATTTAAATTGTTATATTGTTTCTGTCAAAATTTGTAGTCCTCGTTTAGATGTTAAAATTAAAGAAATATAAGTATGGATCCCTGACCCATTTAACTGCGTCACATTTGTAAAAGGAGCTCTGTTTGTCTGTGTCCGTCAGTAGAGGAGCTAAGAATGCATCCCAAAGTAGTGCCATACTCCCTACATAGTACACATCACAGATAATACAACTAATAATACAGACAGTTATTACGTTAATTCGACTGGGAAACTTGAACCTTATAGCTCACTCAAAATCATTTTTCAACATACAATGCAATATGTGAAACCATTATTTTATGACAGACACTGTGCCCTACAGAGGGTGCCAGAAGATATTCGGCTGCTGTGTAGAAACATCACTCAATAGGGAGAACTATTTTATTAAAACGTAAACGATAAATTTAGGCAGACAGTTGCCATAAAACCTTATCCTCCAACAGTCTGTTCCACTCTCAGTGCAGAGGGACAGCAGGATCAGAATATTTGCCCTGAAAACGGGGGAAATGAGACACAAGATTTGCATGGCTTGTGTCTGTAATCATCTTACAAACTCAAATAACACAGGAGCGAAATAGGAGACAATTACTGAAGCTGTTATCTGTATATGAATAAATCAGATTGGGACAGAAAAGCAGAGAAATGCTCTTGTGAAACTGGTAATGAAATGATGGGCTGTGCTTCTGAGTGTTGTAAGACTCTCCAGGGCAGAAAGAGGAGCTGTGTATGAGATAAATGTATCCGTCGTTCCCATCTGTTTACATTAGTGCTGCATTCTGATACCAGACAATCAATAACCAGACCTCAATAAGGTGCCCATGCCAAAAAAAATCCTGTGACTGCAACACATAGATACACTATATGTGCAGAGGTTTGTGGATATTGTGCTCATCCAGCATTTTTTTCTGAAATTACTGGGCCTCTACTTTTCTGGAAAAGCAGTACTCTAGATGTTGTGGAATTATCCTTTAAGGATTTGATGGCATACAGTCACATACTGTGAAGTCAGGTACTGGTGTTGAACGTATTAGTAGTGAATATTTTTTTGTTTTTAAGAATTTTTAGGCTGGATAAACAGTTGATAATGTTATATATATGTTCTGTGAGTGAATCATTTGAATTTTAGTGTGTGTGTGTGTGTGTGTGTGTGAGAGAGAGAGAGAGAGAGAGAGAGAGAGAGAGAGAGGGTATGGGATCAATGTATTCTGACATAAAAACATAAAAGCTTAGTTTTGGTCTTGGAGGTGGCTGTGTGTATTGTTGTGTATCTGGCAGAGCTGCAGGTGTGTGTGTGTGTGTGTAGTCCCCCAGTCCACAGCAGCAGCTGAAATCCCCACCATTTCTATAGCAACCAAAACCAAAACAGTAACAAGAACGTGCTTCGAAGAACAATCATCCATAGAGCTCCTAGTGTGTGTCGTCACCAGGAGCGTGACGTATGAATAACACACACACACACACACACACACACACACACACACACACACCACAAAGCTCTCAGTCCATGCTCTGTTCCCTACAGAGAGAGTTGTGAACTGTAAGTGTGGAACTGCCACAAACTGTACTACACATTCACTGCGCTAACGAAAGGATGTAACACTCTGTATCACTGTGTGGTATTATATCACTGTGTATCATGTTATATCATTCACATTATAGCACGAACCTCGAGTGTAATTATTCCACAGTTGTTTACCATTGTTTATTATTAATTAGGTTTTATGTTAAAGAACACAGGAAAAAATATATTTTATCAACTTTCCACAAGGAAAAATAGTTCCATTCCCTCACACATTCATTTTAGCTCTTTTCAATGAAATCAAGATCTTAAACTGGTTCTGTTCAGCGAGTCTGTCCACATTTACACCTCTTTTGATGGAAACCAAGTGTGCGTTATTCAGACAGCTCCAAAGCCAGAGAGAAACTGATAGAGTCAATAAAATATCATTGTTAATGATTGTTTACAGCATGTTTAGATCATGTTGATATGTGATGCACATGTACACAGTGCCAGGTTCTGTATATTTAAGTTAAAAATGAGTATATTGGAGTATGATCCAGAGCCGTCCTGCTGAGCTGGTAAATGAGAACAGAGGAGAAAAATAAATGACGCACTGAATACAGTCAAAAGCACACAGACGTAGCATTTTGCTGTTTTTATTCCCTTGTGATCTACTCTGTTCAAAATTGATTGCACAAATGGAAACTGAACCAGTTCCACTTTGGTTGAAAAAGTCTGGGCATATACACTATGTCTCAGTAAGGTTTTTGAAATCTGAATTACCCCCCTCCCACTTTACAGTGAAGATCAAGTGTTTAACCTTGTTCACATTAATACACTAGAAGTTGTTCTTCTGCATTTTGAAAGTTTAATTCTCTTGCTTCCTAATACTATAAATAACAATAATAATACAAATGCCGTTGGCTAGTTTAGCTTATCAGTTTTAGGGAGTACTTGAGGACGTGGGGCAGTTGCACTTATGCGTGTTGTGTCTGTTATGAGTAAAATTGTATCCAGATTGTGTAATCATTACCAATAAAATGAATAATTAAAAAATGAAGTAATGGAATGTTGTGTAACTGCTCTGTTTTTAATATTTATTGTGAGCTGAAGAGCACCTCATTAATAAACATGAATTCTGAACTTATTATTTTTATATATTTTAATATAAACCTGTTTTAAATGTACAATTCACTCTTCAGAAACTAAATGATCATATGGGTTTTTCCATATATGGAATAAACAGACCAGTAATCTGTAACAGTAAACAGTTTTGTCACAAAAATACATTTCTGTATTAAGTAAACACAGGAGATCTGCATATATCCTCATATGAATGATAAGAAATTGTTTTTAAAATGTTTTACATTTATTCAAAATGTACAGTTTTGAAATACTCAGAATAAGCAGGACACTGGCACATTCATATAGGACTGAAGTTATAGTTTTGTATGAGGCACTGTATTGAGCTCATTTGCATACAGTCTTAAAGGCACTGTAAAAATAACAACCTATATAATTATTTAAAAATGATTTTTTAGTGCATGTGTACATTATTTGGGCACCTGGAGCTCCTACCAACCAACAACCTTCAAAAGAAAAGAACCCAGTCAGTTTTCTCAGAAAACACAGAATAAAATGAGTCATTCTAATGTTGTCCTGCTTCTTATCCCAGCCTTACCCCAGATGTCTCTTCAAGCGACTTTACTGTTGTAGACAGATTTCCAATGTTCCAAATCATGCGAGTCTTGCAAGAGTTGCGGCTCGTTCCTGTCGTCTCGATTATTTGGTGTGAGGTGGTTGGGAGAGCTTAACTAATGCGAACCATATACTAGAAGACTCTGAAAATACTTAAAAAAAAAAACCATATCTAAAGACAGTGTCACAAGACTGCAGATACATTTCTCACTACACTCTCAGTAAAATGGTGTACCCTCAAGTGGTAGTGCTGTAGTGGTACCCTCAAGGGTACATATTTAGTACATTTAGTATATAATGTTATTTTATAGGGTGGCACGGTGGTGCAGCAGGTAGGTGTCGCAGTCACACAACTCCAGGGACCTGGAGGTTGTGGGTTCGATTCCTGCTCCGAGTGACTGTCTGTGAGGAGTTGGTGTGTTCTCTCTATGTCCGCGTGGGTTTTCTCCGGGTGCTCCGGTTTCCTCCCATTGTCCAAAAATACACGTTGGTAGGTGGATTGGCGACTCAAAAGTGTGTGTGTCTGTGTTGCGCCTTGCGCACAATGATTCCAGGTAGGCTCTGGACCCACTGTGACCCTGAACTGGATAAGGGTTACAGATAATGGACTGATGGATGTTATTTTATTTTGCATGTACTGTAACTGAAGCTTACAAATATTCACTTCTTCTGGAGAAGAGAATGTAATGTATTTCTAGGGAACACAGCTGTACTTTAACACCACTGTTGTGCCTTTTAAAGGTCCATTAGGGTGCTTGTATCTTTAGTGACAAATAATGTACCTCTGCCATACTGTTTTTCTGACAATGAAGGGGTTGAATCTCTGCGCTGAGTGACGGTCTGAACCACTTCACTCATCACACCACTGCTGCTAGTGACCCCCGCTTCACCGTCAATTTTATTAGCATCCACCACTTCCACATTCTCATTACCCACTCGTCAAATATAGCTGCTTGGTCTGGAGCCCCCTGATCAAAAATCGACACACTGGGGCCACATATTAGGGCAGAGCATGAAGTGCATGTTGGTAGATTGTGCCTCATTTAAAACATCAGCCTCACACTATTTGCATCAGCAAAGCCTAAAGACTTGCGATAATATTAAACACAGTTGATTTAATTAGGGGCGGCACAGTGGCGCAGCAGGTAGTGTCGCATTCACACAGCTCCAGGGACCTGGAGGTTGTGGGTTCGATTCCCGCTCCGGGTGACTGTCTGTGAGGAGCATATGTGAGTGTGTGTGTGAGTCTGTGTTGCCCTGTGAAGGACTGGCGCCCCCTTCAGGGTGTATTCCCAACTTGTGCCCAATGATTCCAGGTAGGCTCTGGACCCACCGCGACCCTGAATTGGATAAGCGGTTACAGATAATGAATGAATGAATGATTTAATTAGAACATCAAGTTGAGAAAAAGAGTTAAAACAGCTCTAAAACAGAGACTGAGTGTGCTCTGCAACTCCAGCAAGACAAATATAGGGCTGGGCAATAATCCAATATCGATATATATCACAATATAAAATGACATGATTTTTATACACATTTTCAATATACATTATTTAGAGCATCTGTCACTGACCGACTGTTATGTTGCTTTCCGTTCTTGGCAGTTTGTCTGTGGCTTTTTATTGTTCATATCAGGATTGGAATTACTTCATATTGACCAAAATTAAGAAATATTTTCAGATAATTTATGGCCATATTGTCCAGCTCCACTCAAAAGTTTATATTCTTACGTTGGAAATTTGTTCGCAACAACGTAAGTGTGAAATCACTTGAAAATTTGTTTGGTGTGAGGTGTCAGACTTTAACCTTTTAAGTCTTTTCATAGGGTTTTCTAGTGTATAGTTAGCATTACCTAGAGTACAGAGATTATAGAATCGTCCTGCCACTATGTCTGAGTCTCTCCAATCACAGCACTGGACCTGTGTTTATGTGTGAGCGCAAAGACGAGGTTGAGCCAAGCAAAACAAATACCAGGAAAAAGGATAAATAAGAGCAGTGATTAAATATGGCAAAAATGAGAACAGAGGATTACGAGGACCAAGTAAAAGTTACTTAAAAATACAACTGCTGCTCCCGACTGGAACGGGTGCTGAAACTAGACGTTCTGGACAGAGCTGTTTAGACAGGGGATTGATCCTTGTGATATTTTGACCAAAGCATGCCACAGATGGTTCTTTAAGACCCCAGAACCATATTAACTTCTGGAAAAGTAGGATACTATGTTCCTTTTTAAAATACCTTAAAATCTTTTGAAATCCTTCTAAGTGCCTTTACGTTCTCTGAACAGAGCTGAAGTTTAAAAAGCTTTGAACCAACCTCAGAAACACACTCAGCTTCAGGAAAAAATCTGCAGAATATCAGATAAAAACTTTCAATAAACCTTTTTTGATTTTTTCTGTTTGTTTATATAATATGGAAATGCCAGCTGTCAGTGACCTGTGTGTGTGTGTTTGACTGTGAATGTGCAGTGATCTTTAATTATTGTAGGAAAATGAAACTGGGTGATTTCCTTTTCCTGTTTTTGTCACCCGTCCTCACAGCTGAATCTCGAACACACACACACACACACACACACTCACACACAGTGGACCTAAATGAGAGCGGTTTCTCGGAATGTTAAATCAGGCTGTGATTGGTCGATTCCTCTTTCTTTAACCAGTGATGCTGGTAGTTAATATAATGTTTAATGTCTTTGGGTCCAGTTGAAGTCCTGACCTGTGGTAGAAAAGCTTGGCTGAATCTACATAGATACTATTTGGGGAAAAATTCTTGATTGCATAATTTCTGTTAGGTGAATAATAAGTTTAACCTTTAGTTTTCATTTGTACTTGTATTAAACAAGTGGGTTTCCACTGATTTTTATAATGTAACAGAACACACTAAGAAAAAAGGGTTTTACTCTGTATAATAGTGTGCGTGTGTGTGAGTGCGTGCCCTCACAAACTGTTAAAATGTTCTGTACGTTCTACTGTTCTCTACTTACTGTGTGTGCGTGAGTGTGACTCAGCTCTGAGCTGTTCCCATTTACGCATGAAGAGAGAGAGAGAGAGAGAGACAGAGAATAAAGAAAGTAAAAAGAGACAGACAATTACGGAGAGAGAGACAGAGAGACATACTAGTGACTTGAGGTTTGAAAGGGATATTTTAGACAAACATGTTTATTTTGGAATAGTGTTATTTACCATACACTATATGAAGGAAGGTACTGTAGAGGTTCCTTATTGTCACTAAAGGGACAAACAGTGTAAATGTACCTACAACAGTGGTGTTAAAGTTCTGTTCTGTTCCCTAAAGGTACATTACATTCTCTTCTCCAGAAGGAGAAGTAAATATTTGTAAGCTTTTATTATAGAACTGTGTTAAATAAAATAATACAGTATAAGTCCTGAAGATGAAATGGGCTCATGAAATCAACAGGACTTTAAAACCTACAGTTAATATTTTACAGTTACGTTCCCTAGCTAAAAGTACAGAACACGTACTGAGTGTACCACCAGTGACAGTTTTTCTGAGCGTGTAGGACACGATAGCAGAGATTTTCAAACATCTCATTTATTTCTGTCAATAAGAAATCTGCAAAATGTGCAACATTCCTTACATGGTCTTGATCCTGATACAGAATGATACATGACTTCAGTGGGATGTAAATTGCGGGTAAACTGTGTGTGTGTGTGTGTGTGTGTGTGTGTGTGTGTGTGTGTGTGTGTGTGTGTGTGTGTGTGCATGTATGTAAACATATTTAAGAATATGTACATGAAATTGAATGTGTGTGTAATCTAAAATCCAGATTATAGCAGCAGATTGTATTTGTATACTTTATTGACTAAAGGTGGATTCCGTAAGATTGTAACTCGCTTAAGGAAAATAAATCACAGAACTATCTGAAGTTGTGCATTTATTCATTCATTCATTCATACATTAATTCTATTATTTTTTATTGTATTTATATATTATCAATATATATTTGAAAATAATAAATAAATAATATTTTTATATTCTTTTTAAATACGCGATTGGCAATGTTTGCTTGCTTCTTTCAGGTACTGTTAGTGTTTGCCAAAGAGGACAGCCAGAGCAGTGGGTTCTGCTGGGCGTGTGAGAGAGCCAACTTCCGAGTGAGTGTAGCTCGCACGCCCGAGTCTGCACTCCACAGCTTCCTGGAGAAACACCATGACCTCATCATCATCGACCACAGACATTCCCGAAATTTTGATGCTGAAGCACTCTGCCGGTAACCATGACAATGTTGATAAAACACCTGCTTGTTTTATTACATAGATGTGTGCAAAATTTAAGCGCACACAATCAAATTACGTTTTCATTTCAAATCAACAAAAACATATATCTCTACAGACAACACATTTTTGCACATTGTAAAACACAGTTATTTATAATGCTTACTTTGTCCACAACTACATACACTGCTTTTTCCTATTGGAGAAAACAGAATATAAAATATGCCTTTTAAAACATTTGCACAAACTGCATTTTATTGACCATTTATTGGTTTAAAATTTTGAACATGGTTGTATATACCTCTCTCTCTCTCTATCTCTCTCATTGTCTCTCTCTTTCTGTGTAAATGGCAAGAAAATGAGAGAATTTGCCTGTGTGTGTGTGACAGAGACAGAGAGAAGGAGAGAATGTTTAGTTTAGTCATGTGTTAGTGAGTAACTGGAAGATTGTGGTGTCTCTGCAGATCTATCTTTAGATTCAGCCACAACACACACACACACACTTCTGTCCATTGTGCTGTCCTTCATATTAAGATAATGTTAATGTTTGCTCTACTTATATATCTTACACACTTTATCTCTCTCTCTCTCTCTCTCTCTCTCTCTCTCTCCTTTATATATATATATATATATATATATATATATATATATATATATATATATATATAAACATTGCATACAAACATTCATTCATTCATTCATTATCTGTAACCGCTTATCCAGTTCAGGGTCGTGGTGGGTCCAGAACCTACCCAGTATCACTGGGCTCAAGGCGGGAACACACCCTGGAGGGGGCACCAGTCCTTCAAAGGGCGACACACACACATTCACTCACACCTATGGACACTTTTAAGCAGCAAGTCAACCTACAAATGTGTGTCTGTGGACTGTGGGAGGATATAAGTCTCTTTCTATTTCATAATAGACTTACCAGTTGATATACTCCAGAAGTACTTGTGTGTGTGTGTTCATAGGTGATTATTTTTGGTATGCTGTGTTTGACTGTGTCTCTTTGTGTGTTTTCAGCTCTATACGGGCTCTCAGCTCATCTCAGAACACTGTTATTGTTGCTGTTGTGAAAAGGTGAGTACCGACACACACACACACACACACACACACGCATTAGAAAATCTTTAATTGATTATATGACATCAATGTATCAGTACTGTGTGAGTGTTTTTTATGTGTTTCTGTGTTTTCATAGGCCAGACCGGGAGGAAGCCACTGTGATGCCTCTGCTATCTGCTGGATTTAACAGGGTGAGAGTGCATGTTTGTAGTGTATATCTGTGTGTTTGTTTATTTCTTGCAATATGTAACTGTGTGTGTGTTTGCAGCGATATGTTGAAAACCCCAACATGATGGCCTGCTACAATGAACTCATCCAACTCCACCACGGGGAGATCCGCTCTCAGATCAAACTCAGGTAATACATACAGAGACACACACATATACACACACACACACACACACACACACACATACAGAAACCCACACTTCACTGGGAAACCTTTAATGATTCTAGGTCTATTGTTCAGACCTCTAAGAAGCATTCAAAACGGAGATAATGATTTTTGGCTGTTTAATTTCAGAGTTCTATATATACCATATTAAAAAATCCCTCAGAGATTTACTGTGTGTGTGCCTGTGTGTGTCTGTGTGTGCCTGTGTGTGTCTGTGTGTAGAGCCTGTAATGCTATTTTCACAGCATTGGAACAGAGCCAGGATGCCATTGAGATCAGCAATGAAGACCAGTTCATACAGGTGAACATTATATACAAACACGTACACACATTTTACCTTAGTTTTGTAGTGAGTGAACATAACCAAACTGAATGGATTCATGTTCGACTGAGTTGAAGCACCCGAGGCTCGAAATCCCGCTGATGATCCCTCATCTCACACCTGTCTGCGTTTCAGCTGCTTTAACAGATCTGTGCAGTTTGCCTTCAGTTTGCTGTTGAGTGGTGTTAAATTAGCAACAGGTCAAAATGATGCGATGGGGTGTTTTTTGCACCGATCCTCCTGAGGGAACCAAGGATACGGGTGCATAGTGGCATCTCTCTGCTCTCTGTTCTAGTGTTGCTGTTTGGTAAATATATATATATATATATATATATATATATATATATATATATATGGTAAATGTAGATTTGTGAGCCATACTGCTGAGCTTTTGACCTGTGGAAAAAAGAAGCCAGTGCACCTTGTGTCATGCTAAACACAGCCCCAGAATATACACATATATTGAACACATTTCTGTTTTATATCCAATTATTTACTTGTGTAACATGCCGTAAATAATCAGTGTCCAGCTGCACTGCGCGATAACTTTTTATTTGAGGCTCTGAGCTCTTTCTGGACCTACACTTTAAGAACAGATCTCTCTCTCTCTCTCACTCTCTCTCTCTCTCTCACTCTCTCTGTCAGTATGTTAACCCTGCATATGAGAATATGATGGGGTACCAGCAGGGGGAGCTGATGTCCAAGGAGAATGTAGAAGTGCCTAAAAGTGAGAAAAACAAACCTGACATTTTGGAGAGTATCAACAACTGCATCCGCAAAGGAAAGGTGAGGGGTGTGGCCCAAGTGTGTGCAAGTAAACTCGGGACACACAGTTGTTTTTAGGAGGTTTTTACAAATGCACTATGCACTAAAAAGTCACATGCAAATCTAAATCATAGATACTTAAAATCCATTTAAACAGTACTCTCTTTGCAGCAGAATTTATAATTGAAGGCTGTAATTTGAGAGAATATTACACTTTGAGATGATAACTGCGCTGAGCACCCAATTGATGATCTTACATTTATTAGCACTTAAATGAGCAGTTAAATATCTTTGGATTTGCTCGACGAACCACTGGTTCCTTTTGAAACTGAAAAGCCCACCTAGCAATGCCTTTTCCATTCAAAATGTACACACTGAAAGATCACTGGATTAGGACCTTGTATCTACTACACTCATTGTACATTTTATCAACTACACTGACCATGCCAAACAGAGTGGACAGTGTGTGTGTGTGTATTTATGTTTAAACTTTTTGCACTGAGCAGATTTGAAACATAACAGATTTCTGGAGTTAAGACAGAAAACTTTTTTTAATGAGTTCTTTGAATTTTGAAATTTTTATGGGACCCAACTTGCAGATTTTCAATATATGGGGACCACTGAGCAGATTTAAAGGTTTAAAAACACATAGGTTGCTGATCGTTGAAGTGTACCTTAAATGTAACCTTAAATGGTGTTCAAGTTGATTGGCTATACATTCAGAGCAACTTCTGAAATTCAGTTTCCCTCTCAAAGTAAAAGTTTCTGGTCTCAAATAAATGAACTCAATATGTATCCACCACATAGTCAGGGAAATACACACATAAACTCCAGCCCTAGTCCTGGGTCTGAAACTAAAGGTTCAGCTCCATAAAGTTCCACATCAGTCGCTCAGTGTGAGAGAACTTCACACAGCAGAAAGGTCACGCACACAAACACACACTTGAAACAGGCTGTGTGTCTGTGGGGAAGCACATCAAACAGTAGACAGTGGACACAGGGTTTTTTTGGGGGGGGTTTTTTGTACTCAGCATCACACATACAAATAGACACACACACACACACCCTTGTTGAGTGCTTATTGATCAGAGATGATTAATTATTTAAACTACAAACACCTCTTTATCCTTTCATTATTCAAAAATATATGTTTTTTCTGCTTTTCACTCCTCATGACCAAATATTGTGCATGTAATAAATAAAGTACATTATTTTAACTTGATAATTTAAGACAAAATACAACATGTATTTATTAGACTTTTTTTAGAGGTTTTTCCAAAGTGCCATCCCATTGTCTCTTAAAATATCATGTAAACCAAGTGTGTAATGTGTGTGCAGTGTTTGATTTTAGAGAGACATTGTGACACACTCTCCACAATGAGTTTAACATGGAGTGATGACGATGATGTGAAAAAAAACGTCAATGTGTTGCAGGAGTGGCAGGGTTTATATTACGCCAAAAAGAAAAATGGAGACAGTGTCCAGCAGAATGTGAAGATAACACCTGTCATTGGACAGGGAGGGTAAGTAACCTGCCACTTTATTTATTTATATATATATATAAATAAATATATGTAATTATATTTAAAATATATAACTGTTTCACATCTGACCTCTCTCCTGCAGTAAAGTCAGACACTATGTGTCCATTAACAGGCCTTTAAATGACAATAACAAGGTACAGGACAAACACATTCTCTCTCTCTCACACACACACACACACACACACATGCTGTCTAAAAATGGCTGATAGTGTCTTTCTTGCTTTTAAATAAAAAAATTAAGTAAAAAAAATTAAATAGCTTTATAAACTGTGTCAGTAGTGATATATTATTAAAACGTTACTGAAAACTATGATGTCCTCTGCTCAACTGTTCATTTTCTGATCTGTTAAAAATCTGGTCAACTAAAGTGTGTGTGTATGTTCTTGTAGTCTGAGCAGTCAAGTGAACGTGTCCAGGCCGAATCACAAACAGGTATGAAACATACATATAATTACACTCAGCTGTACTCACTCACTGAACTGTACATTTGTATATAAATCAAATTGACGTGTGTGTGTGTGAGTATGTAAGAGTTGTGTTCATGTGTGTTGTTTATGTTTGATGTGTTTGTTTCTCAGATATTCAGTCCAGTAAACATAAAGACCGGAGGAAAGGATCTCTGGACGTTCGCTCTACAACATCACGAGGGAGTGATGGTGGGTGAGAGCTAGAGAAAGAAATGTGTGTGTATATGTGACATAGAGAGAGAGAGAGAGAGAGAGAGAGAGAGAGAGAGAGCAAGCATTATATACACAGCAGTTTTCAGACATAGCTTCACTTTTTTAGACACGTCTACCTCGTCGGTCCTTCTTGTAGATGTAAAATCAGAGACAGTAGCTAATCTGGCGCTGCACAGTCCAGCAGTGACACAGAGGGGTTTAAAAACTCCAGCAACACTGCTGTGTCTGATCCACTCATACCAGCACAACACACACAACACATCACCACCTTGTCTGTGACACTGCAGCGCAGAGAATGATCCATCACCCAAATCACACCTGCTCTGTGGCGGTTTTTTAGGGGGTCCTTAACACTGAAGAACATAATGAAAGGGGCAAATAAAGTTTGCAGAGCAACAGATAGACTATATTTTGTAATTATAGAACATCAAAGTGCTCCTGTATGGTCAGTGGAGCTGTTTTATGTGAGCGCACAAAGACAAGGTTAAATGGAGCAAAAATCACAACAAGCATGGACAAATAGGTACTGATTAAATGTGGTGAAAGAAGCAGAGAAGATAGAGAACAATGCAAGAATGTCTAAAAACAAGTGCTTCTGCTCACTCACTTATGTGCTGAATGTGAGCTGTGGCTCTTTCTCATTTAAAGGAACAATACCTAATCTTCTGAATAGGGCTGTGGTGTTTGATCCTTGTGGTATTTTGAACAATGCATGTCACAGATGTTACATTAGGACCCCAGAACTGTGTTCAATGGTGGACAAGGGTATAATATGCCACCTTTAACTGTCCTGATTGATTTGTTTGTTTATGTCTTTAATTTACAGGAAGTTCTCAAAGGAGACACTCGTCAATGGCTAGAATCCACTCCATGACAATAGAGGCTCCAATTACCAAGGTACATCCACACTCAGCACAACACTGATATATTTTAGATTTTACTAAAAAATGTGTTTTTTTTAATTATTAATGTGTGTGTGTTAGGGATGGGGAGATTCACCGATTCACATCGGTGGTTCGGCACACATGTCTGCGATGCGACTGCACCGGTAGATTCAAGTTGCATCGGGTTTAATTTGCGGGCGAATTTACGGTGCATCTCCTCTAGCCTTTTTGCATCGGCAAATACCATGGTTAAATCGGGTGTTTTGTTTTGCAGTATTAATTCCTTATTGTAACGTATTTTCTGAGTCAACGTATTTTTTTATTGATTTCTTTTTTTTTCTGAGGCAACATAAATGCACCATCGTGTCCTCAGGCACGGACTCAAGCACGCAGACGTACACAACAAAAATGGAAGGAAACGAGAGCATTAGCAACGACAAAGAGATATTTAATGCACCAAAAAAGACACACAAATCAAACGTGTGACCATATTTTGGGTTTTTTTTAAGCGAGGTGGTCAACTTAACAAGATGCACTCAATCTGCAAGCAATGCCGTGGGGCTATAAAATACGTTAGTAGCACGACAAACCTGGTGACGGCACGACGGCATGGTGTGGAGTAGCAGATAAGTCTAGCAGACAATAGTATGTGTTGCAAATCATAATTTTCTCTATGCATATTTTTAATACTGCACTTTTGAAAACTGTTCATCTTATATGTTTTATACATTTTGTATAAATATAGACGGAGAATATAACTGAGTAATTCAACTGAATAAAATGTAATTCTCTGTCTGAATGTATTGAATTATGGATTTTTTATATTATGTATTGGTTTTACTCCATTGAAAACAACCAGATGCATACATCCCTCAGATTGTTACAGAGAGTAAAGCAGAATTGTGCTATTGAGTTAAGAAAACTGATGGGTTAGGCTAATACATCCTCAAACCTCAACTAACTGTATCGAATGATTACTTATAAAACCAAATCCTCTTATAATTAAGTCATATCGTTATCAAATCATTTTTGAATCGCATTGTATCCTGAACAGGGTTGATTTGTATCGCATCGTATCGACAAGGGTTTTCAGTGTATCGCAATTATATCGTATCGGTGGCAGTGTATCGAGATGCGTATCGAATCGACATTAGTGGTGAAGATATACATCCTTAGTGTGTGTGTTTGCCTATACTGCGTTTTTAGGTGATAAACATCATTAATGCTGCTCAGGAGAGCAGTCCAATGCCGGTGGCTGAGGCTCTGGATCGAGTTCTGGAAATCCTTCGGACCACAGAGCTCTATTCTCCTCAACTCGGCACCAAGGAGGAGGACCCCCACACCAACGACCTTGTCGGGGGGCTCATGACGGTGACTCTCTCTCTCTCTCTCTAACACATACGCACACACACATGCACACACATTGAAACAGACATGTACATATTAGATACCATTAGTTATTATTAGTTATTAGTAATCGAACTTGGGCAGCATAGTGGCACAGCAAGTAGTGTTGCTGTCACACAGCTTCGAGTCCCACTCCGGCTGTCAGGAGTGGTGTGCTCTTCCCGTGTCTGCATGGGTTTCCTCCGTGTGCTCTGGATTCTGCCCACAGTCCAAAAACAAAACATTGGTAGGTGGATTGGCGATTCATAAATGTCCATACATGTGCGTGTGAGAGTGAATATGTGAGTGTGTAGCCCTGTAAAGGACTGGCGCCCCCTCCAGGGTGTGTTCCTGCCTTGAGCCCAGTGATTCTGGGTAGGCTCCAGACCCACCGCGACCCTAAATTGGATAAGCGTTTACAGGCAATGAATGAATGAATAAATATAAAACTTAATATAATGAATGCAGTTACCATTTAATTCTTCTTCGTTGTCATTTTTAAACTATTTAATTGTTTGGTTATTTTTTGTATAAAATAAAATGACAATTGTCATTTTTAATGTTGGGCAACAGTTGCCATAAATAGACAAGATTTTGTATTACAATTATATGTTACACCAAAAACCCTTTAAAACTTATTTGTATACCTAATTCTACATGTGCACACACACTCTCACTTACACACACATATACACACATACACACACACACAAATGTGTAGCAATGTTGTACATATCTGCGTGCAGCTAATATATTCTGTTAACTACAGAGGCACTGATTTTTGTGTGTGTGGGTGGGGGGGATGACTTAAAATATCTTTTGTGTACAGAAGCTGTGGTGCCATCAGACAATGAGGAGGTCAAAGATGAGCTGCTGCTTCCTCTCTCTCACACTCTCTCTCACACACTCGCTCTCTCACACACAGACACTCTCTCTCTCACTCTCTTTCTCTCTCTCTCTCTCTTTCTCTCTCTCTCTCTCTCTCTCTGTCTCTCGCACACTCTCTCTGACACTCTCTCTCTCTCTCACACACACACACACACACACACACACACACTCACTCACACAAACACACAGAGTGCCAGTTCACATTTTACATATATCTGCACATATATCTGATGTACGGAGGTGTGAAAATTTTTTTCATGATCTAGAGTTATAGGAAGTCATTGGTTGCTGGTGGTTTTGTAACATATGTGTTTGTGTGTCATTCAGGATGGATTGCGGAGGTTATCAGGGAATGAGTACATCTTCTCTACGAAGCGTAAGTTCCCCTACATTTCAGAAGAAAAACTGAAGCAAAGTGTGTATTTTCACTAATCAACAACCAATTTTCACCATAGTTATGTATAATTGAGCCCAGTGTCCTGAATAAAGTCTGAACTGCTTCACATCTGATGTAATAAACAGTTGTTTGATAATTAAACATGTATTACAGCAAAATTCAACCAGCTTCAGTGCATGTAATTTAGAGCCACCAATGAATACTTTGTAAGAGGCCCAATTTGCTATATTTTAAACATAATTTATATGAACATAAAAATTCATATAGAATAGATAGTGAGTCAATATGTGGGTTTGATTCCCACTTCAGGTGACTGTCTGTGAGGAGTGTGGTGTGTTCTCCCTGTGTCTGTGTGGGTTTCCTCCGGGTGACTGTCTGTGAGGAATTTGGTGTGTTCTCCCTGTGTCTGCGTGGGTTTCCTCCAGGTGACTGTATGTGAGGAGAGTGGTGTGTTCTCCCTGTGACTGCGTGAGTTCCCTCCGGGTGACTGTCTGTTGAGGAGTGTGGTGTGTTCTCCCTGTGTCTGCGTGGGTTTCCTCCTGGTGACTGTCTGTGAGGAGTTGGTGTGTTCTCCCTGTGTCCGCGTGGGTTTCCTCCGGGTGACTGTCTGTTGAGGGGTGTGGTGTGTTCTCCCTGTGTCTGCGTGGGTTTCCTCCTGGTGACTGTCTGTGAGGAGTGTGGTGTGTTCTCCCTGTGTCCGCGTGGGTTTCCTCCAGGTGACTGTCTGTTGAGGAGTGTGGTGTGTTCTCCCTGTGTCCGTGTGGGTTTCCTCCGGGTGACTGTCTGTGAGGAGTGTGGTGTGTTCTCCCTGTGTCCGCGTGGGTTTCCTCCGGGTGACTGTCTGTGAGGAGTTGGAGTGTTCTCCCTGTGTCCACGTGGGTTTCCTCCTGGTGACTGTCTGTGAGGAGTGTGGTGTGTTCTCCCTGTGTCCGCGTGGGTTTCCTCCTGGTGACTGTCTATGAGGAGTGTGGTGTGTTCTCCCTGTGTCCGCATGGGTTTCCTCGTGGTGACTGTCTGTGAGGAGTTGGAGTGTTCTCCCTGTGTCCACGTGGGTTTCCTCCTGGTGACTGTCTGTGAGGAGTGTGGTGTGTTCTCCCTGTGTCCGCGTGGGTTTCCTCCTGGTGACTGTCTATGAGGAGTGTGGTGTGTTCTCCCTGTGTCCGCATGGGTTTCCTCCTGGTGACTGTCTGTGAGGAGTTGGTGTGTTCTCTCTGTGTCTGCGTGGGTTTCCTCCTTGTGCTCGGGTTTCCTCCCATGGTCTAAAAACACACATTGGTAGGTGGATTGGCGACGCAAAGGTGTCTGTAGGTGTGAGTGTGTGAGTGAATGTGTTTGTGTGTGTGTGGGGCCCTGTGAAGGACTGGCGCCCCCTCCAGGGTGTATTCCCGCCTTGCGCCAAATGATTCCAGGTAGGCTCTGGACCCACCGCGACCCTGAACTGGATAAGAACTTACAGACAATGAATGAATGTAAAAAGTGAGTTAGTATTGATTTGGTGTAGTGTGATGATTTTCATTTAGTGACAGCAATGAGTTGCATATTGTCAAAGTAAAGTGTAATGTGTATTTCTGGATGTTTCAAAATTTTGGGCACCCCTGGTCAAATGTAGTTTTATTGTAGTTTGAGGCTGAGTTAACAACAGTAATTATGTTGCTCTGTGTAGATCCTCATCACCTGCCAACTCACCTAATCACGCCTCTGTCTCTGAATGATATTCCTCCACGAGTGGCTCAGACAATGGAAAATGAGGAATCCTGGGACTTTGACATTTTCAGCCTTGAGGCAGCCACACTCAAACGGTATACACACTTCTGCTTATAAGCTTCATATCAGGTCTGACAAAATCAAGAGCAGATTACAAAAGAAAACTGGCACTTAATATACAAATTATATTTAAGGAAAACTTTGGCTGGGTTTAGAGGCACTATATTAATATTTAATATATATAAAATGTAAGCCCATGATATTGTTTTTGTTGCTGTTCCCCTCAGTCCGCTGACATACTTGGGCTTGAAAATTTTCTCTCGTTTCGGAGTGTGTGAATTTCTGAACTGCCCTGAGACCACGCTGCGCGCCTGGCTGCAGGTCATCGAGGCCAATTACCACTGCAGCAACTCATACCACAACTCCACACATGCTGCTGATGTCCTGCATGCCACAGCCTACTTTCTGTCTAAAGATCGAGTTAAGGTATACACACACACACACACATTTAGTCTTGTCTAAATGGTAGGCGTAGGGGGACCTTGTATAAACTTACACTACTTTCATGGAAACTTGTGCTGATTTCACACCAGAACCTGCACTGCGTACAAGCAGCATTGGAACCATTCCTCAACACTTATTTTACAGCAGATGCAGGATCACCAGGCGAATGTTTGCCCTGCATGTTTCCTGTGATAATACAATCTACAAAAGTCTTTAATAATTATATATTGCTGAAATAAACTATGTTGTCTTAATTTAAACATGTTTTTTTTTGTGTGAATAAAATCCAATATAGACCTGATTTGCTGCCAAATTAGGCCATTGGTCTCGTTACATTTACAAGGTCAGGGTTTAAATTCTTGAAATGCTGCTACAGTTTAAAATACAGCTGTTTGTTGGCATGTTTATTGACAAAGATTATATGTTTAGTAAGGGTCCTGATTTTTGTACTGTTTCAGCAGAGACACTGCTAGATTTCTGCGCACAGCACATGTCAAACATAGACCTAGAATTAAATTAGCTTTAACCATAACTACTACTACCCCAACCTTAAACCTAATGCTAACCTTAACACATTTTGGGTCCTTTGCCTTATGGAGACATGATTTTCGTCATGTCGAGTGTGTAGATAGATTTTGGTCCCCTCATCATGATGAATATCTAGACCCACACACACACGCACACAACACTATTTCCTATAATACTATATTGGCCCCGGCCCTTATATATGTTAAAAATATATTGGAGTCGATCTTGATTTTGAGACACTCCAGAATGGATTTATTAGAAGACGACGACTCATCACTAAATACATTTGCTTTGACTTTATTCTACACTCTTTCACTGTGTGCAGAGATTCTGGTCAGCAGAACGGGCTTGGAACCATACATTTCAGTGCAATATCTGCCACCATGCCATGTTGTTTTCTTTTTCCCATTTTAGAATGAACATCAGTTGGTCAAATTTTACACTGACCCCCTCAGTCTGTGTTTGTCCTTCTTTCTGATTTCAGCAAAGTCTGGACCCAGTGGACGAGGTTGCAGCACTGATAGCTGCAACAGTGCATGACGTGGACCATCCAGGACGCACAAACTCTTTCCTGTGTAATGCAGGAAGTGAGCTAGCTGTGCTCTACAATGATACGGCTGTCCTGGAAAGTCACCATGCAGCACTTGCCTTCCAGCTCAGCACCCGGGATGACAAGAGCAACATCTTTAAAAACATGGAGAGGTACACACACACACACACACACACACACACACACACACACAGAGTCATTATAGCCTTCCCACACCTGGGCCAACAAGAGTTCCATATTTTATTCAAAAATCTGGAGAAATACTCATACTCATACTCCTCTCTATCGCTCTCACTGCCAATGATAGTGATGATGATGTGACAATGATAAAGATGATGATGATGATGATCAAAGTAATTGTAAAGATGAAAGCAACTCTGGTGATGAGAATGATTAATATGATAATGAATATGATAACAATACCTCTCTGTCTTCAGGAATGAGTATCGCACTCTGAGGCAGGCAATCATAGACATGGTGCTGGCAACTGAGATGACAAAACATTTCGAACATGTCAATAAATTTGTCAACAGCATCAACAAACCGCTTGCTGCCCTGGAAGAAAATGGGGTGAGGAACATTTGCCCACACACACACACACACACACACACACACACCAAAATGACACTAAATCTACCCTAAACATTCATTAACTCTACCCCAAACATAAATAAAATTACTCCAGATATCCACCAAAACTTTATTCAATCCTGATTTTCTTCTCTGAAGCATTCCCTTAATCTTGTAAAAAGTTCCTCCAAACAAGCCCCTAAATTTCCAACACAAATCCCTCTAACTGTGTTAGCTGATGTCTTCAGTATACCTTCAGTATAAGACATATTACCAGGTGGTCTGTATTTACAGTTAGTGAGTATCATTGTGGCGCCCCCTGCAGGGTAATGGAGATGTTTATGCAGATGTGTAAGAAACAAGCCTCTTACACACAAGTATGGTAATCGAGAAATGTTCCGGAGTTTACCCAGAAGAGCTGTATTTGTGACCACAAACACCCAAAATATTTGTCCCTAGCCCCCTAGTAAAGACTCTGGGTAACTCTGAGTCAACACACGTATGAATAGAGCCGCTAATGTTCAGGAGTATTTCCTGCACACACTGCCCAGGCATCGCCACATGCCTAAAGCACACAGCACCTTTCCCCCTGTGAGAAGACATCTGACAAAGAAAATCTCTCGCTGTGCTCTGCATGTGTGATCTCCGGACCAGATTCCCCAGATTTTCATGTGTGACAGGGCCTATGGTGTGTGTTAACCCGAGTACCCACCCCCCCACAGGGCAATGGAGACGACGAGACAGTGAAGGGGATTCTGACAGTTCCAGAGAACCGAATTCTGGTGAAGAGGATGTTGATAAAATGTGCAGACATCTCAAACCCCTGCAGACCGCTGGAGCTTTGCATTGAGTGGGCCGGACGGATCTCAGAGGAGTATTTTGCCCAGGTTAAAAAATGTTATTAATATATACAAATACATAAAAGCATCAGTATACCTTTTATATACTGGAAAAAAGAGATACAGAAGCAATACATGTGTGTGGGTATGTGTGTGTGGTGTGTGTGTGTTAGACCGATGAGGAGAAAAGGCAGGGTTTGCCAGTGGTGATGCCAGTGTTTGATCGGAACACCTGCAGCATTCCCAAATCCCAGATCTCCTTCATTGACTACTTCATAACAGATATGTTTGATGCCTGGGACGGTAAGCATGCTTACACATGCTCTCACAACACACACACACACAATAAATGCTTCTTCTGATTGTGTGTTTTTCATTCTTTTGCAGCGTTTGCAGATTTACCGAATCTCATGCAGCACCTGGACAACAATTTTAAGTATTGGAAAAGTCTTGACGAGAGAAAGTTACACACTCTACGGCCTCCCCCAGAATAACACACACTTATCCATACATGCAAAATGTGCTGGTGACACTACTGCCTCAACACACGCAATGCCCACCTTACTCTGTAACAGAAGCCCTTTTCAGACACACGCAGTACGTTTTCAGATATTACAAGGAGGAGCTGTTTGTGTGAATGAAAATGTCAGTCATTTTAACCACACATTACCTGGATTTATCCTGCCAGCCCCCAATACAAAGCCTGGGTGAAGTCCAAGTGAGCCCATGTGTGATTAGAGCGGGTAATGTTCTGGAGAATACACAGTGAATTAATGCCGTGCCTCCTGCACACACTATACAGGCACTGCCCATTCCTGAATCACGTGAAACATTTCCTGTAGTGAAAACACACCTTACATGGAAAATCTCCAGCTGTATGCTACATGTGAAAGAGAAACTCCAGAAAATGTCCAGACCTGATTCTCCTGATGTTTTCCGGAGTTCATACGGCAAAACGGCTTTGCCATTAAAAAAAAAGCTCTCAGAAACTCAGCTGTGGATTTGCGCCCCCCACAGGCCCAGAGTGAAAATCTCTGCAGGGAAATCTCCATTCACTGGGAATACCACAGACCAGAATTACAGAGTGCACTATGCAGGGAGTGGGAAATCCAGCCAGGAGCTTTGATCCTGCTCCAACTTCAGCTTTACAGTCCAATTCCATCAGCTCCATGGTTCAACTCCACACTCCATTTCTACAATTCAACTCAATCCGGCTGCAAGATGCAGATCCGTTGTCAGACTCCATGATGCAACTCACTCAACTGTGATCAAGCACTAGGTCCAGTTAAATAATCCGGCCCCCTACTCAGTTTCAGGGTCCGGCTTGGTGACCCACTAAAAATAAACACTAAGAACAAAAACACACTCCATCCTCACTTTCACTCCTTTGTTTGTAATTCTGTTTGTTTGTTTGAGGTCTGCAGGACCAAACAACATATGTGAACTCAGACTCTAGGTTCTGCAGACCCAGAAAACTCTACACACACACACACACACACACGCACACACATATACAAACTGCTATTTATTTCACTTTAGGTGTTTTTCCTGAGTTTGTTTTTGTTTTGAGAACAATTTGTTAACACATACAGAAGCTTAATGAGAAAAATGAAAAGCCAAAGTTGATTAACATTCATAAATTATAATCCCGTGTCTTGTCTGTATTTAATATCCACAGATTTAAAACTAAAAGAAGCATTAATATAAAAATGTTTACTTTTTACTGAATGAAGTAGTCTGAATCTTACAGAAGCCCATCAGCTCCAGGGTGAGGCATAGCACCTGTTGCAGACAGCAGTACAACAGATTACACATTTTCTCAAAACGATGACACTTTCTAGAAATATTGACATAGTATCTCAAAAATGTGATTTAGTACATCTATATGTCATATGTCATAATGACGTATGACTTATTTTCTCAATATTTGATGTTATCGTGAAATATTACATTTCCAGAAAGATGTTGAGATACTGCTGCCAGAGAAGAAACACAGGTGAGGTTTTTTACTCTTGTACCTGGAGTGAACGAGCTCCTGTAGAATCTTCCTGTTGCACTGTAGAGGTGTGTGTGTGTGGGGGGGGAGGGGGGGGGGTGGATGGGTGCTTGAATGAACTCTACACAGCATGGCTTTCATTACAAGCAAAAATCTGTGAAAAAGTGAAGAAGTTACGGAACAGTTTTTCCTTGGGGGTAGGGGGGACTGTTTTGTATGTGGTTTATTCTACTGACAGACTGCCTTATTTTCTATAAAATATTTATACAGCAGCACACTCACGTCTGGCTCCAGACAAACCCTGAAATACACACTTTTTAATAAAAAACACACACAAACCATGCTTAAGTAAAGCTCCATATTTTTATATAGACTCAAAGAGAATTTTACACTGGAACAAAAACAGAAGAGACTCAAATATGTGGACTGAAGCATGGACAGAGTATGCAGGGTTTTTTTTTTCCTTTTTTGAAAATTGAAAGCAGCGTTTTGGACAGGTGAGATACTTTTGTGTTTGTGTGTATGAGAGGAGAGAGAGAGAGAGAGCGAGAGAGAGAGAGGCAGAGGCAGGCTGCAGAGTTTACCCAGAAAAACGCAGCTTGCTCTGTCCTTAAACACATGCCAGGATTTACTCTTTCAATCAGGGGTTTGTTTGTTTTGTTTTTTAATTCTGATTCGATACTGCAGCACAGAGAGAGTGAGAGTGAGGAATAAATACTTAGAGAAAAGAATATTAAAATTGATAATAAATAATGATAAGGTGTACTGTGATGTGTATGTGTTTCTGGTCATTGAGAGACTGAATGTTATGAATGAATCGGAGTGGTACCAGACCGTGGGTTCTTTGGTACCAGGCCGCAATATCTGCCCATTACATGGGAAAGTAGCATAATGCTGATATAACCTGAGGCTGTTAAATCTGTCGATGTTGAAATAGGCTGGAGATGTGGGTGCATTTACTGCCTTTTCTCTACAAATGAAAATCAGGAAAGAAGTTGTATTATTATATTGAACCGTGTTGTCATGTTGGTGTTGTGCTGAAAATCTGAGCATGAGCACAGAATGGATTATGAGCACACAAAGCAAACTTAAACGTTTGCATTGTAAATCTCACTGCGAAAAAAACAGAGTATATTTGTATAATATGCCCAAAGGGTTTCAGCCTTGACAGACACCAAAACAAGGCTTCGCCGTTGACAGGGAGCCAAAAATATGGCGCTATTCACAGATATAACACCACACCATGACCAACTTCTCTATGGGAACCAGGCTCAGAGCTCATATTAATAGTGTGTTGACATGTAAACTGGGCTATTGTATGTTGTGACTGAAATGTGCTATAGAGTTTATTATGACAACAGCAAAATACTTTTATTCTTATAAGCCTATTGAGTTCTTAAGAAGCATTATATAATTAAACATGTACACTCTTAAATATAAAGGTGCTAAAATGTTCTTTGAAAAAATCTATATATGAACCCATTTTGGTTCCATAAGGAACCATTTTTGCAAAAATACTTTTATGGGTAAAGAATCAAGTGATGGATTTTTAAATCTATAAAAGATTCTTCATGTTCGCTCATCTCTTAAACAAACATGGTTCTTTACAGAATCAAAAAGCGATTCATCTATGGCATCACTCAAAGGAACCTTTGTAGCACCTTTATTTTTAAGAGTGTATTATTAATATTATAGAGTTTAATGACAAAAACAACACATGAACCTCCGGATTGGAGTTGGTTATAAGCACATAAAATTATACAATGTTTAAGTTGCTTCAGTTGTTTTCCCACATTCCAAAAACACATTTGGTGAGTGAATTGGCTCCACAAGGTTCCTTACAGTTTCCTTATGGCATCCTGTGGCACATTTGCCCACAGATGTTACAGCTGGGCCTGTAGATCCTGCACACTTAGGTTGCTGAAGGAGGTGTCCTAGCTGGTCCCATTGGCAATAAATCAGTTACCAATAAATCTGAATTGTTGTAATCTGATGGAGACCTTCCTAGGAAACACTTGTGTGGGTGAACGTTATCCTACTGAAAAATGCCAGTTGGAAGCCCTGCCATGAAAGGCAACACGTGTCTGCAGGATGTCCTGCACATATCGCTGAGCTGTTTGTGTCCCTCCTATTACCCCAGATTATCACACTAGCACTTGGGTGTCACTCCACAGCAAAGGCAGGTTTGAAGAGTTCACCACAAGGCCTCAGATCTGACCATTGTGAGATCCCAAAGAGAACATGGTTCTATTGTTTAACACAATATGGTTCCAGTCTATTGCAGTCCAGGTTTCTCATTCATGACATCACTGCCCCAACAGCTAACAGCTTCGTCAGAACAGCCTGAGATGCAACCGTTTCAAAGTCTAGCAAATGGGACGTAAATGCATGCAGGGTTTTGCAGCAATCCTGGGTGTTTATTTATTTATTTTTGGTCAGTTAATGTGTATACCTAGGGTGACCAGATCTGAGATGGTGAAAAAGAGGACACGTCTCCGGGGGGGTGGTGGACGACTACTGGCGTGCAGATTGACAAATTAAATGTTTACAGAGAAGGTTGTCGACCAATAACGGTAGCTCTGCAGTCAGACTGTCCAATCAGAAGATTTTAGGCCTTCACCACTCCCCCTTCTCACTCAAGTGAACCAAATGGAGTAGGGGAGGGCGGGACTAGTTTGTGAACGAAACGCTTCTCGAAATTCTATGTAAGCTCTAGAAAAACCAAATCCCGGACGTTTGTGAAATTCCGCCAGGACATTTTTTTTAAGTCTAAAAAAGAGGACATGTCCGGGTAAAAGAGGACGTCTGGTCACTCTTAATATACCACAATTCCCTATAATCCACAATGAACATTTAACGGCAGCAGTCTAAGAAGATGGAACGACAATGATGGAATACCGAAGTCTCAGCTAAATATGTTTCTTTGCCTTACACCATCCAATATGTCCCTCTCCATCAGGGTTTTGAAATACTATGTAAGAACTGTTTTTTTATGCCTGAGCTTCCTCTACAGTTTGAATGTAATTCATTTTTACAGCAAGGTCCTGAAATCAAGAGGAAGGAGGGGGTGAGTATGGAATCAGATTTGTGCCAAAAAGAATCGCACAAAAAAATTGATCTCAAACATAAAACTTATAACTTGTAAACAAAATATCCAGTTTTGTGCGCTTGATCCCTGAGTTTTGTGAGCAGTTTTGGCACAAACCTCTCGCGTTGGCGGGTTTTCTCAGGGGTGCCTTCCCATTGGCTAATGAATTTTTGAGTGACAAGTCAGTGTCCAAGGTATTTTGGACTGCGCATGCGTACTCTACGTTGCAGCTCAGCAGTGGAGAGACACAGGAGAGATTTTACATAAACACGAACACTCTCTGTGATTTACTGTTTTAAAACGCTGAAATACCTGCAAAGTCTGAATATATCAATGTAGATATTGAGGTATTTCCATCTAAAAAAACATTTTACTTTGAAAACAAACCTGTTTGTATGAGGTAAATGCACAGTGATGCCTGTGTTTACTCAGAATGAAACATAATAAATTAGCATTTATTTCTGTTTATTTGTAAAATATTTTACATGAGTGCTTGAGCTCCTGTACAGAATCCAGTGTACTAACGTATTGAACCTAGTCAACAACGGCTGTTTTAAATGCTCAAATTTTATTGATAATATTAGATGATCAGAGTTTCATATGTGCATTTTGTGTTACATGAGGTCGGAGAAAAGAGAAACATGACAATAAGGAGTGTGAGAGATATTCCTGTGCCTTTAATGAATGCAAATGTAATAGTTTTATTGAATTTCTGCAAAGTCCATTGCGTTTTTCGCATTATGTGAGAAATAGTGAATGATTTGTTAAAAAAAATCATTAATCATTATTAACAATCAGCAATAATTATTCATTCATTCATTATCTGTAACCCCTTATCCAGTTCAGGGTCGCGGTGGGTCCAGAGCCTACCTGGAATCATTGGGCGCAAGGCGGGGAATACACCCTGGAGGGGGCGATAGTCCTTCACAGGGTAACACAGACACACACACACACATTCACACCTACGGACACTTTGGAGTCACCAATCCACCTACCAACATGTGTTTTTGGACCATGGGAGGAAACCGGAGCACCCGGAGTAAACCCATGCAGACACAGAGAACACACCACACTCCTCACAGACAGTCACCCGGAGGAAACCCACGCGGGCACGGGGAGAACACACCAACTCCTCACAGACAGTCACCCGGAGCGGGAATCGAACCCACAACCTCCAAGTCCCTGGAGCCCTCCAAGTCTGTTGTGAAAAGCGCTATATAAATAAAATTTGATTGATGGAGCTGTGTGACACTACCTGCTGCGCCACCGTGGCGCCCAGCAATAATTATAATAATATTATTAATGTTAATAAACAAGAATAGGTGAAATGACAAAAAATGTATAATGTTCTAATAGTATGCAGTTATAGCAAAAAAGGGCTGGGGGTGGGGGGGCTCTGGCCTGGTCCACTTACCTTTAATAGAGATAGCAAAGACTTTGAAGTTGTAATTTAAGGTAAAAATACTACCTAGCCATCCTTTAAAAAGACAAAACGCTTCTCTAAACCTTAGCTGTGTATTCGTTACTGTAGGAACTTTTAGAGGACAGTTTCGAGACTTCTGATTGCGGGCGTTTCTCTAGAAACAAAACATTCACTATGTTTTTACCTCAGAAAATTAGGGGGCGGGAGTGAGTGATGAATCGACACGCGGTTTGGTTCACTCATATGGTTCAAAAGAGTTGATTCAGCAAATCATTTGCTGAATCGTTCTTCAGCTTTCATCGCTGAGCTACCTCCAGTGAGAAGCTTCCAGGGTTTACGCTGCCTCTTTATATTAAACCCATGGCGTCGGGGACTCCGTGAGTTTATTCTTATGTCTGTTTTACTTTATTAAACACTTACAGCAAGTAGACTGTTAAAAGGACATGATTATTTACTTGCAGCGTTAAAAGCCGAGATTCTCGTAAGAATAATCTGTTCCACCTTAAATGGAGCTGCATTATTTAAGGTGGAATGCTACATTCAAACTTTTGAACTATTTTAGCAGTAGCTTCAGGAATTTTCGGCAAATAGTACACGGGGGTTAATTTAAGTATATTGATATTTATTTATCGTATGTTAAATATCTGATTACATATATTTGTCGTTTTTATTTACACGCTAGCCTTTATCCATTATCTCCGCTGGCTGTAGCATTGGGGCTTCTTCGGTTTATTTTTCTATGTACTTATTTTTTGTTATAATATATGTATATGTATGTGGAGGGTCTGAAAGCGGCCTCTAAAAGCTGCGAGTGCCGCTGATACTAACCTCCTATAGTAAAGATCCGCAGAGACTGAACAGGCTGCCGTCTCTCAGCTTCAGCCGCAGCCTACTTCCCTGCGCACAAACCCGCCCAACCATCCAACTCTAGACCGCGGTTCCACGGCCTACAAGTTCTTTTTAAACATAGGTTTATTTAGTGCTCATTGAATTTATCACTTACTGTGCACGTTTGACATGTTTTAATAATTTTTTTGTCATTTTTCCTAAAATTATATTTAAAAACACAATTACTGTTTACTCTAGCAGGCAGAATTATCCCTCATAAATTATCTAGTCCTTTTTATAGAAACGAATATTTATTATTATTACTAGTGTAATTCTTGAGAAACCTTTTCTTTTTAGTCCTGAAATTAACCAGTTTATGTTCCATAGAGTGGGTCCCCCACATGGGATGGCCACTTTTAAAGTTGATTTGCTGTATCATACCTTGAAGAATAATCACTGGAGTGTCTACTGAATGGGTTTTAATAGAACCAAAGTTGGTTATTTTGCTCATTTGTGGTGGTGTTTTTCTTCTGCAGGTGCCTGAACAGTCGATGGGATCAGCCCAAGTCCAAAACAAATGTGCTGCAGGGTATTTTGGGTAACATGACCCATGCCCTGTCGCCCCAAGGCGAATCTGTACAGGCTGGTACAGCGGGCACTCAGCCTTCAGCAGGTGGTTCCACAGCAGCCCCTGGAGGAGTGGAGATGGCAGCTGCAATGGCAGCAAAAATTAATGCCATGTTATTGGCTAAAGGCAAACTGAAACCCCTGCAGCCCCTACCGAGCAAGGTCTTGACCATTGATTTGATACATGTATCTAAACAAACTATTTCTGTAATGTGTTAATGCTTTATTTCACATTTTTAACCAATATTTCCACATGATTCTTTAAGTAAGTACAAAGGGTTTTAGTGAAATTATATTTAATCAACTCCTTTCTTTATAGTAGTATTGAATGGAATCAGGTTCTCAATATGTGCAACACGGACACAGTATTTTATTTCCTCTCCACAGTCTCCACACAGTTAAGCAAGTCCCAATTGTTTTGTTTGGAATAACGATGATGAAAAATGGAAATATCAACTAAATAGGTTTCTGTACCTCACATTGTCTTGAATGTCCCTCTCCACCAGGAATGAATTTAAATACAATCTTCCATTTCCTTTTCTTTTCTTTGTGACTGTGTTTGTGTAGGCCCCCACCTGTACACCGCAGTCTGTGAGCAGTGAAGAGGTTTTGGTGACTGAAGTGGACATTAATGATGTTCCAGTGAACTGCAGGAACCTGCTTACTAACAGCAAAACGCAGGAAGAGGTAAAACTACATTTGTTCAATAGCATTTAAGGATGCTTTCATACATGCCTTGTTTGGTCTAGACCAAATCAGCATATGTGAAAAGAGCTTTGGACCACAAAAGAGGTTGTCTCAGTCCAGTTCAAACTGAACCAACATCCTGTTCATGTGCAACCAATTAGACGTTGTGGCAGCACAAAAGACAAGAGATGGACATCACAAGAACATTTGCAGGCTGCCTTCACTTCAACAAGTTTAGAAATCAGGTCAAATCCTTTCATTTAACAGTAAATTTGTTACCATAGCTATGCATGCCTTAAATGAAAACAGTGCATTATGAGTGAACATCATGGGATACATAGCTTTTTTTCAGTGGTTATTCTTGTTTTAAACTTGAGTTATACACATGAGGGAGAATAAAATAAAAAAAAAACTTGCTCCAGTCGTCACACATGAATCGTCTCAGTTTTTCGTTTGATGTTTTTTCTGTAGTTAATGTAAAATGATCTTATTTATACAACTGCAGTTTCCACAGCATTACTAATGCATTATCAAACTGCATAATGTACAGGATTAAAAAAAAAATCATTATCAAAAGGGCACTCAGTAGTGTAGACAGTGCAAGTCGGTGTGGTTTGGAACACAGCATTAACCAGCCTGGCAAGTGTGCCTATTAAAGGTGGAACCAAAAATGCGAATAGGGAGCAGCTAAATAAGCAATGTAGACACTCACTAAATTCCAGTGTGAAACAAATCAACTTATCAGATCAAATGTATACATGTAACAAATCATGGACCTTAATAGGTTTGTGGCTTCTGTCACTCTATCTGTAAATATGGACTGAAATACATGTGCCTCTTTCTCTTTATTACGAAACCTGACTTCTAATCTGTATGTGTTGCAGATCCGTCAGTACAGTGGTGCCGTGGTGTCCACTAAAGGCCTGTACATAAGCGACTCTGATAAATCTAATACAGCAGTGTATGTATTTGTTTAACCTTTTCTCTTGTACAGGTTTTTTTTTTATCCTTGTTTTTTGTATCTGTTATTAATTGTAAATTTCTTTAATCAGAGATCGTCCTCTATATCTGCACGTTCAGGGCCACACACAGGATGAGGTCAACAGTATGTATGTTTTCGCGTCTTGTTTGATGTCTTGTTCATCTTTCAAAAACTATTAATCTTTAGTAACAATTCATATTCTGTTTTCTCTGCAGTGAAACATGGTGGTGGTAGTAGTAGTGCTCTTTTTAATTATTGACTTTATCCACCATATACTCAGTGTATTTTTTGTGTAATTTATTGTGAATATAACTGCGAACCTGAAATGGAAAGGCAGAAAAGATGATGATTGTGAATATAAACTATCAGTATGTTGCCCAGCACTATTTTAGAAGTTAAGCATGTGAATGTGACGTCTGACTGCTATTGAGTTTGTTAGATGATCCCTGGATGGTGAGAGTAAGATGGATCATTGTTTTGTGGGTGTACTCTGTGTGCGAGTTTATTCCTGATTGGGTTTTTTCCCCCCTTTCAGAGGCAGTGATGAGGATAAAAGAGATCATTTCTGAGGACGTGTTGAGGGCGTGTGGAGGGCAGCAACCTGCAGTCATGCCCCCGGTGCCAGTTTACCCACAACCCCCTCGCCCTGCTGCAGCCCTGCAGACTCCACGGCCTCATTTGCCCCCCCAAACACAGTCTAGCACCCGGACAAACACCCCAGTTACCCCTGCACACAGACCCCCACCACCACACTCGGGGGTAGGTACCATACACTTAATCTCGCCAGCTGGGACCTATAAATCTTGCTTTTACTCTCCTGCTGTTCACACATTTACACCAGTGTTTTAAACTTGTCTTTCTCACATGTATTTTTACTCCAGCAGCTGTTCAGCCTGCAAAAGAAAAATAAGTTAAGAATAATAAGGTTCCAGGTGACAGTTTTATTTGTAGGGGCTCGTATTAGGAGTAAAATAAATATTTTTGGACCTTCTTGCTGTTGGGCCATATTTGATTTCTGAAATCACATTAAAAAGACCTTGAAATCTGATCTGAAATATAAACCTAACGTACAGTTTATTTCATTACTTTAAAGGGGATGGATTATATTATTTTTTTCCACAAACTAACATTTCCAAATAACAAAACATCTGTTACATGCGTTGGTGAAAATATCACAAAGATAGAACAGCACAGCACTGTTCTCCCTTTGGCAGTGGCATTTAGTGGACATAGTAATCTTTTTAGCTTCTCACACACTGTTAGTGCTTGGTTGGGTTGGGGTTGGGTGTTTTTTGTTTCCTGTCTCCTGTAATCTCAGATCTCAGATTAAACTTGTGATTTAATTCAGGTTTTTAACTAAAGGGCCTAAGGATTATTAGCTTTGTCTTGGTGCAATGTTCACTGTGAGAGTGTGTGGTGTGTTGAGCTGGTGCGTGTGTGTTTAGTGTAAGTATTTTGAATGGCTGTTCTTCCACAGCTGGTGTATGTGAGTGTTGAGTGTAGGTTAGTGTAGATTGGAACTGGGGTGTATGTGTTTTAGTGCTAGTCTAGAGTGTAACTGCTATGCCTCTGGTGCTGGTTGCAGAGTTTTGTGCACACTAAGATCTTTGTAGGCTTGGAGCAGTGTGTGGAGGGCTTCAACGTGAATGAGAAGGTGGAGGGTCCGAATGGGTCGTACCTGCAGCATATCCAGAGCGAGACGGGTGCCAGGGTCTTCCTCCGGGGGAAAGGCTCTGGGTATATCGAACAGGCCTCGCGCAGGGAATCATTTGAACCACTCTATCTCTATATCAGGTAATAATAATACCATTACTATTATTTATCAGTATTGAGTGAATATAAGCCATTGAGACCTCAGTATTTCTGTTGGACTTTTTTTTTTGTTATTAATATGTAATGAGATGTAGAGATTTTAATGATTCTATACATCAGGTATTTTATCATTACTTGTAATAAATCATTATAACAGTTCATCTGTATTAAGAGGAGACTTCACCTGTTTACTTTTATAGAAGAAATTTATTTGCATAACACAAATGTAAAAATGGTTTTAAATGAGGAGTGGACAGAAACAGTAACAGAATCACTTTTTAAAGGTCCGGATGAAGGTTTCTTCATGCTCTCAGATTTAATGATACCTTTCCTTTATTTACAGCCACCCGAACTCTACTGGACTGGAGTCAGCCAAGAAACTGTGCGAGAGTCTTTTGGAGACTGTGAGTAATAAACTCGTCAAGTCCCACACTGATCATTGAATCTTAAATCTGAATTGATCTTAAAATCTCTCTGAAACATTATGTTTAGAAGTAATTTCCAAAGAAGAAAAAAATATTGCAGTGCCTTAAATGTGGCTTGGATGTAACTCTAAACCTTTGCCCTCATTCGGTGTGCCTAGTCCCTGCCTCTATCTTAACGTACCCCTCTGCTTCTTGCCTACGCTAAAGCCCCACCACACCAGTTAATGGGATTGGTTCTTTACATTTGTCATGCAAACTGTCTTTGGTTTCAGGGTAGAAATGTTCAGTCATGGTGTTGTCTGCTTATACACCCATTTGTTTTCAAGCACCTAAAAATATTCACACTGACAAGTCAACAAGGTGCGTTTATAGAAAAGACAAAAAGAATAGAAAAAAACAAGTTCAAATCAATGGAGGGGTATTTCCGGGAGTTGCTTTAGTACTTTTTAATCCTAAATGTTCAAGCACATTTTAAGTCAGTCCCAGTGTTCTGTCTAAGCCTGTATATTGTATGTGTTTCAGGTGAGAGCGGAGCATTCCCGTATGTTGTCTGCATACACAGCCACTGGTTCCACACAAGGTAAACAACATTCCTCATGGAGATTAAAGCTGGTGTATGTCTTGTGAAACACCAGATGTCACTGTTCTCCTAAGCCTTCACAAGCTTTGTCTGTCACGTCAGAAGTTTGTTCCTTTAGTTTTTTTAGCACTGTAGCAAAAAGACTGAGATTTAGGTTTTGTTACTACTTGATAACATTCCTTTTAATGGCTTTACCTTGTTTTAATGTAGGTAAAGTCTGTTTGTTTCATCTCTATCTGGAGGTTAATGAAGGCAGAGTCAATGAAGATGTGTCTCTTGCTGATACTCACCTCCTAAAGTAGATTCAGCAGCAGAGAGGGGAAAAAAAGGAGACTAGAAATCCTGCTTTTACTCTCCTCCTGCTTGCACACATTTACACTTATGCTAATGTTTTACACTTTTCCTGCTCACGCAGTGGGACAGTCCAGCATTTGTTCCTACGATTTTGAAAGTAATTTGCTGCTTTGTACTTATATAATTTTAAACATATCTTTCCCCTGCTCTGTGTATAAACAGGTTGAGCAGGCCTATAATGCAATATATATTATTCCTCTTAATTGGTGCAGCACTTTTCAGAAACAAGAACAGTGTCCTGGTGGAGCAGGTTTTAAACTTCAAAGAATATGAGTTAGCGAGTTCAAAGCCAGGTCTATTAGGTGCTAAGAATGTAGAGTTAACCCTCTATGGTGGTTAAAAAAAGAAACCTGACATCTCTTTTTAAAGTGAGCTTGAGGTTGATAACTCTGTCTGTTTGTTTTTAGCATATCCAACTGGTTATTCCTCCAACAGCAGTTACAGCGCTCAGTCTTGGTATGGTTACCCCACTAATGGCTACAGTAGTGCTTACCCATCGTACCCTGTGGCAGCCGGGTACTGGAATGGAGCCAGCGGACCTTCCACACACACCCCTATCACCACGAACACACCCTCTCAAACACAGACTCACATCTCACCAGGCATGGTGCAGTACCCAGTCTGTCCTCGACAACCTCCAGCGTTTGTGCTAGAGGTAATACAGGTGCTTGAGACAGCCACACACACACACGTGCCAGTTTTGGTTTACTGATAACAGAAGCATAAAATGCTTTTCTGTTGATGTTTTTGTATGTTAGGGCGAGGGCAGTGCAACAAACTCTTCATCCAGTCCTGCAGAGTCCAGGAGCCCGAAGAGACACTTTATAGAGGACAGTGAAGAGGCGGAAGAGGTACAGCAATCTGTGTGCGAGTGCATATTTATCAGGAATTAAGACTACCTTTTGAATTTTCTCAGGACAGTTATCACCATCCTGTTTTACAGTCACATTCTGCAGGCTCATAAAGATTCCTTAACTGTGTGTGTCTGTGTGCGTGTGTATAGCAGATTAAACTTGCTGATCCGGTGAAGGAGACAGAGGGCAGTCCTAAAGATGATAGTGGAACAGACATGTGAGTATTCTATCTAAATTAAGCAGTCAGCCTCCGTGATAATTAACAAAAAAAATATTATTCATAATAATTTTGATATGTATGTGTAGGGTGTTGATGCCCCCACCTCCAGCCCCAGTGCCCTCGGCTGTGCGGAAAAGGCCAAGAGAAACAGAACAGTCCTCAATCAAATGCACAAGTAGTGAGAAATACAGTCATGATTTAGGTAAAGAGTTTAATATTTTAAAACTGTTCTATATCAGAGAACCAAACAAATCAATGTGAAATTTGAAAGGGTTATGATCTGGATTTGAGTAATCAGAGAAAAGAAAAGATTAAGCAGAAGTGAAGTGTTCAAATAAAATATTTGACTATTCCTGATATGTTCACAACAAAATGAAATTTATGATTTATTTTCTGTCTTTCAGGTGATGATGATAATAATAATGATGATGATGATGATGATAATGTAGATGTAAAGAAGGTAAAGGTTGACACCTCAGGACTTGTACCTTACGGAGGAGACTCGTCAGATGAAGAAGAGGAGAGAACTCGCAACGTGAGGAAGAACAACACTTAGATTAAACACACAAAGTGGCTTTGATATCAAGCTGAATATCCTGAAATCTTTTCAAACTTTTCTGATTTTCGGAAAACAATGAAACTGTTCCTATGGAATACTCAGATATTAAAATAATAAAATGACACTGCTGTGCTGTTTTTAATTGTAATTATAAAAGGATAAGATGGAAAAAAATGCCAATCCATTAGAGCTTCACATAGGGTCCTGCCTGCTCTCTTCCTGCTAAATACAACATCACCAGCTCAGGGGTTCTCAAGTTGGCATCTCCCTTCATCGTTGTTACCCTGAATTAAGCCCATGACAAATCCACTAACATCAGATAACATCTACCAGCCTTATAAGCGCTTGTCACCCATGTCCTTTCACCTCATTTCTTTACTTTGAGAATAACACCACTTCTGGCCTCATAGTAGTTAATACTATACACTGTGGGACCTGTAGTTTCTTACCCATGTCTGCTAGCAATTTCCAATCTTGAACTTCACCCCATCTAATGATATTTATAGCCTGCACTTACTCTCCAATACCTACCCCTCATGCACAGTCCTAACCGCTTTATTACTACCAACACTAGCCAACCTCTAGGCCAGTGGTTCGTAATCCTGGTCCTGGTGAGCCAGTGCCCACCATGGTGACAGTTTTCTCTTCACTCCTTTGTTTTGCTCATTAATTTCATCAGGTGTTTTATGAGCTTAAGAATCTCAAACGTTTTCAAGGCAGGGGCCCACCAGGACCAAGATTGAGAAGAACTGATATAGGCTTTTACTATCAAATAACACTGAGCACAAATATTGAATGTACAAAATCCTTTCCAAAAATGGAACATTTGGTAAGGTGTAAAAAAAAAAAAAAAAAAAGTTAATTTCCTTGAACCTTTTACCTGATGATAAAGGTACAGAGAAAAAAATCTGTTTTTGTTGAATAGCTACTTTGTAGTGTGTGTGTGTATATATATATATATATATAAATTAACAAATTTAAAATTTGATTCCTCCAACACACTCCAAAATGTTAGGGAGAGACAAAATAAGAGTTTATAGAATATTCCAATACACAGTTTTGAAATGTGTCACCATAAACTGGAGAATATCAACAATCAATGTTTTTGTGCCTCTCAACTGTTGTGCTAAACTTCATGAGTGAGTTTCTCAATACAAATATTTCAACAAACATTTCTCAATGAAAGACTGCAAAGAATTGACGTCTCAACCATCTACAGTAAATAATATTGTGAAAGCTGGAAAAATCACATTCCATGTAGGGCAAGGCCAGACACCACTGTTAACTGAGTGCCACATTCAACCCTTTCAGGAGAACTGTTATGATACTTCAATTAAATATAGCCACATAGGGTTGGAGGGAGAGGGGAGATGGGGGTGTAGTGTGCATGTGCAGTGTTAAAAGTTGAACACCCTGTCAGTCAAGAGAAGTGAGTCAACAGAGAAGCAGGTCCAGGTGATGTGTCTGAAGGTGTGTGATGTTTTGGTGGGGGTGGGTTTACAATGTATAGCCCCCCCTGTGGTTCAAGAGAAGTAGAACTGAAAGAAGTTTATGTGAGTATGTTATGAGTGTGTGGGAGTATGTGTGAGCCCTGTATGCAATGTCAGTTTTCCGGGTCGGTCTAGGGAGAAGCAGGGTTGAACGAAGTGTTTGAAAGTGTGCGTGAAGGTGTGAAGATGCTGATTAAGGTGGACATTGTAAAAAGACAGAGTCCCGAGGTCGTAGTCAAGGAGAATTCCAATTCTCCTCGGCTGAACTGTGATGCGGACGTCTGCGCTCCAACCATTGTGCAGGAATTCGTACTTGTGTCTGTGGAGAACCATTTTCATTAATTAATTAATTAATAATTAATTATTATCATGATTAAGAACCCACATCACACATTTATCCCTCACGTTATATTTATAATGCCTGCAAGTATTTTTAAACACATACTATGATCATCATTTCTACAAATTTTTTGTGATTGTGTTTAAGACATGAATATTAATATAAATATTAATTATGTTCTGATTGGCTGCCACATTCTTAAAGCAGTCCTTACCGAAAAAAATCATAACATCAAATTACATGGACAGATAAACCCATCTAGACTGACATGACATAATCAATCAATTCAAAACAGGCTATTTTGCATGTTATTTTTAATAAAGTACTGTACAAGCTAGAGAATATGTAAATTAATCATGTCCTGATTGGTTGGCCTGTATTGTGCCTTATTCTAAAAGAGGTCTGGGCTGAAATGTAAAGGTTTTGAAACATTGCAGTGTTTTGTAATATCCCAAAATCCAAGAAAACCGTTTTTTAAAAATTAAATTGTGACATCACAATCACAGTTTATTTAAAACAGACCGTTTGTGCAGTTTATGATTCATAAATAGAAGGACGATTGCAGAATACATTTTAAAACTTTAATAGTGTTCATCAACTAAAGTAAGGGAAGTTATATTGTGTAAGCCTTTTAAATTTCTCTCTTATGCCATAATCTTCTGTACTGTATCCTCTGTGTGTGTCTCCTAGGTCTGATCTCTGTAATCAAACACCCACGCTTACTAATCCTTTAGCACTGTTCTAAAGGGTTTCCATGGCAACAGCTCAACATCAGTAATATGGCTTTAGTAAAGTGTGTGTGAGAGAACGTGTTCTATAACACACTGTTCTTTCTACAGACAGCAGCTTTTAGCACAGCATTACGAAGAAGCACGGCTAAATCATCACACACTTGTCAAACTGCAGCTGGTCAATAGATTTGTGACGTTTATGTGTGTCTCTCACCTGGAGGGTGTAAGAATGTGTCTCATGCACCAGGAGGTGGCATTAGCTCCCAGAAAAGAGCTGCGCTGTGTATCCTCATAGGCCACGCCCACCCGATACTCCGCCCACTCGTCCACCTCCACCTCCCAGTAATGTTGCCCTCGAACAGGAATTAGATCTCCCAGCACTGCCACACAACTGCACACACACACACACACCTCAGTTCACCCCAGACGATGCATACCAACATCCCAAAGGTGAGAATTCCATAATTGACTGTGCGTGATTGTGATACCTAGAGAAGGTGTTCTCACTGAACACCATCTCGCTGATAGGAAGATCTTCATCCAAATAAAACATGGTCAACCCATCAGCAGAAAATGAGAGACAGGGATGAGCTGTGTCCTTTAGCAGGTGGAAAAATGTTCCTGCAAACACACACACACCTAGTAAATGCAAAGATCAATCACTATTTTTTTCACTTTGTTTTTACTTTTCCTTCATAAGAGTTGAGAGATAAAAGATATTGGAATAGTGTTCCTAATAATGAATTATTACCATTGGTGGAGATGGTGATGGGCACGCTCCTCTCACTAGCGCCACCTGTGTTCACCGCTCTGAGATGGATAACATATCGCTTCCAAGGCTGCAAGTGAACCACACATTCACAGGTGGGAATCGCTACTACAGACCTACAACAAACACACACACACATACACACTAATGTGTGACAGTGATTGTATTTAAATGGTTTTAATATTAAGATAACACGACAGCAGACTCTTTCGCAAAAATTGATCCCTGTCATAAAAAATCCAGCTTAGACTCAGATCTCCTGATATTGAGATGATGCAAAATACAGAATGATACATCTATGATCTCTGTCAAATGCCGGTGATTTGAATATTGCTGTTTTATGTGTGTACAATGATGGGGGTGCTGGGTGTAATTTCAATGATTCATGTTAGTGTGTGTCTGTGTAGCTAGGCAGGTGGCTAGTGTGTGTCTCACTCGTTGACGTTGCTGTAGTTTTCCAAGTCACTGAGTTCAAGTGTGTACGACTCGACTGGGTCTGTGTTCCCTGAGTCCCAGCGGATTAGTGCAGCATCCCGGCAGCTAACACATTCCTGCTGCTTAATCACCGGTGGAGAGGGGACTAAAACAAACACACACACACACATGTTTAATTGCTGCCTCATAATCTGTTAATAATTGGACTAATGCCTCAATAAGAATATAAAATATTTGTGTGCACTGAGACCAGCCCAAAGATACATTTAATCTGATCCATCTAAGAGATGGGTAACTTTTCAAACAATCTGTTTAATAGAAAAGAACAACAACCATGTAAATGTAGGTATCTGATTACCTTCTCAGTGTGTGTGTGTGTGTGTGTGTGTGTGTACCTGTCATATACACAGCTCTCTCGCTGGCTGGGCTGATGCCTGTGGTGTTTGTTGCTGTGACCCAGAATTCGTACTGAGAGTTTGGCAGGAGATCCTTCACCAAACAGTGAGTCTCCTTTACCTTCCGCACACACACTGAGGGGACAACACACACATACACTTAACTTCAGATATTCAAGCAATATAAGGAGCTGGGTTAGAGAATTTCTACAGTTGTGGAGAACTCATTTATTCATGAGTGAGTATCTCTCATGCAACAGTTCTAATGTATTTACAAAGCCCCGGGGTCAGTAAATAGCTAAAAAAAAAAAAGGGTTTCGGTCATGACATGCTAGGCCTCTCTCTCTCTCTCTCTCTCTCTCTCTCTCTCTCTCTCTCTGCTTACAGCAGAGAAATGGCATCTGGAGTTATTTAGGCAAAGGACAGACCTCCAAACATTTAAAAGCAACTGAAGATGAACTGAGATGAGGATGTTGCTCTAGGTGGGAGCAAGAATAGAGCAACATCCTCATCTCAGTTCATCTTCAGTGAACTCAACTCAACTCATCCACAGACGAGTTAAATTTCAGCCATGTACAAACAACAGTAATTTTTTCCTCAAACATATTGTTCTGCTTTAAAAATCATGGAGCTTCTGAATGACAGAACAACAGTTCCCCAGAAATGTCAAAATTCCTTTTAAGATTCTTAATTCATTTCATAACAGTTGACCAAGCAGTCAGGCCTTAGTAGCACATTTGAGTCAGTAACTGTTGTTACGCTCAGGATTGCGTGGGCAATTGTGGTTACTCACTGGTTCGTTTTTAATGTCGTTACCCTCAAGTATGATTAGGTAACTGTGGTTACCCACTGGTTTGTGTTGGTTATTATTATCCTGTTGCAGTGTGTGCAGTGTCTGTAACTATGGTTACCATCCTGCTCGGTTTCCGTGGTGATGTCTTCCGAGATCTGGCGGCAATAGAGCTGGTAGAAGTCCACAGTGTCGTCAGAGAATAAACTCCAACAGACTCGCAGGGACGTGGCTGAGGCAGAGTTCACCACCTGGGGGTTCATCACAGGTGCAGACGGAGCTGCAACACACAAAATGGACACAAGAGGGTGGGTACAAAAAACGGAAAAAAATTCACTGCTAAGGCACTTGCAAATATATATCATCACTGTTAACTTTATATACAATATCATTTCTTTATACTGCAAGCACCTTTAAGCAGTCACAGTCCACTTATATTTATGTAAACATGCATGTTCATCTTATAGATATGCCACAGAATATTTGCACATTTTATATTCAATATATATTTATATAGTCATTTAATTAAATATTAGCTAATAACTGAGCTGTGAGGACAGGTCTAATCTCAGAATGTTCAACAGTAGCATCATTATGGCAACATAAACAACACAACATCACTAGTGGAGCTCTTGCAGAAGCGAAAATGAAACCCCTGAGGGTATTCTGGGTTTGGACGCCCCTGCAGCTGCAAACTGAGAGGCAGCAGGTCAGAAAACTGTAGTCTATGATATGTAGAACACACACACACACTGTGCCCCCATGACATTATAATGTGGATTCTTAGCGACACAATTGTGACAAATGCTGACTGGCTGAAAAAAAAACAGCGCTGGACAGTGTAAGAGCCCACGTGTTGCTTCTAGAGGCTTGAATACCAATTCCAAAGGGGCTTTACAGACTGAATGAGCTGGAAGTCTGTGTTGCTTTTTTGGCAGACATGACACCACATTAGCCAAACTTTTCCCCACCCACAAAAATCTAACAGGAGTCAGCTGCAGAAAAATTATTTTAACTATCTACATAAAACTATGCAATTCTCTCGGTTCCACTTCAGAGCACATTCATCGTTAAACAAACAGATCATGGTTAGAAGTATGAAAAAGAGTGGTCAGTGACTTAAAATCCACTGAACAATGAACCTCCAGAACTCTCACCTGGAACCACGTTAACGGATTCCATCATCTGTTTAACACTGGACAGGTCGGCTGTGGGTGTGACAAATTCCATAGACACGCCCACCTTCAGCTCCACCTCCTCTTTTGCAAATTCCTCAATCCTGATACAACAGAGCATTTTTAACCACAATAAACACAGGAAAATTGTTGCTTAAAGCCCCTGGAAAACTAAACTTTTCTTTCTAATTCAGCTGATCTGGCTACTCAGGGCCCAGAGTGTAAATGTACAAATTATTTTATATATTTCATAACTCCCCATAATAAAATAAATATCTGCTGTATTTCACCAGTATTGCTCCTCTTGATGTAGAATGAGCGGCCTTAAAATGGGTCAGCTAAACACAAGCCTGGCTCCACCATTTCTTCAAATCTGAGCAATCTCGTAAGCTAAAGCTAAGTGGTCCCAGGGGCTTTAAACAAGGATTCTGGGCCGAAATTTGCATCAAACTGAGAGAAGGGAAAGACAAAACACACACACACAGACATATACCCCTGCACACAGAGACACACATATGTGGGGAAAGACATCTAACAAATATTAACCAGATTTACATTTCTAGAGAATGCCAAAATATCTACTGTGTGTGTGCTGCAGTAAAGATTTCCACTCTACTGGAGTATATGGGCTGGTAAAGAGATAAAAAAAAAAACAGTAAACGGCTAAAAAACTTAGCTTCTGTCTCAAGGCTGTGTGCATTGCCATGGTGACATAAACAAACCTCTCTTGATAGAGGGTTGCCCCATCATGCCAACCCCATTCTCAGAGCAATTTCATTTTGGTCGACTTAGGTGTTTTATCATATTTCTGCTTTGTGTTTGCAATTTAAACATATAACACCTAAATGTAGTAAAATGTAAAAGGCTTTAACTTTTATATGCTAACATGCACTTGCTAAAACACACCATCATTATTAGCATGGCAGCCATTCTATTAAACTCCCAGCATGCACTCTTACCTCTTAATGACTGGCATGACGGCCTGTCAATCAGAAAAGTAACACTGTCATATACTGTATACGGATTTAACATAAGATTAAAGTGATAGTGATGGATAAAAAGCTAAGTCTAAAGGTTAGCAATATTTCCAACAAATTTTTATTTAAGCACCATAAGCAATTACTATGTTCATTCACTGCCTGTAACCAATCCGCGTATCCATTTCAGGGTCCCGGTGTGTTTAGAGCCTATCTGGAATTACTGGGTGCAAGGTAGGAACACATCCTAGAGGTGGCGCCAGTCCATTGCAGGGTGACACAGACTCACACACACATTCTCTCACACCCTCACACCTATTGACATTTTTGCGTCACCAATCCACCTACCAACATGTGTTTTTGGACCATGGGAGGAAACCCATGCGGACACAGGGAGAACACACCAAACTCCTCACCGACAGTCACCTGGAAGGGGGCTCGAACCCACAACCCCAGGACCCTGGAGCTGTGAGACAGTGACACTACCTGCTGCACCACTGTGCTGCCCTTTGGTGTAAAATTAAAGATGCAAAATTCATACACTAAACATACACTACTAAACAGTTTCTGTGAAAATACTGCTATATTCTTGTACAGTGATCATAATTGTAAAGTGATCAAACCTGAAGGAAAGCATGTTTGTTCTGGCAGCGATTCAGCGCTTGAGCATTCTCAATTAGCTCTTTGCTAATGTCCAGCATGTGTCCGCAAGATATTAGCTTAGTGTACAGTGCTTCAAGTTTCTGCTTCTTCTGCTCCATCAGGGTAGCACTGTTTTCAGTGTTTCTCTGAGACAGGGTCTGCAGAACCTCACTGTAATGCTGCTCCAGGTTCTGCTCCTGACGAGCAAAGTTCTCCTGCAGAAAGCACACACACATACAATGCAATTCTCACACCAGTGTCGGATGTTTTTCTCAGATCTCAGAGCTTTATTTACTTGTTTAAATAAGAATTACCTCAACAGTTATGAAGATTTCCTCCAAATTTCCAGCAAAGTTTTCCATCTGAGAAATTTTTTCCCTTAGTCGACTGCTGTTCTCACTCAGCTCATTCTATACAAACAAAAAGCATTGTTATTTTAAATTAATTAATATTCATTAATCATTAACAACAGCTAATTAATTAATAATTAATAATAATTATGTATTGTTATTATATTTATTGTTATTGTTATTATTACTACTACTAATAAGAAGAAATTAAAGTATATCTTAGACAGTTGCTAAAGTGATGCTGGGTATTGGCTAGGAAGTGCATGGTTGCTAGGTTGATTTATTGGTTCTAAGGAGGTGCAGTGCTGACCCTAAGTTTCTGTGCTGTGTTCTGCAGTGAGCCAGTTTTATCCTGTGTGGGTTCTCCAGAGTGTTTGGAAGGGTCAGATGACACAGGCTTCTTACTGACCAAAACAAATGACCCTTCAACACATCCACCTCCATCACCCTCCTCTTCCTCACTCACTACCATCTCCTCTGCTATCACCTGCAGACGACCCCTCATCTCATACGCATCCATACTACACACACACACACACACAAATATACATCATACACACACATACATCATACACAGACAATAAACGGTTAGTCCACATTAATTCAGTATAATTTAGCTTCTGAGTTCAGGTAAAAGGTAGAAAGTGAATAAAACTTGCTGCACACACAAATGCACAAAGCATAAATCTGAACCCTTACTGTTGAATTAACAGTTACTAAATCATAGATAAATCATAGTGGAGAGTAGATATTGAAACATTAATAGTGGAGATAACCATTTATAAATTATGATGAGGTTTGTGCTGATTTGTGCATAAATATTCATAAAAAGTAGAAACAGACCAGGACTGGCATTACAGAAAAAACACTGAAAAATTCTGTAAAATGAATAATTAGCAGAAGTTAGTGAAGCTTCCTAACTATTCAGCATAATAAACTACTTTAAACTTGGACATTAATGGGTTAAGATTTCCTTTTTTCAAGTAAATAAAATGATCCTCACCCTCAGGGTTTGGGAAAGTTTTGCAGTTCACTCTTACAGAAGCAGCAGCCGGACAGATCCACCCTTCAGCCAAATATAGAAAGAAGGACAGAGATGGTTGCCAGGTCCACGAAAGAAAAAAATGACGTGTATATATATATATATATATATATATATATATCCTATTTTTTAACTAGAATTACACACTCTGCATCTGTTGTTTATGCTTTTTTTCAGGCACTACAGAAAGATGATTTAATTTTGTCTGAAATCAAACAATATTGTAAAAATACCCACTTTTAAACGAAGCCCTAAAAACTGCAGTCTGCAATTTTTTTCATCCATGTGCATTTAGAACAATCCCGATTTGGCATGAAAACCATGGACCTGGCAACTCTGAAGGCTGTAGTGTACACTTACAGATATGCAGTGCATGCCTCTACTGTCTATTTTTGGAAGTGGCCTCTTTAAAGGACATAAGGACTTCAGTTTGTGTTTATACAAATCATAACCCTTCATTGGTCCTACAGAGTGTACAGAGGCCCAAGGCAGGACAGAGTGCCAGTCCATCACAGGGCACCACACGCTCACACCTGTGGACAATTGAACAGACAATCCACCACCAACAGTGTTTTTTTTTTCTACTGTGGGTGGAAACTGGAGCTGCTTGAGGAAACCCACACAGGCACGTAGAAAACACACTAAACATTTTTTCACACACTGTAAAGGTACTTTGGCTATGTTCCCATTAAAGCAGCTCTAGAATTTGGTATTTTACTCCAAGGCTCCCCCTACAGTTGCAGCGCTGTACAAAGGTTTCCCTACCATCCTTCAAACGTTACATAGCACAGTTTCTGCAGTGCTGTGACTGGAGTAGAAATGACAGAGGCTCTGTTCCCACAGTGAAGCATCACAATGATTTTGAAGCTGTAATTGTAAGACAAAATACCACCTTAATACGTAATGGTAGTCATGTGCGCACTTTTTTTACTTATATTTTCAATGTCAAATAATAAAAATATATTAAGTAAGACTAGGCTCCTCCAGTAAAGAGATTATGGAAGCCATTTCCGCCGCATGAAAAAAGGCCATACGCTATGAGATAGTAAGTCATATGATAGCCAGTCATAATAATAAGAAGAAGCCAATCATTGTCATTGGCCAATCAGAACAGCGGGGAAAACCTGCGTCACGACCGCCCAAGCGAAATAGGAGATGTCGGGCTGCTGCATGCGCAGTCCAAATCGGCCAGCTGCCAAAAGCTGGTAGCGACAGTCCTGTTGAGTTTTTAATTTCAGTAATGACACACACACACACACACACACACACAAATAAAAAAATCCCTTCTTGACTCACAACACACAGGCTTTTATTTCTCTTTCTCTCTCTCTCTCTCTCTCTCTCTCTCTCTCATCAAAAACTACTATGAATCAACTCTTTGTTTTCAGTTTCTGAATTAAGTGTTTTGTTCGTTTTCTGTTTTAATTATATTATTTTTTTTATTATTGTTTCTTTACAATTGACACTCGGGGAAGTCCTGTGACGTCATTCCATCATGGCGGCGCTCACGGTCCAAAGTAACAACAGAAGAAAACAACGGGAGACGCATAGCTTTAAAATGATTAGAATATAAAAATCACCGTGCGCTACTAAGTCTGATCATTCGTGTGTGTATGTGTGTGTGTCTCTGTCTCTGTGTATGTTTAATGTCACGCGCTCCTTCTCACCTCACCGCGGAACTCGGGAGTAAACACAGGTAACAGGTAAATACACTAAGTGTTTTTGTTGTTTTAAAATTTACAATCCACCTTTCCAAAAATAGATGCCATTTTTAACAACTGAATTGTGAGGTAAGCGCAAAGTCGCCGTGCCCAAGCGTGTGCTAGAGTGGTATAAACATCCTGCACTGGGCCGTAGCGTAGTGTAATCACCCACCGTCAGTATCTGCTCTCAGTAATATTTGGGTCTGAATGTCATCAAATCCTCGCAGCAATAATGTATATATTATAATATATATTATAATAATGTAATATTGTGAAGGTGTCACGTGTGTGTGTGTGTGTATGTGCGCGCAAATCTGTGTGTTAGGATATGTCATGATAGTGTGTATATTCTAAGCAGTATGCTAGTCCCAGTGGTTGTATTCCATTTCCTCTGTGTTTGTTAGGAGGATGCAGGATAATGTGTAACCTCATTACAGTTGTGTAATAACCTTGGGCTCTGATTTTGTTTGTGTGTGTGTATGTTTTAGGACGATGGAGTGGCTAGATTCAGAGCGCTGCGATAGTCTCAGTGACTGGGTGGCTGTGCGGAGTGATCTGTTTTCTGATGAAAAGTCTGTGCGGATGGATTTCTTGGTGCAGTGGAGTGACGTGGAGGAAGAGTTTGCTGTCACCTGTCGGAACCGAAGCAAAACCGGAGCCAGATCTGGGTCCGGATCAGAGCCCTGTTCTGGTCAGAGAGGGTGGGCCACTTTACTCTCAGCAGAACACATCACACACATACACGCCGTCCTTACCAACACCGCCCAGGAACTACAGCATCATCTCCCTGACCTCTCAGCCTTCAGGACTGAGCAGAACCTTTGGAACCTTCTGTTCTCCAGAACCACGGTCACACAGAACCTGCAGCAGGTACCACACTGCAACACTGTACTTGCTTAAGAACACACAGTGTGACTGCACTTCCAGGTGTTTTTCGAGGTGCTAATTCATTTTTGGTATTTTATCTCTGCTGGTTGCTATGGTATTTAATATTGTTTGATGGGTGTTACTGTGGTATCCAACATGGTTGCCTGAGTGTGACTAAGCACTTTTATTACATTCCATGTGGTTGCTAGGGTGATGATTTCTGTGGAGCTGTGGGGGTTGCTATGGTGTCTCAACCAGAAGAGACACCATAGCAACAACCTAGAACATATGAGGTTGCTATGTTATTCTGTGTGATTGCTAGGCTATTGCTAGTTGGTTGTTAGGTGCTTAATGTGGTGTTCCAGGTTCCTACACTCTCAGGACAAACTGTCACTATGGTGGTACCTTTTTGCTGTCACTGTGGTGTTACCTTCAAGGGTACATATTCTGTACTTTTAATTAGGGAACATAATTGTACCTTATTCTATTTCATCGCAAGGACTCGCATGTTCTTTTATTTTACACAGTTCTGTAATAAAATATTACAAATATTCACCTCTTTTTCTGGAGAAAAGAATGCAATGTACCTTTAGTGAACACGTTAAACTTTAAAGTCTTTCCTGTACTGTAATTTTTTTCTGAGAATATAGGGTGCTCTCGTGGGATTATTATGATCTGTACACTGCAGTAAACTGTAATAACCATGGTCTGTCTGTCTGTCTGTTTACTAGCTGGATGTGGATAGGGTTTGCCGGCAACTGGAAAGATATTTTGCCACAGCTTTGGACCTCTGTGGACAAAGGATCGTTTTGGACACTGTGTTTAACCTCCAAGAAGAACAGGAGAAGGAGGAAGACCAGCTCTATGAAGATCTACAAGAGTTCAAGAGGAAGGCCCTGGAGGAGCAGGTTGAGAGAGCTAAACTCAGAGTGAGAACGGTAAGAGAGAGAGGCATTGTCCCTGAAAAAGAGCCTGAGTAATGACTCATCAAAAAAGTCATCCATCCATCCAAAACCTCTGTTACTCGTTCCACTAATTTGACCTCAGTTATCTTCCAATGATAAAGCATTTCAATGTTGTGCATCACTGTTTTCACCTTTGAAAATAATTCACAGCTTGTCATTAATTTCAACCATTATCCATTTTGTGTGTTTGTCTTAGTTACTGCAGAGTCATCATTCTGCTGTTGGACTCCAGCAGATGATGAAGATTTATGAGGAAGAAGATGAATCATATGAAGAGCTGGTCGCCGCAGCAACACAGTTTTATCAGCATCAGCTTGAGCCATTTAGACACATGAGAGAAATCAGTACACTGTACAGGATGGAGATACAGGTAGACACACACACACACACACACACACACGTTCATTCAGTGTATTTCAATACCCTCCACAGAACCCACTATACATTTGCCAGCAACTTTATTTTAGTGTTATGTTCAACAGTCAGTCAAATCATTAAAGTCATTTCCCTAATATTGAGTAAGTCCCCCTCGTGCCACCAAAACAGCTCCAACTCACCAAAGCCTTCACTGAAAGACTTCTGAAAGTGTCCTGTGTTTTCTGGCAGCAGCTCCTGTTAGTCCTTTAATTGTGTTTTCAAACCTTGATGTAAAGCATTGGGTTTTTGCTGTTTTACATTGTATTTGTTTTGTATGGTAAGTTTTGGATTCACACAGCAATATAGCACACACACTAAAGAACTTTACAAGATACATGTCCTGTCATCATCACCTGTGTGTGCTTTATCACACCATACTTGACATAGATTTTTTTGTTTTGTAGAGGGCTGTACATCACACATCAATGCCAAAAGCAGAGGGCACAAGATCACTAGGTGGAAAATATAAATCTGCGAGCACAGAGAGAGGAATTGCACATGCTCTGATCATAATCTTGCTTTCAAATTCTTTTTGTTTTTTTTCATTCTCGAATGGCTTTTTTCCCTCTGCATTTTAAAGAATATAGTAAAGAATTTTCTTCACATGCTAAGCTCTTTTCCATTGGGCTCCTTCTGCATTACATCTTTACAATAAGACAGCAATATAAAGGTTTATAAATGTTTCTAATCTTTTCATTAATGATTGTTAATTAGATGATAAACACAACTTCAGAACATATTGGTTAAAAAGTTTAAGTTAAATCAATTAACCATCAATAGAATAGATGCTGATGATAATGGGGTGTACCTTTTTAAATGTGAAATGACTGAATCCTCATCCTCAGGTTTTAGCTTATTCTTTACCTTGACATTTTCTGAAAGTTATCAGACACTTTCAGTATTAGACAAAAAAATCAGGTCACTGTTTTATCTCTATGTTAAAAATTATTAATGATATTTAAGGTGTTTACAAACTAATCATTCATTCATTCATTGTCTGTTAGAAAACTGAGTTGACTCTCTGGTTTGACTCTGTGAATTATTTGCCAATCGAGACATACTTCCAGATGCTCAAAGAATCAATTCTTTCCAGAATTGACTCCTGTTCACTAGCTACATTTACTTTGTATTCTTCCCACTCTAACTGTACAGAGACACTGCAGGATGCCTTGGAATCATATTCTGCACTGAGTCTTCTCCTGTTTTCCATTTTTCCCATTTCACAATGAAACTCAAATAACCAGGGAACATGTCCTCCATGTTTGTTTTTCTGTAGATTATTTTGCTTAGCAGGAAGGGCATGTACAGTGTATGAGGCGGGCAGTCACAGAACCAGGAGACATCAGCCAATAGCATTCACTGAGAGAAACCTCATGACCTCACCCCCCAAAGTGTCAAAATTTCACCCCATTTAAAGTTTGGTTTGCAGAGTTTGGTTCACAATGGAAACTTTAAAATCGAGATGGTAAAAACCATTGGAGAATTAAATAAAGACGGTTTGAGAGAGTGAGAGTGAGAGTGAGTTAAAACTTACAGGTTTATATTTTCCAACTGGAGCTTTTACACCCTCTACTTTTGACGATGTTGTGACGCCATGTGGTCAATTTACATGTAGCCAGAAAAAAGATAGAACTGATTCATTTGATTGCTACTATTATGGCACTACTACCAGCCACACAAACTCCAAACACCAACTTCTACAAACTCTTCTACAAATTCTCTCACCCAGTTGTTTTAGTCTTTGCTATTGGACTCTTTTCAAATTTTCTTAGAGGTTTGTTAACTTTGTTAGCTTAGAGGTTGAACCCACCCCATGATGCCATTGTAGTGAGATTATACACATAACATATATGGGTCTTGGTGTATGTCTGTGTAGAAGTTTTTAGAAACAGAGGAGCTGGGTCCAAAGCGAGTCTCTGAGTTGGAGACCGAAAGTGAAGAGTGGAATAAACGGAGTCAGGATGCCATTGCCTCAATTCAGGATGTCACCGTCTGCTACTTCAACCATACAGCCTCCACATTAAAAGGTTATTATTGGTAATAATAATAACAAAAATACACATTGCTGTTATCGTCACTGTTTGTTACTTCAAACACACAGTAACCACACTCACAGGTGACAAATTAGTAATAATAACCAACATAATTATTATTCACAATCATGCTGAAATTTCAGAAACCCAAAAATGAGTGAGTGTGCGTAAGTGGTGGTGTTTAGGATTTGTATGTTGTGGTGTTTGTGTTTTTACATTTGTGTTTGTGTGTGTAGCAATGTTAAAGCAGATGGAGAGCGATAGTCAGTTTTATGGGGCTGCTGCATGGACAATGGTCACTCCTCGTCTGGACAGACTCCGGCTGCTAGCAGCTAAAGAGACACTGCAGTTGATGAGAGCGAGAGAACTGTGCGTGTCCCGCAGGAAACAGGACATCAGACATAAGGTAACCAACAGGACAAACACAGTCAAACACTGTTTGTTTGGGGTACTGTGCCTATGCGGTTTGTTAAAATTTCCAGAAGTGTTCATTTTATTGATTGGTGTGTGTAGATGAGCACAGCACAGGAGGGAGTATGTGAAGTGCAGGAGTTGGAGCTGCAGTTTTATGAAGCCCAGCTGGAACTCTATGACTGTAAATTAGAAATCCTGAAAAATGAAGAAATGCTGGTGCTTGCACAGATTAATACCATCCAAAGACAGATCAAAGGTATAAACACACACACACACACACAATTAGGATGTTTATCACAGTAATAATACAATGTCTGTTTGTGTGTGCAGTTTGTGATGATCTCACAATCAGAAATGGATAAACAGAACATTTCTATGATGATACTGATAGAAATGTGTGTGAATCTGAGTGTTAATGTATTTACAAAGGTACATTATCAACTTAAAAAACACAGGCACCAGGGGGCACTGTTTTGTTCGCTGAACTAACATGATATATGTACACACACTACACCTTTACTGTTGATGTCATCGTTTGTTGTGCTGTTTGTGTGGTAGTGTGTACTTTTAAATGCGGCTCTAATAACTTTTCTTTTGTTTTTCTCTGTTAGAACTGAGTGAAGAGGTGGTGTATTACGATGCATGTGAGGACCTTGCTGAGCTGCAGTGTGTAGACAAGAACACTGCCCACAACACCCAAAACCCAGCCTACATTCACCTACGACAACAGCTTCAACAGCTGGAGAGAAAACGAGCAACAACCTTTAAACACAGAGCTACAATCAGAAACAAGAGGGTAACACACACACACACACACACATACAAACACACAATCTACACAGAATTTGTGCATACCTACACACTGTGTGTGTGTGTGTATATGTGTGTGTTTTTGTGTAGGAGAGTTGTGTGAAAGCACGGGAACTCCAGCAAGAGGCACTGCAGCAGAGAAGTGTTCAACACCATGAGCACCACGCAGTACACATGGTGAGTCTCTGCGACAACAATCACCTGCCTATTACCATGGCAACAACTTCCTGCCCCTCAACCATAGCAACCAGCTGCAGTACCTGTGTGTGTTTACCTTCTTGTGTGTGTGTGTGTGTGTGCAGAAGCGAGAGAGGAGAAAGGAGGAGGAGGAGAAGAAAAAGCAGTGGGTGGAGCTGGAGAGAGAGAAAACACTCAGCAGACTGCGCTCCTTTAGAGAGGTGATTACCCACAATCCCCTGCTGTCAAATGCACACTACCTCCTGTCTGTGTGTGTGTGTGTGTGTGTGTGTGTTATTTTTATCCGACTTTTTCTGTCACCACTTTTACAAAGCTGTTCTAAAGCTGACTGGAACTTGGTTCCACTTCAGCTGCTCTTCACAGTCAAACACATACAGAACCTAAAGTGTTCATATTCTCTAAACTGTCTAGAACAGGGTTTTTTAGGTGAACCCACATTTTGTCCATTGGTTAATATCAGGACCCTGACAAAACAAACTCTAAATGTTTACTGCATTATAAAACGAAATATAACGGATAGTGGCCTAGTTTCACTACACCTCTATTAACGACATTCAGAATTAGGGTGCATTCCCATTTCTCCATTTTGCCTATGGGTAAGGGGTCAGTTCTTGTTGGTAAATAAACCCACAAATGTCAGCATTCTCCTTTAAAAACTAAAATAACAATTGTATTATCTTTATTATCTTTCTTTTATATATTATGACCCTTTCTTACAGGCTTAAAACATCACTAGTAGTGTACTGATTAGGTTAGGTAGCTAGTTAATTCCCTGTTCCACTTTAAATGGTGAATGAATTACATTCTAGACACTCTGGGTTGCAAAATATAAAGCGTACACAAGGGGGCGTTCATGCTCATGTTCATTGTGTGTTTGTGCCTGTTAAATTTCCGTTATTTAATTATAATTTTTCTCTACAACCCAGAGTTAAAAAAACCATTAATTTAAAAACTACATTATTCACACTCACTCACTTATCTAGAACATTTAGAGTGTTCCAAAGGGACCTTTAGTTCCCACTCGTTGATTCAACTTTCTCTTCTTAATGATGTTTGTAGTGTATTGACTCTTTAAGGCCTTCAGTTCAGCTGCTGAAGTCCTGACCAATGTGGAGGGACAGCCTTGACTGAAGTATTTTCTGTCGTAGAAAAAGCTGGGTCAGTACATGCTGAAGACTCCTCGCTCCAAACCAAAGCTTCTTGCCGACGATACGTCACAGCCTCTTTCCATCATTTCTCTGGCCCCGTCCAGCAGTGCAGACTCACAGAGCCCTGCCCCCAGGCCTAGAGGAAAGGGGCGGGGTCAGAAGCAGAGAGAGATCCCTGTACAGATCTTATTGCCCCCGGGGCCAGGACCAGTGACATCAGAAAACACACTTATCCCACCACTACTGCCCCCTCCTCCCCCACCACCACCACCTCCTCCTCCTCCTCCCCCTCCCCCTCCACTTTGTCTCGATGCGCCACCCCTTCCACTGAGTGAGAGGGCACCTGCTCCATATCCCAAAAAAAGCCTACAGGAGTGTGCAGGTGAGATTTTTAAAGAAAAGTGGTGAGGGTGAATTAATATCACATGGTTTATTGGTGATTATTGTTTTTTGATGAATGGGTATTGATCATTGATTTCTAATTATAGGCTCAATGGATGATGTGCTGGCGTCCCTGCAGAGGGGGCGTGTTCATTTGCGTAAAGTCACACCCTCCGTGCCCACGGAGACAAACATTAGAGACAGTCTGATGACAGCCATCCGTCAGGGCGTGGCCTTAAAGAAAACCCCGCTCCCTACTAGCCCCGCCCCCTGCAGAGACTCAGAGCTGGAGCAGAGCATCAAAGCTGCAATGCTGAGGATGAAGAGGGTTTCCAAGGAAACAGACGACGAAGATGATGAGGAAGTTCCTCAGTCTGGAGACTGGTCTTAAATCAGATTTTTCAGATCTAGATCTGTTACAAGGCCTTAAAACTGTGTCATTAAAAATACTGTACTCAATTAATGACACCAGACACATTCAAACACAGCAGTGTATTTATCGCCTGGATTCAATTACATCAAAAATAACATTTATTTTTCTGCACCTTTTAATATACATTTACTGTTTGGTTGCTGGACTTAACCTAATGAAACAAACATGAAACAAAGTGCCATAATCGTTCTACATGCCACAATTTGTCTTATTTTTCGCAACAGTTTAAAAATCAAACTTCCTGTGTTTAAAAAAAAAAGGGCTTCATGGAATGAATGAATAAAGTGCGTCTCTTTACTTGTAGCTGAGTTAGATCTAACAGTTATGGGATTCTGTTTGTGGCTCGATCTTAAATTACAGCAGCTGCATTCCTCTTGTAGCACTTAATAAATTTGTGTGTGTGTATGTGTGTCTAACACCCACACACACTCACATGTAGCTGCACTGCCTTTATTGCTGTATTAAAAAAGGAGAAACTTCCACAAATGCTGTGTTTCAGCAGTTTCTTTTAGCCTGAGTTTTCAAAAAAGTGTTTAAATGGTTTATTTTAAAAATAGTTCTTAAATTAATCTCAGAATTAAAGTAGGAACTGCTCACATATCTTTCTCTTTAGATTGTTACCTTTGTTCAGAGAATAATTAAATGGTAAAGTTATGGTAAAATATCAGCGTTGTCTGGGATTTTTTTTTTGTTTGTTTGTTTGTTTTATTAAATGACAACATTTTAGTTTTGCCAAACAAAGCTCTGGGAGTAACAAAGTTAGTTAGCACAAATTAAGGAACACTAGTAAGTGGTAATAATATGGTTATGTTATGGTAATAAATGGTATTTGCCCTTAAATGAAATGTGCGTTAGACATTAGTCTTAGTTATTACTTTCAAATGATTCAGTCATTATCACCTGAAACTTAACAACATAAAGGTTATTACCCCAGAAAGATTGCATCAGTTCTGCTACATGGAGTTAGGATATAAATTCATGTTTGCGATATTATTACAAGGAGGCACTTAAGTACAGATCTATAAAGCCCTGTAAAAAACTTTGTTACACAACACATTTAGGTAGAGCTCCATAAAAGTGACCTACAGAGATCCAAGTTAAATGCTCATGGAGGTCATTAGAGTTCATTTTTGGGATTCGCTGTTATTTCCCTGAACAATTTACACTGAGCTCTGAGGGTGAAATCTGTGACATCACAAGCATTAGGTCTTAGAGTTCTTCAAGATACTTCACTGATACAAAGACAGCACAAATTATAACACACACACACACTTCTCTGATAACACTCCTCACCTACACACCCCCTGCACCAGTACAGTGTGTGTTCTGTAGAAACTCGTTGTGCTTCTGACAAGTGTGTTACTATGGAAACAGGCCAGTTGCCCACAATGAAATCTCCACAATCCACCTAACCACATTACACACACACTGAAGACAGAATATGTATGTGTGGATGAGATGACTGTATATGTGCATTCATGGACAAGCTGACTGAGTGTGTGAGTGTTTATACATGTGTGTGTTTTTGTGATTATTGCTGTTCTAGCAGTGACAACCACGAAACACTTTATCCCTCGCGTGTGTGTGTCTGTGTATGTATGTGTGAGCATGTTCCTGTTTGTCTCTGTGTATGAGGGTCAAACTGACCTGAAGACGATATGAAGGATGGAAATGTGTTGGGTAGAGTAGCAAGTGTGCTCAATTATTATTTTTTGTTTGTAAAAATGTATCACCAAAAAGGCCATTGAGATTCAGGTAGAAATCAAAATTACTTGTACCACTTGTCTTCTTGGAAAAATTAGAAACGGGTCACAGAAAACTGTGATGTTTTTCTTATGGTGAAAAAAAAAAAAAAAAAAAGACATATTTAACCCTTGTATTGTCTTCACTTTTGGAATACTCTGGTATCCCTCAGGTCAAATTGACCCGGGACATATTTGGGGACTTAAAAACAATTCTGATGTAAAATTTTACTTCATAAACCATTAACATATATTTTCTTTATCTCAATTTTAAACAATAGAGTTAACATATGTTCAATAATTGCAATTAGTATCTAACAGAACACAGTTAACAATGAACGAGACATTTTTGTCATAAGGTTATTATTCATGTTAAATATCCAAAATTAAAAATAAAATGTAAAAATAAAAGTAAATTTAGGTGCTATTTACTCATTGTGTATTTGCGTGACAGTTTTCCTTGTCAAACGTTCGGCTTTCACTGGAAATGTTCGTTGGCCATTGGCCCAATGAGCATCTAAACCTCTTCCAAACACCTCGAGGTAAAGTTACAGGTTGCTGTTGTGTGTCCGATAAAAATAAATGTGAACGCTACTTGAATTCTAGAGATTTTACAAGCGGCGAGTTTGTGCTGGATTTGAATGAGCTCTGCATTTCGTGGTCATTGTTTCTGGACAATGAGGGCTCTGCAGGGTTTCAGTTCGGTTGGAACTGTAAGTGAGCAGGAACTGAAAAAGCACCTTACTTGTTTTTACTTAGAACAACCTATGATTCCAGCTTCTTCTAAGGCTTGGTTGTGACATTTTTAAAGTTTGTAAATATAACATGGAATAGTTTTGAACAATTCATATTAGCGTTGCATGCTTCTCACAAAATAGTATTTTTGTACGTCATGTGTTGTAGGTATAGTGTATATGTGAGCAGTAATTATAAATAAATAAAAATGATTGGTGAGAGATTGATGAAAATGATAAAATAGCAGTTATATTTGACAGGCAAATGATATGTCATTTTATGCCTGGATTGTCATCTTAAGACAGTATGTGTTCATGTTTGTGTGTTCTGTATGGGGTCTGTGCTTATAAACCATTCATTCATTCATTATCTGTAACGCGTATCCAGTTCAGGGTCACGGTGGGTCCAGAGCCTACCTGGAATCATTGGGCACAAGGCAGGAATACACCCTGGAGGGGGCGCCAGTCCTTCACAGGGCAACACAGACACACATTCACTCACACCTATGGACACTTTTGAGTCACCAATCCACCTACCAATGTGTGTTTTTGGACTGTGGGAGAACACACCAACTCCTCACAGACAGTCACCCGGAGCAGGAATCGAACCCACAACCTTCAGGCCCCTGCAGCTGTGTGACTGCGACACTACCTGCTGCGTCATGTCCCAATATTATAAGATTGTACTTGTCAGGTATGTGTGGTTTTCCATGATTTTAAAATAATGTATCAGTGATTTTAAGTTGGCTGTATCATTAGAAGTTATAAAAAATGATTTTGGAGTTACTTGCACATTCCTAACATAAGTGGAAATTGGTGTCCCTATAACGCAGGTATTGAATCAGGTGTAACTTCTCTCATATTGTGGGGAATTTTCTCCCTTATGGGATCCCCATAATGTAGAACAGTATTAGAGCGTAGTATTGCAACACCTCCGAAACACCTCCATTTGTTTTGTCTTTGTTAAAAATAAACTGTGGCTATAGGTTACAGATGAGCGAGTGTGTGAAAGAATGAATGAGTGAGTGAGTAAATGACTTAACAAAACAATGTGTGCTGCCTCTTAGTCATCTTCAGCTTAGAGCACTACAAAAAGTGGGATGTTGCTGAAATCCAACAACTCAAAGACAAACTCTGAAGTGGACACTGAAAAGCAACCAAAGCAACAATTACCTGGACTGCCCTCAACTTCACAGGCCCAGGAGCATCAGGAGCTCCAAAACTGCACAGAAGATAGTATCCAAGAGCTCTAGGAGGACAGTAAAAGCAGCATGAAGCCCCAAACCTAGCACACAAATAAAAATGCTCCAGAGCGAGAAAGCATAACCCTGCACCCACCCTGTGCTGAGAGCACAGTAGACACCAATAGGATGAGAGCGGAAGAGAGAAAATTCAACCACAGACGCTACGCCTCAGCTCTGTAGATGATGTCGACAAAGTGCATATAAAAATGTGGACACCACAATGGCTCTTGAGCTCGCGTGCCCCAACAACACCAAAGGAAACTGCACAATGTATTAAAAAAGGATCACTGGCCCCTAAAACTTGGGTAGGATACTATTCCGGCCTGGCCTCCTTCCTTGAGCTGAGACACTCGGGTGATGAAAAATGCCTCTCAAAATGCCTCAGAATATTGCAATATACAAGGTGTCTAAAAAAAGAAAGGAAACAAACTTATAGCTGACTAGAATCACTTGGGAATGGAGTAAAAGGCAGTGTCTTCGATTGTGGGGAAATGCCATTCTCTGGTATAATCAGGTTCAGAAGCCCCACATGTTTAAGGTGGAGCAGTATGTTTGAAAAAACAACTGTTTCTACGTGTTTTCAACAGTTGGAAGTCTCTTTACCGCCTAAACATCTCCAGATGCATTTTCTCAGTTATGAGCACACACACACACACAGAGAGAGAGAGAGAGAGAGAGAATGAATAGCATATCGGACTGAGACACAGACACTGGGGCTTCATAAACACATCAGATTTCCAATGCACAAACAGAGTGGCAAGCAACAAATGGTTTGAAGAAAAAAAAAAAAAAAAAAAAAAAAAAAAAAAGTGAACATCACTTTTAAGAGACTGGAGTAATTGAGTAATTAAATTTAGAGGGGACTAACACGTGCATCCTTGTTATATCACAACCATAGAATCAGAACTGATGCTCCTCCTCCTCCTCACACAAACACTAAGGAGAGAAAAGAGACACACAAATGAACAGTTTCGTATTTAAACTATATTTATGACAATTAATCAATATTTATACAGCATTGATCGGGATAAATAAACATGGAAACCAGGGAAGAGAAACAGTTCTAGAGAGTGACGGGTTTATGATCCAGTTTAGCTCTGTTCTGGGGCAGAGCCAATCAACCACACACATCCCATAATCACCTAGCAGCAGCAACACCACCCACCCACACCCACACACAGTACAAAAACATCACTCACAACAGCCACAATGTTAAGACAAACTACTTTTCAGGGGGAAAAAATGAAATCAACAAATGTGTATCATATGTGCACAACTCACAGCAATCATACGATTATAAATATATCGTCTAGCATAGTTTTCGGTGGTTTTGGAGATCATTATGGCCAAGAAAATCCACAAAAATCCATGACAAATTGCAAAAAATCCACACCCCTCTGACCCCTGCAGGCCTGTTGCAGTATTGCACTTTAATCTTTAATATTAAATAAGTGTGTTAGAGAGAGAGAGAGAGAGAGAGAAAGAGAGAGAGAGATTGTGGTGAAGCAGCTTCATGCAGACAGAGGACAGTGAGCAACTCGAGACAGAGGAGTGCGCCACCTTCAGGCACTTAGTGACAATGTGTGTGTGTGTGTGTGTGTGTGTGTGTGTGTGTGTGTGTGTAATATGACCTCAAACACACCCTGAGTTTCCAGCCTTTACACACCTCATTATTACACGCTGTGTGTGTTTGTGTGTGTGTGCGCACGTGTGTCTCTCACTATTACTCTTCCTCAGGGTCACTGCAGTAATCAGCATCACCGGCCCTTATTCACACAGCTCAGAATTAGTCTGTAAACATATCTATTAAAAAAGTCTTTAACACTCTAGAGGAGGAGTGCTAAGGATAGGATCGTGTGCTTATTAAGACTCACAAAAGCCAGTAGCTGCTGCTAATTAAACTTTATTATTAGGCAGTGTCTGACTGGCATCATATTGATGGGTCCAAATGAAATATATAAATTAATCAATATAAACTGAATTCAGTGTTAAAGACTAATTTAGAACACTGTGTGAACACACACAAACACATAACCATACCCCTGACCATAAAAAGCAGTGTTTTTGTTTGTGCATGTATGCATGCGTGCATGTGTGTGTGTGTATATACACAAACACACACCGCTATGGCTGTCATTTCCTAATATTCCAGCTGTGTGTGCATTTCTGTGTGTGTGTGTAGGGCTTTTATCACTTTGTTGGCTCCAGCGCAATGCAGCGTGTGTTATTGTCTATGCCGAGTTTAGAGAGGCCCTGCCGGACTTTGTGTGTAGTATGCGCGTTTGTATAGTGTGTGTCTGTGTTTAGTTGTCTATTCCAAGTTTAGAGAGGCCCTGCCGGACTTCGTGCAGTTCGTCGATCTTTCCCTCCAGGGCGTCCATAAACTTTTTTAGCTCTGTTTTGATGTGAGTGTGTTTCTGGTGAGTGTCGTCCACTTCACTCTGCAGTGCCAATACTTTCCCACGAGCGTCTTTACTGCCCTGCTCCGCTGCCTGAGGAAAAGACAAAAACAAACACATATGAGTAGAATTTTCACGTTAAGATTTTCAAACCTATAAAGTGCATCAACCTCACAGACAGTCTCCCTACAGCCATGAATAATTATTCCAACCAACGTGCATCAGTACTTATAACAGCTACGTTAGTCAGTTTCACCCTGTAAAGCACTATTTTATATATATATATAATTAGATTCATTGTGTGTGTGTGAGCTTACCTGCAGTTTGGCGGTGAGGCTCTCACACTCGGCCATCAGTTGTGGGATGATCTCAGCCTGTTTCCTTAGATTCTCCAACTCCTACACACACACACACACACACACACACAATCACACTGTGTTCTGACTGGCTGTTCTGAAGCAGCGCTGTGGGGGTGGAGATGACTCACATCAACATCACTCTGTGTGTGTGTGTGTGTGTGTGTGTGGGATGAGGATTAGAGTCTGTCCTGTGATTCCTGATTCCACTCAAAATGTTTCAGCATCTTTTAAAAATGAACATTTCAGTCTCTCCCTCTCTTTCACACACACACACACACCAAAATCTAATATACCTCAGAATAAAGGGTACCAAACTGATAAAGGTTCTCTAAAACTGTGGTTCTTAGCCTTAGTACTGGGTTCTGATTGGATCCTGAAGAGCCAGATCCTCAGTCTGATCATGGCTCTGTGTCTGATATTTCACAGACAAAACAATTTTATAATATTTTAGGGTGTATTTAAAGAGATAGATGAACCCGAGTGTGTGTGTGTGTGTGTGCCTTACCTGTTCTTTATCCTGTAGTTCTGCCTCCAATTCCTGAACTCGGAGAGTTAGTTGAGCGTTCCTCTCTTTCTCCTGATTCTCCTCCTTACATTGGAGCTCCAGCTCAGCAATCTGACACACACAAACACACACACACACACTTACATAAGTCCTACACACAGCTGTAATAAAGTTTAATACATTTCGCTGTTTTAGTGTTGTGTGACGCTTTGCATTAAGATTATTATTTGAAGGAGGAGGAGTGGTGAGTTATGTTTGTGTAGTGTACCTTCTTCTTGAGCGTGTTGTTCTCCTCCTGAGTGTTGTGCGTTTGTGTTTTCCAGTTCTCGAGGCTGGTGTTCGCCTCCTGCAAAGCGTCAATGAGCCGAGCATTACTCTCCCTCAGAGTCTGCAGCTCCGTCTCAGCTTTCTTAGCATTACTGTTACTGTATAAAACACACACAAACACACATTTTAAACAGCCTTCTACAGAACAGACCATGGTTCGATTCCCAGCTCAAGCAGGAAAACCACTCTAGACAGGGTCCATGAACAACAAACTGGATTGTGAATTAACAGCACTCTCTCCTCCCTCTACATCCATGGCTGAGGTGCCCTTGAGCTAGGCACCTAACCCCCAGACACTCCTTGAGCGTGGGGTAAGAACGCCCACTGCTCTGGGTGTTTGGGTTCACTGCTTCAAATAGCTGGGGTGAGTGTGTGCATTTGCTGACTAATAACTGGGGTGAGTGTGCGTTTTCACTGCCATGGGTTTAATGAGGAGCTGGGTTTAATGAGGAAAAAAATATTTACTGTTTATTGTACTATGTTACAAAATGCATGTTTTTAAAATTACCATCTATGGAGAGCCAAGAAAGCTGTGTATGTGTGTGTGTGTGTGTGTGTGTGTGTGTGCATACCTCTGTTCTATGACTGTTTTTAGTCGATCATTCTCACTCTTTAGTGCTGTGGTTTCTGGTGTGTGTGAGATTTTCTCATCGTCTGTCCCGTTCATGCTGGAGACCTGATTGGACGATGGCGTGTTCCTCCCCGACTCCTATTGAACACAAAAACACAACATAGTTCACACACACTCAGTTCACACATGCTGTCTTTCTCTGAAAGGCTTCATATTTTTAACAGTATCTCGTAATACTCTTATTACATCTTAATTTATTGTAGACATTCATTATAAACGTGTGAATTTCACAGTGAACAGAACTCCTCAGCAGCTGCACATGCCCAATATTAAGCGAGAACTAGAGAGGCATACAGTCTCCCCCAGAACACGCAGATGAAGTAGTGGAACAGCGTTCTTTGGAGTGATGGACTGCACCCAAAACCTCTGGGATGATTTGGAGCAGGGTTTATAATCTGTAACTAATGAAATAACTGTGCTACATTACTCAATACCTGAACTTACAAATTACAATGTAGATAAATGCCATCAAATCTTCCTCATAGCAATGTTTGCGGTACCTAACCTCAGGCTAAAGGCTGAGTGGGTGGTGCTAGGCAACTGGAGAATGAGAGGGCGTGGCAAAGCTGTACCTGTGAGTGGTTGCTGGAGGTCTCCATCTTCTCCTGAGATTTGTCTCGAGCGAGTTTTGCAGCCTCCTTCACCTCCAGGAACTTCTCTGCAAACTATTAAACAAGCACAAACAAAACATCACAGACACAATTTTACTACCCACTCACCTCATAGTGTGTAAGTGTAATGTGTGGGTGTTAGTGTGTATATCTGTTTTGTGTTTTTCTACCTTTGTTAACTGTTGTTCTGAAGCGAAGCCCAGTCCAAACACAGTGTTTGCTCGACTGTCCGCCCACTGTCCAAACTTTTGAGATGTTTTAGTGAATGTCATGTTGGGGGTGATGGTGCTGTTAATGATCACCTGAGACAGACAGACAGACAGACAGACAAACAGACAGACAGCATAATATAAGGAGAAATTAGAACGCAACATGATTCAAACAGAGTTGAAACAAATTGTTGCTGTACAAAAGAAAAACAAACAAACGCCAAAACAGTAATTTTATTATTAAATTATACAAAAAGTAACCCTAAAGCTTCACAGTAAATAAAACAAATACAGACTAGTTGCTGTGCTGAGGCTGTGTAGTTTCCTGCTTGGATTAGAGTTCATTGGCTGTTAAACTTTTCTAATTGCATTTTTTTATAATCCTCGTCCTCAACTAGGAGCTTTTGTTTGGGTGGTGAAACAGATTGTGTTTCCCTCTTCTTTTGTTATAGTCTACTTTCATTTCTTTCATATTACCATAGTTTATTGTACATCTGATATCTTGTAACCAAACCACCTGCACACTACTGAGGTCCGCTTTCTTTGGAGCAAATTCCTCCACCTCAGAGCCACTTTCCACACTTCACTGCGCCTAATCCACTACTGAATAACAATAAACGTATGCTGTATTATGGGTAACAGCATGAGGTCATAATATAATCAAGTCAGAATATCACTATCATCACAATATTTATCATTTGTATTGTTTTAAATATCAAATGACAACATTATTATTGTGAATGAGATGATATGGCACAGCCCTGATGAACAGAGGTCATAAACTCAAACCCAGAAGGGAGGAGGGAAGAGAGAAAAGGTGGGACTAAGCATCACTAGGATTCATATCTTTAACACATTACTGGTGTCACATTTCAGGAACTTTCAAGTAAGTGATCTCTAGCTCTCTCTCTCTCTCCTATTTTCTCACACACACACACACACACACACACACACACACACACACACCAGGGGAGCTCTCCCTAAATAGCAAACACATTGGGAGCTGAGACAGTGTAATAAGGATATTTATCTCATGGCAACATCCATTAAGACAAGAGCACAAATTAACATCAAACACTAAAACCACCACCATCACTCTACACACACACCCTGATGTCTCTGCAGCCAAACTGTTTAGCATGACACCACACACAGGCACACGGACAGCTCTGCTATTAATCGGATAATCTGCTGAAAATTTAATCCACTTTATCCATGTTACAACAGTCAAACACATATATGTGTGTGTGTGTGTGTATAAGAGAGAGAGAGAAAGCACAAGCGAGAGAGGGAGCTGATTGTGTGTGATGGCTGACCATCTGAGAGACATACAACTGATTGAGGATAAGATTGGGACCCATATAATCCCTGAACCTGATCTGAACATCAACAGTACTGGATCAGTAGGAGACTCAAACCTAGGGTGCAACTCCAGTGTCTAAACCTCTCCTTTGTGCCTCAGTCAGATGCTGACCTCACCTTGACTCCAGTGACCTTTACCTAGGACTGAACAAACTGGAAGATGTTTATCGACTTTTACTGATAGACACTGGCACATAATTTTGATTTCCTCTCATAAATGAAGCTCCTGAGATTTCAAGGTCAGCTCCAACTAACGGAAATCATTGCACAGTACAAAATGTGATTTTAGTATAAAAATAATCAGCTCTACAGCCCTTCCCTAACCACAGTGACCCTGATTCAACCCTTTTACCCAGCAACAGGGAGAATGGTATACTACTGAGAGTGAGTGAGAGTCTGTGTTAATCAGTGTTTATTAAAATGTAATATCACATCTTTATAATAGATTATTTTATCTATTATGGTCATAGAACATAGGTGTGTGTTCCGGTCTGTTAGTAATAGCAGTGGTTCTGCTCTGTTGGGGTGAATGAGAGCAGCAGGTGTTAAACAGGCATGTGTGTGTGTGTACCATGCAAAGTTTAGTGAAGTGTGTGTGTGTGTGTGTGTGTGTGTGCGCGCGAAAGAGAGAGAGAATATATATATGAGAGAGAGGGAGAGAGACAGAGTAAAGCACACACACAAACATCAGCAGGCCTGTGCCCACACTAAGGGACATGTCTCCATAGCAACCCAGCATGTAAACGCAGAACTAAGAGAGGGCACATCCGCTCAAAATCCATGGGGAACCTGCACCTTGTACGTGTGCATACACACACACACACACACACACACACACACATACGTTATGTTTCACAAAACCTTCATGTACACAATTTCCTCACAGTTTTATTAGCAGTGCATACATTTATAAAGACACACTAGGTATTACAGTTCTCTCGTTGCTATGGAAACAACACCATGCCAAAAGATGCAACAGTTTCTCACATCCCAAGGCCTTCCTCTAATATCTACTTTATATATTTTATACTTACACACAACAATCAGCCATAATATGACCACCTCCTTATCATACTCTTAGTCCCACTGTCCATATCTCCACTGTAGTTTACAGTTACAGACTGTTGCTTTGCATACTTTGTTTGACAACGTTCTTTAAATAGTCAGGACCCCACCACAGAGCAGGTATGAGATGGGTGGTGGATCATTCACAGTGCTGCAGTGACAATGACGTGGTAGTGGTGTGCTGGTACGTGTGGATCAGACACAGCAGGAGTGCTAGAGTTTGTAAACCCCTCAGTGTCCCTACTTGACCTGCGTTCTGTTTCCAATACTGAAAGTATTCACAGTACTATATTATACAATACTACAGCTACAGTAGTTTGTGTGGGAGAGAGTTTTATATATGTGCATGCGAGTATGTGTATATTTGTTAGTTTGTGTGCATGAAAACACACTGGCTGAAATCATTACGGTAAGTAACTCATTATTCATGTTATGTAATTTCTAATCACTATGGGATGTAAAATGAAGGTATAGTAAACAGCACTAGTGAGCGTGGTGTGTAAAGGGTTAAAGTGGAATCTGATAACAGAAACTGGATGAGATCGAACTGAACTGATAAAGAAGAAAACGCTGATCTCAGTCAGAAGATCACATTTATGTTTACACCACAAACATGAAATAGCCGTGAGGACTTTTAAACCAAATAAGTGACCTCAAAGAGTCGTTTAAAAAGGGAAATAAACAATAATAATGTTATTGATTTACTTATTTTTTAAAAATCAAAAGCACATTTTTAACATTAATTTGAAGACACTCTTTTGATTTGGCTCCCTTTACTCGTATCTATGGGAATGATTCGAATTCCGCTGCTTCCTCATTGGCGTCTCCAATCACAGTGTCAAATCTGCATTTATGTCAAAGGTGGGGTTACATCAGGTGATACAGGTTGGAGTGCAGATAAAAGACCGCCGAGTGAAAACAATGAAAATGAGTGCGAAGAATGAAGATAAAGCTAAAACAGTAAACAGAAAAGCTTCTGTGAGCCCTGCTTCTCGCTGCTTGCTGAACAATAACCAACAACTTTTGAATAGAACTGTTCTAGTTATTGAAGTCAGTAAATTTTTGCTGAACAGACCTTTGACCCATCCACACTAATGATGCGATAGCTGTTCCTGGTGCTGTCGTAAAAATAAGAAACAGTGACGGCCTGTTTACTGGCAGGAACCCAGTTCTTCTTAGTGCTTGGATCTATCTGGAACACATGGGCTCTAGTAGTGAAGATTGGCTGCTCCCTGAGTGAGAGAGAGAGAGAGAGAGAGAGAGAGAGAGAGAGAGAGAGAGAGAGTTAACTTTTTAACAGCATTTTTAAAATGGCATAGCTACATTGTCCTAGTTTGACCCTTCAGACTCTCCAAAACCATTAATGTATTATTTATCTGTCCCCAATGATTATCTGAGGAACAATTCACAAATAACAGCACTGATACAGCAATATTAATTACCGAAACACACACACACACACACACACACACACTGAAGTTCAGCATCTCTGAGCTGAGAGTCACTAAATAAAAGGATATAATTAAACTGTTCAGTATCAGACTCCATTCAGTGAACCTTCATACCATCCCTATGCGCGCGTGTGTGTGTGCGCGCGCGTGTGTTTTCTGTGTCTGTTTGATGATGATCAAGTTTTATTTTTATTATTAAAATAAAGAAATAAATATAAATCTGGGCCTTAATACCTGCATGTGATCATAATAACCTCAATGATTAAAAAAAATAAATCTAATCATAAATTTATCAGTTTGAGTTAATGACATTAAACACCAGGCAGAAATCAAACCCTGATTCACTGACTCTCTCTGTCTCTCTCTGACCTCATTAATCCTAATCTCAACCCTAATCATAATCTCATTTAACCATAATGCCACATGTGCAGTTGGCTGTGCGCTGCTCTCCTGTAACATGGTGGGTGACGCTCTTGGGTGGGCAGTGGTCTAAAGAGTAGATATGGGGCTTAATTTTGAGTAGGGCTTTGACCTGTGCCCCGCTGAGTAAACTGTGCTCGAAAGGCAGTTCTCTGTGGCATTAATATGATTTTCGTTGTTGTTTTTGTTTAATGATGTGACTCTCTTGGTCGACCTTTTCAAAACACATTTGATCCATTTTCAACCCTGCTCCTAAATCAGATTAACTTTTAATAAACGGCTCAGAAAGATCACACCTGAGCAAATGACTCAGATAAATAGATGAGGGAATCTGTTGTGTGGTGTAATGTCAAGGAAGCTAAACTCAACTAACTAATGTTCAGGTGCAGGAAACAGTGCTAAGTTTCCTGTTGTGCACTAAGGAGGGAAGATGGGCATAGGGGCCTAGAGGCTCTACTTTAGTGTGCACAGTCATCTAGCTCAATCCCTCATCCACTCAAGGCACATGAATCCACCTCTGCTCCTTCCTCATGCCATATCACTGAGCTCCTCACGTCCACCTGCTCTGATTTCACCTTTCAATGAGACAGCCTTTATAAACAAATGACAAAGCCGTCCACACTAAACATCTCTGGAATTCTCGGATTGAAAAACAACAATGCGGTTGTACCTGCTGTTCCAAAAACACTGAGTTCTATTGACCACCTAGGGCCGGAATGTGGTTCTGCGGTGCTAGCAAAACAGGATCAGCAGCATTATTTCACCTGCTCCGGCCCGGGTGGAGAACCACAGGTTCACACCACAGGCTTCAGAAGGGTGGTCTGCGGCTGTTGTTTGAGTGTATAATCATATGAATGCTTGTCTACAGACAAGGTGAGTGTAAAACCAAATGAACTGATCGGTTAAGTGCATAATTAAATGAGTGGTGCTCTATAGACTGGGTGATTATGTAATCAGATAAATAGTGGTCTATAGATTGTGAGAGCGTATAATGAGATCAGACGCTACAGGACGGCAGCAGATGGTCAGCCGCTCCGACTGTAACACAGTACTGCCCTATCATTTACACACAGACGCTCCTGCATGGGTTCTCTGATGTCCTCAGATCCAATAAGCTGTTTAGCGACTTTAAGGCGAGACTGGGAGGAGCCTCTATACACCTTTAAATAACCCACCACACACACACACAGACAGACACTTCCATCATTTGTGCAAATATACTTTCAGTAGGAAACAGAAACTGAAAAGGGTGTATGAGTATATGTAATAAGTGTGTGTGTCTGTGAGAGAGAGAGAAAGAGTGAGTGAAAGAGTAAGAGTGGGAGTGAGAGAGACAGAATGTGTGTATACTGTCTGCAAGCGGAAGCTACAGAGAAAGTGTGTGCATGCGCACATGTATGTGTGTGTGTGTGTTAAATCTATAATCTGGTTGTAATCTTATTTGACTGAATTGGCCTGAGGGCCAAACGACAGGAGGAAAAAACAATCACACATCAATACACTGACCCATCAATACACTGACCCATCAGCTGCACAAATTCGTCACCACCGCAGGAAGTAAGCAGAGACAGGAGTTACATAAAATAAAATAAATCCCAAAAACAGACAACCAACATTTAAAGATCCTTAAAATTGGAATTTGTAGGGATTTTTTTAACCAATAGTTTTCTCTTCTGAATATTAATATACACATATATATATAAACCCCCAACACAATTCCTTTTTGAATAGTCACTTCGTTATTTGTCATTACAGAAATCAAATGATTCTTATAATTGTTAAAATATTTGTACATTTCCCCAGTTGAATTTTGTTTCCCTCCTCTATTGCAACAACCTCCAGGTCTTTGGAGTTGGAAGGCATCCTTGCCAACACTCTGTTACAATCGGTGCCCTCCACAGATACTGGAAGGGATTCTGGTCTGTGCTCTGGAGGGGCCACTCCATACTATTGATACTTTGGTATCAATGGTTGGTTTTTGTTAACCATTTCTTTACCAGTGTATATTTCAAATCGTTGTCCTGAAGGAGGCGGAACTTTGGCGCAGCAGGTAGTGTTGCTGTCACACAGCTCAGCTCCAGGGATCTGGGATTGGGGGTTCGAGTCCCACTCCTGGGGGACTGTCTGTTATGAATTTGGTGTGTTCTCCGTGTCTGCTCTGGTTTCCTCCAATGGTCCAAAAACACATTGGTAGGTGGATTGGCCACTCAAAAGTGTGAATGTTTGTCGCCTTGCAATGGACGAGCACGAACAATGAATGATTGAATGACTCTCCTGTGGGAATGTTAAAGGCTGCCCAAACAAGTTATTCTTCCTTGAGAATTTTAATGTAGGCCTCTTTTCTCAAGATGCTGTATACTTGGACAGGCCCATTAAATGGAAAATACCAAAGCATTGCGCTATCACCATGGTAGACCATGGTGACGGTATTTTTGGTGTCAGATGCTTCTCCTTTCTTTGCAAAATGAAAGCTGTTGTTTTTTAAATGAGTTGGTTACCAAAATCTTACTTATTAGTCTAGGAGAGTGTGCCTATCTTTGAAAAGTAGAGTCCTCCTTGGGTGCCATTCAGGGAGACTAGCCTTGTGCAATGTCCAGTAGGGAGTCTGCCCCGAGATAGTCGTACCACAACTGTTCAGATTCATCAGGATGACTTTTGTGTTATGGCCATTTGCACCATTATTGTCAGTTCAGGGGTGACTTTTAGCTTCCTACCAAGCACTTTTAGATACTTCCTGAGGTACTTTTTAACTGGGATTTACACAAATGTCCCTGGCAATAAGAAACACTTGAATCTGTCATAAGCTCCAAGTCTTGTGAACAGCCACAACACACAACCAGAGGTTCTTTTTGTTTTGAGCCATGACTTGCCAAGTGAGTAATCAGTCAGGTTATAGTTGATTAGAACGCTGTAGAACATGGTAGAAATGACCGGGATTATTTGGAATGACGTAGACACGTTCCCACATGAAACCTGCAACAATTTCAAGTAACTAACTATGACAAACATTCAAGTAAATATAAATAAATAATGTGTAAATTCGGTCAGCACGGTGGCGCAGCAGGTAGTGTCGCAGTCACACAGCTCCAGGGGCCTGGAGGTTGTGGGTTCAATTCCCGCTCCGGGTGACTGTCTGTGAGGAGTGTGGTGTGTTCTCCCCGTGTGCGCGTGGGTATCCTCCGGGTGCTCCAGTTTCCTCCCACAGTCCAAAAACACACGTTGGTAGGTGGATTGGCGACTCAAAAGTGTCCGTAGGTGTGAGTGTGTGTGTATGTGTTGCCCTGTGAAGGACTGGCGCCCCCTCCAGGGTGTATTCCTGCCTCAACATGTCTTATAACTTCAGCATGAAAACTAAACTAAGGCTTTTAGGGCAGATTTATACAAATTTAATGTGACATATGGAGTGTAAGGGCAAGGAGAATGAGGAGAAAAAGCTATGTTTATTACTGCACTTACTTATTTAAACAAAGTGTGGAAATCATGTTTTCCATGGTCAGGGCTTCTTAAACAGGTGGAGTGTTAACTCATGTCTGATCCCCACCTGTTGACTGGGGGAATCTCAGCTGCAAATGCTTTAAATACTTTTAGTTTATTATTAACTTCTGCAGCAACTCGTGACAAGGGTACAACTAAACACACCATTAAATCTCAGTCTTTCTCCATTTTCCTCAAAAGTATACTTCAATGCAGCCACAAAGCTAATGCAGGCAACAGGGTAAAAATATTACACCCCACGACTGGCATGGTGCTAGTTACACAGCTAAATCACTGAATTTGTCTCCAAAAATGCACAAAAAAACCAGGAGTGTGCAAAGTGTATAAACGTTTTTAATATGTAACTATAACTCTGTCTCTCTCTCTCTTTCCCATGGTGTTTGCATGTGTTGCGCAAGTTGAGACTTCTTGGACTAGTCCAACAGGCTGCAGAACTTACACACCTTAAACAAGCAGTTTGTCAACAGGTGTGTTTCAGTCTGAAAATAGGTGTGTTTTAGGGCCCCGTCTGATGAAACGGAATTTTTTGCATTAACTCAGCGTTTCCACCCATCGACTGTCAACACTGACACTCAAGCAGAACTCTGCCCAGAATTATTGCAAACTCTATGAATTTTAACAGTATATTATAATAAGACAGATATTCTTTAACTTAATGTTACATTTGATTTCCACTTAGTGCTAATGCTAGTTCTGTTAGAGTCACTGGGATTTCTTATGTAATTCCATGTCTTATTAGCATACAGGATTAAGGAAACTAACCCAAATGCTTAATTAACATATTTGTATATTCAAACACCTGTGCTCCAGACCTGAGGGAAGCTTAGTGTGGTTTAAACCTAGATTTATTATTTTATTTTATTTTTTTTTTTTCGAATAAAAATGGATCTTAACCAAGATTCATCAACCAATATTTCAGGCTCAAGTGCTCCTGGGCCCTTCAGACCTACAAGGGCAGAGCTGCTGACCAATCAGGATTCTCAAGCTTCTGTCACAGCTCCTAGTACATTTTTTAATGTGTCCCAATGAAACACATGTAAAACACCTTTTGACCTAAAGCCTACAACAAAGCTACAAGGAGCTGAGTTTGTGTGAATATATTTCAGTTTGTGTATTTCTGACAACTTGACTATACTGAATATATATTTCCAATGGTTCAACAAATTGATGATGTCCCAGCACAGTTTTAAAAACACAGAAGAACATTGCATTAATGAAAACTGTCTACCTTTTGTCTCTCTCTTGCTCTCTCCCTGTCTCACTCACACACACTTGAGAAATCATCATCAACATCATCATCTACTTTACCGCTTAATCCATTTCAGGGTCGCGGTGCACTTGACAAATGATAAATTACATTCTGAAATGTGGTTAGAGTGACAAACAGCATGGCATCGTTGTTCAGATGAGCATCAAGTTAAAGCTCCAAGAAGCGGAAACTCCATAAAAATCAACCTGCTTCAGGAAACAGAGCCAAGAAGACACACACACTCCTAACATACCAGAGCCTGCCATGGTGCGTCACTGTATCAGAGTGTGTGGGTGTGTGTGTGCGTGTGTGTTTGCGTGTTATCTCTTTGTTCTGGCTCTGGCAGCGTGGCATTCCTGAGGCCTCTGGGTCAGTTACAGCGTAACACTCAGTGCAAATAAAGTCTTTAATGCCACCTCTATTCAAGAAAACATGCAAATGAATGCATGCATAAATAAAACAATGTATCTTACTGTAACTGTAACTGCATTATCTGTGGGGGTTACTATAATACTGTTTAGAAAATAATAAAATTAACAGTGCCACAAATCCACATCAACAGAAACAAGACCACAACAAACTTCTAACAACCCTTCAACTCTTCAGGAACACCATAGGACAAACACAGCCCAATAACACACACTTCATGCAATAATGAACCCAAAACCAAGACAACAACAGCCAACCACACTATCACCACAGCAACCTCAATGAACCCAAGCTCACAATTCAGAAATAGAACCTGAAATCCTCAAACAGCCCACACAAACCTGTAAGGAACCCCCCCCCCCCTGGAACCCACACAAACTATTAGACCTTTATAAACCACCACTAACCCACAAAAATTTAACAACCCAATAAACAAACAAATATACTTCACCAATGACCCTCACAAGCTCATCTAAGATGGAAAAATAATCCACATCCTCAAAAATCTTCACACACCAATCTGGAACTCACTAATAACGCACACATTAACTTAATTAACAAATAAAATAAACAAACAAACATCAGTTATTCAAATAATGATGATGATGAATAAAAATAAAGCCCACAATCAAGAACACAGCAGCTCTGCAAACAATGACAGTCCTTTACCCCACTCTCCCATCCATCAGCCAATGTACAGTATGTTCATAAATATATTAAAATGACTGCAGTGAGATTCACAATTAATAGAATTAAGAGAATAGGGAGACTGTCTCAGTGTAGAGCTGTGATTCACCACCATACACTTGCTCCCACTCTCACCCACTCTCTCTCGCACGCACACACACACACACACACAGAGCAGACAAAGTCCACATAATAAAACTAACTTTACATACACATCGGTCTACTATAAAGGCTGAGGTGCCAGAATGTAACGGCTGCACCTTTTAATGTGGAACGGAGAAATTGTAACTAATAACAAGCAGGAAAATAAAGAAAGTTCCTCTCACCCCATGGCTCCAAATCTGAGTCAATCCTCTTCACATCAATAAAAAATCTCAACCGAAAAAACACAGGCCTCGGACAGCCCTCACTCCCGTTCTCTCGTTTATCTTTGGTTTCTGCGCGTGACAGTGCTCCCGGACATTGAGCTCGTGGAGCTGCGGCTCGCGCTGCCGTTCTTCTCTTGGCTTTAAATTAGAAACACGGATCGAACCGCGGTGGAACCTTTCGTGTTTTACACCCGTTTTCCGGAAAGGCCACGCCCACCGCGCTGGAGAATGGCTGGGATTTGCTGGCACGTTGTTGTCTGGTTGATGTTGGGATTGGCTGGAGATGCCACGCCTTCTGTGTTGTGATTGGCTACGTGCTCAATTAATTTAACAGGAGGAGGGGAGAGGCGTCTGAAAACGGGCGTGTTGTAGACCATAACAGGTGTATTCCGACGGAAAACGGATGTGTCTTGACAGAATGCGCGTTTTAGACCGACAATGTTGGGTTAGTCCAAAAAAAGCAGGATTTCTCAGTGTAGTCCTAACTTACGCCCCAATTTGTCCAACTGGAAAATGGAATTCATATTGGGAAATCATCAAATCCTGGTTTACATTAATGTGGCTATCCGAGAAATTCTACTTTGTGGGATACCACCACCTCCCCGATTTCTCATTTAATCAGATACTCACAAAGTTAAGAAATGTATCTACACTATGAATGATCACAGCTCTTTTTCCTGTTGGACAGGTCTGGCTTGCCCAGTGAACAAGGAACGTCCCTGGACGTTCAAAATAGGTCTAAAAGTAGTCTGTCCGTCAAGGACATATTTTAAACGTCAATGGACGTTCAAAATCCATCTTAATAAATTAATTAAGTTGTGACCAATCGATAACGTCAGTGGACGTCCAAAACGCGTTTTACACAAGTAATTTATTTCGGGACCAATTAATAACGTCGCTGGACGTCCAAAACACGTCTAATAGTCGTCTTTTTAATGTCTGTGTTTGGACGTCTTTTCAACCTTAAGAGAACGTTGATTTGACGGCAGTCATTACGTTATTTCAACATTGAATCTGAGAATTTTAACCTAACTCAAGCCTGTAGGAAAAGACTTGAGGGATATTCTATATGTACAATCCTCAACTCTGAGCTTAGGACACCTGACGACCTTTGAAGTCCTGCTTTGTGGAAAAGACTTTATTAGAGACCGATGTGTTTTCTCACAAAACGGGTGTACTGTATGGCAAAGACGAATGGAAATAACATAACTCCACCCACCAATGCAAAACTGAACCTACAACGCATTCACCATCGATTTAAAACCAACCATTTAAACCTGAAGTTCTCGTATATTTTATATCGGTCACAGCGTCCCATCAGATTCAAACATCGCCGTGTTTAAAAAACACCAACCGCTCTGCTCATTTAGAAAGGTTCAGAATGTCAAATATCTACTCACATGACTCCAGTGTAGAGGCCTGTTCCTCCAAAGTCTTTGGAAAAGAGACTCAACACTGAAACTGGATATGTTTATAAATCATTTAAGAGCAATTCATCGGGAAGTGACGAGAAAAATATAGAAAAACAAATAAATAAATAAATATAACACGTGTAATACCACACTTTCCCTGCTGCTGACCTCCTGCACCTGACTGATATCATCTCTGATTAAAAAACACTCATTCAGAGGTGTGTGAGTGTGTGATGCTCTGTCCCAATCCGGCTCAAAGCCCTAGGTCCTCATTGAACTCCACACTTTGGTCATGTCATTTGTGGAGTGAAAAGAACTCCGCAAAAACAAGATTTCAGAGTTATCCTGGTAATTTCCCCACAAGTCATTCAAAGAGGCACAATGATAATCAATCTTATTGTTAAAATAGCACTAATTAATATGTTGAATATCATTGTATCCCTCCAGTGATCTGTAATAACGAGAGTAGAGCTTCTGTCCTTGCTATTCTACTTTTGGAGGGGGGTAGAAAACCACCATTGATTTTAGTACAATGCTTTCATTATTAAAACTAGGGGCAGCCCCAGGAGAAAAAAATCTTACCTAGTGTTCCTCTAATCTTAACTTCAAACTTGAGGGAGAAATCCTAAGGGCTATACCACAAAGCGGGATTAGTCAGATAGGCAAAACCTCAAGTCCAGCCTGCCTGACTTACTGAAAAAAAAAAATCCTGCTACTTTGAATACCCCAGAGTCATTTTATACCATTTTGGGACACCAAATTTAATCCAAATATAATTAATTGTATTTATGATGTTACAAAACATAAACATGTCCATATAACTGAATTCATAGCCTAGTCCAATTTACAAGGAGTGTTTTACACTGGAATGAGTAACAATATAAGGCAGCCAATCAGAACAGAGCTCATTTATATAAACACTAATTACCAATAACATTATAACGATCATTCTACACTCACTGTGCACTCTCTCAGCTCCACAAACCACAATTTGTAGTTCTACAAATACCGTAGTCCATCTATTCCTCTGCATATTTCTGTTTGCCGGTAGCCTGGGCAGGAACACCACAGAGCAGGAATAATTCCTGAGTGGACAGTAATTGGATACTGTTTAAAAACTCCAGCAGCAGTGCTGTGTCTGTTCCACTCTTACGAGTGCAACACACACATTATTGAAGTGCTAAGAATGACCCACCTCCCAAAGCATATCTGGTCTTTGGTGGTCCTTACCACTTAAAACAGGGTGTAAACAATGTATGCAGAGCATCAGATGGACTACATTCTGTAATTGTGCTCCTGTGGTCGGTGGAGCTGAGAGAAAGACAGTTAGCATAAAAGAGGTAGTAATAATGTTATGGCTGATCAGTGGGTATCAGGGCGTTTTACTCCTTTCTGAAAGTTGAAGGTGGAAAGTGATTAGTAATTAATTATGTATGTTTTTTTATATAAAGGGGGACAGTAAGGATGAATATTATAGAATAAAAATATGGGAGTTGAAGAGTTTCATTTAAAGCGCGGGGGGAACGGAGATGATGCCGGAACCTTGGTGATTGAGGAGAGGAGACGGAGGGGGCGGATAATAAAGGCACACAGTCAGAGTTCTCTGCGCGCGTTGTTTGTGCCGTTAAACTTTAAACTGTTTCCTGTGAAAACATAATAATTGGATAATTGTTTAACTATTATTACATCATTACTAAACATTAAGAGTGTAGCTTCTGGGCAGCGTACGGATTTTGGACACGTTACAGCGCGCGAGCCTGAGTGTTTTTATTTGCTTGTATTGTTGATGGAGGGAGGGAGCAAGGAGGCGATGGAGGGATATGAGCAGCAGTTTTCGAGCCGGTTCTCGGAGCGCGACGCGGAGTTTATGGAGCGCGCACGCAGCGAAAAACGAGACCCGCCCGTTATACAGCAGTGGAGCAGCGGGCGGAGGTAATCAGTCAATCAATCAGCGTATTACACACAATCTGTAAACATAGAAATCATTTTATTAAAGTGAAGGGAACTTAAGACTGACCTGTTTGAGATCACGATTAAACAAAGAACAAACCAGAAAAAATTTTAACAACTCATTCTTTGAAGTGTCCCCCACTGTCGTGTGCTTTTTCCTTCCTCAAACCAAATACGTTTACAATACTAAGTGTTAATATTTATTATAAGTCATATTTTAGATGTTTACAACTGTTTGTTTTATTTGTGTACAGGTTTCCCGACGGCGGTTATCGTGGCGGTCGTCGGTGGGCGGGGGGTCCCCCCCAGCGCTGGAGAACAGGACCCGAAGAAAACCAGTACAACTCGGCCAATCAGAGACCACGTTACCATCGCTACTGACTGACCAATCAGAAACCAAATTGCTACTGCCCGACTGATGAGGAACCACATCGCTACTGATCGACCAATCAGAAAGCACAACGCCACTGATTGCCCAATTTGAGACCACAGTCTAACAAATCTGAGACAATTATACTGATAATTCTGACAGACCAATCAGAGACCACCCTTACTGACCGACCAATCTGAGAGCACCAGAACATTGCTGCTGATGAGAAATCAGACTGCAGCATCTTCATTGCTGAAGTGCGATGTCTAAATATTTAGATCTGTGCAGTCAGATCATGTAACTGAAGGAGTTTTAAATCTTATTAATCTGACTTCAGTGTGATTGGTCTGATCTCTGTATTAGTCTGATGCTTGTCTGATCTAGGTCTGATGTCACTCTTGGTTTGATCTCAGTGTAACCCAGGTCTGAACTTTGTGTTGGTCTGATCTCATTATTAGTCTGATCTTGGCTCATTAACAGTTGATTTTAACAGTGTATTTTTCTGGAATCTCATTCATATCAAATGTCCTGGAACGTCCTCCAAATGTAGCTTTTAAGAGAACTGGAGCCATCAGTGTGGACCATCACTGTTTTAATGGACAGATGTTTTCTCACTAAACGACAACAGAGTAAACACTCATTAAAACATTTTCATTAAGTGCAGAGCAGCTGTTTTTACTGAAGCGCTCCAACAGAGTTGGGGTTTATCATTATTTCAGTTCATTTTTTTGCAGTTCAGATTGTTTCTATTTTTATTTTATTTTTTTGCCTGAAGCAAGTAAAGTTTTAGTAATGCCTCATGTTTAATGAAGGCTTTAACTGGATTTGGTATGAATCATAAATCACTAATTATTGAAATGGCCAGTTTTGCAAATGGTCAATTATAATATGATAAATTAATCTCTGATCTGTTTACGTTTTTTCATTTTAATAAATGTTGTGTTTAGGGTTTTCCTCAGATGTGTGGTGAATGTGTTAAACATTGCAGGGTGGATGAGGGTAACAATGTGTGTATTATGAGTTGATTTTCTCTAAGAATAGTGTGTGTGCGCTCCAGTAAATTAAAATAATTAAGACATACATTTTGTTGTATTAAAAATGTTTTTGCTGAAGACGCAAAATCCAGAACTCAGAGATGTGTGTGTGTGTGAGTTTTTGTGTATGATGTGATGTGACAGTTGTGCAGACTTGCTTGTCTCTCTCACACACACACACTCCTCCCCCGCAGCACACAGCGACCTACATCAGCTCTGAGTGTGTGTGTGTTGTGTGTGTCCCTGGTCATTGGACTCCAGCAGAGCGTGAATATACAGTTTTTCTCTGAGGGTCATGTGACCTGCACATCCACCCCGAGCTAAGTCTGATCTCATTTAATCTGAACACAACTCCAAACCTTATCTACTCATAATCTAACCCTAACCTTTATCTGCTCTTTATGTAAACCTAATCTAAACCCAATCTAACATTAATCTGACCATAAACTAATCTTAATATAACACCAACTTTAATCCAACCCTGACCACGATCTATCCCGATTTAATCCAATATAAATTTAATCTTAATCTTACCATAATCTAGCCATAGTCTACCCACAATCTAGCTCTAATCTAACTTTAATCTAACGAGTAGTAATCTAACCCTAACCCAGCTTTAGCCACAATGTGTTTCTGTTAATATCTGTTCAAATTCTGTTAATAATTGTATTAATCTAATCTATATCTAATATAATTTAAACCTAGTCTGGGGTTAATCCAGTAATCTAATATTAATACTAATACTAATATTATATCTTAATCTAAGCATAACATAAACATAACTGGGGGTGGTCTCCACCTTAATATATTGTTACTCTCAGTTTGAACAGCAGTCTTATTAACTCTATATTATGCAGAATCTTGAGCTAGACTACTGAGACTTAGGCTCCGCCCATCGAAGACCGAAACCAAAATATCCCACATTCTTTAGGTCTGAGAGGAGGACTCCGTACAAACCGCAGTCCCACAACAAGTGCATTAAACCTTAAAACCTAAAAAGAACGCAGGCTTAATATTAAACCTAAAACTCTCTGCGTGTTTATTAAATCCTTTGCTGTAAAATACACAAACGTGGAACAAAACTCACACCTTTGTATCATTTACTTTCTTCCGCCACCTGGTGGACAAAACCCTGAATTACACCACGGCCTTTTTCAGCAATGCTACACTGCTGCCCCCTGATGGAGAAAAGCCGATTTACACTGAGGCCTGCGTTTTCTCTTTGTCAGTCAGACTTCATCGGATACGTTTGGACTGAGAGAGTTTACCTGCTCACAGGGTAATTACACAAACCAGGATTTCTCAGTTTAGCCGGCTAACTTAAACCCAAAGTCAAGCCAATAGGAACACTAATGTCAATCCTGAACTTTGGGCTTGAAATATCTGACAGTGAGCGTGTGTTTACGGGTTTACGTTATTGATTTGGACAAAAATACATTTTCTTTGGCTCTTATTTATCCTCATGACATCCTGCACTTTCTACAAAGTATTTACATAACATTAAAAGCACATCTTTACATTCATCCGTTTTTTTTTTTGTTTGTTTGTTTTTTGTGGGAGCGTTTTCCATGTTCTGTGAGGTGTTTAGACGTTAATTTTATTTAAAGTTACAGTTACAGTCACATACACAGACACAAAGCTATGACAGGATTAAAAACGCACTAGGAGCTGGCGCTCATTGTTATTTCCCTATGTGTGTGTGTGTGTGTGTGTGTGTGTGAGACAGAGAGCACAGATGCAATGCCTGAAATAACAGCAGAGTTACAGCACAGTTATTTATGTGAGTTGAGGCATACGTGTGTGTGTGTGTGTGGCTTTTTTTTTCAAAAACCAAAGCCCCTTCAAACTGAACCTGTGCTGCTCTCTGTAAGATGTTATAGTTTTGTTGTGTTTCCGAGTGTATTCTGTGTATAAGTTAAAGTCTGTGTGAGATGTCTGCACTGAACGCGTTTGCGGGGACGAGTGTGTTTATCTTGTCTCTGCTCTCCGTCCCTGGCTCTTATCTATTCAATCACCTCATCATCTCCAGCAGGTGAGTAATACACACACGTAAATAAATAAATAAAAAAGATACATTCAGAATGCTACGCATCCTCTTCTAAAAGCTGTTGACAGGAAAGTTATCACACTGAAGGCTTCTGAACACACTGCTGATGTGTGAGGCACGGTTTTACCAGAGTGTTCTGTGCCTCTCTGCAGACTGGAGGCTCTCTGCGCGGTCGGGGTTGTGCTGGTTGTGGCTGTGGTTATTTTGGGGAGATTTCTGTTGAACAGAAGAGCTCCGTCCGATCCACTGTTTTATGGTAAACTCACCTTGAACTTCCTCAGACAGCCCTTTGTTGCCCTCTAGGCCACGCTCGGCATTGAACACGATGACCTTAGGGTCACGTGCAGCTCCACATCGTCCCATTTCATCTGACGCTTCTCACTTATTATAGAGGAGGAAGGAGGGAGTTCTTTTAGACCTCCAGCTCCAGTCTGATGTCTGTGTGTTTCTGCAGTTTTCGGTCTGTATGCCTTGCTGAGTGTGGTGAACCTGATCATCGCTCTGGAGCAGGACGCCATCATCGACGGGTTCATGACTTTTTACCTCAAACAGGTGAATGGCCATTTTATCAGGAACAACTGTCTTATAGCTCCATCACCTGGCAACTTTCTTTCTTTGTTTGTTTGTGTTTGTGTTTGTGTTTGTGTGTGTGTGTGTGTGTGTGTGTGTACGTAGGCCGACCCCAACATAAACACTGCGCATGGTCACATGACCTCATACTGGAATGGCTGTGCTCATTACCTCATGTACCTGCTTATGGTAGCAGCTATAACCTGGGGGTAAGTACACACACACACACACACACATACACAAGCAATCCACACTGCACGGCACACATAGACTATACATGCATATACACGCACACTATACACATCAATAACTACAAATTACCTCTCTGTATGCACACAAGCACACTATAAACATACAGACTTTACACATAGATACACACACACACTAATGTTTACAATATGAGCCTTGGTGATGTAATCATTTTTAGAGAGAGTTACAGAGCAATTGGACTTTACTGGGTGGGATCCTTCCTGATGCAGATCATTGTTTACATTCCCGCCAGCGTGGTAGGTGAGTGTGTGTGTGTGTGGTTTGATAAAAAAAAAAAAAACAGCAGTTATGTGCTTCCTGTGCTTCCCTGATGTATGTCTATTTATTTTTAGGCAAGTTCGGGTGTGATGTGAACTGGCTGTTTCTCCTGTATGTGTTGTACGTGTGTGTTTCAATCTGGAGCTGCTTCAGGGTCTTCAGCCAACCAGTGACATGGAGCACCACACTAACAGTGAGACACACACACACAGTCAATACACCATACAAACACACCATAAAACAAACACTCCACACACGATGCACAATATTGTACGCCATATGCACACTGCACACTTATCATATACACTGTACACCGTATGAAATTGATATTTCCATACCATACTGTCCCTATGCACCTTATAAATGCTATATAAGACACACACACTACACACCAATCACACAATATAAAATATATACACGCACTGTACATATTTTCTACAGCACACACCGTTTCTATACACTGTAAACAAACACCATACACTCTATACACCATATACACACACTATACACACACCATTACACATTAACACATTTACACACACACACACACTATATATACACGACACAATATTTAAATTTAAATATTACTAATGACAAAAGATCTGGTGGAGCAAGTCCCGTTGTTCACAGTAGTTTGTTGACTTGTGTTTGGCAGGATGTGGAAAGTGAGCAGAGGAAGTGTGTTCTGCAGAGACCCGGAGATCTAATCTTTATCTTTGGCCTCATTGCTGCTGCAGGGTTCAGTGTCTTCAGAGGACTGGTGTGTAAAAACATAGCAACAACAATCTTCCAAATGATGTGACAGGGACGCTGGAGATTGGTGTTAGTGACGTTTGTGTGTATGTGAGTTTTAGTGCATTGTGGGTGTGTTACTGCAGTGTCTGTATGTTATTCATTGTGTGTAAGTGTGGTGTGTTTTTGATTGGTACTGTGGGAGGGGTTAATGCAGTGCAGTGTGTTGATGTTAAGGCAGTAGTTCACACAAACACACACACACATGCGCACACTAGTGCAATAGGGGTAGTGCCCCTAGCGCCCGGGGATAAGGGTTTGGTGCCTTGCTCAGGGGCACCTCAGACGTGAAGTTGCTACCTTCCTGTACCCAGCCCGCTTCTCTAACTATTAGGACATAACTGCCCCCATGCCCCCCCCCCCCCTCTGTTATTGCAGTGTATATGTGTGTGTATGTAAGCGCAGCGTTTGTGTAGTGTGTCTGTGTGTGTGTGTTAGCTAATTGTGTGTTTCCTGCAGGTGGCGCTGGACTGTGCTGCTGGAGTATGTAAAGATTACATGCTGAACATTGAGCCGTACATTAAAGACCCTTCAGCTTTTGATACAGTACAGGTACAAACCAAGTGGTTATTTGTTGATTAATAAACTGTATTATAATGTTTGATAATTATTACAATTCCAAAAAAAGTGTTTAATAAATCCATGGATTGTATTTCTAATTGTGTGTGTGTGTAGATGCTGGTTAACATGCTGTATTCCACTCCGTGTTTTGTGCTGATGTTTTATGGCCTGCTGGTGCCAGGCTGTGATTGGCTGCCTGACCTGAGTCTGGTGCATGCTGGGGCTGTGGCACAGGTAACACAGTCTCACTTATATACAGGTGACCCAAATGGGCCCAGGAACCTCAATGACCTTGTCCTTAAACGACGTAGTCCTGAATATAAACCGAACTGATTAGTTTAACATGATAATTTCTTTAGATGAGAGTTTGTAGACTCATAAAATCTAACTGCCATAAGATTCATGCTAATGCTCAACTCAGCCTTAAAGTTCTAATGACTGTCAAGTCAAATAAAAACCCCATTTCTGGAAAAGACCCAGTTATTCAATCTTGTGCGGAGAAATGTACTTTTGACAGTTGTTTCACAACATTTTGAGCTACGACCCGTCTTTGCTTGCACACATTGGGTAGATGCTTCTTATGTACAGTCAGGATACTGTCACCTGTCTCCAATCCATTTGCTCATTATGATGAAATTCTGATAACTTTTCACTCTTATTTTGCCTCCATTCGATGTGTTTTGGAGTCTGTTTCAGGCATCATTGTATAAATAGGTTTTTAATGTTCAAGGGAATGAACAAATCCCAGATCTTTGTAACTGCATTCAATCCGTGTTCAACCAGACATTTCAACAGCAATAAAAGATCTACTTTACATCAGAGCAGAGAAAGAGGGAGAGTGATATATTCTTCCTCATTGCCTAATAGAGATGGTCAGTGATGGTTGCTAGGCAACAGACATTTCCAGGGACTCTGCTGCCTTCTCTGAGATGGGTACAGGGGGTAAACCAAATGGGTACGAAGAGGGTAGAGTAGGATCAGAGTGCATACAGAGGGTAGAGCGTGTACAGAGGTTTAGTGTGTTTGACGGTATGTATTTCTCTGATGTTTAGGCTCAGTTCTGTCACACCGGAGCATCCCTACACACCAGAACACCGTTTCCTCACCGTGTACCTACACAACACCTGCCACTCTTCTTGACCTTCAACATCCTGTACACACTACTGCCCCAAGCCCTGAGCTACCGCTGTATCAGTCGACCAGCATTCTTCACCAAATACACAAACACACACACTGATTAAACACGGCTACACACTACATACATATGTACACACCACTTACATACACACACTGCATGAATACACTGCTTAAATGCACACGAGGAGCAGTATTCGCTGCTTAACACATACACACAATATGTAAATGTTTCCTAATGAGTTGTTTACTGTACCGAGTGCTATGTTTGAAAATGAAAAAAACAAATAAATAAATCTGAATAAATTGTCATTTAATAAAACAGAATGAAAGAAAGAATCGTCTTTCCTCTCGTCCCGAATAAGACCCAGAGTCGTGGGGCAGCATTCCAACAGTTTATTCTGTAAAAGTCTTGTGAATAAACAGGAAAAACAGTTTACATTGAACTACAAACATTGAAAATGTAAGAGAGCTGTAACGTGTTCCGATTACAAGCAGAACAAAGAGAAGCTACGGTGAGTCTTTACACTTACCACAGATGAGTCTCTACATCATCAAAAATAAATAGAATATATTCTTTATATAAACGCAGAGGAGAAAGAAACGCAGGCGGTAAAGTTGGTGATTGCAGGTTTATTTGTGAGGAGCAAAAAAAAAAAAGAAAAGAAAAAAAGTTTCTGAACTTCAGGAGGATTATGGCTCTGAAAAATGAAAAAAAATGTGAAAAGTGTGGAATGATTCTATTTCACATGAAAAAATACGACGGATGCGCATGCCACTAAAAGCCTAAAAACATCCAACATCCCACAGACACTGAACCAGGATTATTCAATTTTTCTCCAAAAATGAACTTCAATCCTACAGGGAAATGAGACGACTTTACACTCTCCGCTGCACGGTACACACTTTCTACTTTGTCCGATCTTTTTTCCAATTTTTACGTAAAAAGGGAAACACATGGATAATGTTTTACAGATGAATGTTTCTGAATTTCTAATGTTATGCCACTGAAAACAAAACTTCAGCTACAACACACAACTGAGCGGCACAATGAGGGGTGGGGTCAGCAAGAAGGGGCGGAGTTTGAGTGCGGGGCCAAGGTCAATGAGTAAAGCCAGGCATACACTGTGCGATTTTTTTTTAAAGCCGTGTGCCTTGGTGACAGCTCACACTACATGCTCCATCTGATCCATCTGATCGCCCGACCGGTCAAACGGAGTTCGTCTGGGCAGACGTCGCTACCCTTCACACGCTGCACATCAAACGTCAGCCGATCGAGCCGGTCCTGAAATCCAGTTGGCTATGACCATATCAGGCTTAAAATCGGGCTAAAATCGCACAGTGTACGTCTGGCTTTAGTGTGGGGAAATAGAGCAGTTGGGAATGAGTAGGTTCAAAGGACAGTGTATTTGGGGCAGTGATATTTTTTCTTGATTCTTTACACAGACAGCGGCGCTCCAGCAAATCAGCTACAGCTAAAAATGAAGCTCAATTTGATGAATATATTACATTTTTCTTTTTAGTAAAGTGTGTAAATGACTCTACGCATTAAAGAAGCAATAAGTTGAATTTTAGCCTTTTTAGCCAAATTCTCATTGCATTCTTTAACCTGACCACCTTAAAAAACCTCATCCAATTTCCTGTAATATTCCTGTGTTAAATGAAAGTTCCACTTATTGCTCCTTTAACTCTATTTGTTTATCTTTCACTCCCATGATAAGCAGGTGGTTGCAGTAATTCTCTGATTTGTGAATTTACATCAATGCTTTTTCTTTTGTGATTCTGATTTTGAATATGTCAGGGTTTACGCATTTCCATTTCCGTGTAAAGGTCCGGCCTTAGCTCTAATGCTCCTCCCGAAGCAGCTGGTTCTGCTGGAAAACAAAAAAACATTTCAATAAAGGAGGAGAGGATTAATGGAAAGGAATAATAAAGGAATTACAGAGAAATAGTAAAAGAGTAATAGAAGAATAATTTAAGAAATAATATAAAAGCATGTGCAAGTTTAGCGTACCCCTGGACAGCACGATTTTTTGTCTGAGTTCTGAACGTCGTTGTCTTCATCCCTTTTCTCTTCTTCGTCTTTACCATCCTTTTCCTCGTCCTCGTCCCCTGAACACTTCCGGGACAGTTTGGATGACTTCTATTACAATCAGAAAAAAAAAGATATTTGTACAAACACACATACCCTCCCACTCTCAATTTTTTTATTAATAAATTCAGAGTCTAGCATGATACATTTGATAAATAAAAAAGAAATTCAAGAGAAATGCAGGGTACAGACTTCATTTTTAGATCCAGAGATTTATAAGGGTTAGTATGTGTGTGTAAATGTATATTTGCATATGTTAGTGTGAGTGTGTGTGCGTGTTAGTCTGTGAGGACATTACTGTGTGTGTGTAAGAGCTCCTCTACAGGAGGTGAACCCCTCTGCAGTAACCCCCAAATGCACTCGTTTTTCTGCAGCAGAAACATCAGTTTTAAGCCCTGCCCACTTCTGACATGGCCCCACCCCCACAATCATCATCCAGGGATATATGAACGTTAGATCCTGTTGCTAGGTAACAGCCGTTGCTAAGCAAAGAGAACTGTGTGGAATTTGGGATATGAAATCTTCACTGCAGCTCTCTGTCTCTTTCTCTTTCTCACTCACACACACACACACACACACACACACACACACACACACACACACACACACACAACACAGCCTGTGTGTGGAAGGGTAGAGGGGTGAGTGTATGAAAGCTGTCCTCACCCTAGTTCACATAACACACCTTAATTGGAGCTAAAAAACCCGTTTTCTGAAAAGGATCTCTGTTCAGCACACATTCCAGAGTATTATTATATTAGACTAATACTGCATTACAGTCTAATACAGTGAAAGTGTTTGTGGGCTCTGGAGTGTTTTTGGATATTGGACAAATTGTGAATTATATTTGTGAGCGCCCTCTTGTGGCAGAGGTGTTGTGTTATAACTCTGAAAATAAAACGACTCCATTTTATACTACAACTCTGCTATTTATCAAACTGAGTGCAATGAAAAAGGCTTGTTTACACAAAGATACCCCACCATAGGGATGGCAAATAAAGGTACTTTAAAAAAAATTAAATAAATAATAAAAAAAATTAGAGCATGTGGTTGTTTAAAAACATTTCTAAACTATACTAAAACAACAGAAATAGAAATACAGGACTTTTGCCTGAACTGTGAGATGCAAAAATTGATTTTAATACTAACATGTAAAACTGACATTACTGAGAAAAGTATGGAAAATAATGAACCTTTGTGGACACCGTCTTTTTCCTTTTGGATCCAACTTTTTCTTCCTTCATCTTTCCCTCCTCCTCCTCTTCCTCCTCGCCAACCGAGTCTCCTTCTGCCTCGCTACTGCCCCCTGCAGGATCCGCCTCGCCAGCTTCCTCAGACCAGTTTTGCTGCATACTCTATTGTATATACAATATACATGATCTACTATATAGTAATAAACAAATAATGAACTTCATAGTGTGTGTTTACACATACACACACAAAAAAGTGACTTTATGTGTGTTTAAATTCAGAGGCTGCATCCTTCAAAAGACTTGTTTGTATGCCGACTACGTCACAACGCCACGACTATGATGTCCCATCCTGGGGGCTCCTTAATATGTGGCCAACAAATGCATATTTCATTTCCCAAGAAATGAAGAAAGTAACAGGACTATCCTTCACCAGCCAAGGTATCCCAGGGTTCATTGAGTGCTATGAGGATTTCAGAATATTGCTGTTTTAGCAGAGGAGTGAACAGGCTTTTAAACATACCGTTCTTAACATCAAATAATTAATGGTACACATATTAAGAAGGAAAATGTATTCAAATATTTCCTTTCTTTAAGGAGCAAGGTGCAGTTCATTAAACTGCAGGGAAACTGTAGTGTTTATCTATGAATGAACCATTTTATCTCTAGTCTTTCTCCTGTTAAATGCCACTGGTCTGAGGCGACTGAAGCTGGAGCATTTCTGTTTATTTGTACAATATTGTTTATAGGAGAGTGCTGTTGAGCTCTGATCCCCTCAAAAAGCTATTGTGGTTACTGTAGTGGGCTTTTCTCTTTTACAAGCTCTCTAGCTTAAATGATCAATGTTTATTTTAAAGATCACCGTTATATGTATTGTGTGTTCTTTTCCTAAATCAGTACTTAATACATTTCAGTAAAACTTGTGTAACTAGATGCCACGGTCATCACTGCATTTTCATGAAAAAATTAAATGTGCATACTGTTATTATTATCAATATTAATAACCAAAAAAAGCATATAAAGTCACAAAGGTTTAATAACAGTAAACGCAGTGGGAAAGCATTGAACCAAAAAGGTTGTACCTGTTTTAAATCACGATAGATTCATTATTTATTTATTTAATTCTATACTAAAACATTTTTTCAAACTTAATGTGTGAAACCTGTATGAAAAATACAGTCTGAATGAAACTTTCAGAGTGTAAATGATCAAACTCATTTCAAAACGGATTTTCAGTAATGTGGAAAAATAATAAAATAAAACTTTCTGGCTCCAACTTTAAATTTCACGAGCCGTCAAGAGCTAACTGCGTTTCGTGAAGTTAAGGGGAGGAACAACAGTCAAACAGGAAATCTGCCATAGACCGTCTTATTTCAGTTTGGCCTCTGAAGGACACTAAACAGCCTTTGAATTGGGACACACCTGTTGTGTACAATGAAATAGAAAATAATATTCTGTGATGTTTTTATTCCCCCGAACTGCATCTGATTTTTAATTTACAAATATACAAAGAAAAATTTTCAATGTTTTAAGTGACCAACTTCATTTGTATTTTGTAAATATAAACATATTTAAAATTTGATGCCTGAGACACACTCCAAAAAGTGTATTGAAAGTTCATGTCAACACGTATAAAATGTTTATAGGGCCGAATGTTACATCTTCACAATGTTCATTATTTTGTAGTAAGGCTTGCCCCATCATAGACAATGTTTGGTTTGCACATGCTCAATTAACAGTTCATAAAATAGAAATAATTTGTTTTGCTATTGCCATGTTGCTAATGTTTGTTTAATGGCAGTTATTTTCTTAAAGGATAAAAAATCTAAATAAATCAATAAAAATGTTTAATGGGGAAAAACTATTTTCAGACTAATGTCATAGGGTCCTAAGTATAAAAGGCAAAACAATAATTCTACAATGCTAACAGTAGCCACATCAAGAAATGCAATCTGAAACTGTTACACAAGAAGAAAGCAATCTATATCAATTCGAAGTGGAATATCTAACTCTCATGTCCAATCTCATCTCAGCTGGTCAAAAAAGACCGTAGAAGCCTGTGCTGGAGTCCACGTGTCAGCGTTATTCTTCAAAAAATAGACGTCATGTTTTTGAGCTAATGATACAAAGGACCATCCAAATTCTTATCAGTGACAGCTGCAAAAGTCAACATATCTCGTGTGCATCAGTGATCATGGCATGGTTGATTTGCATATGTGACAAGTTTCTATTGATCTATATGCCAACACTAGGTTTTTAGATAATCACATGCTACCATCCAGATATCTTTTCTTGGCGAGCCAATGGTTACTTCAGCAAGACAATGACAGACAGGCCATATTCTGTGCATTCTACAGCAACATGGCTTTGTAGAAGCAGAGTGTGCGTTTGACTGACTCTGCCTGTGGACCAGATCTGTCTCTAATGGCACATCATGAAGAGGAGAATCGGGAAAAAGCTTCCACAGACTGATGAGAAGCTGAAGTCTAGTATCAAGCCAGAACAGGCGAAAAAAATCCAATTCCAAAATTTTAACAATTAGTATCCTCAGTTCCAAAATGCTTAAACAGTATAATTTAAAGGGAAGGTGTAACGGTGGTAAACATGCCTCTGTTCCAATATATTTGGAGTATGTTGCAGGTGAAAGATTCTAAATGTATTTTTATTTACAAAATACAATGAATTTGTTTAGTGAAAACTATGAAAATCTTTTCTTTTGCATTTGTTAAATAAAGCTTTAAGTGAATTTATTAGTTGCTCTTTTTTAAATATATAAAATGACATTGTGATTCAAAATAAATTATAACATTTTAAAACAAACACTCGCCTGGTATCCGGTGAATTTGACTCCAGGATTGTTTTCAATTTCCCAGAGACCTTCATTGAAACCTTTCCTTTTGTTTGATTTTCCAAATTTGTCTTTATATTCTTTATATGGAAGGAGATCTTTAGGACCAAGGAATGCACTGAGAGAGAAAACAAAGAGTTAAACCTCTAATAAACAGTGAAATTAAAGGTAATGCTTACAACACATTCGCGCTCACAAACACAATCACCAACACTAATTGTACACTCAAACCTTAACAAATGGGTACATATTTACAGTAACTTTGTTTTCTTAAATTACAGTATGTTATTGTTTTTTGCTGTGAATTCTGGAAGCTTGCATTCATTCTTACCACTTTACAATAAGTTTTTATAAAATGGAAAAACCCAACAATTATTTGCAAACTACTAATTTAAAATACATAAAATTAAGAGCATTATTTAAAATCCCATAATATGTCATACAAATAATGTCATTTATAAGTTAAACTAATAAATGTGTAACTAATATTAGAAATAAATTAGAAGTAAGAAAACAATAAGTATGGGAGTGTTCCACTGATGGTATTTATATATAAGAGGTGGAGTCACTGAATCTGTATGCTGTTGACATGGGTGAAGGTATTGCCACAGTATCTATAGAGTGAAGCTGAAGTTGGGTCAAGGTTGCTGGGGTGAACTGGGACTCACTCTAAGAGAGAGGTCACTTCTGACACTTCTAATATTAATATTATAGAATTAGAGTTAATTCTACAATTATCTGTTTTAACTCTAATTTTGTGGTGGCTGAGTAGTTAAGCTAATGTAAATATTTCAGGATTTACAATGCATGCATAAAACTGACACTAAAACTTTCAAATACACACAAAAACACAAACTGATCTTACGTCTCGTGAGTGCCAAAAAAGAAGATTGGGTATTTATTTGCTGGTGGCTTCACTGCTCCTTCTGGCAGCTCATCAATCTACAGCCAATAAGAGCAGAGCATATATTAACTAGATCCTGTCAGAACAAAGCATAGATTAACATGGTCCCACTCAGAACAGAGCATAAATATACAGTGTGAATGTGTGGAACATTTTGTAAATTCAATAAAAATATGAATCTGTGATCACTCTTTTGACCTTTTCTTTAACTGGCAAAAGACAAATTCTCCCATGTAATGAATGTGAAGAAATGAAGGAAATATGAAAATATGAAGAAATTTTGAATTTGATGCCTGCAACACATTAAAAACAAAAACTGGGACAGGGACAAAATAAGAGTGAAATGTTTATAGAAAATTCATGTCACACTACAAGCGGGTGAAGAGAATTGTCATGTTATTCAAACAAAACACTTTTCAATGCAAGACTGCAAAGGATTTAGGAGAAATACTTGTAGAGTAAGGCTGGGCACAAATGTTGAATGAGCATGACCTTTGAGCCCTCAGAGGCCACTGCATAATAACTGTCTTGCTGTAGTGATGAATATAGCTATGGTCTTGGGAGTACTTCAAAAAACTTAACAGAGTATGCCATTGCATCAAGAAATGCTACCTTAAACTCTTTTACACAAAGAGAAAGCCATACATCAACTCTATGTGGAACCACTAACAGGTTCTCTGGGCCCAAGCTCATCTCAAATGGTTAAAAAAACAGTAGAAATGTGTGCTGTGGTCAAAGAATAAATTTGTGTTTTTCTTATGATGAAAGGGAGCATCCAGATTTTATCAGCAACAGGTGCAAAAGACATTTCTCATGATATGTGGTATGCATCGATGGCCTAGGCTTGGATGACTTGCAAACGTGTGATTTGTACATTGACGTGGAGAGGAATACTGGGTTTTCAGAGACATGCTGCTGTCTCTTCTTGGGAAGTCTGTAGTTATTTCAGTAAGACAATGCAAGGCCTCATTCAATATGTATCAAGTCAGAATAGGCATAAAACCCACAAATTTTACCAATCAATGTCCTCGGTTCTCAAATGATTAAACAGTGTAATTAAAAGCAAAAGTGTTGTAACACAGTGGTCAACATGACTGTCTCTCAACTTTTTTGGAGTGTGTTGCAGGCATCTAATTGTAAATGCGCTTATATTTACAAAATATAATGAAACTGTTCACTGAAATATTCAAAATCTTTTCAATGTGTGTTTTACAGTTAAATAAATATTTAATATAGTTAACAAATAACAGATTCTTGTTTTATTGCATTTAAATGTCCCAAGTGACCCGACAAGAGCACTTTGTAGTTCTACATTTACAGACTGAATCCATCTTATGCTCTGCATACTTTGTTTGCCCCTTTGACCCTGTTATCTTCAGGACCCCCACAGAGCAGGTATGCTTTGGATAGAGGATTATTGTCAGCTCTGCAGTGTCATGGATATGGTAGTGGTGTGTTTGTGTTTTGGTGGTACGAGTGGATCAGACACAGCAGTCCTGCTGTCACTGCTGAAATGAGACTAGTCCACCAACCAAAAATATCCAGCCGACAGCTTCCTGTGTCTACTGATGAAAGACTAGAGGAAGGCCAACACAAACTGTGCAGCAACAGATGACCTACTGTCTCTGACTATACATCTACAAGGTGGACCAAGAAGGTAGGCGTGTCCAGCAACTTGGAGAGTACTTGAGCAGTACTCCAGTGTCTGATCCACTCGTACTAGTGCAACACACATCAACAAACCACCACATCAGTGTGTTTCACTGCAGCTGAGAATGATCCACCACCCAGATCATACCTGCTTTTTGGGGATCCTGGCTATTGAAGAGCAGTGTGAAATTGGGCAAACAATGTATACAGAGCAACAGATGGACACCACGCTGTGATCGTAGAACGAGAAAGTGCTCCTGTGTGGTCAGTGGAGCTGAGAGAATTTATATATATATATATATATATATATATATATATATATATATATATATATATATATATATATATATATATATATATATATATACATATACACACACACACATACATACTGGGGAAATGTTCGTTGGTTACATTGTATTTATCCTAAAATATAACATATAAAATAGAAACAGCTGATTACTGCATTACTGTGGAAAAGTAAATGAAGACTTCTAGCCGTTCTGGAGAATGTGGAATGTGGATTGTAATGCCAAAAATATATCCCAGAAATGTGTTTAAAAAAAAGCAACCCCTTTTACTTTTAAGATGCTACAACAGACGCATTAAGGGAGCATAACTGAAAATATACGATAAATCCTGTTTTCTTTTCTGAAATATTGACTCCACATGTGCTTAACAAGTCTTTGGCGTCATTTTGATTCATACCCGTTTTCCGACATGTCCCACCTCCGAAAGGCTCATAAGTACGCATTTTTTCTATTGGCCTAGGATTAGCGAACACGACCACCTAGCCAATCATAGAGTAGGCGGTGGGGCTCTAACTACCAATCAGAGAATGGGAAGGCGGGACTTGTTTGAAAACAGGTGGAAAATAATAACGTCTTCTGTATAATCGTGTTCGCCTAAGGAACAGGCAGCACACACTGCCCTCTGCACCATAACGGACTAAGGAGAACCAAGCTTTTAAATACGTGTAGTCCCGAAAATACACAAAATTTAACCAATAAACTATATTGGTCCAATAATAAATACAGTATTGAAGCCCCTGAGCGAGTGTAAACCAGCAGCAGCTCAGATAAAAGCTAACCACAAACACTGTGATGCATAATATATATTTACAGTCAATGTGGAAATATGCGGGACAAACGATGACCTCTGAATAAAAATTGTCAGTGGCTGGGGATTTTTTAGGACAGCGACAAGACGTACCGAAAACTAAATCTTCATTCTGAGGGGCGTCTCTGCTTTTAGCAAACGAGCTAAAGGCTAATCAATGAGCGACTGAAGCTGAGGGTTTACACAGAAAACCCGCGGAAAAGCTGAGAAACCGCTGGAGTTTGTGGAGGAATTAAACATAATCCCCACAGTAATCTCTAGAGGGGACTTTAAAGGCGGGAGAAGGTGGAAAGGGATGATAATCCGCTGCTGAAGGCGCGGGAACACAGTTCTAACGCTCACCTGAGAGAGAACGCCATAACACAGGGAGAGAGAGAAAAGGAGGGAGAGAGATACAGGGAACGTGTGGGAATATTTAGGACATAGATGGTGAAATGGAGGAGAGGAGGCGGCGGCGAGGGAATGTGCTCGTGTTTGATATCCGGAGAGAGACCACGGAGAGCTATGGACTGAGACCGCGGAATGTGTGCGTGTTGAGTTCCGGAACTCTGTGGAGAGACCGCGGCGACTCCGGTCCCGGACCCAGGCTCCGCGCGGCGGCGGTACTCACCCTCGCGGGCCAGTGCGGATAGCCCTTCATCTTGGCGAACACCAGCTCTCCGGCTTTATACTCCCGCGGCCGAGGGCGAGCCATAGCTGTCTAATCTCGGGTTTAAACTTGGGTTTAATCTCTGGTCTAAGCTCAGGTTTCTTTCACTCGCAGCTCCACCATCAATGTTTTGATTAGAAACACCGCAGTTAATAATGAAATAAATAATGGGGGAAAAAAAGAAAAACAAACGGGCTGAGAAAGAGAGAGAGGGCCGTAAAACACTTCTTCCTCCTCTCCGTCTCAAACACACGGAACACACACGGAACTGAATTGCAGCGCGCTCTCTCTCTCTCTCCGTCTCGCTCTCTCACACACAGACGGGACAAAAAACAACACTACTCGTCTTAATTTTGTTTATTATTTTTTATTTATTTTATTATGTACATATTGTTTTGATGCAGTAAACGCAGAATCTTTTGATATTAAAGCTGTTAAAAAAACTAGCTAAGTTTCAGAGCAGTGCTAATCAGAAAACACGTTCAATGTGCAATACACGTACCTTACACTCCGTACATCATAATAACAATAATAATACTAGTAGAAACCATAAATACATTCTCTGTACTACACAATTCTTACAGTAGTATACACAAGTTGTGTTTTGCCCCCTATTTATTAGTGTTTCAGAGTGCGAAACAGGAGAAACATAGCTAAGTGATAAGAGATTTGTTCCATTTATTACAAAGTTATAACCATAAGACCATCAACTTATAGGACACATTATTAACGTTTTTTTTTAATTATTATTATTTTCATTGCAGAGTTACAGGTTTTATATCATTATAAATATGCTACTCAATGTATGTGTTGAGGAATATTTAATAGTCAGTGGTTTTGATATTTGTGTCATTTCTATGACAAATCATTCAGGGCCTGTTCACTCACTTGTATTTTCCTGGGGGAAAAAAGCATTGTTAAAAAAAAGTTAAAAACGTACGTTTCTGAAATCAGTCTAAAGCTATGATTCAAATAGTTATTTATGATCTTAAAATGTGTCCCTTTAGGACACTGTGTTTAATATGACTATACACCATAGATTCTTCCCTGTAATGTTCCTACATCTAGTATATATTGTCCAGAAAAAGAGACTGTAACTGTAGCAAAGAGGAATACACTCCTGAATAATACCCTTATTCCAAAGGAATGTTTGAGGAACTAGAGTTTTAGAACAATTGTACATACTGTGCTAGTGTACTAAAAATTCAGTCCGTTTTTCAAAAGTAACATTTCCAAACTCATTTCCTAAAAAATGAGATATTTTTTGTAAAATGCAATGAAAAAAAAAAGAACCTGTGATGTGTTCATTCTCTTGAACACCTATTTAACTGTAGAAAGTACAAAGACAGCAAATGTTTTCACTGAACACCTTGATTGTATTTTGTAAATATAAATAAATTCACAATTTGACACCATTCCAGAAAAAGGGGGACAGAGCCAAATAGTGAAAATGTATAGAATATTCCACTTGCCCCATTCCATAATATGCAGCAGAATGTCAAATATATGAAAGGCCTATGCACTAAATGTTCAGGCTTTGCAAGCAAGATGGGTCATGTGACACCACTCTGTGCCAAACCTCCTGAGAGAATCTTCCAACAATTAAAAAATGAACATTTCTCAATGCAACATTGAAGAGAACCGATATCTTTCGCCATCTACGGCAAATAAGATTGTGAAAGATTCAGGAAAGCTGGAGAAGTCTCAGTCCATGTAGGGCAAGGCCAAACACCAGTGTTAAATGAGTGTGACCTTTGGGCCCTTAGATGGCACTGCATTAGTAATCATCATGCTACTGTGATAAATACAGCGGGTGAAATAAGTATCGAACACTTCACCAATTTTCTAAGTAATTATATTTTTAAAGGTGCTACTGACATGAAATTCTTACCAGATGTCGGTAAAACCCCATCAAATCCACACATGCAAATAAATTATGATTTGCTGGTCCATTCTAGCAGCTTTATTTTCTTTCTCTGAAACCAACTGAGATTTTCTTTGGATGTGTGTTTGGCATCATTGTCTTGCTAAAATGTCCACCCTCATTTCATCATCATCCTGGTAGATGGCAACAGATTTTTTATTATGAATGTCTCTGTACATTTATCCATTCATCCTTCCTTCAATTATAAGAAGAATGCCAATACCGTATGCTGAAAAACAGCCCCACACCATGATGTTCCCACCTCCAAACTTCAGTGTTGGTATGGTATTTTTGGGGTGATATACAGTGCCTTTTGATCTCCCAACATTGTGTCCATAGAGTTCAGTTTTGGTCTCATCTGACCAGTCTATATTCTCCCAGTATTTCACAGGCTTGTCTGAATGTTGTTGAGCAAACTTTAAACACGCTTCAATATGCTTCTTCTTCAGCAGTGGAGTCCTGCTCGGTGAGCATGCATACAGGCCATGGCAGCTGAGTGCATTACTTATTGTTTTCTTTGAAACAATTTTACCTGCTGATTCCAGGTCTTTCTGTAGCTCTCCACAAGAGGTCCTTGGGTCTTGGACAGCTCTTCTGATAATTCTTTTCACTTCTGTGTCTGAAATTTCACGGGGAGCCCCTGGTCGTGACCGGTTTATGGTGAAATGATGGTCTTTCCACTTCCGAATTATGGCCCCAACAGTGCTCACTGGAACCTTCAGTAGTTTATAAATCAGTATGTTTTGCAAGAATAAGGTTGCAAAGGTCTTGAGAGAGCTCACTGGTTTTTACCCATCATGCTTCTTGTGTGGTACCTTGGTAATGAGACACCTTTTTATAGGCCATAAGTTGAACCAGCTGATATTAATTAGCACTAAGTGGCAGGATCACTTTCTAATTACCGATAGATTTCAGCCGGTGTCATGAATTTCCATGGCTTTTTGCACCTCTCTTTCTTGATGTGTATAATACTTTTTCCCTCTGTCATTTCTCATTATTACACATAATTTATGGGCATCTTTGGGTTGATTTCTTTGCATGTGGTAACTGGATGTGCTGTTACTGACATCTCTTAAGAATGTCATTCATGTCCATAGCACCATTAGAAATATATTTACTTAGAAAGTCAGTGATATGATCAATACTTATTTCACCCACAAACTTGGGTCTTCCCCAAGTTTGTTTTGCCCTCCCCAACTAGATCAGCACTGCCCACACAGCTTTCTCTAAGCAAGATGGTGGATTCCACTACCAAATATTCAGGACAACACAACAGTTCACGTTTCTCCACTGGGAAAAATTGCGTTCTTCAATAAAAAGAGCTACTAACACAGAGTGAGACAAGAAATGTATCAATGATATGGCGAACACTTAAGTTCTACTGAAAGGCTCCAACAGAACTCTGAACTCATGGTTATCACTCTAGAAGTGCTCTCCCGGGTCAGTGACTCCTCTCCCCACTAATGTGGGGTGATGGTGCACAGGGAAATACTGCTTTTTCTTCTCTATCTCCCTTAGTCAGGAAACTTCTATCTTGAATTAAACTAAAGTTACTGTAGCATTGTGTTGTTTCCCATTCAAGGCATTTGCTTACTTACATTCAGGGTTTTATTTACTTCTCAGTGTTATTTACAGGTATCAGTGTTAAAACATAATGTTCATCAGCACCATTTAAGGTGGAGTGGAAGATTCGAACGACTAATGCTAATATATGACTAATAATGACTAATAAAGAGGGAGTTAATTGGTGCATGGTTCGCCGCGGCTAACACAGTCATGTTTGTTCCCATGCTCTGCTTCAGAAATAAATGAGGTTAATTGTCAATAGGTCAATAACATGACTGGGTTTAATACGAGCATCTGGAAGAGCCTGAGTCTTTCAGAAGAAAATATGGGGGGCTCACCACTCTGTGACAGACTGCGTGTGCAAACAGCAAAATAATTAATGGATTAAGTTTCACAGTGAAAAAATATGATTAAACATCTTTCATCATGTACGGCACACAATATTATTAAAGCTTTCAGAGTAATGTTTATATGCAAGGAACGAGGCCCAGTATTAGTATGTATTAGCCTGCAGTGGTCTTCTGGTCTTCAGACTGCACTGCATTAAAAACAGACATCATTCTATGCTGGAAATCACTACGTGGACCCAGTTTTGTTGTCTCTGGACCCATATGTTGAACTATAAGAAGAGAGTTTTGTAGAATTTGGATGTTGTGGAAGAATTATGAGCACTACATAAATCATGCAGTTACTTATTGTATTACTATTACCTTTTTTTGTCAGGAATTCACAAAAAGAACTGTACTAACACCATGCAAAGGGAAAGATTTTTGTATTGCTATGCTGCTTAATTCTGTTGCAAAGTTTAACTTATTTATTCCTATATTACTGTCGCTAATTAAATCCATTAAACTTGTGTAATACTGGTATAAACCAGAAGAATAAAAAGGAGAATTGTGGGAAAAGGAATGTAATCAGAAGAATTAAAAATGAAATGGGTAGGGGGCAGTGAGATCAGAATCGGAGGATGAAAAAGGAATAAAATCCTTACAATGAAGAAAAGGAAAAGAGAGGGGGAAATAGAATTAAGTCCGGAGGATAAAGGAAAGTAGCAAAGGGAGGTGAAAAACACAGGAACATGTGATGATACATTAATGTAGTAATAAATAAATGAGAGAGAAGTCAAGGAATGGGAATACATGGCACAGGAGAGAGAAAAATAAAGAATTGAAGGTGAGATAATGGACAGAACTGACAGGAAGGAAGGAAGAGAGAAGCCCCTGAAATGGACAAGATTTAAACAGTGAGAGCTTACAACAGATAAACGGGGGAGTAGTAGATATTATAGTGTATACATGTTAATTTATTTTGTCTGTCGATAAGGAGGCCAATAAATGTTTCAGAGAAGTAAGTAAGAGATAGTGTGTCTGTCAAATATTGCTTAATGCATTACTGAGTGTTTCAGTTTACTGTCCATGACTGTTTTTCTAGATCAAGTGTATGAGGAAACAAGTAAAAACCCCAAGCATGAGAGCGGAGAGACACAATAACATGAGACATGATAGATGATGATATGATAAGTAGACAGATACACGGTAGCCAGGAGGAAGGGTGAGTCCCTGCAGGCCCAGGATCTTCACTGAACATAGGGCAACCCCTGCTTGTCACCCACAGAAAATAACTGGTGCATTTAAACAAATTAAAATCACTAACTGAGGCCCCAAAGTTGTTACGTAACTGGAATCCTGTAACAAACAATAAATATTCTTGAAAAAATAAAGTGTTGTTAGGGTTTAAATTATTATTGCATTTTGTTTTCATTTACATTGTGTACAATGTCCCGACTTTTTTGGAAATTAGTCTGTGTTTGTCCTTATTCCCCATTAACTTTACATTTCACATTTCAGTAAATGTAACTTGGTCATTGATTACTCAGTGGATGTCTCTATACATCTTTACAATTTTTTATATTATTTTTATATTATTGTATTACTATGGTAGTTATGTTTGTACACTGAGCTGTGGTAACACATGACCTTCACTCTGGCATCATTAAAGTGATCAAACCTAGCAACCTTCTACTGAAACAGGGAGATAATAGCTGTAATATTGGGAGACTTCCTGTTCACTGCATTAGTTGCACTGACCTGAGCTAAAAGGCTTTGAGAACACTCTCAAAATATCATACAGACTAAAATGGTAAGGCATTACCACATCTGCAGAGTGTTACAGAGTGGAAGGATGGCGTAACATATGAAGTGTCAATTCTTAAATGTTATTAAGTAATTACGTAACTCATTCATTCATTGCCTGTAATCCCTTATCCACTTCAGGGGATATAGTTAATAACTACAGTCAAGCCCGAAATTATTTATACCACTGGCAAATTTTGACTTAAATTTACTTTTATTCAACCAGCAATTTTATTTTTGACCGGAAACGACACAGGCATCTCCCAGGTGATAATACGATGATGTACAAGAGGCATCATTGTGGAAAAAAATATTTCTCAGCTTTTATTCATATTTGAACAAAAATGGCATGTCCAAAATTATTCATACCCTTCCTAATAATTAATAGAAAAGCCTTTATTGGCTATTACAGCAATCAAACGCTTCCTGTAATTGCTGACCAGCTTTTTGCATGTCTCCACTGGTATTTTTGCCCATTGATCTTTAACAATGAGCTCCAACTCTTTGAGGTTGGAGGGTCTCCTTGCCATCACCCTGATCTTTAGCTCCCTCAATTGGATTCAAGTCAGGACTCTGGCTGGGCCACTGCAAAACGTTAATGTTTTTGTCTGCTAACCATTTCTTCACCACATTTGCTGTGTGTTTTGGGTCGTTGTCGTGCTGAAATGTCCACTGGTTCCCAAGGCCAAGTTTCTCTGCAGACTGCCTGATGTTGTTGTTGTTGAGAATCTTGATGTATTGCTCTTTTTTCATGGTGCCATTTACTGTGATCAAGTTCCCTGGTCTATTGGCTGTAAAACACCCCCAAAACATTGGATGTTTGACAGTGGGGATGGTGTTCTTAGGGTTGAAGGCTTCTACTTTTTTACGCCAAATGAAGGACACATCATTGTGGCCAAACAATTCAATTTTTGTTTCATCTGACCATAAAACAGAAGACCAGAAGTCTTCTTCTTTGTCCAGATGAGCATTTGCAAAGGTCAAGCGGGCTTTTGTGTGCCTTTTCTGGAGAAGTGGCGTCCTCCTTGGTCTGCGTCCGTGGAACCCAGCGGTGTGCAGTGTCCGTTGGACTGTCTGCCTTGAGATGTTGCCACCAGCAGAGCCCAGATTCACCAGGATGGCCTTGGTGGTGATCCTTGGATTTTTCTTCACCTCTCTCACTATCCTCCTGGCCAGCACAGGTGTCACTTTTGGCTTCCGAACACATCTTCTGAGATTTTCCACAGTGCGGAACTTCTTGTATTTTTTAATAATACTTTGCACTGTAGCCACTGGAACTTGAAAACATTTTGGTATGGCCTTATAGCCCTTTCCTGACTTGTGAGCGGCCGCAACGCACAGCCACAGGTCCTTAGTGAGCTCCTTTTCTTAGCCATGACTGTCCACAAACCAACTGCAGAGAGCTGCTGTTTTTCACCTGTTGAGTTGATTAAAACAGCTGTTCCCAATGAATCAGGGTAATTAGGATGCTTTAAAACAGCTTGGACTATTTGGAATGGTATAGAACTTTGGATTTTCCCATAGACTGGGACAGTTTGCAAAGGGGTATGAATAATTTTGGACATGCCATTTTTGTTCAAATGTGAATAAAAGCTGAGAAATATTTTTTTCCACAATGATGCCTCTTGTACATCATCGTATCATCGTACAGATGCCTGTGTCGTTTCCGGTCAAAAATAAAATTGCTGGTTGAATAAAAGTAAATTTAATTCAAAATTTGCCAGGGGTATGAATAATTTTGGGCTTGACTGTATTCTTTCTCTTAGCTATTTTAACATTTCTATGAATATATTTAATATAATATTATCAATACTAACTCTGAACAGATACAATAGTTTTATTAATTATGATTCTTGTCATTATTTAGTGTTAAGTATATTCATATAACATTAATATTAATAAACTTAATATATTATTAATACACTTTTATAATTAATAACAATAATCATTCATTCATTCATTCATTGTCTCTAAGCTCTTATCCAGTTCAGGGTCACGGTGCGTCCGGAGCCTACCCAGAATCACTGGGTGTAAGGCAGGAACACACCCTGGAGGGGGGCCAGTTCTTCACAGGGCGACATTCACTCACACATTCACACCTACGGACACATTTGAGTTGCCAATCCACCTATTGACATGTGTTTTTGGACTGTGGGAGGAAACCGGAGCCTCCAGAGGAAACCCACGCGGACACAGGGAGTACACACCAACTCCTCACAGACAGTCACCCGGAGGAAACCCACGCAGATACAGGGAGAACACACCACACTCCTCACAGACAGTCACCCGGAGGAAACTCACGCGGACACAGGGAGCTAACACCACACTCCTCACAGACAGTCACCTGGAGGAAACCCACACAGACAGAGGGAGAACACACCACACTCCTCACAGACAGTCACCCGGAGGAAACCCACGCAAACACAGGGAGAACACACCACAGTCCTCACAGACAGTCACCCGGAGGAAACCCACGCGGACACAGGGAGTACACACCACACTCCTCACAGACAGTCACCTGGAGGAAACCCACACAGACAGAGGGAGAACACACCACACTCCTCACAGACAGTCACCCGGAGGAAACCCACGCAGACACAGGGAGAACACACCACACTCCTCACAGACAGTCACCCGGAGGAAACCCACGCGGACCCAGGGAGAACACACCACACTCCTGACAGACATTCACCCGGAGAAAACCCACGCAGACACAGGGAGAACACACCAAACTCCTCACTGAGGGTCAGCTGGAGGAAACCCACGCGGACACAGGGAGAACACACCACACTCCTCATAGACAGTCACCTGGAGCAGGACTCAAACCCACAACCTCCAGGTCCCTGGAATTGTGTGACTGTGACACTGTGCCACCATGCTGCGTATTAATAATCAACATATTATTCATGTTATTTAATAGAGCACAAATGGGTTTGGTTGCTTCAGTGGTTTAATTAAATACAGAGCTTTTAACTAAAGAGCAATGGCTTTGTCACTGTTTGAAGGCAGGATGAGATTGATACAAGAAACATTTTGTTTATGTTATTATCCCCTTATTACCTGGAATGTATTTAAATTATTAATTAAATGTGTATTTAAATTATTATCCCCGAAAAGCTCTGCAGTGCCCACTGCTCAACATTCCCACCAAACAAAAACAAACAAACAAATAAATAAACAAACAAATAACCCCGAATAACAGATACTTGAATCCAAATGGGACAAACATTATGAGATGATAGTTGTGTCGGGTCAAAAACAGTTGGCCCTTTTGGCCTGTTATTTTCTCAAGGGAGGAAAAAGATAAATATTGACATGACTGATCCACTCTGAAATATCCCAGAGGGGCTCCTGTTAAAAATTATATTACACCAGGACCCCATGGACATTTAATCCCATCTGAATCTACTCACAAATGAATATTTAAAAGTGAAAAACACACTTTGCTGCTGCAAAGAATAACAATGCAGTAACAATGACAAGTGAACAATTGAAAATGAGAAATCCTGCATAACAATCTCTTGAACTGGCTGAGCATATTAGATGGCCTAATATAAGGTGGACAACCTTATTAAGCCTGAGCAACTAGATCTGCCCAATGGAAGCAAGCTCAGATCCTAACATGGCCTCCAGAGGCTTGCAAAATGGACACTGTGTAAAACGGGTGCATCATTCCCTGCACTTACGCTGACACACCCATTGCTCTGGGATAGAGAATATCTGGACCTATCAGACCATTGCTCTAGACTCTTATCTCTTTCTGGGGGATTACGGTTAGAGAGGTGAGCTTGAGATCAGAGTGTCACTTGTTCAATTCCATCCACATCTGAAGTGCCCTTGAGTAAGGCCCCTAACCCCCAAACTGCTCCCTGGGCAACTTGGTTGGCAGCTCGCCGCTCCAGATGTGTTTAGTCACTGCAACTGTGTTTGTGTGTTCACTTGGCCTGTGAATTCTAGCTGCATTGTTCGTGATAAAGGGCTCTTTCCCTCTTGACTCACAGCCATGTGTTCTACGGTTGACTTTATAGTTGATTTCCCTCCAGAAATTCCACAAGTTCCTGCATGTCATCACTCGCTGAGTAGTTCTGTGGACTCTGAATCTGCAGTGACTGTGGGGGTGACGATAGACCGTAACAGTGCAACTCAACCTTTTAAAACATAACTCATCATAATTCATAATTCAACATAATTATCTCTGGGGTAGGACCAGCTGCTGTACTCTCAGAGAAACTGTCACTGTGGTGGTACCCTCAAGGGTAAATATTCAGTACTTTTAGTTATAGTATCATACTCTTTATTAATTGTAAATTTGAAAAATGCTTTGATGTCATACGCTCCAAATCATTTCTTTGACTATTTTTTTAAACGTATTTAATGAAAGCTTAATATATTCAAATTTCCTTCTGGAGAACAGAATGTAATAAATTCCTTTAGGGAACACAACTGGACTTTAAAAACACAGCTGTGTATTTAAAAGTACATTTACACAGTTTGCACTGTTAGTGAACAGTAATGTAGTACCTGGTTTTCTGACAGTGTAGACTGAACCTGGGGGGTTAAATGGGACATGCTTTATCCCTTTTCCACAAGTGAAAAGAGTTCTAGGGTCTTAACGAAACTTGTGTCTTGCTTTGGTCAAAATAACACAAAGGTCAAACACCATAGTAGCGTTCACTCCATGTCTAAACAGCCCTATTCAGATCTGCCAGCTTCCTTTAAACGAGAATGAGCCACAGCTCAGTTCAGCACGAGAACTGAGGAGCAGAAACCCTGGATTTTGGCCATCTTTGCATGTTTCTATTTCTTCTCCATTCTCATGTTCTCCATTTTCAATCTGTATTGCTATTTCTCCATGCTTGTTCTCTTTATTTGGCTCCCCTTGCACTCACATAAACTCAGGTCCAGTGATGTGATTTAAGAGACTCAGAAGAGGAGGTGGCACAACACTAAAATGTCTGTTCTCAACTGATTTTATAGCTACAATGTGCTCCTGTATGGTCAGTGGGGCTGAGAGAATGGACAGTGAGTGTAGATACAAGGTAGGTGTTCCTAATCTCGTAATAGTTCAGTGTATAACCAGTCGATTTTTGAGTGTGGTAATGATGGACACTATTCTCCCACAGTCCAGCGGGAAACAGAAAGGGAGGAACTTCTCAGGACACAGTCACTCGCAAAAGTTTGATTGATCTAATACATCCCAGTTAGGGCAACACGGTGGTGCAGCAGGTAGGTGTCGCAGTCACACAGCTCCAGGGACCTGGAGGTTGTGGGTTCGATTCCCGCTCCGAGTGACTGTCTGTGAGGAGTGTGGTGTGTTCTCTCTGTGTCTGCGTGGGTTTCCCTCAGGTGCTCCGGTTTCCTCCCACAGTCCAAAAACACACGTCGGTAGGTGGGTTGGCGACCGTAGTGACCAAAGTGACCGTAGGTGTGAGTGAATGTGTGTGTGGACTGGCGCCCCCTCCAGGGTGTATTCCCGCCTTGCGCCCAATGATTCCAGGTAGGCTCTGGACCCACCGCGACCCTGAACTGGATAAGGGTTACAGATAATGAATGACTGAATGAATAACGATAAAATGAACTTGCTAACAAGTATATGGCTGGAATAATCAGCATTTGAATGCTCAATACGTTTGTATCTGAAATTGTAAAAAAAATAACACAGAACGTATATATGACATTTGATTATTTTTGTATGACATTATGTAACTATTGCAGCTTGCCAGCCATAACATGATGACCACAGCCTGGTTTCTACACTCACTGTCCAGCGATAGGGGCCAGCCAGGGGGTGGCCAATGGTGGCCAAGGCTACCATAAATTAATCTTCAATTGGTCTAAAAGCTGCAGTTATTGGGCATTTTTCATTAATTTGCTTCCAAGAAAACTCTGAAAAAGTGGCCTTCAGAGCTGTAGCCTGGTATGATGTGCCTTGACAAAGCAACTGTTCATCACTTCCTTTTAGAAGTTTCTTAAGACGTTTTTCTTCATACTGTTTTGGAGACAAATGTTATTCACCGGACATAGATACTATTTACCACTAGATGGCAGCACTGGAACACACACAAATACACACATACACACACACACACACACACACACACTCTTCCAGCATGTTTCACATTTTGCTGAGTCAATTTATTTTAAAATCCTGATGTAATAATTGGGTTGTGTTTGTTAATTGCTTTACTTTTATTAATGATGTCCTTATATAATATATACATTTATATATTTAAATAGACATGTAAGTTTTGTATAAATATTTATTAAATGTATTACATTGGGGTGGCACCGTGGAGCAGCAGGTAGTGTCGCAGTCAGCTCCAAGGACCTGGAGGATGTTGGTTTGATTTTTTGCTCCGGGTGACTGTGTGTGAGGAGTTTGGTGTGGTCTCCCAGTGTCTGCGTGGGTTTCCTCCGGGTGATTGTGTGTGAGGAGTGTGGTGTGTTCTCCCAGTGTCTGCGTGGGTTTCCTCCAGATGACTGTCTGTGAGGAGTGTGGTGTGGTCTCCCAGTGTCTGCGTGGGTTTCCTCCGGGTGACTGTGAGGAGTGTGGTGTGTTCTCTCTGTGTCTGCGTGGGTTTCCTCCGGGTGACTGTCTGTGAGGAGTGTGGTGTGTTCTCCCCGTGTCTGCGTGGGTTTCCTCCGGGTGACTGTCTGTGAGGAGTGTGGTGTGTTCTCCCTATGTCTGCGTGGGTTTCCTCCGGGTGACTGTCTATGAGGAGTGTGGTGTGTTCTCCCTGTGTCCGCATGGGTTTCCTCCGTGTGCTCCGGTTTCCTCCCACGGTCCAAAAACTCACGTTGGTAGGTAGATTGGTGACTCAAAAGTGTCCTTAGGTGTGAGAGTGTGAGTGAATGTGTGAGTGTGTGTCACTCTGGAAGGGACTGGCGCCCCCTCCAGGTTGTGATTCTGGGTAGGCTCCGGACCCACCATGACCCTAAACTGGATAAGTGGTTTCAGACAATGAATGAATGAATTAATGTATTACAATGTCAGCTGCTAAAACATGGTTATTATCACAGGGGCACAGCAGTTCTCAGGTGTTGTTTAATAGACTGGTGGAAGAATCACATATCTGCATGGAATTCGGTCTCTTCACAAACTGATCACACGGTTTAATAACACTAAATGAAACAATCTTCTGTAAAAATACCCATTTCCTTTGAGACAATGTCTTCATTTGGGAGTAATTATGAAAAAAAAATGTTTTCAACAAGTCACAAATACTACAATGGAATGAATGTTCTCTTAATAAAGCACTAACACAAGTAAAACTGTTACCGTCATCTCAGAATGTGAAATATTAGATGCCAAATATTTTAAAGATATTCTCAGAAAAGTATCATTGGAATGAGAGCATGGGAGAGGCCCAAATTTAAGGATAACTGAAATTTACTTCATATAATGGACTGAAAAGCATGTTTTTTTTTATTGTTTCTGAAATCATTTTGAAAGATATAAATACGTCAATTGAAACAATAAATACTTAAAAACATGAAATAGAGAAAATAACTCAGAGAGAGCAATACTCAAATACATATATCCAAAAAATTCAAAATATTTAATCATACAATTCCAGAAATACAAAATCTCAACTCATAACTTGTGTTCTCCCTGTGTCCGTGTGGGTTTCCTCCGGGTGCTCTGGTTTCCTCCCACAGTCCAAAAACACACGTTGCTAGGTGGATTGGCGACTCAAAAGTGACCGTAGGTGTGAGTGTGTGTGTTGCCCTGTGAAGGACTGGCGCCCCCTCCAGGGTGTATTCCCGCCTTGCGCCCAATGATTCCAGGTAGGCTCTGGACCCACTGTGACCCTGTACTGGATAAGCGCTTACAGATAATGAATGAACTCATAACTGTCTGCAGACTGAAAATTTTACTTTAGTTTTATGTCCAGTGAGTCAAGATGCAGTTTCTGTCCAATTTCAGGTGCTTCCTGACTGTTCTATAATTACAATATTCACCATAATCTTTATTTTCAACATAATCAAAATATTATTTGTAATGACCACATTCACAACATCCAAAATATTCTCTTAGCACAAAATTCAGTGTAAGAAATGTTTAATCTTTGCAAGTGTATTATTGTTAACATAGATGGAGAGACTCTCACTGATGTTGTTTCAGTTTCATAAATTCACACCATCAGTGATTGTTGTACTTAATTGTGATTATTTAATTGCTTTGAAGACAGTGAGATAGTGTACATAGATGTGTATAACTTGTGTGTGTTTGACTGTGTATCTCTATCGTGTTGTGTTAGTGTTAAAGTGCAGATACTGTGTTCAGGCATATTGTGAATAATAATGTAAATGCTGGGTGTGCGTTCTTTGAATGTGTGTGTGTATGTTTGTGTGTATGCGTGTGTGTTCTGTCTTGATGCAAATGCTGGACCCCCAGTGCCCCCTGCAGGGAGACCACACTTACCCATCAGGCTCAGACAAAATGCATCATGGGTAACGAAGCGAATGTGCTGTAAATAATGGCTGCCATTCACCCCTTAGCACCAAAACCGCCATACAAACAAAGAACACACACACACACGACTCTTACACTAAACTCTCTCTACAACAAACGCACACACACTACACTGACACACTTTACTCTCACCCTACTTTCACACACTGCTCTCACACACATCATTCCCACTCTTTACTCTCACACTTTACACACTTTTATGCTTTACTCTGATACACTCCCTTCACACTTTCTACTCACACACTTTACACTCACACATTTTATTCATTCATTCATTCATTGTCTGTAACCACTTATCCAGTTCAGGGTTGCGGTGGGTCCAGAGCCTACTTGGAATGACTGGGAGCAAGGGAAGAACACACTCTGGAGGGGGCACCAGTCCTTCACAGGGCATCACATGTTTTACTCTCACACAATTCACAGTCAACACACACACTTCATACTTGCACACTGTTCTCACACTACTTTCACACACTTGTTTCTCACGTACTTTACACTCACAGTCTTACACACTTCAGTTACATTCTTTACTTTTACACATTTTACTCTCACACATTTACAATCACACACTTTACAACGTCACAGGCTCACAGTGGACCATGGGGTATCACCTTTATTAAGTCTGATGGAGACTTAGAGAGGCAAAGTGGGGCACCCTACAGCTGCACATGCGCAAATAAGTGTGCGAGGGCACAAGTGTGAGTATTGGGACCAGGATACTATACACTTGAACTCTACTCAACTTTAAACTCTCACACCTCACATACTACACTATACACCCTTTACTTACACACACTACATTACACTTCTTTCACACACTTTACACTCAATAATGTTTACTTATACACACTTTACCCTTTCACACCTGAAATTCACACACCGTTTTCCCACATTTCTAACTCAGATACTCTCATACACTACAAGTGTTGTGAGGGTTACTTTTAAAGTCATGCCCTAAAATGTATTTTATAAGTATTTTGTTACATTATTCAATATTAGTAATGTATTCTAAATACTTCAAAATACTTCAACATTTTCTTACATTTTAAAGCAGTGTGAATGCAGCAATTACACTTTGCTTTCTTCAGAAGGATATTCTGCGGTGTTCTTCTACTGTAGCGAATAGCTGAATGTATTAAAGATTTCCTGGATGAATATAAAATTACTTTCAAAGAATTAAAGACTATAAGAGTATGTAAACACAAAAGATATTCAAAGAATTGCCTGGTAAAAAAGTAAAAACACACAATACTCCCTTGATTGTTTCCATGTTAGAAGTGAAACATTTTAGACAAACATAAAATATTCTGTTTGTATCAAATGTACGGTTACTACACATATTTACAACACAATTTAACATGAATCAGAGGGTTGAAATATGAACTGTTACACAATTTAATGTGGAATGAAGCATGGATTTTGGAACTTTAGCTAGAACATGTTCTTTTCTACTTTTCAATTCTAGCCAGACAAAAAAAAATAAAATAAAACTTATTTCAGGACACTACTAATTGTCACGCCCTCGTCCCGTCTGGTCTGTTTTCTCAGCACATGGCTTTGTTTTGTTGTTGTTCTAGTCCCGCCTTTGTTCCGCCTCCTTGTTCGTCTCCTAGGTGCGTCTCATCTGTGTTTTGTATTTAAGTCCCCTTCCCTCACTTCCTGTTGTCGTTCATTTGTTCTTTGTACTGTTTCTATCCATGTTGCTCTCACTGTGTTTCCAGTCGCTCCATTTGTTAATATCCCTAGTCATGTTGTTTCTGGTTCTCATTCCTAGTCTTGTTCTTCCCTTGCTTCATGTTTGGCCTCGAGTTTGTTTGTGTTTGTTTTGTTAATTTCTTGTTAATAAAGTCTGTGTTATTAGCGTGTGTGTCCGCATTCGTCAGTCCGCCCAGCTCACAGTAACACTAATAGTGTTTAAGGGAAGAACATACGTTGGAACTACTTTTCTCTTTTTTGCCTGTATGTGATTTTAATGCTGTTTTTAATATATGAAATAAGAGTGGTTTGAAATATAATCAACTGTGTAAGTAAAACAATCACTCAAACTATGACTCCAGAAGTGGAAGATGAGGAGAAAGAGGCTGAAGCAAGAGGCTGTGATTTCTTACTAGAAGCGCCATGCCTAGAACCACACAGCACCAAAACAATATAAATAAATATATATTTATATATTTATATAGAGAGAATTCCAGAACACCCTCCTTTCATGACTTTCCTTTGGACAACATAAATTCTTGAGGTTATTCATATTTTCCCTCCTGTTGCCATTAGCAGGGATTTCTCCTGCATTTCAAAGCTGTAATTCTCTTTTCTGCCAGCTGGTGTGACAAATATTCGCTTGATCCAATCTCCCGTCATTCAGACTTGCTAGATTTAACACACACCAAAACTGTTGCTACCACATTTGCGCTGCTGCCCGATTTGGACTGTGCACGCGCAGAACATCATGCTTTTGAATACTTTACTGATACATTACATTATACTGATTATAACTGTATAATACTAATATATATTATAATGTACTGATACATACATTATCATTTTTTTCTTCGAGCATAATTGTAAATAGGCACTCACACATTGTGCTTTAATTTAATTGCTTTCACACATTTTTTTCTCACACACTTTACACTCACATATTTCACTTTACTCTCACAGCATATTAACAAAATTTGCACATTTACTCTCAGAAAAACATTACTTTGAAACACTATATACTTAAATACGTCTCATATAATTTACACCTGTAAAATATAATGATACACACTACACTTGCACACTGGCAAATCATTCAAGGTGGTTGTGAGTTGTGAGCAGAACTGGGACAAATTCTGCTTTGCCAAAGTACTCTCTCCCTTTAACAACATGAATACATTGTACAAATGTTATTGTAAAACTGTCTACTGAGCAAAGTGATGCTGAGTGTGCATCTGCACAGCTATTCTGTTTAACCATAACATTACACAAAGACAGGCTGATTCATTAGGAATATCAAAGCCCCTATGCCAGAGAGCAAAAAGTTCGCTCAATACATTACTGTGAATGAGTGTACCAAATTCCCTACAAAGAAAAAACATAATAATGATAATGATAATAATAATAATAATCATCATCATCATCATCATCGTCATCATCATCATATAATAATATGTATTTTTCTAGATACAACTGGCTCCCAGTAATGTTTATTTACAGTATAGGTGCTTGAATTATTGATGTCACAATTGTTACCTTTAAAATGTCAGTTCCTGTCACAAATTGCTCATGTCACTTGAATATTATTTGAATATGACGAAAAAATCTTCACGTTTTTTAGTTTCATATTAACAGAAAATAGGCTTTCCATGTTCAAAAATGGCCAAGAACTGACTGGATTTTGTATGTTAATATCACTATGGCAAGTAAAATATTGCTTTTCCTCCTAAATTCAGCATGTTTAAAGAATGACCCCAAAAAACACATCAATCTTCATATAGATTATATAAAATATTCTAAGAATGTGAAGAATGGCACAGGCCTGCAGTGGAACATGGATAAATTGTCTTCACGAAAGTCTGATGGGGACTTAGAGGGGCACAGCTTTGCACCCCATACAGCATGTGCAAACAAGGAATGTAAGGGTGGAAGTGTGAGTAATGGTACAGAGGGATACTTTGGACGTATTCTGAGTTTGGTTCAATTTTGAAGAGAGTTTGAGATTCTTTCATATGCAAAATATACTGATAAATATAGATATGAGATATGTAGCCTTAAAATGTAGTCTCAGTTTGTGTTTCTAAAAATAATATAGTGCAAATATCGTCTGAATAATTACGCACACACACACACACACGTGTGTGGGTGTGGGTGTGTACAACAGAGATCTTGACCACAACAGTACAAAGTTTACATCAGAAGTTTATCGTGCTATCACAACAAATAATATTATCACTTAAATAAGTTTATCCCAAAGACGTTTGCCTTGAGACAAACTGCCATGTCCTGAGGTGATAAATAATAAATTATTTTATTTTAAGAAGTCCTCGCGTCTCAGAGTCAAAGTCATGCTCTCGGCCCTCATTAGCATCTCCCTCAGCAGAGCCCGGGCCGGGATTACACTCTTTTTGTCCTTGTCAATCATGGCAGTGTGTGTGTGTGTGAGGGGACTGTGGGGAGTGTGTGTGTCAGACGACATTACACTCGCACACGCAGCGCTAAAAGCTAGCTTTTTAACATAACAAAAACCCAGCGATGCATTATTAAAGACGATCAGCACCGATTTGAGTGAAGATGTTGAGTGTGGAGCTCAGCATGAATAAAGCATTAAAATAATAAAATAATACACCAGTCTCCATCACACTCACACTCACACACACACACACACACACACACACACTCGTGTGGTCCAGGTGGTCCCTTTGCTCTGCCTACTCTCAGCTGATTCTCAGTAATTGGCAGAAGTGGAATGTGAGCTGAGTGTATGTGAGTGTGTGTTTTTGTGTGTAAATGTGTGTGACCTTGGTCATTTTTTTTTACTGAACTGGCCTTCACTACCACACTGAAAAAAATGACACATTCTCCTCTGAATTTCACTTTTTTTTACATGAATGAAATACTAATATTTCAATCAATAAAAGACATGGGAATATGAAGGAAAAGATGCTTAATACTTCAAAATAAAAACTTTACTGTACCTACCTAAACTGAACTGTATTGAAAAGTACTGAAGAGTACTGAAATGAATCGTACTACAGTGGAATACTGAACTAAATTGTACTAAACTGTTTCAAACTAAACTGAACTGAACTGTACTAAACAGTACTGAACTAAACAGTACTGTAATGAATTTATTTTGTGCTTAAATGTTTTAAATATACTGAACTCAGCTGCACTATACTGGACTTAACTGCACTTTACTGAAATAAAATGTAGAAGTGAACTGTACTGAACTGTCCTCTAATAAACTATATTAAAATAACTGAACTGTACTGAATCGAACTGAACTATACTGTGGCATACTGAACTGTCCTGTACTTAAATGAATTAAAATAAAGTGTACTGCACTGAATTATACTGAGGTGTATTGAAATGAATTCTACTGTACTGAGCTAAACTTAATTCTGTAATGCACTTCACTACACTGTACTTAACTGCTGTGCTTTACTGTACTGTATGTTACTGAATTGTACTGAGCTTTATTAAACTGCACTTTACTGTAATGAAATTAAATATACTGTATTTTGAATTGTAACGAATTGTGTTGAAACATACAAAACCATATTGAACCAAGAAATGGCGTACTCCACTGTACTACTGTACTAATTTACTGTACTGCATTTTACTTTTTGGAACTTTATTGTAATATATGTCACTTTGTCTAATGTCATTTTTTAAATATGTGTTTGTTTTTCCACTGTATTGTAGTCAGAAATTCAACTCAATTCATCCTCAATTCAACTTTTACACCTGCTTAAAACAAACAAACAGGCATGTTGGATATCACTATATTCAACTGCAGCTGATTTATTTAATAAAAGCTAATAACAGTGAGTGAAAGTTCTGTTTTATCTGTTAATTCTCACTGAGTATATTTATGTAAATGTGAGTCGCTCTTTGTCTTCCAGTGTAGCGCTAAAAGCAAACAGACTGAGTGTGTGTGTGTGTAAGAGAGAGTCCGGTTGCATTTGTGCCAGTGTGTGTGAATCTTTGTGCGTGTGTGTGTGTGTGTGTTTTGAGTGAGTGAGTGAGTGAGTGTGTGAAGAGTCTCTGGGCCACTCAAAGTAAAAAAAAGGCTCTGAGTGTTAGCGTTAGCGTTAGCACTAAAAGCCCAGTGGCTGCGTCTCCATGGTGACTGAAACAGTGCAGTCCAGCTCTGACCTCTAACCCCTGACCCACGGCGCTCTGACACGATCAATACGGCGAGATCGGAGAGAGAGAGTGTTTTAAAAGCAGTAAACACACACACATACACACACTTCCATGAATAGAGGCTCCATTTCACTCATCTACACAACTGACTCCGACACCTCTCTTTCACTCCTTCACTTTCTTTCCATCTTTTCTGTTCTATGAACTCCTGACTGCAGCTTTCTCTCCATTTAACACCCCCCCACACACAAACACACACTAGGGTCAGAAGTCACCGGGACATATACACACACACTCTCAGAGTAAAGGCAGAAATCAAACAGTGAATTACACCGGACTGAGTATCACTAACTACAGGGAAACTCACTCACAGAGATAGAGATACAAGGATCAGCCATAAGATTATGACCACCTCCTTGTTTCTACATTCACTGTCCTTTCTCCCAGCTCCACTGACCATACATGAACATTTTGTAGTTCTATAATTACTACAGTCCATCTGTTGCTCTGCATACATTTATACATTTTAACCCTCTATTAACCCTGCTCTTTAAAGGTCAGTACCCCCAGCGGATCAACACAGAGCAGGTATGATTTGGTTGGTGGATCATTTGTTGTGCTGATATGAGTGGATCAGACACAGCAGTTCTGCTGGAGTTTGTTGGTCAAAATGAAGATGGTATATATGATTGTGGTGTCAATGTATAAAAAAAGTTATCCTGTTAATCACAACAAAATTCTTTGAATTTATTCATTATTAAGCACAACATAAAAACACATAAAACAAGTTCTCACAGCAGCTTTGTGTGTGCGTGTGTGTGTGAGAGAGAGAGAGATAGAGAGAGAGAGAAATAAAGAGAGAGAGAGAAACAAGAAGTGGAGTGAGAGTTACTAGAGCGATTGTTATAAGATTTAATACATATTTCAGCCTCAATAAACCTTCTGAAATAAAAATATGTCACTAAAATCACATAATATGTCACTAGGCTCTTTAAAATGGGTGAATTATAAGAGGAAGTAATGTCTGATTTTGGTAAAATGCTTAATTTGTGTAAAAATAACACAAAAACATACTAAACACATACCCTAACATTCCAAAGATCATGGGAGATTTGGGACAACAATGTGGTGTTTTGGGAAGGCACACACCTATATAAAATGTGTGGTGTTATCTTGTGAATGTGGCTGAACATAGCGCTCATGGCAAGGTGAAGTCAATAATCAGAGTTGAAAGAAGGCAGGATAGATGATGCCAGAGCTATGGGACATTTTGTTTCTGACGTTGTGCGGCCATTTAAAGTCCCTGGATCCACAGGTTTCAGGTGTGTACTGGGAATAACCCATAAAAGGAATTACCACCCAGAACGGACAGTGTGCACCGTGGTGCTTAATGATCATGACCAGCGACGTCTGGCTAGAATTGTCTATGCGAGTACACAAGTGACACTTGCAGAATCTACATCCATATTCTAAGCAGGGGGTCCCAACGGCATATCCCACAGGTCAGTGCAGCATTCTTTGGGCGCAGAAGAACCACCAGAGTGCCTCTGTTAACACCATGACACAGGGTATCACCTGGGCTTGTGAGCTTGTTGCTAACTGCACCCTAGAGGAGTGGCCACATGAAGCTAATCACAGTACATATTGTTTCAGGTGAAGGTAGGATTTGTTTGTGGGGCACTCAGGACCTCACACTGTATGTGTGTGTGTATTATATATATATTCCAACATATGAAGTTTCTGTGTTGTTAATTAAAAACTAATTTAAAGATTTTCTGAAGGTGTGGGCGTGTGTGTGTATGTGCATTGTGTGTATTAGAGTGTGTGTGATTGTTACTGTCAGGTCATACTGTGCTTGGTTGGGTGCAGTGAAGCTACGATCTGATCTGAATTAATTCAGCTTCACTGATTCACACACACACACACATACACATACACACACACACACACAAACCTTACTCTTTCTCTGTTTCACACACACACAGATACAAAAACACATTGTTATATCACTTACTGTGATACACACACACCACTTTTTCTGATACACTCACACGCTCCCTTTTACACACACACACACACACACACACACACACACACACACACACACACTTCAAAATTGTACTCACAAGTTAAAACTGTAAATTTACAGGAGAAGGATTTTTGGAGCAAATATTTTTGGGGCATTTCTAATGGTTCATTCATCATAAAATTTTCTCACAAATTGATACATGACAGCGATGATCTATGTGAATGAGTGTGTAGTTGAGTGAAAGAGCAAGTTGCAAAGCAGTTCATGAGGTGCTTTGAATTTATGAAGATAATTAACCAAAGATAATTAAAAAAAATAAAAAATATATAAATATTCTGCTTTATTTGTTGGATCTGATGCTCAGAGGGGGTTCTAACACTGGCTCTTATGGTGATCTAATGGGTTCTGAGTGTGTTCTGATGTTGTACTAATGGTTCTGATTGTGTTTTGATGGTTCTAATTGTTGTAAAAGGTTGGTCCTGTTAAAGTGTGAAGCTGAAACTGAAACCTGTTTCAAAGGAAATACACAGAGACGTCTGTCTGAAAGTGTGTGTCACATTTCAGCAAGTCTGATACTAATCTAATACACACACACACACACACACATAGACACACACACACACACACACACAGACACACACACATTGTCATTTATCGTAGTGTGAGAAAGTGAGTGAGAGTTGCTGCAGATCAGATTAATAGATAAATCACCTCTTATGAGGACATCACACACACATACACACACACACACAAAACAGACAAATGTGTCATGCTGGGAAAGCTAAAGGCTAATAGCTAAAGCTCATTGCTGGGCTCAAGTTTCTCGTGATGAAATCAGACCTTTATGTAGAATCAGAGACTGCAGGTGGCAGCGCAGGTTTCTTTTTAAAGAAAATTATGTTAATTGTAATTTATATTGACTCAAGAATTTTGCATTTGCCAATAAATTAAATGTTTTTTTACATTTATATTTTTCCATTCATTGATTTTCTTTCTTCTTTGTGCGTGATGATTGTGTGAAAATAAGGCTTTAGGTCTTAACATGTCTTAGTTAAAATAAATGAATTCATAAGTCAATAAATAATCTCCAATCCCAGTGTATATTTGGGTTAGCCCAGGTTTGTGTATTCAGGACGATACACAATAGAATATTACAGTAATGTAATTAATGAGCAATTCATATGTAATTAAATTTGCATTTATGTTTTTTCATGATTTTATTCTGTACAAAACATTTATTGCATAATCATTTTACATCAATTACATCAGAACGAAATGTACAATTTTTGGCCGAGTGTGTTAATCAATTTCACGTGCACACACACACACACACACACAAACACATGCACGCGTGCACACAGTCAATCCCTCACCCCCTTCCCCGTGGACCATGTCCAGCCCCCACTAGCCCCCTCCCTCCGGCCCTCCCCCCGGCCCTCCTCCTCCCCCTCCGCTGGGTCCTAATGGATTTTTTTCAGGGTAAAGTCCTGAGTCCCGCGGCTGCTCTGAGATTCTGTTTGAAAACTCTTTCTTTACTTCGTCTCTCACTCTGGCCTCAGGCGACGGCCTTCAGAGATCACACTGTTTATTAATATAAACATCTCCTCACGCCGCAGAAATACAGAGCACCAGCCAAACACTCACCTCTCACACTCTGATACAAAACCCTGCTTTAATATTCACAACCACTAATAACATCACAGCTCCTGAAGTACACTACATTAACACACACCCACTTAGTCAAATACCAGTAGAGCAACGGATCTGTTTCTCAGACGCTTCCATCTCTCAACTTATCGACTCCTTACACACACACATACACTCTTCTCCCAGAGGTTTACAGCTTGCAGAGAACATACCTGAGTTTACAACTCATCACTTTTATAAAAAAAAAAGGCAAACGAAAGCAGGGTTTAGCCAAACTGAGAAACACTGTGTGTATATATGTATAGAGCATAAAGTATTTGTATATTTTGTGTGTGTGTGTGTGTGTGTGTGTGTGTGTGTGTGGTGTAGTTGTCATTTTGGATGAAGGGGAAGTGGTGTGTTGGTAATGTGAGCATGTTAGCGTTAGCGGCGGTGTTGAGCAGCCGGTTCTCTGATGTTCTCTGATCGGTTCTGTCAGGTTCTTCTGCTCCGCCGCTTACCGCCTGCCGTTTGGACTGGTTCCAGCCTCCAGCAGATCACCACACATCTGTTACACACACACACACACACACACACACAGGACGCAGACTTTTACACTCCAAATGTTTCTGTCGTTCGGCCTGAAGCAAGAATGATCATCTGCCGGAGAGGGAATGAGAGGGGGTGGGGAGGGGAGGTGGAGGGTGGGAGGGTTCCTATTTGGTTCCGTTGCTCTAAAAATTTCAGTGAAAAACAACATTCATTAATAACTTTATAATGCTGAGTTTAATTAACTGATTTAGGTCTGAGAGTCTGGGCGACTGGAGGTCTTAAAGTCTGGGACTCTGAGAGACAGGACTGTGAGAATCCAGATTCAGAGGGTCTCACAATCTGGTAGTGAGTGGGAGTTTCAAGGTGTGAGAGTCTGAGGGTCTGAGAGTCTTGGCTTCTTGGATTTGTGTGTGTGTGTGTGTGTGTGTGTGTGCGAATGTGTATGTGGGTGTGGATGGTGTGTGTGTGTGTGTGTGTGCATATGTGCAAATGATGTGTGTGATGATTGTAGTAGTATGTGTGTTTGGACTGTGTACATGTAAGGATGTGTGGACAGAGTGTGTGTGTGTGTGCGCGTGTATGAGTGCGTGTGTGTCGATGTGATTTTAGAGAAGTTTCTGTTTAAATGGAGAAATGGAGATAAACGCTGATGGAGGCTCCAATCATGTTATAGCCTGAAAAATGATGATTTGAAATTTTATGAAATTTTGAAATGATCCCAAACGCAGTGCACTTCAAAAGTGACATCGAAAAGCTTTGATACAAAGCATATATATTTTAAGCAGATAATATTTGATTTAAGTGCCTTTAGCATCATGTAAACAACACCGCTGTGGCCGGAGCACTCTTTGATCTGTATGTTTAGCCTTTGATCTGTCTGCGAGAGTGAAAAATACATTTCCAGGGGGTTTCAGACCCTCACTGGGGTGACCCCACACACACACACACAGGCACACAAACACACACACCACACATCGCCCCAAACCCCTCCTGCAAACCTTAGCATGTGAGAATTAGGGAAATGTGTTTACACTCCTAAACGCCCAACATATTTCCAAAATCACTGTGAAATAATAACACATTTAATAACACACTTTAACTGAAATAATCCCTGAGACCGTCAGCTCCATAACGCACACATACACATCTTGTAAAGAGTGTGTCATACTCACTTATTCACAGAGGAAATAAACACTGCAGCACTGTAAAATATTTCTGGAGCTCTGTGAGTGTGTTTCTGTGTGTGTGTTGGGGGATGAACACGGTGAGTCCATCAGGAAGGTCATCTCTGTACAAACCTCAAACTCCCTGCTTCAAAAACTCAACAACCACACTCAGGACCCCCACACACACTTTGCTCTGTGTTCCACATTCACAGAGAGAGTTCAGAGTGAGATGTGTGTGTGTGTGTACTGGTGTGTATTGATTGTGTTATGTGTGTGTATTTGTGAGTGTGTGTGCATTCACTGTGTATACTAGTGTGTGTGTGTTGTACAAGTGTGTACTGATTGCTGAACCCTCAGGTGGTCATTATTAATATCAGACTGAGTTTTTTATTTAAAGAAAAATCAGCATGACCACGTCCGATCACATTAACCTGCAGCAGATGGGCGTCAAAATAAATCTGATCAGCTCAGTGAGGTATTGATCCAAGCTCACACTCACTAACACACACTGAAATTATTACAGGTTAATTTAGTAACAAACAAACACATGACCATTATTTCACTTCCACAGAACTAGCTCACAGTCACTGTTGTGTAGTATTATTGTAATGTATTGTCTTTTATTGATTTGTATTCTGATTGGAACTTATTTACAGGTCATGCCTGAAAGTCTCAGTGATTTAACTGTGCCCTGATTATGATCTGGTTGTGTCCAGATTATGCCGTGTGTGTGTGTGTGTGTTTTGCAGGTGAAATGAAAGCATTAAACCAACTGAAATAAATAAGAGCTCCAAATCGTGGATGTACAAGTTTAATAATGGGTAAAAAAAGGGTATAAAATTAATAATGAGGGTAAAGGGGAATTGTGGGCTTGTCTTGACAGAGATTATAAATCTACACAAACTGCTGCATTGCTACTATAGCAGCATAAAATGTTGGGGGAAAAAACTATGTGAAAACCAAGAAAATATCAAAAAAAGCAAAAACATATAATAACATCTATGAGTGAGAGAGAACGAGAGAGAGAGAGAGAGAGAGAGACAGAGAGAGAGAGTGAGTGAGAGAGAGAGAGAGAGAGAGAGAGAGAGAGATGTTCCTCAGAGAACTCGGCCCAAGCTCACTGGACGTCTGAAACATTAATGCTAACTCTGGATTAGCAATGCCATCACAGACGTTACACACACACATACACACACACACACACTCTCTCTCTCTCTCTCTATTGATTTTCCTTCAGCTCAGCCAGAGGAAGGGAAGCTGAGGCAGACTGCTCCACCGAGACACAAATACAAACACACACACACACACACACACACACACACACACTTACATTTACACATGCACACACTCAGTGTTTCACACACATACAATCACACAAAATACTTTTTTTGTTTGTTTTTTACAGTATGTTTTCTTAGATACATGAGTCAGCTGAGCATCATGTGTTTGACAGTGTAACTCAACACTAACATTTCACAATGAAGTTGATTGTGAATCAAAATTGTAACTCCTCGTGATGGAGGTTATTTAACACTGGTATAATTCAACAAGAGATGGCTCCTGCCAAATCTATAAGGGGGTCAATAGTTATGATTGGTCATTGGTTTAATTAAGAGTCAGTCATCTTAACAAATGGCACGTAACAATTTAACAAATTAATCAGGGAACTAACATCGAAGACTTTAATTTCAATGATCACCTCATATAGAAATACCAAAAGAAACCATTAGATTCGTAAAGCTAAAATCATACAGTTCTCTTTATCTACATACTGTACAGTGTTTGTGGATAGCTATCTGCAGGAGATCATTATAAAGATCTTCTTAAATAAAGTTACTTTGCCTCTACAGCGACTGAACAATCAACTGTGGTCATAAACAAATAAATTATCATTTAGTTGCCTTCAAATACTTTGAAGAGTGCAGCTTTATCATTGACTCCTATAAAATTCTATACACTTTTCACACTTCTCTCTTCAGATAACATTTTATTTTAGGAGCAGGAGTTCCAGATTAACAAGTATTGTGAAGTTAATGGTAGCCGTACTGACCAGATCACTACCTGCATTCTACACACCTCTGGTTGCTCCATTTATCCATGCAGGGTTCTGCCTGAAATCAATCAGTGCCCTATTCACTATATACTTCACTACATAGTGAGCAATGTAGGAAATAAGGTAGGAGGCCATTTGGAACATGCTTCACTTTGTGTATGATGAAAGCATGTTGGGGCAAGCCCTCACAGAACCTAGAGGCAATGAACTGAAGGCTCTGCAACCCACCGCCCATGAATTCTAAACCAAAGCTCTTCATGATGGAGCTGACCCTAAATCAGACACTATTAAAAAACATTAAGAAGTTAGGTCCTTTTTTCAGAGTTTGGGTCAGTGAATGTGTGTGTGGGTGTATGCTGGTTTCTGTGAAATGTCAGGACAGAGTTCCAGAAAACACACTCACTGAGGTCAAGGATAGGGTTAGGGTTAGGGTTTGGGTTAGGTGTGGTATTAATTAGCTACATTTATCTTTGTGTCTATGGACAGTCATGTATAGTGGAACCAACATGTATATGTGTGTGTGTGTGTATGTTTAAATCATCCAGATGTTTTCCATGATGGCTAAGAGAACATGTGTAATTAGTGGCTTTGTATGTGTTTAATGTGTGTTTGGTGTGTATTGATTGTATGTTTGATGTGTGACTGTAGGTTTTGTGTGTATTATGTATGCTTGGTGTGTTTGTTGTTAGCAGGGCCTCGTGTGCCGACTCGGTCTCTAAGCCCTGATCTGTATAATGGCTGAACCAGCCGTGACTCGCTTTCTGTTTGTGTGTGTGTGTGTGTGTGTGTGGGGGGGGGGGGGCTGAATGATCTTGCCGTTCTATGCTGCTGCTGCTGCATGTTTCACTCCTGACTGAAAGCATATGCTGCACACAATCGAGACAGTGTTAGCCTGTGTGTGTGTGTGTGTGTGTGTGTTTCCGACACATCTGGCAGTGCTCGGCCTCCTCCAGGTGAATCCCTTGAGACGAAGCCTGTGGCATCTGCGCAGTGGCAGGAAGTGTGTGTGAATCTGTGCAGAATTCTGTCCGCACACGTTTTAACACAAACACACACACACACGTACACACACGAATGGTGGGACGGTTGTGTGATTAAATAGAATGCTGTATATTACTGCTTACTGAACTTCAATTGTAAGTTTGATTTTTACTCTTAATGTGTGGCCATTTAGATATTTATCTTAAGTTAAAAATATAATCAATAAAAATGTTAAATTTCAGAATAAATAAAAAAGCTGTTAAAGTGAATTTAGTAAATGTCAAATACTTAAGCGTTGTGTCCTAAGGCAGGTTTATATTTCGGCTTAGAAGTATGTATTTGAAGAAGTATGTATCTGCAGAGCTATGTGTCAAGTAAATGCTGATTGGCTATTTGCTAGCTACAGTCAGCAGACCCAAACACAACTTAACATGAAAAACCAAACATCGCCCAAACAAAGGAGACGTTTGGGGATCGTTAATCAGAGCTACAGCATGAAATTGGATTTTCAATTTAAAGGGATCCTCAATTTAAAACTTAACCTGTGTAAATCTGTACATTACCCTTTATTGTCCTGCTTACATTCAATCAATTCATGTTTCTTATTCGCTGCTTGGTTTTAGACATTCCGTACATTCTGGTGTGGACGATGCCCCCTAGTGCTCATGTTCACGTTGGGAAAAACCCTTTACTATGAATTGATTTAGCTCCATACTGTCCACCATTTTCACTTTGAACTGAACTTCCTCTGAAAATGTATTCAAAGAGTAAACTAAAATTCAGCTAAAATTCACTTAAAAGTCCTTTACCTCTGAATTTATAAAGAAAAGAATATTCCAATTTAACAGATGAGATTAATAAACACACAGGTTTCTTTTCAATACAGGGCCATTCCATACACTTCCAATCATTTTACAGAGACTTATCCACATTATACATATATACATATTACTAGCTTAACCCTAACCCTAACGTTAACCCTAAATGTACCCTAACCTTGACCCTAATCCTAAAAACATATGTTTGTATCATGTCTTCACCTTAAAACGCCATAATTTACGTTGTGGATAACAGCTTATGAATGTTAAATTGAATAATCTATATCCATCACCCAAACTTAATATTACCTGTTGCTAAACGTTAATAACTATTTCATCATAGAGATCTTTCATTATATACATATTAATTTAAAGATGCATGATGAAAACATGATAAAATAAACATTAATTTAAAATACATAATATACACTGTCACCATCAAGGTTGCATATTCATACTGTTAATTAGGGAACATAACTGTACCTTATTCTATTATAATAGTGTGATTTTGTATGCCAGGACTTATATTACGTTCTTTTATTTGACACCGTTCTATAATGAAAGATTACAAATATTCACGTCTGCTTCTGGAGAAGAGAATGTAATGTGCCTTTAGGGAACACAACTGGACTTTAACACCACAGTTGTACCTTTAATAGTACATTTACACGTTTTGTTCTGAGAGTGTATAATGAGATAAAAAAAATATTTCTAAAGGTTAAATAAAAATTCAATGAATGGGGCTAACATTGTCTCTCTAATAATATTAATAACAAGAAGAAGAAAAAGAAAATGTAATCTATATTGAACTCTAATGACAGTGTCAGCTACACACACACACCCTCATTCATGTTCATTGGTGTGTGTGTGTGTGTGTGTGTGTGTGTGTGTGAGTGTGTGTTTAGAGCGCTGGCTGATCTTCAGCAAGCCCCAACACACACTCCAGCCTGAGGCATTGCATACCTCTCCCTCAGACAGACACAGACACACACACACACACACACACACACACACACACACACACACACACATTCACAGAATCATTGCAGATCCTCAGATCAATCTTTACCTATATTTACACCTGTACAGATAATTACTCTCCCACTCTTATACACACAGCTGTATACATGAGGGAGGTGGGCGACGGTGTATATGTGTGTATGTGTGTGATGGTGATCTGGGCACTGAGGACCTGTACTCATTCAGCAAAGCATCTATCTCTAATCCACACCAAACCACCCAAAAACTTTTACTGAGATCATACAACCTTCAAAAACACTGAAACTCTGCCCCAGTAGTTTTCACTCCAGTGTCCAGAAACCTGAGGTATTCTCAACTGCAGCTTCATTGGTTCCTCAGTCAGAAAACTCTCTCTCTCTCTCTCTTTCTCTCTCTCTCTCTCTCTCTCTCACACACACACACATAATTCTGCAATAAGAACAAAGAACAGAAGCGATTAGGTCCGGCTCAGACAGGGCTGTGTAAAAATTGTGTCTAAACAAATTACACAATTCACACAAATTAACATGAAATCACAGTTTTATCACTTTACTGTTCAGGCATGTTACAGGTGTGATTATTCATTATATTAAATCCTGCAATGTATATACGCACACCACCCTATAGAGAATGTGTGTGTGTGTGTGTGTGTGTGTGTGTGTGTGTGTGTGAGAGGAGGAGTGTATGCCTCTTGGGTCATGCGTTTGTCATTGGGACCTTTGACCTCTCAGGCCAAGGTGGCAGCAGGAATGCAGGAGTGTTTACACTGAAACTGATCGACTCCAGCTGCACACACACACACACACACACACACTTGCAGTTTTGTCTCCATGGTTTCAGAGGACATTGCATTGACTTACATTGCATTGACTTACAACTATTACTAGCCCAATGCTAACCCTAACCCTAAACCTTACACTCAATACAGGTTTTAATAATTTACTTTAAAAAACAACTGAACGCTATTTGTTGTGGGATCATGCTTTATGACAAGTCTGTGAGTGTGTAAATATATTTTGGTCCCCACAATGCTATGTTGCTGTATGTCTGTACCACACACTCTCTCTCTCTCTCTTTCTTTTTCTCACACACACACCCACAGTCTCTCATTCATTCACATACCATACACACATGTAAACTCAAACACACACCACTACACACTTCCACAGTCCCATACATTTTCACACACATTCCACCCCCGTGTGTGTGTGTGTGTTAGAAATTTTTCCATTGATTTTTTAAAAGGCCCATTACACTGTTGTAATACTTCTAAAGAGACCAAGCACACAACCACAACTTCACACACACACACACACACACACAGGTATATTACCATAAAAGCAAGCTACCTAATGTGGAGGATCAATAACAGAGCAGAGCTCAGACAAACACACAGACACACACAGCTTGTGGCATCTCTCAATTCGCACAAAGCACTGCATGAGAAATGCAGGATCTCAAATATATACATGTCGAAAACTTTTCAAATGTATTGTCTTTAACTATATCAGAGATTTTATTTCTAAATACACTTTCTAAGTACACTTCAAATCCTTTCCAAAATTAAACACTGCATTTACAGCTATACATTGTGTACAATAACTCACTTACTACACTTCTTACAATCGAATTGCATTTGGGCTTTTATACACTTCTGTGCTCAATCGAAACCACTGATAAATACTTTTTATTGAATATTATAGTCTGAGTTGGATTAATAACCTTATATATATGCCTTTATGAACTGACTCCTAATTGCCCAATAAATCTGACTCATACACCACTAAATTGATCAATTCCTTTTATCGATGCTGGCGTGTTATTTTGACAGATATATATTACAAAATATTATTCGTCCTCACTGCAAACTGAAACCTACAACGAGACTAAGTCAGAGCGCAAAAACAGCACAAAGCATGGATTCATTTCACAAAAACTAATGTTATTTGTAGCGTCTGTTAAATGATGCTATCAAATACAGAATCATATCAATATTTTGAAGGAATTCTATATATGTGCAAACCTAAGCATAAGTGCCAGTGATTTCCAAATGAGTTCCAAATGTTCTACTAAAAAAGCGCCACAGGAAAGCTTACCAGACTTTCTCTTTGACCAAGAAAACCTACATGAAAACCTCCTTTCATCAATTTCAAGCCTTGTCCATCCATTCATTCATTCATTATCTGTAAGCGCTTATCCAATTCAGGGTCGCGGTGGGTCCAGAGCCTACCTGGAATCATTGGGCGCAAGGCGGGAATACACCCTGGAGGGGACGCCAGTCCTACACAGGGCAACACAGACACACACACACATTCACACCTACGGACACTTTGGAGTCACCAATCCACCTACCAACGTGTGTTTTTGGACTGTGGGAGGAAACCGGAACACCCGGAGGAAACCCACACGGACACAGGGAGAACACACCAACTCCTCACAGACAGTCACCCGGAGCGGGAATCAAACTCACAACCTCCAGGCCCCTGGAGCTGTGTGACTGCGATACTACCTGCTGCGGCACCGTGCCGCCCGCCTTGTCCATCCATGTCTTGAAATTCCTGAAGACATAGTATTCTTTTTTCTGTTTTAAGAGATTTTTGCACAGTAGAGATGCCTTTAACAACGTTCCATTCCACCTTAAATGACCTTATATTCAGGAGCATGTACAGTTTATTTTTCTGTTTTCATATTTGCAGTTTGGATTTTTCCATCCACTTTAAATGATGCAGAAATAATAAATAAAGATTTTCATAAATCTTTCCTAATTTACAACTTTGGGATTTTGTCTTCCACTTTAAATGTTTAAACTTTCGTTAGGCAGATAACCTAGATTCAGAGATAATACAACATTCATTCATTAATTCATTATCTGTAACCGCTTATCCAATTCAGGGTCGCGGTGGGTCCAGAGCCTACCTGGAATCATTGGGCGCAAGGCGGGAATACACCCTGGAGGGGACGCCAGTCCTACACAGGGCAACACAGACACACACACACATTCACACCTACGGACACTTTGGAGTCACCAATCCACCTACCAACGTGTGTTTTTGGACTGTGGGAGGAAACCGGAACACCCGGAGGAAACCCACACGGACACAGGGAGAACACACCAACTCCTCACAGACAGTCACCCGGAGCGGGAATCAAACTCACAACCTCCAGGCCCCTGGAGCTGTGTGACTGCGATACTACCTGCTGCGGCACCGTGCCGCCCGCCTTGTCCATCCATGTCTTGAAATTCCTGAAGACATAGTATTCTTTTTTCTGTTTTAAGAGATTTTTGCACAGTAGAGATGCCTTTAACAACGTTCCATTCCACCTTAAATGACCTTATATTCAGGAGCATGTACAGTTTATTTTTCTGTTTTCATATTTGCAGTTTGGATTTTTCCATCCACTTTAAATGATGCAGAAATAATAAATAAAGATTTTCATAAATCTTTCCTAATTTACAACTTTGGGATTTTGTCTTCCACTTTAAATGTTTAAACTTTCGTTAGGCAGATAACCTAGATTCAGAGATAATACAACATTCATTCATTAATTCATTATCTGTAACCGCTTATCCAGTTCAGGGTCGCGGTGGGTCCAGAGCCTACCCTGAATCACTGGACGAAAGGCGGGAATACACCCTGGAGGGGGCGCCAGTCCTTCACAGGGCAACACACACACTCACACCTATGGACACTTCACCTACCAACAGGTGTTTTTGGACTGTGGGAGGAAACCGGAGCACACGGAGGAAACCCATGCGGACACGGGGAGAACACGATAATACAACAGCTGTTTTTTTTTTTTTTTATCCCACACAGAAAATTGAATTTATAAGCGAGCCAATAAAATAATGACTCATAAGCAGAACTGGAATTGGAATCATTAAAATCGTATTAATTTCTATCGCTACACACAACACACATGACCGGTACTGCACACTGATACAAATGTTACAGAACAGAACATATTCTAAATAGTATTGAAACACACGTGGAGATAAAAAAAAAGCATTAAAGAAAATAATAATAATAATAAGAAGAAGAAGAAGAAGAAGCTTGTTCTGCATTCATTTGGTCTTATGCTATGATGATGTGCAGTCTGTCTAAAATGGCACATAGGATACGTTCACATTACGAACCGCATTAACCCATTCTGATTTCTTTGTTCAATGTTCATAAATGTATGTATAATGTGAAACAATCTGTTTCTGAAACAGCATGAACAAACACACTCATATGCTTATGTGGCTCTGTCATGAATGTGTTCCCAAGCCCTGTGTAGAGCACAATGTAGGTCCTTAAATAACAGCTTCTACACCCAAGTACTGTGCGATATATCTAACACAAATCCATTTATATTCAGCTCTGAACCTCATGGCTCCTTTTCTACAATTCAGCACATTACTTTGGTGCAGAAGCTGTAGTTTCATCTGCCATGCTGTGCACTATGAAGGAAACAGAGCCATTTGAGACACGGTCTGCCTGTCACTGCTGGCTAATGATGACAAGGCAACATTTCCTCCCAGTTATGTAGTGCAGTTTCTGCAGAGCTGAGCCCAGAGCAGCAACCACCAGTTTGGATGGGAACCAAGAAAACGTTATCAGCATGGGATGTTGCGGGGTTGCACATGTCACTGTGACTGTATTCAATGCCAGTGATAAATGGATATAGTCACGACAGGGTCATTGTTTATTTTTTGTTTACAACAGGTTTAGATCTGTATGAATTTTTTGAGTTCTAAACCATCCTGAGTAACTTGTGAACTACACAGAAAAGAAGTTAACAAGCCTTGTGTTTTATTTCATATTATTTACTTATATAACACTCTGTAAATGACTCTGTCCAGCTCCACAGCATGATAACGCTTTATTTGAGGGTCTAGCTCCTTCTGGAGTTTCTTTAGCTCATCCATGGTTTCAGCTGGGAACAAACGTTTCTGGTTTATCAACCAATTTATGTTGGCGGAAATGCACTAAATGATTGATTTAGGTTTGAGAACGGAAACTTTTCCTCGTTTGTGGAAAAGTGCTAAAAGCTTTAATCTTAAAGTAAGAATAATACCTACTTTTCATTTAAGGCAAAAAATAATAGATGAGTCAGCTTGGATATCTTTGATAATAAGCACCACATAGCACTCCCATGTAGAACAATTCCGGAATGTGTAAATGTAAATAATAGCTCCACACGTGGTGTGGTCACTAAAAGAGAGTGAGTGAGTGAGTGAGTGAGTTACAAGCCAATTCCCTGAGGTGCTTCACATTTATAAATGTGAATATGTGGGCTGTACTACAAGTACAACAAGTACAAGTACTACAAGTACAAAACGTACAAATAACTGTTGCAGCTACTGAGCTTAGGCTGAACTCCCCATCCACTCAGTGTCCACCCATATGTCCACACACACACACACACACACACACACACACACACATACACATACAGACACAGACACACACACACACACACACACACACACACACAAACACCACACACAGACCACACAAACAAATGCTTACACACAAAATACAAAAACTATTTTGTTACAGAATAAATTGATGGTGTATTGGAGTGTGTATCAGTTTAAAAGTGTGTGGTGTAAAGTCATAGAGACATGAGTCAGTACTTTTACTGGACATCATCACTGCCCTCCACACACACTCACACACGCACATGATTGGTGATTCTAGTTGAGTTTTCAAGAATAGCTTGGTCTGATATAACACCACTGTATGTGTGTGTGTGGTAAGGGGATGGTGCGGCTGCAGAGGTGTGGGATGGAGGAATGTTGGGGCGTAAAATAAGTGCAAGTGTGTGTAAACGTGTGTAAGTGTGTGTTAATGTGTGTAAGTGTGTGTAAATGTGTGACTGTTTTGACCCATCGCTCTTGGAAGCAGTATTTTTAGCTCAGAGTGTGAGAGTGAGCTCTTCTGCTCTGTGTGTATGTGTGTGTGTGTGTGTGAAGTGCTCTCTGTGGACACAGTGCTTTTACTCGCCTCGTTTGTATTAAAACGATCCTCATTAAAGCTCCATGAGTGCACAGAGCTTTATTTAACCATTAAATTAACAGTGATTCCATTATCACACTTTCAGAACACACTTCAATTTCAGAACCAGTTCAGAACTTACTATCATCTTCATAACAATCTGTAAATTCAGAGTTTTAGATCTTACATTTTTCCCAAAGCTTCCAGTTCTGTCCTTAAACCTTTCTCGCTCAAAAACTAAACTACTTAAGGCATCGATAACTAATAAAGCCCAAATTAACAATTTAACACATCATGTTAACTGAAGTGGGAACACATGCCCTACATTCAGCTAACTCTAAACAAACACAACAAACTCAGAACTAACACTACACTAATTCAGAACTATTGCTACAACTAACGCTACACTAACTCAAAACTAACACTACACTAACTCAGAACTAACACTACACTAACTCAAAACTAAGACTACAACTAACACTACAGTAACTCAGAACTAACACTACACTAACTCAGAATTAACACTACAACTAACACTACACTAACTCAAAACTAACACTACAACTAACTCAAAACTAACACTACACTAACTCAGAACTAACAATACACTAACTCAGAACTAACACTAAACTAACACTACACTAACTTAGAACTTACACTACAACTAACACTACACTAACTCAAAACTAACACTACACTAACTCAGAACTAATACTACAACACTATACTAACTCAAAACTAACACTACACTATCTGAGAACTAATACTACAACACTACACTAACTCAAAACTAACACTACACTAACTCAGAACTAATACTACAACACTATACTAACTCAAAACTAACACTACACTATCTGAGAACTAATACTACAACACTGCACTAATTGAAAACTAACACTACACTAACTCAGAACTAACACTACAACTAACACTGTACTAACTCAAAACTAACACTACACTAACTCAGAACTAATACTACAACTAACTCAGAACTATCACTACACTAACTCAGAACTCACACTACACTAACACATAACTAACACTTCAAATAACACTACACTAACTCAAAACTTACACTACACTAAATCAGAACTAACACTACACCTACTCAAAACTAACACTACACTAACTCAGAAATAATACTACAACACTACATTAACTCAAAATTAACACTACACTAACTCAAAACTAACACTACACTAACTGAGAACTAATACTACAACACTACACTAACTCAAAACTAACACTACACTAACTCAGAACTAACACTACAATTAACACTGCACTAACTCAAAACTAACACTACACTAACTCAGAACTAATACTACAACTAACTCAGAACTAATACTACAACTAACTCAGAACTATCACTACACTAACTCAGAACTCACACTACACAAACACAGAACTAATACTACAACTAACTCAGGACTAGCACTACTCTAATACAGAAATAATACTACAACTAACTCAGGACTAACACTACACTAACTCAAAATTAACACTACAACAAACTAAAAACTAACAGTACAACTAAATAAAAATAAAAAACTCAATAGTTAATATTACAAAAACTCATGCTATACAGGCACTGCCCCATGCCTAAACCATGCAGAACATTTCTTGTTTGAGAAGGCTTCTAAATTTGGGATGGAACCCTCATTTTGTACGCTGCATGTCTGAAAGGACAACTCCATTATATGTCCAGCCCTGATTATCCAGTTCATATGTGAAAACAGCTTTACAGTACACTAAGAAAAACTAACTCTAAAAGGCCCGTCAACACAGATCCATATATGTTTTTAAAAACTGAGATTTTCCTCGCTGCATTAGCATGCTAGTCCAGTGAGAGTCATAGTACCTCTTAAAGAGCGACATAAGCACACCTCAAATTATTTAATCCCAAATCACTCCATATATTCATATGTTGGATTCTGAACTCTAGTCCTATCTCTATGCATACATTGAAGATTTAAGACGTATGTACTTCACTATATACGGAATGAGGAGCTATTTGATTCAGACAGACACGCTGTGTGATGTCAGTGTTTCCAAAAAGTTCAGTTTTTCACCATTCACACAAAAACTGTAACAATCTTAAAAATGTTTTTTTTAGACATCCATTTCTGTGTGGACAGGGTCTAAAATGCACAGCTAAAAACTTATTCAATCTAACACTACCCCAATACAAACTCAGTGTTATTTTACCCTCTACTTCTCATATTCATTTAGATTGGAAGGTACACTTACACATTAGAGAGAGAGAGAGAGAGTTACAGTCTTAAGGGAATCTTTTCGAAGTGATCTTCCATCCAGCAGCTTCTCTAAGCAGAGTTTTCTGGATTTTTTACGGAGCTCTCCTGAGTGACTTAATCAAATCCGCTTTTACAAATAAAGCTTTGATGTTCTGTGACTGATACAGATTTAAGTGAATATCTCAAGGTTCATTATTCACACATTAATAGTTACAGCTATGCCATTTCATTTGACAGCATCTTTTTAGCATGAGATTCTGGAGGGCAAAAACATCAGCCACACAATTTTGTGTGTAATCTCTCTCTCTGTGAACCTGCTCAGACTCGCACTGGATTAAACGCCACGCCTAATGATGTTACCTCAGAAAGTGCACTGCTTTTCATGTAAATACTTTAACCAGCTGCTGTTAAATCCTCAACTCATTAAGTGTTCATTATTTCTGAAAGAAGAGTGAGAATATCAATGTTTTTTTTACGGTTTCTCCCCAAATATTTATGTAATTTTTATTTCAGTTACAATAAAAATCTAATAGTTTTTCTATAAATCTTTAATATTGTTAGTATTATTTTAAATTGGGTCATGAACTAATGTGCAGCACAGCGGTGCTTCAGATAGTGTCACTGCCACACAGCGCCAGGATCTGGGGGGTCCCAGGTTCAATCCCTGCCTCGGGTCATGTTCTATGAGGAGTTTATGTAGCTTTCTTTCGGGTACCCCCTCTTTCCTCCCGCAATCCAAAAAACACATGTTGGTAGGTGGATTGGCTGTGTGAAATGGTCCACAGGTGTGAGTGTGTGAAACTGTCCACAGTAGTCATTGTGTAAGTGACTGGGTGAGTGTGTGATGCCTTATGGTGTACTGGCGCCCTGTCCAGGGTGTGTTCCCGCCTTGACATCAATGATTCAGTGTATGCTCCTGACCTACTGCAACACTGATTAGGAAAAAGCCATTGAAGAAGATGAAAGAATGAATGGCACCACAAAAATCTCTATTCCTTTCCTTTCTTTCTCTAAACTCCCTTGTTTATAAAATGCTGTTAGCTACACTGCCCTTCCATCTGTGTAACTGGACAACCACTCTGTGAGCATCCTGGGTTTACAGCTTTCTGCTGCTAAGATCTCTGAGGTTTAACCTCATTCTGCCCACTTCTCTTCCTCATTTCTTCCCTCTGTACTTACTGCATATGCCGCAAGTCACAGCCTTGCCTAACCTCTAACTTCAACGCCAAGCTGCCCTTCCTGCTGTAGCCAGGTTCAGCTGCCCCAGAATTACTTAATTATATTTGTGTTTTACATCCTTGCAATGGCTTGCTTTCTCATTACTCACCTTCTCTCTGCAACTGCACAGCTGCAAATATTTTGACAAGAAGGACATCTTTAATTTTGTCTTCTTTCCACAACTCCCTGTATCTTTCCATCAATAGCCTGGATTTCTAGCTCAGCAATGATCACTTTAATGGTGCATGGTACCTACTCTACGCGATTGGTTTTCCACTACAGCATTCCACCAACCCCCGCCCTGAAATGTAGCTGGTGACATCAGAAAAACACTGTCTCTAAGAGGAACTATGAAGCTTTGGAAACTACTACCTTGGTGAAGGTAAGGTTAAGCATTGTTTTTGGGAGTTGTTGTTTTTAGGAATGAACACAGATTAGCCGCACATGAGTCCAGACCCGTGAGTAGAGTTCTGTTGTTCCTTGTTGCACTCACTGTCCAGCTCAATGCAAGGAGTGTTTGTATCTCTAAATATCACAGCGTAGTTATACAAGCTGCACTTTTGGTCACATAAAAAAATGTAAAGTCTCTAGACAAATCTCTTAGGTCAATCAGTGCTTAGCGTCACGTTTAGTTCCTACTCAACTCGCATGGAATCCCAAACGAGCAGGGACTAAAGAAGTACTCGGATCCAAGGGGTCGAGTCGAGTAGGAAACATGCAGAAGAGAAGCACCATAAACAGGCCCAGAAAGTTTTAAGTGCAGTCCCTCCACACACTATATACAGTGAAAAATTTCCAAGCAGTTCCAAAGTGGCACACCCTAACCTTACCTTTAAAAAAATGTCCAACATTTATATCAACTCATATTTTTTCAGTTAGCTTTCCACCGTAAGAGTCTCTAGGCTCCAAAAGAGCCTTTTCACTAAACTCATCGTGCCACAAAAAACAACCTTTCAGGTGAACTTCCATCTAAAAAAACTCCAGAACCACTTTCTTCATCATGCAGCCCTTTCATAACTCAGATATTTTCCTGTTACCTGCAAGAACACCATTCAAGACACTTCCCAACTGCTCTCTTTAGAACTCAGAGACTTATTCCAATATACTTTACTTTCTTGAGATTCTCAGAATATCAAAATCACCAACATCTCTAACCCTTGCTACGATCCCTGTCTCGCACACACTGATCACACAAATCACATAAACACCAATTAGTTTGGAAAGCCACATTTCTCTCGAAACTGACATTCTCTTGTTGTGTGTCATTATACCATAGACCCTCACAAAATACTCTCAGAACTTCCTGATCACACTGTTCAACATCCTAAGTGAGTTTGGATGTATACCTTCAGAAAAGTTTACATTTCCAGCCTAAGTTCTACATGATATTCTGCCAGGTCTCATCCTTGCTTAGAGAATTACAAATGGGACATTTGAAGAAAAGTCTAAAACACTCTCCCTTCCACTTCATGTCACATCATAATCTCCCCTGTTTCTCTGTGGTGCTCTATATTGTCTCAGCTCTATAAATGGGTTCTGATCCAATTGAGGTTTTAAGGGCTGGTGTTTCCGTGCATGTGTCAGACCTGACTTAGTCACACACACTCATCATACACCCACCTCATTCACCTCATTAATTCATTATCAAGGCTTCTGTGATCTGAATTCAGAGGTATAAACTTGAAAACACTAAACCCTGCAGAGCTGTGGCCCAGAAGAGTCTGAGTCTGACATTGTTCCAGGGTGTAGAACTATGGGCTAATTTAGGGAGTTCCTTTCCTCATAAATGATCCCTTCCATCAGCCATAAACTGAAGGTGTGGTCTGTGCTTAGAAACACAGGGATATTATAAAGCTGTTACGATCACATGACATTTATTTGAAATTTATATGAAATTTCAATACTTTAACAATGCCCTTCGTCAAATCTGTAAACAAGTAAATGTGAAAGAAAATGAAGAGACGGAGAAATGACAGATTTACTGGTTTTCAAAAACCTGCCACGCGCGCACACACACACACACGGTGCAACTTGTTGAGAC